>NC_141686.1:233287409-233913754 GCF_964263255.1 Lissotriton vulgaris | reverse complement strand
AACTCGAAACGTACTTACCTTGGAATTTTGATGATCTTGGCGTCAAAAGTTATATAAAGATAAGAGTTTTTTTATAAATTGGTGAGGGTCATCCTTATTGAATCATGTGCATCATTTATTGACTATTGTGTGTATTTGCAGATGTCTAACACTCCTCTCTGATAGGCCGAAGGCTGCTTGACCACACTACCCGCTGGAAGAGTACCTTGGGATTGCTAGTTCAAGCCTCTGTCCACTTATGAGGGAATACCTGGACGCTTTGCATAGTTTTCCTCTTTGTGGTATACTATATAAAGAGCCATCAATCAGAGAGTCCCCCCCCCCAAAACCAGGTGATGAACCGAAGATAAGCATCCTTCATGATGCAAAATTTGCTGCAGAAGACAAATCTGGTGCTTATTTATATTTATGTGTTTTGGTTGGGGTGTCAGAGCACTTATGTCATATGGGACGAGTATAAAAATGTGTACATCAAGGAATGTAGGTTTTATGACTTTTTTAAGGCAGCTTAATAATTTTTAGAAAAGGAGATCATTCTCCAAATTGAGGTTTCAACATTGCAGTTTTATAGATACAATAAATGCAAAGCATTTTACACTATAAGTCCTTCACAGTCTCAGATGAAAGAAGGGAGATGGTGGGTATGCATTACAGAGTGTAGAGGTGACTAAGTGACATGAATTTTCTGTCTGGTTTTGAAAGAGGTAAACAAGGGGTTTTTCCTTATATGAATGGGTATATAATTCCAGATGTCAGAGGCGAAACTTGGAAAACTAACAGGGTGCTATATAAGGGGGGGGGGGGGCTTCCGGTTAACTTGGTTTCTAGGTGTAGATTGCTTATGCACTGAAGATGCTTTTGGCTACTTGACAATGTAACCTTCAGGTGTGCTAATCTGAATATACACTGTGCTCATAAAGAAGTTGTTTGAGTTTGCTTAATATGGACCTGATGTTAATAACCTTCTTAGTATCTGAGATCAGTCTTGTTGCAGCACTGACTGCTGCTTTTAGTGAGGGAAACATCTGTTGAGTCCCTCAAGGATCGTGGCTCAACCTAACACTCTTCAACGTCTACATGACGCCCCTCGCATACCTCTTCAGAGCCCACTGCAACATAGGGTCAGATTTACGTTTCCTGGCGCATCTCTGCAAATCAGTAGGGATGAGCCAGGAAAGATGTGTGATGCAAGTTTACCCTTGCTCCACCAAAGATGAGATGTTTCCCCTTGCGGTGCATCATGGCGCAAGGATAAACAGATGCGTGTTGCATCTGCCGGCGTAAGGTTGGCACAGTGCTGGAGTTGTGTCGCGAGCGCGACGCAACTCCAGCACTGTTCCAATGTGGCCTATCCTCAACATGGTGTGTCAAGCCTTATGCCTGCTTCAAGCAGGCGCAAGGTTTTTACGCAGCGGCGTCGGAAAAGTGACTAAGTGAAATCTTGTAGATTTCACTCAGGCACTTTTTCGAGGCGTTCCTCCAACAGAACGCCACTCCCCTGCGCTTGAACGCCCACATGAAACCTGACGCAATTTTCATGTGTCTGAAAAGTTTCAGTGCTCCGTCCATCATCTCCTTGTGTTTGCTTTGTTCACCCTAAGTTGGCAGGGTAGGCCCAGACGTGGGTGCCTTGCTCACTTTGCCACTGGATTCAAGCTAGCCTGGCTGATGACGACTGTTAGTCAGACACCGGTCCCAGGATGCTTGTTTCCGGTCCAGGGAAGACATGGCTTGGCAGTTCGGGCTGGACTGTTCCCATGAGGCACAGGGTCAGACTGATTTGCATATGGCTATGTTTGAACTAGGGTGGCGGAGTGAGCTAAAGAACGATGTTGGATTCTACCCAGATCTGTGACTGGGGGTGAGTGTCTGAAAAGTTTCAGCGCTCCGTCCATCATCTCCTTGTGTTTGCTTAAGTAAATATTAGATGACATATTTTAGGTCATCAGTCGGGATAAAATCTTTAATAGATTTATGATATTTAGATTACTATTAGCCCATTTCACGTTTATGCAGTGTCTAATTTAAGTACATTGTCTAGTTAGAAGTTGAGTCATTTGCGCTAGTTATCATTTTAGAACAGAGACTGGCCTCGTAGGGCTGTATTACACAAAAAGCGCATTTTCATTATTTGCGCCGGGCGTACCTTTTAAAAGGTGCGCTCAGTGCAAACAATGAAAACGTGCCATATTATGATGAATGCGCTGCAACCCGGGCAGACGCGAACTCACACTGCCCTCAGGGCAGCGCATGTAGGTGAAAAACTGAGTGGCTGCTTTAAAGCAGCTCCGCGTTTTCACACTGGAGGCAGCAAACCCCCTCCACTTTGAAAGGGTATTAGAGATCCCCTTGCAGGCGGGTGCAGTGAGTGAGGGAAGAGGTGTAGCGCCACGGCCAGAGTGACTGATGCGGGAATCTGGTGCTCACGGGGGCAGATTTACAAGCCCCTTGCTCCTCTATGCGCTGCCATTGCATCACTTTATGTGACGCAACGGCAGCGCAAACAATGCGCCCTATTTACAAAGTGATGCATCTAGGGAGATGCATCACAATGTAAAGCCCTGCGCCACATTATACCTGCGTCAGGTAAAATGTATGCAGGGGGGCGTTCCTACGCAGGAAAGCCTCGTGAAAATGATGCAGTAAAATCTACAAGATTTCACTGCTGTCACTTTTAGGACGCCACTGCGTCAAAACTTTACGCCTGCTCGAAGCAGGCATAAAGAATTACGCAGTGTAGTGGGAATAGGCCACAAAATGCATTGCCGGAGTTGTGTCGTTCTTGCGACACAACTCCAGCAATGCGTGACTTTTGCCTCAACGGATGCGTCAGAATTTCTGACGCATCTGTCAATCCATCCGCCATGGTGCACCGTATTGTAAATACGGCGCATCCATGGTGACGCAAGCATTTTTTAGGGTAGCGAAAGGAAAGTAATGCATTTCTATAGATGCGTCACTTTTTTGTAAATCTGCCCCACGGTTCGATCCCCGGCACCGGCGGCCGGTCTGCCCACCACCATGTGACTCTGGGCAATAGCTTGCTTAATCTTCCCGACAGCCTCCAGTGCCGGGATGCCTTCGGGCAACTGTTTGCACTTTACAAATACTGGATTTACATTTACCCGTCTGCAAGAGGATGCCTGGGGGGGGTCTATAGGAACCCCTTTACCATCTTCAGAGGGCTGGCATCAGGGGTCGCACTGACAGTACGCTACCTTTTCGGTAGCGCACTGTCAGTGCGCCCCCTGACAGCTTCTTTGCCTCTGCGTCTGTAATAGGGCACAGGGATTTCCTCATATGCTTGGTGCATGCCCTCATGCAAATGAGGGAACGCAGCCTAAAGATAGCGCTGGTGATTTATGTGGGCCAACGCTATCAGTATTACAGAAGGGGCCGAACAAGCGTCTGCGGCACCTCACATAGAAAAGGCGGGAAAGCACCATTTCTACTAAGATATGGCACATTCCAGCGCTCTCCCTGAACTGGCACACACAGTGCCGCCTAGCACCAACGTTGACACTGATGCACCATGGTGTAAGGGTTCAGGCGTTGCAGGAAGGATTGTTTATGTGCAGGTCAAAACACCCTCCTGCACAAAAACAGTTCTTAGAGTCTCTTTCCTCTTTCTACGTCGAAAGAGAAAAAAACGAGGTGAAGAAGAATTAAAGATATTTTTCCTTGTTGCGCCTCCTCTAAGTAAGCGTACCTTTTTGACGCAGTCCCATGCTTACTACTGGTAATAAATTTGGGAGTACGCCAAAATCCATAGGTGGATGAGTGGGAACACCTACCCTCCATCCATGGAACGCCTTCCCAGGGCAGAGTAAGGCAAGGCAGCGACTTGTGCTACTACAGATTTACTATGCCGCGCAAGGTGTCTATGGGTAGCATTGTAAATCTCCCTTAAAGCTTGCACTGCCCTTGCAACACACAATACAACCCTTTTGTAAATTTCGTCCTGTGTTCACATCCTGTGTGATAAGTCCCAGTACTATCGATCCTCAATTATAAACAATCTCTAATGAATACAATAAAAGAAATACTGTGCTCATCTTAAGTTTTGCCAATACCTCAAAGTGTAGTTGTATCACTAGAGCATCTTTATAGTGCGGCGCCTTGTACCAGAGGCCTCAGAGCGGTTCACCAACACTGTATGTACCAAGGTATATACACATGAGGAGTTCACCAACTCTGTCCATACCAGGGCTCAGTACCAAACACTATCTGAGAGAAGCAAGGTAGCATTGGCTACACCAAGGTACCGTACAACATGATGTTACTAGGGGCCAAATTCACAGAACTAACTTAAGACAAAATCCTAAACTTACTACTTTTGGTATTCACAGAAGTTAGGATTTTGTTTTAAGACAGACTTAAGTTAGGATTCTGTCTTCAGTCTGTCTTAAGACAAACTCCTAACTTCTGTGAATACCAAAAGTGGTAAATTTAGGATTTTGTATTAAGTTAGTTCTGTGAATCAGCCTCTAGATGTTTCAGGGCACCTAGGACTAGATATACTAAGGTTCCTAACCATATTTGTTACTAGATGCCTCAGAGAAATAAGCCTGCTCTGGGTGTACCAGGGTTCAGGTGGTACTGGCACCCCACAGTTCACTGCCACATGCCATGACTAGGAATTGCAGAGCACTGCATATTGCACTGGTCGTGGTGGCCTGTGGTACCAGAGCTTTCTGTGCAGTAAGCCTGCGTTGGCAGCACCTGCTTCTAGTACCACATGCATAGACGGCAGCCAGCACTGAAAATACCAGGCTTTAGTATTGTGTGAATGGAAAATGTATATCCGCACTAGTGTACCTTTAACCACTGTAGCCTCGTTTTCTTGCTCATGCTGTGCCGAGTAGAGCCCATCTATGAAATTCCAAGCTTCTGAAACCTCAGTTTGTGGGACGAGAAGGTGTTAACTAGTTTTCTAGTCAAAAAGTTGACATTCTTGTTACATTTGAAGGCCACCTTCTTCTTTTCTCGTCATCTCAAACATCACACCTGTGTACTCCCTTTTTCTTTATGATTTCATGGAATTCACATTACAAGTGTGTATTACAGATCCTATCTATACTACTATTATAAAGAGAGAACTTGCACCTTTTGGCCAGGTAAACTCGGGAACCACAGCACCAATCAAAACACCCAATACAGTGTTGGAAAGGGCAGTTGCAGCAGAAGGACATAGGCTATGCAGACGCCCACCATATACATTTAAAATGTAAAAGAACCGTGCCAGCAAAGTATTCCCTTGTGGGTGTGTCTGCATTGTGCTGTGGGTGTGTGCTGGGGGCGTGACAATCGCTGGGGGCATTCCGTCACGAGTGTTGTTTTTTCTTCCCAGGTTCTATACATTCCTGCTCCCTTTAAATAGTAATTCAGTGGTAGTCCCATTCTCTTAAAACCACCCCAAGCACAGTTATGGGCAAAACTACAACTAAAAGGCCCTGCAAAGCATTATGGGATAAGCTTAGCATAATTTTTAGCATTCATGAAAGGGTTTCAATGTTTTTGAATTTTACTCATCAGGGACATCTTGGGACGACGAGGTGAACTGCAGCTTGATGTATAATATTTTAAATGCGATTGCATTTGCCTCATCAGGTACATCTAGGGACGGCGAGGTGAACTGCAGCTTGATATATAATACTAGCAGCCCGTCCCGACGTTGTCCGGGTATGAATTGCTGCCGGCCAGTAGTATATTGTTTCGTAGGATTTCATTTTGATAGCATTTCTTATCCGTGACAGGCCTGTGAAACGCTCCGATTCACAGTGCACTGCTGATGCACTTAAGAGTGCACGTTCAGTAGTGTGTGAACTCGAGTTTCCCTACTTTATTTTCCTTGCAATATTATATAGCGCGAACTCGACAACATGGCATGAGCACAATTTACATTACAGAAGAACACATTGATTTGTGGTAGGCACGGGGAGACAAAGCGATTTGCCTGGAATCACAGGATGTTGAGCTGATGCCGAGGTTCTAACGTAGCTCCCCATCTCTAAAGTTCGCAATTCTAGAACTTGTGGTGGGAGGTGTGTCTAAAAGTGTATGTCGGTGCTGGGCATCAATGAGAGAGACCTGTGCATTTTTCCAATTGGTGGTGAAAAAATATGAGTATGTTGCTGGAGATGTGGGCCGCCGTGCCACCAATGTACTTAAGGGGGAGGGTAAACACCCATTATTCCGCAAATTTCTTTCCGCATACCATCACTCTGCATACTTTCATTACGAAAGTACCATGACTCTGCAATGCCATTATAACGCATGGCATTACATTTTATATGCTTTTACCACGCATACATTTACAACTAAATTCGTTGTAAATGCATGAATGGTAAAAGCATGTTTTTTAAAAATGTTTGGATAAGGCAAGAATGGGTATAGGGGTATATGTTTTGGGGTACTGGGGTATATGTTTTGGGGTGTTTGGGTATTTTAATGGTTCCGATATAGTTTTGGGTTATGGGGTACAGCGGTATTTTTAGGGTTCAGGGCTAGGTTTGGGTTTTGGGGTATAGGGGTATTTTTAGGGTTCAGGGGTAGGTTTTGGGGTACAGGGGTATTTTAAGGGTTAAGGGCTAGGTTTGGGTTTTGGGGTACAGGGGTATTTTTAGGGTTCAGGGCTAGGTTTGGGTTTTGGGATACAGGGGTATTTTAAGGTTCTGGGCTAGGTTTGGGTTTTGGGGTACAGGGGTATTTTTAGGGTTCAGGGGTAGGTTTGGGTTTGGGGTACAGGGGTATTTTAAGGGTTATGGGCTAGGTTTGGGTTTTGGGGTACAGGGGTATTTTCGGGTTCAGGGGTAGGTTTGGGTTTTGGGGTACAGGGGTATTTTTAGGGTTTAGGGATAGGTTTGGGTTTTGGGGTACAGGGTATATTTATAGGGTTAAGATGGGTTAGTGTTTAAGGGTGTTGGGGTATTTTATAGAGTAAGGGTGGGTTATGATTATGGGGTGCAGGGGTATTTAAAGTAGGGTGGGCGGAATTGGTGCGAACTTGGTACAATACATCCGCACTATTTCGTTCTGTCAGATTTCCAATTATTAAAACAGAATCCTCATATATTCAAGGTAAAATAAAAAATATTTCTACATGCTAAAAGGCATATAGTCACTTCACAAAAGTGAAATTAGCTTCCAGCAAGCAGTGAGAGAGGTGATGATTTTGAGATCAAGCCCCTGCAAACCATTATAGCAGTGGGAAGTGAATATTATAGTATCCAAATAATTCTACAAAGAGCTGCAGTTCACCTCGTTCTCCCCAGTTGTCCCCAAGAGGCAAATGCAACAGCATTTAAAATATTATACATCAAGCTGCAGTTCACCTCATGGTCCCTAGATGTCCCTGATGAGGCAAATGCAATAGCATTTAGAATATTAAACATCAAGCTGCAGTTCACCTCATGTCCCTAGATGTCCCTGATGATGCAAATGCAATAGCATTGAAAATATTATATATCAAGCTGCAGTTCACCTCGCCGTCCCTAGATGTCCCTGATGAGGCAAATGCAATAGCATTTAAAATATTATACATCAAGCTGCAGTTCACCTCGTCGTCCCAAGATGTCCCTGATGAGTAACATTCAAAAACATTGAAACCCTTTCATGAATGCTAAAAATTATGCTAGGCTTATCCCATAATGCTTTGCAGGGCCTTTTAGTTGTATTTTTGCCCATAACTGTGCTTGGGGTGGTTCTAAGAGAATGGGCCCTCCAGAGAATTACTATTTAAAGGGAGCAGGAATGTATAGAACCCGGGAAGAAAAAACAACACTCGTGACAGAATGCCCCCAGCGATTGTCACGCCCCCAGCACACACCCACAGCACAATGCAGACACGCCCACAAGGGACTACTTTGCTGGCACGGTTCTTTTACATTTTAAATGTATATGGTGGGCGTCTGCATAGCCTATGTCCTTCTGCTGCAACTGCCCTTTCCAACGCTGTATTGGGTGTTGTGATTGGTGCTGTGGTTCCCGAGTTTACCTGGCCAAAAGGTGCAAGTTCTCTCTTTATAATAGTAGTATAGATTTTAAAATGCTATTGCATTTGCATCATCAGGGACATCTAGGGACATGAGGTGAACTGCAGCTTGATGTGTAATATTTTAAATGCTATTGCATTTGCCTCATCAGGGACATCTAGGGACCATGAGGTGAACTGCAGCTTGATGTATAATATTTTAAATGCTATTGCATTTGCCTCTTGGGGACAACTGGGGAGAACGAGGTGAACTGCAGCTCTTTGTAGAATTATTTGGATACTATAATATTCACTTCCCACTGCTAATCTCGTCCCATAATGGTTTGCAGGGGCTTGATCTCAAAATCATCACCTCTCTCACTGCTTGCTGGAAGCTAATTTCACTTTTGTGAAATGACTATATACATTTTAGCATGTAGAAATACTTATTTTACCTTGAATATATGAGGTTTCTGTTTTAATAATTGGAAATCTGACGGAACGAAATATTGCGGATTTATTGTACCAAGTTCGCGCCAATTTTGCCCACCCCTACTTTAAATACCCCTGCACCCCATAATCATAACCCACCCTTACTCTATAAAATACCCCAACACCCTTAAACACTAACCCATCTTAACCCTATAAATATACCCTGTACCCCAAAACCCAAACCTATCCCTAAACCCTAAAAATACCCCTGTACCCTAAAACCAAAACCTAGCCCTGAACCCTATAAATACCCCTGTACCTCAAATCCCAAACATACCCCATAATTCTAAAAATACCCCTGTACCCCAAAACCCAAACCTACCCCTGAACCCTAAAATACCCCTGTACCCCAAAACCCAAACCTAGCCCATAACCCTTAAAATACCCCTGTACCCCAAAACCCAAACCTACCCCTGAACCCTACAAATATCCCTGTACCCCAAAACCCAAACCTAGCCCATAACCTTAAAATATCCCTGTATCCCAAAACCCAAACCTACCCCTGAACCCTACAAATATCCCTGTACCCCAAAAACCAAACCTAGCCCATAACCTTAAAATATCCCTGTATCCCAAAACCCAAACCTAGCCCTGAACCCTTAAAATACCACTGTACCCCAAAACCCAAACCTACCCCTGAACCCTAAAAATACCCCTATACCCCAAAACCCAAACCTAGCCCTGAACCCTAAAACTACCTCTGTACCCCATAACCCAAAACTATTTCTGAACTATTAAAATACCCAAACACCTCAAAACATATAACTCAGTACCCCAAAACATATACCCCTATACCCATACTTGCCTTATCCAAACATTTTTAAAAAACATGCTTTTACCATTCATGCATTTACAACAAATTTCGTTGTAAATGTATGCGTGGTAAAAGCATATAAAATGTAATGCCATGCGTTATAATGGCATTGCGGAGTCATGATACTTTCGTAATGAAAGTATGCAGAGTGATGGTATGCGGAAAGAAATTTACGGAATAATAAGTGTTTACCCTCCCCCGTAAGTACATTGGTGGCACGGCTAGCTAGTATATATATATATACTAGCAGCCCGTCCCGACGTTGTCCGGGTATGAATTGCTGCCGGACAGTAGTATAATGTTTCGTAGGATTTCATTTTGATAGCATTTCTTATCTGTGACAGGCCTGTGAAACGCTCCGATTCACAGTGCACTGCTGATGCACTTAAGAGTGCGCGTTCAGTAGTGTGTGAACTCGAGTTTCCCTACTTTATTTTCCACGCAATGTTATATAGCGCGAACTCGACAACATGGCATGAGCACAATTTACATTACAGAAGAACACATTGATTTGTGGTAGGCACGGGGAGACAAAGCGAATTGCCTGGAACTACAGGATGTTGAGCTGATGCAGAGATTCTAACGTAGCTCCCCATCTCTAAAGTTCACAATTCTAGAACTTGTGGTGGGAGGTGTGTCTAAAAGTGTATGTCGGTGCTGGGCATCAATGAGAGAGACCTGTGCATTTTTCCAATTGGTGGTGAAAAAATATGAGTATGTTGCTGGAGATGTGGGCCGCCGTGCCACCAATGTACTTACGGGGGAGGGTAAACACCCATTATTCCGCAAATTTCTTTCCGCATACCATCACTCTGCATACTCTCATTACGAAAGTACCATGACTCCGCAATGCCATTATAACGCATGGCATTACATTTTATATGCTTTTACCACGCATACATTTACAGCCAAATTCGTTGTAAATGCATGAATGGTAAAAGCATGTTTTTTAAAAATGTTTGGATAAGGCAAGTAAGGGTATAGGGGTATATGTTTTGGGGTACTGAGGTATATGTTTTGGGGTGTTTGGGTATTTTAATGGTTCAGATATAGTTTGGGGTTATGGGGTACAGGGGTATCTTTAGGGTTCAGGGCTAGGTTTGGGTTTTGGGGTATAGGGGTTTTTTTAGGGTTCAGGGGTAGGTTTGGGCTTTGGGGTACAGGGGTATTTTAAGGGTTCAGGGCTAGGTTTGGGTTTTGGGGTACAGGGGTATTGTTAGGGTTCAGGGCTAGGTTTGGGTTTTGGGATACAGGGGTATTTTAAGGTTCTGGGCTAGGTTTGGGTTTTGGGGTACAGGGGTATTTTTAGGGTTATGGGGTAGGTTTGGGTTTTAGGGTACAGTGGTATTTTAGGGTTCAGGGGTATGTTTGGGCTTTGAGGTACAGGGGTATTTTTTAGGGTTCAGGGCTAGGTTTTGGTTTTGGGGTACAGGGGTATTTTTAGGGTTTAGGGATAGGTTTGGGTTTTGGGGTACAGGGTATATTTCTAGGGTTAAGATGGGTTAGTGTTTAAGGGTGTTGGGGTATTTTATAGAGTAAGGGTGGGTTATGATTATGGGGTGCAGGGGTATTTAAAGTAGGGGTGGGCGGAATTGGCGCGAACTTGGTACAATTAATCCGCAATATTTCGTTCCGTCAGATTTCCAATTATTAAAACAGAAACCTCATATATTCAAGGTAAAATAACAAGTATTTCTACATGCTAAAATGCATATAGGCATTTCACAAAAGTGAAATTAGCTTCCAGCAAGCAGTGAGAGAGGTGATGATTTTGAGATCAATCCCCTGCAAACCATTATGGGACGAGATCAGCAGTGGGAAGTGAATATTATAGTATTCAAATATTTCTACAAAGAGCTGCAGTTCACCTCGTTCTCCCCAGTTGTCCCCAAGAGGCAAATACAATAGCATTTAAAATATTATACATCAAGCTGCAGTTCACCTCATGGTCCCTAGATGTCCCTGATGAGGCAAATGCAATAGCATTTAAAATATTATATATCAAGCTGCATTTCACCTCACCGTCCCTAGATGTCCCTGATTAGGCAAATGCAATAGCATTTAAAATATTATACATCAAGCTGCAGTTCACCTCGTCGTCCCAAGATGTCCCTGATGAGTAAAATTCAAAAAACATTGAAACCCTTTCATGAATGCTAAAAATTATGCTAAGCTTATCCCATAATGCTTTGCAGGACCGTTTAGTTGTATTTTTGCCCATAACTGTGCTTGGGGTGGTTCTAAGGGAATGGGACCTCCACCGAATTACTATTTAAAGGGAGCAGGAATGCATAGAACCTGGGAAGAAAAAACAACACTCGTGACGGAATGCCCCCAGCGATTGTCACGCCCCCAGCACACACCCACAGCACAATGCAGACACACCCACAAGGGACTACTTTGCTGGAACGGTTCTTTTACATTTTAAATGTATATGGTGGGCGTCTGCATAGCCTATGTCCTTCTGCTGCAACTACCCTTTCCAACGCTGTATTGGGTGTTGTGATTGGTGCTGTGGTTCCCGAGTTTACCTGGCCAAAAGGTGCAAGTTCTCTCTTTATAATAGTAGTATATAGTATATATATATATA
The DNA here is from genome assembly GCF_964263255.1 of Lissotriton vulgaris. Classification (NCBI taxonomy): domain Eukaryota; kingdom Metazoa; phylum Chordata; class Amphibia; order Caudata; family Salamandridae; genus Lissotriton; species Lissotriton vulgaris. The sequence goes on along the minus strand of NC_141686.1, from coordinate 233,901,886 downwards.
TATATATATATATATATATATATATATATATATATATATATATATATATATATATATATATATATATATATATGAAGCTTTTGCATCAGGAGTTCACTTATTTTACTGTTGACCTATTTGGTGGTTCACAGATAATTAACCTTTCTTAATAAACCAATTCAGAGTTTACTCAGATTTGTTTTCACAGCTAAAACCAGAAAATGAGCGAGTACTCCCAATTTACAATGTTTTCCCTGAATGCAGCGCAGCAACGGCATTTGTGGCATCGCATTACTTGAAAAGTATGGAACAGGACAGTAGCACATCTGCTAAGATCTGACATTTCTTCCACTGGTGCACTTTCTTGCTGCAGTGCATCACGCACACACCTTTGCACCATAAGGCAGAGGTGTCTGCATGAGTCTAGCATAGTTTTTGTGCTGGAAAGGTACTCCAACGTTGTGCCTGCCTCAAGGGAGTGAAATTTTGGCACAAAGATCTATCTACAAATGTAAATAAAGAGGTTTGGGCATAAAAAGTGATGGGTAGTTGCATAGGAATGCTTATGTACCACCCTTCGGATGCCCTTTGACACAAAGTAACGCTAATCGCCTCTTTGCATTATTTTAGCAATACTTTCTGGTAGGAAATGTGAATAATTTAGCAACACTTTATGCTGATTTATGTCACTTTTGATGACTTTACACCAATACAAAGATACATCTGGACCCAATGTTATCTTATTTTTAATTTTAAAATATTCTACTTTCAGATAACGGCTGAATCGAGGGAGACAAAACTCAGAGGGCTAGTTTTAATAAGAAAGTAACTCAATGCAGTTAAACCAACTAAGGGGCACTTACTGTGATGTTCCGGTGGCACACAGGGCTTTGCCATATCTACAAGGCCATTGCCTTCTAGATATGGAGTAAGCGAGGCAGCGCAAGTCGCTGGCTTGCCTTCCTCTGCGGTTAAGAGGCTGTGTATGGGTGTTGCAGGGGATGTTCCCATACAACACCCACGGACTTGGACACTGTTGCTTTTCTACTCCTGTTCTTTTCACTTGCACTTCAAAGGCACACGCACAACAATTAAGTCACCTCCAATGATTGATCTAAGGGAAAAAATACTGCAGAAAGATAGCATTCCCATATCTACTTAGGAACTGTACGTCTCTATCAATGAATAAGTTCGATCTTTTTTAACTTTAGTTGTTGGACATCAGTGACGACACCGATGTCTCCAAAAATTCACAGTAGCTTATCACTGCCACACTCAGTGCAAGTGAATCCCCTACTGTGTACTATTACAACGCATGTTTTTTACAACAGATGCTCCACTGTTCGGGAATAGTACAATCATACATTTTACCTAAGAATGTTAGTGGGAGCACTTTCTCACCACAATATAAAACTTCATAGAGAAGAATAACACTTATCCACGTATCGCGTTTTGTCGAGCATGAAACATTAAAAATAAAAATCGCATTCGTTTGAGAACGAAGTGCGGCAGACGCGAAAGGCATTGTGGGAAAGCGGATGTGGCGCTCACATCCGGCGAGCACTGCATTCTCTCCCTTGGATGAGAACATGGCGCCCCTGCTGCACCCTTGTTACTCGCAGGGTCGCGCTTCACGGCGCTCCTCAGAGCCAAGAGAGACCACAGCGCGTCGACAAGGGAGAGGGCAGGCTGGCGCAATAGAAAAGAGACAAGAGATATTAAAACAAGCATTGGCAAAGCATTGTTAATTATATATGCCAGGCTCATTGCGCTGCTGCGACTACTAATGTGCGACGCTCCCTGTGGGTCTAATGTTGGGGTTTGAAAAATGGAAGGAATATAAAAATAAATGCGCTCTTTCGTATCTAAATATATATTAAATATAGAATTCATTATTCAAAGGGTAAACGTTAATATAAACCCATATGCACAAATTGGCTTTCTTAGTGAGAAGAAGGTGTTTGCAGCGCCCATTCACATCGAGTACCCATATATATCAGACGTGTCCGTTTTGCAACCGCCTACGTGGAAAACGTTGAAAAGAAAGTTCGCTTTTACAGTTCTTGAGACGGGACACTGCCCGGAGAGCGCCGGGCGGGAGGACATCTTTTTATAAACGCTTTTCTTGAGCTGATGCGAGTCGAAACAGGCTTTGAGAAGACAAGCAGCACAAAGATGCAATACCACAGGCGGTCGCCAGATGTCCCTATCGAGGCAAGAGTAAAATAAAGCGGCAAACTCGGGCATATTATCAAGGACCGGTGTTAAAATTATCGCCGTTTCATCGACAGGAAACTGCCGATAAAACGGCGATAATGGGCTTGATAATATACCCTTGTTAATTCCCATAGAAGCCCATGTTCTGATGTTAACATGGGCTTCTATGGGAATTAACATAGCTGCCAAGGTTTCAGATTGCTATGTGTAACATTTTTATAATTTCATTGTAATTATGAGTGATATTTTAACGACTATGAGTGACACTTTATCGCGAGAAAAAATAAAGCAATTAAACTAATAGAGAAACATATAAAATATCAGAATTTACACCCATTTGAGCAACAAGAAAATTGAAGTAATTGAAATAAAGTGCGCTAACAGGGGCCTGACTGCGAAGAGCGCCAGCGAACTGCTCTGCCAATCAATGCAAACAAAAGCAAATGCTCACAGTAAGTGTAGAGATAAGATCCAGAGTGGAACCCAGCATATTATTATTATTATTATTATTATTATTTATTTTTATAAAGCGCGCAGTCACCCGGAGGTATCCCAGCGCTAAAAACCTATCTCCTAAGTACAGTGGGACAGAGGGAGGAAAAAGGAGGAAGAAGAGGACGGGGGGGGGGGGCGGAACGGAAGAGCAGGGGTAAGGGCCAAGAGTGAATCACTGTGGAAAGAGGTGGGTTTTGAGCAGTTTCCTAAAGCGGAGATATTGAGGTTCGAGGCGCAGGACTCGGGGGAGAGTGTTCCAGAGTCGTGCGGTCTGTACTGAGAAGCATTCACAACATGGTCCTATGTTGGCAGCTTAGCCCCCCATTACACCTTCCCTAACACAAACAAAGTTATCCTCCACGAAAACTGATAGCAAACTCGTCATAAACAATACAGGTGGAAACAATCCTTTAAAACATGCAGCAGTTAATTTACAACCACATGTCAAGAAGTATAAGAAATACGTGACCCTCTATAGTGAATCATAATGTGGCTACTCACGATGCCTACTACGTGAAAATGATACCAATCTCTAGACTCCTCAGTCAATCCACATGAATAGTGATAATCCCAATTGTAAAAAGCAAAAATGTAGTAATTGCTGCCTAGATTAACAAAATAGTAACTATGTCATTAAACCCGATGATACAGTTCACACACAAAAGTTTAACATCCACCCTGTCATTAAAAACAAAACGAATAAAGAAAAATTAATCAGTGCTCCATGAACAATTATTCGCCATTTGCTGTTGTATAAAGATGAGCAACAGCATTTCACTGCCTGTGGCACTAATGTCCTCTTACTGAAAAATGCACCACATTCCTGTTACATGATCACTTACATATTCGTCTCTTCTTCAAAACCCCAGCGCAACTCCTGGAAGCCCGCCTGTTCTTCTTCTGAGGCAGCGTGACTCTCCCTCAGTGACGACCGGCCCTCTCACAGCTGTTGCATAATCATGCAGCACTCTCCCTCAGAGGCCTAAAGTCGGCTGGCCTGACGAAATTCGCTGGGGGGCGGCGTGGACAATAAATCACCTCCTGGGCCTGTCCTGCTCCAGGATGAGCAGCCCTGCAGGGCAGAGGAGAGGGTCTGAGGTGCGAACAGCAGAGTGGTGTGAGCCAGCGGCCGAGCACCATGAGTCCCGTGCCCCTGGCCAGGTCCGCAAACCAGTGAGACTGAGGAAGCAGGCAAGCCTCTCCGCATAAGTCTTTACAAAATGTATTACTCCTGGCGCCCTTTGGTAGCAGGACGTCATGTCACATGCTCCTACGGCGCTACGGCAAGTCTAAGACTTGTGTCCCTCAGCGCCGAGGAAATAAAAAAAGATACATGGTAGCAGGACTGCTGGCTGAGGCTGCCGCTGTGAGACTGAGCCTGCTCGGCTGCTGGGAGCACACAAAGCCTGTGGGAGAAGTCAGTGCAGGCACTCGATCGCGCTGCCAGCTGCCACATAAGGTTGTTTTCAGGACGCTTTTTGTGACAGCAGAAACCACTGCATTATGCGTGACAATGCATTTCAGTGCGGTGATGTGGATCACCACACTGAAATGCGTTAGTGTCACGTCTGATGCGTGATGCTTGACAGGACTGAATTAACAAGGGCGTATTATCAAGACCATTTAACACCGGTCCTTGATAATATGGAGTCAGCTCTGCTCTCTATGGGGCAGAGCTATGGGGCTCGTGTAATATAAATGAACTGTCAAGGTCTGAGAGAAAGTTCTGCAGGGCCATCATGTCACTTCCTCAAGGTACCCCTATGACCCCATTAATGCTCGATTTAGGTTGTCAACCTATTGAAGATCTAGCAAAGTTCCGGCCCCTATTGCTATGGGCCCGGCTGTGGCGAGTTCCGGAGCTCGCCAAATATGCGAAAGGGCTCTCTGAAATCATGTCATTACCAGGATGGCATAGAATTAAATGGTTAAGAGACATGAAATCCCTTTTGTGTAATTTGGGCTTGAGTGAAGCCTGGGTAAATAAGACATCTCCTCCAAAGGCAACACTTAAGTCTCTTTATTGGAACTGGATTCTGACCAAACGGACTACTAATTGTTCATTGGGCAGATTAACGGAGGACTTTTTGAAATTCAAGGACTCACCAATTCGGGAACTCTACCTAGACATTATCGAGAAGCCTTTTGATAGATCCCTTTCCATTAAATTTAGAACTGGAACTCTTCCCTTGTACGCCTACGCATCTCAGTGGAAACCGCCAGCACAGACTACAGAGTTTTGCCCCTCATGTACACTCAAACAAGAGACAGTGGCACATTTTATGTTTGAGTGCCAAGAGTATGCCCGACCTAGAAGAAAATGGCTCAAGCACTTGTGCCGTATGCTTGGGACCAGGCATCACGTTGAGGCACTACGTATTTTAATGTCAGACTCTCGCCCACTGTATGCTTGCACCCTTTCAAAATTTCTATCGTGGGCCTGGTGCATCAGAAGCAAAAGGCTTAAAGAAAAGGTTTAATTCTTCTTTTAATTAAATTTATATGACATGCTTTTCCTACCTGTAAATCAAGATTTTTATAGCTTAATGTAACTAAATTGTTGAAGTTCTTTTTCACTCTTTTTAATCAAATGAATTTGTGTATTTTTACTGTACAGCTTTTATGATAATTTTTATAGAAATAAAGCCTTTTTGACTTGACTTGACTTGATAATATGCCCCATAATTCCTATATTGTCTATCGAGCCAGGACAGATATGGTGGAGCTCCGCCGGCGGTCGCTAGAGGTCGCAGAGGTGCTTAAATCCCACGAGCGCAGTACCACCGGCTGTCACTAGAGATCCCTGTCATGTCAATTATGGTTACTGCATCCTTTCTTATACTGTTAAGGGGACCTCTAGACTAGTGCCAACCTGAGGTTCTGCAGGCTTTCACATCTAGCGCTTCCTCAGCTCTGCAGGGACCTCTAGTAACAGGCTGTGGTACAGCAGCCGTCCACATCCAGTGACTCTACAGGGACCTTGGGTAACACAGCAGCCTGTGTTACTAAATACTCCCTTTCACACCGACCACTCTACAGGGACCTCTATGAACAGCCTGTAGTCCGGCGCCCTTTCCGATCTAGAGATTGTTCTACTGCACACGTGTGCTGATGACTCCAGAGACATCTACTTACATATTTTCGCATCCATGTGCTTTCGTCTGTACTGGCGCACAATTGGCTGCCTAGCACCAAAACTGGCACTTTTGCTCCATGGTGCAAGGGTACCTGTGTAGCAGGGAGGATAGTTTTTGTGCAGTAAGGGGCACCTTCCGGCACAAAAACAATCACTGATGGTGTTTCCCTCATTCTTTGAGTGCTGTAGAATGCAGTACACATAGACAGAGCAAATAACAAGGAGAAATATAGATATTTATCATGTTGCGCCACATAAACGCCTCTCCTGGTGAAACGTTGGAATCGGACGCCGTTGGAGGTTTACGAAACACTGGGAATGTTTCAGACTCCACCGGTGTTGCATGGGAACACCCCTTTTCATGCAGACTAATGCATGAAAGGGGGCCATATTTTCAAGGCCATGAAAAGCCACGCAGGGTGGCTTTGTGTGGCTGTGGAATCTACAAGCACAAAAAAAAGAATTCCAGCAACAAAGGCATCCTTACACCCTAGTGCAAGGATACCTGTGTTGGAGCTAAGCAGCCAAATGTGTCGCCAGCGCAGAGGAAAGCACAGGGATGCATCGTATTGCTATAAATACAACACATCCCTGCACTTTCCCTAATGACGCATCAGGCGAATCATGATGGCTTGCCGCGCCGCATCATATTCCAGTAAGTATATCCTAACATTTCAAGATGACTGTCCACATCTAACGATTCTTCTAATGCTGCCACAATTCTACAGCAACTAGCAAAAAACAAAAGCTTTGCAGTGGGTGGCAGCAGCAGACGGAAAGGTGGCAGAGAGAAAGAGAGAAAAAATAACACAGAGGCAGTGGGAGGGATAGCAGTGATTGGGGAGCTGAAGAAAACCCAGAAGGTAATGAGTGGGGAGAAATGGAGAGAGAGAGAAAAAATAAACCTCCTAGAAAGCCATGGTGTTCACTGGTCTCTAAAACATCACATTGCAAACATCAGGACACTTCATAAGGACCACAAACGCCCCCCAAAAAAGCACTCTCTGCACACTATGAAAAAAAAACCAAAATGCTAAACAAAACCATCTGCAAGCCTTTTAACACATTCTGACTACATAGAGGGGCAGGTTTACAAGCCACTTGCGCCTCATTTACGCTGTCGGTGCATCACTTTTGTGATGCAGCGGCGGCGCAAATCCTGCTTCATGGTGTGGGGGTACTTACAACGTGACGCATCTGGGAGATGCGTCACATTGTAAAGCCCTGCGCCACATGTAGGCGTTCCTGTGCAGGGGGGGGGGCGTTCCCGCGCAGGAACGCCTCGTAAAAGTGGCTGAGTGAAATCAACAAGATTTCACTCCGTCACTTTTAGGCCCATGCTGCGTCAAAACCCTGCGCCTGCCTGAAACAGGCGTAAGGATTAACGCAGCATTAACTAGATAGGGCCCCCAGAGCATTGCTGAAGCAGCGTCGCGCTTGCGACGCAACTCCAGCAATGCGTAACTTTTTCGGCAGAGATGCGTCACGCATCTGTGCCGTTTTTGCCCCATGGTGCGCCGCATTGTAAATGCGGAGCATCCATGATGGCGGAGCTGTGGCGCACAATAACTGGTGCATCCCTGCTGGTTTGCAGGGATGCGCCAGTTATTGTAAATAGGCCCCTGAGTGTTTTCTCCCACATGGCTGGAAAGTCTGTGGAAGGATAGAAAACTAAGATATAGCTGTCCTTGTGGGGGACAGCACCAACAGAGATGATGCATGGCAGCATCTATCAATTTTCCCTTGAAAAGACATTTTTAAACCGAAAAGGTAACATGCTTGCACAGCAAAACCCTGTTTATATATTCAAAGAGGTTGTTGCTGGATGTGAAAAGTACAACATAGCCCTAACCCACGCAAAGTCAGATCTAGTCACGTAACAGGACTTAGGTGGCTTATGGTCCAGGGCTATTGCATGATAATAATATCGTTAAAGGTAAGATGGGTCTGATTACATGTGAACATGACTACATTTAACACTATGGAACATGTATATTAGGCCTAATGTGTAGAAAAGAGGACTTTTGAAAGGTATTGCTAAGGGGCGGACTCCATATAGCCATATTTTCTGGTCAGGAACTTCATGTTATCCGACATAGTTCACATTAACATGACCGAAAAGGGAGACTTTTCCCTTCTCTGGTGCACAAGTTGTAATAATGTGTTGTATTAACTTCAGTATCTTCTGCATAAGAGAACTGTTTGCACATATTTGCAGCACCCACCCCCTTTTGTACCGCAAAACAAGAACCAGGCAGAAGTTACCACCTCCCTTCATCGCCCTATAAGACATCATTAGTGATGAAAAGTATTTAAGGTACCAGTACGTAGGCGGGGCTAGACACATGGACCAATTCGTAAGGGAAAATGCTGAAGGGCTGAAATCCACCTGCTGACCTGATTACCGCGTGAGGTATGTTGTGAAACTATACCTGGCTTAGCATAATTTGAGATTTAGTGAAATAATACAGCCATATAGTGGGTAAGTAGTATATTAGAAAATGTAGGAAGGCAATCCACCAACAAGTTAGGGATGTGTGATGAAATATGATCAGGGTTTAATTACCACTTAATTCGTTATTTATTATAATTGCCACCATTCTGGTATGCATGATATGTGTGTTCAGTGATATTGGGGAACACAGGTGATTGTCCATTTATGAGCACCTGCAGATAAAAGGTTCTCTGACAGGTGTGTCTGACTCCTAACACCCTTTGTCAAACAAAGCATAACTCACAAGACACCTGCCACTTCTCCTTTTCTCTTAAAAGGGTACATTTCTTTAAGAGGCTAAGAGATTCTACTGGGTGTGACCCCGAAATTATTGGGGTGAACATAAAATCGCGCGTAAATAGGGTTCTGAGTAACTTTTTGCCCTTCACGCAGTGCAGAGCTGCAGACAGTCACACAGCACTGCAGTGCTCACATTTGAGTAAATCTGGCTTAAAGTGGATAAACAGGGTGTTTAAAATGTATACTATACCAAAATCCTCGTGTCCCTGAGTTTAGTGAGGATTTTTATCTGATCTCTCGAATTTGAACTCTGAGGGACAGAAAACTCCATCTATCTTATTGTTGTGACCCCTACGTAACCAGGTATTTGCGCAGGGGCCACCATTTAACAGGCCACTTGTAATAAGAGACTTAGCAACGTGTAAGGACATAAAGCACCCAGATGTCCAGGTCATGTAAGAAGGATTGACACTGCTGCATCGCTAAACCTTTTTATAGAATGTATACAATATGAAGAAATAAACCGGTAGTGTCTTTATTCCTGGTTTGTTTATTTCTTTCAGTGTGAATGTATACATAGTACTGTCTCAACAATTTCCCAAATTCAAAACCAGGTATAAAAGACTAAGGGCCAGATGTAGGTAGCTAAATACTGGTCGGTAACGGCCGAAAATCGGTGATTTTACCGTTACCGACCGGTATTTAGCCTTTTCTGATGTAGGAGGCTGGTTTTAAGGATTCGGTAAAATACCGATTCCTTATTTTAAGGAATCGGTAAATTACCGAATCCTTAAAACCTATGTAGGTAGCACTCAAGCGAGTGCCTATTTGGTTTAAGGATCGTTATTTACCACCAACTACAAGTTGGCGGTAAATACCGAATACCTTTAAAAAAGCAATAATATGCTTTTTTCAAGGTGCCATGTGGCAGACATGCATGCCCTTAGGGCATGTACGTGCGCCACATGTGCACAGATGCACGATTCAGGGGTGCAACAGGGTGCCAATGTGACACCCTGCCACCCTTGAATATGCTCCCGCTATTACTGATTCGGTAAATACCGAATCGGTAAAAGTGAATGGCTTCCCATCCATTCCTATGGGCCTCCAGGCCCATAGTAATGAATGGGAAGGTATTTCTTATTACCGAATCAGTATTACCGAATTGGTAATAAGAAATATTACCAAATCGGTACATTTTCCCGATTTATTACCTACATCGTATTTACTGATTCCTAAATACCAAATCAGTAAAATTCGGTATTTAGGAATCGGTAAAATGAGATTACCTACATCTAGCCCTTAGTTGAGTCAAAACTTGAATATCCGCAATTACCACCCTGGTGTATTACTACTGACTGTCGCTAGAGGACCGCGAGCAGCCAGGCAACCAACAGTAAGGATTCTTCATAGAACATTCTCTTAGCCCCTACTTTAGCTGCACAAGTATATCAATAAATAGACTGAACTTCTATCTCTCAACTAATCCTTTCTGTTTACATGGTGTCTCAATAAACACATCACTATAAAATGTGTTTCAGGCAAAAACTATAAACCATAAAACAAGGCAAGTTTCTATAGATAAACCTTGCAATAGATACAAAGGGAAGTATCAGGCACAAGATCGCATGCTCAGCAGCTAATTATATTAACATTTTTTTATTAAACCGCAGGGTTCAGTATCCACAGATGAAGCTGCTGCCTGCTGGAATGCATCAATTTCCACAGATCACAATTTAATCAACCAGTGGCCCAGGTGAGGTGAACTCTCCTTACTGTGGACAACATTAGATTTCAAGACTATCAGGGCCTTACTACTGGGTGGAAAAATCCACTAAAGAGATGCTTGAAAGCTACAAACAGATTTAATGAAAACATTTTGTGAACAATTTCCTATCTCAGGGTAAGGGGAGGCGGGTCACAATACTGTGGTTATTAACCTACACATTATCAAATCCGCCCACCCGTAGGACGGGACACCAGTTCATCTGGTATCAACCATGAGGAAAGCTTCTCTCACTCATGGTCCCGCTTTTCGAGAAGAGCTGCACATGGGTGGATCACCCATTACCAATCATGGTGTCTCAATGGTGCCAATCAATCCCTGGCCAGGTACCAAATAGCCCTGGTCCCATTCGACCGCCTTGGCCAGCCAGCACTTGACTGTACGCACTGACTGGCAATAATACTGTTTTCTACACTCTCTGCTCATCGCCTCAGTCCTGCCATACAGGCAACGGCAGCGGGTGTCTCGCACCTCAGAGATTCACGTGTAGCCAGGACCGCAAATAACCTTTGACTCTCCCTGCTGTCCCCCCTAGACTCACACACAGGCCCTCCTTGGCCTGCCACTATTAGTGAGCTGTCCTGCCCCTCCTGGTATGCATTGCAGAGTGAGTGGGAGCAGAATGTCAGTAATTTCCTGAACCCCAATATAGAATTAACCCTAAATTTACATTAGACAGTTCAGCTCCACAAGAGACTACCCTCACCATCAATGCCAAAACTGACTTCTAGATCAGAATTGAGATTAAAAGGTTAAATACGAAGATGGCGACCGAGCAGTAGCCGATTCCTGGAGCACCGCCACGCTGAAACGAGAGCGGCTGTCCCAAGGAGGCTAACCGCCACACCGAAACTGCACCCGGCAGGGAAAGTCGGGGACATCACACCACGCGTTCTGAAGTGTGGCCAGTGGACTCGGAAAGGCGACGCAGACCCGTTGGCCCGCCCGGCCCAGACACATGATGGCGGCGCTGCCTTTTGACTACCAGCAGACCTGGGCTGAGTTGGGCAATCTGAGAGACTGGGAGGACTGATGGCAGACGCAGGTGCTGCAGGAGACGGTGATAGCACTTGCCCGACCACTGAAAGAAGGTAAGTGACTGCGCCACAAGGGCAACCCTTCGGCATAACTAAAGTCATCCCCACGTCATCCACCAGGACAAAAAAGGACACCACCATCAACGACCTCCTCACCATGAGCTCCTTAAATGAACAGGACACACAGTGAACCTGGCTTCTTCGGAGCCTGCCACCTCAGGGATGGAAGGAAAGCATATTGTGAGTGAGGAGGAACCCATAACACATAGTTTTATGGAATCCCTCTTTGGTATGTTGCGGGAAGATCTTGCGATGCTGCGGAATGAAGTATCCAAAGAGGTCAAAGAGCTATGCCAACACTTGAGCGCATTGGAGCAATGTATGGATAAGGTGGAGCAGGCCAGGGATGCAAAGAGGAAGAACTGGAGGAGTGTTGTAGGGAGATCCTGGAACTCAAAGACCGTAATGCAGACCTCAACTACAATCTGGAAGATTTGGAAAACAGGTCCAGCTGATCCAATATTTAAATAAAAGGGGTTCTGTTGCAGGCAGATGCGGCCCATCGGGAAGAATATGTCTTATGCCTGTTCCGCCACAGACTTCGAAGGAAAAGACCTCCAGCTGGACTGAACGCACAGGGCTGGCCACCCATCGCAGATGCCCGGCTCCCCGCAGGACATTAAGATCATTCGTACATATTCTTAGAAGGGAACAAGATCCGCCTTTACCAGGACTTGTCTATAATTAGATCGTAGCAACGACGCACCATGAAGCCAGTCATGGAATTTTTAAGAGACAAAGGAGTGCGTTACAAATGATGATACTCCTTTCTCTTGATCTTTGCTTGGGAAGGAGAAACTCATGTGGTGCGTACACCCCCAAGGCGGCAATGATCCTGGGGATTGAACTGGATCAATGGGACGCTCCCTAGCAACGGAGACCCAGGGGCTCCACCCGGGATCGTGGCACACGAGGGAAATCCACAACTCGGTCCCAACAACAGCTGAACAAACCTTTGGCCACGAAAGCCTTAGAGAGAGATCAGATATACTGCAAAACCAGTATCAGAGCGAGAATGTGATTACATCTAAGCTGACACGATCCTTCTAACTCAGTAATAGTCTGCACAGGGCGACACAGCGTGCCCTCTCAGCGGGATCTCCAGATACGGGGCCCGGATGACCACCCCCGCGGGACCACCGTCAACAAGATTATGAAGCAACGGTTGCGGCGGAGGCTTCGATACTCCTCAGTGACACCCCAAAACTACTGCAAGGGACTGATGACATGGACCCCTACTACATGGTAGCTAGTTTAGCATCGATTGGTGTTTTAGTTTCCCCAGTTTTTCATGTTTGTATAATTGTTCTACACTGCCGTGCTCCATTTACTGCCAGATTGTCTCAACAACCCAGGCAGTACAGGAGAGGGTCAACCACATGTTTTACCCAGAACACTTTTAGCTAATGGCAATCGTTTTAATAATGGGACCAATAGTTAGCCTCAACATGAGGGGTTTGAACTCACCAGCTAAAAGAATGGCTTTGTTGGCGCAACTCAAGATTCACGTTTTGACATATGTCTCCTGCAGGAGATGCATCTCCAAAGACAAGATTGGGGTCGAAGCGTTCTAATGGTAAATCTGGTCTGCAGGGCCAGGGAAAAAGAGTGGCCATCTTGATCGCCATGAACTTCCAGGGGCAAATTACTCAACCACACTCAGAAATAACAGATAGGATGCTATCAGTGCACATCTCATTACACGGCCACACTGTCACAGTAGCTTGCATTTACAGGCCTAATGATCATCAGGAGCCCTTTATCCGCCAAGCCATCGAGACCATAATCCCCACACCTGCGTACATATAGCAGTTGGGGGGTTAATCTGGTGCTTGATGCACCCATGGATAAGACTCCTCCAAGATTGGGGTCTGCTGGGAAAATCCCACCCCAGGGTGCTCGCTGGTTGACGGACGCAAGGCTGATTGACGTGTGGGGGACGTTGCATCTTTCCACACAATCTTACACCTTTTGCACGCTCACCAAGCTTATGCCAGAATCGACTATTTCCTTCTCTCAATGTCTCTACTCTCTGTAGTGACACACGCGGACATTGACGTAGCTTCCATCTCAGATCATGCCGCAATACAGATAGAACTGCATTTACTGACGTGCAATCAAAGCTCTAGAATGTGGCGCTTATACCCCAAACTTAGCATACAAGCCCGCAGTCAAGGAGGTAGAGAGCGCAATAGCCGACAACCTTGCTCTTAATGACACACCACACACAGGCTCTCATGAAACACAACGACATCTGACTAATGTTCGGAAACAGCTCAAAGCCCTTGAAATGGACATGGCGGAACACACCCTCCTCCGAACAAGACAGTTGTACTATGCAGGGGGCAACAAGGCTGGGAAGCTCCTGGCACATAGGCTGAGGGCACAAATGCACTTGAGATGCATATGCAGCATGGTAGGCCAGGATTAGAGAATCAAATGAGGAATGAGGACATACTAAAGGAGTTTGGTCACTTTTATGTGCATCTGCACGGGGAGGACAAGTCCCTCACCTCTGATTGCTCGTCATACGTAGCACAACCAGAGGTAAAACCACTTCCAGACTGAATGGCGGCGCAAATAGTATATGCTGACATAACAGTTCAGGAGGTGAAGGAGGCAATTGGGAGACTTAAGCTAGATAAAGCCCCAAGCCCAGATGGGTACACAGCAGCTTTATATAAGCGGTAAGTGGAACTTGTCTTCCCAGTACTGACACGGTTGTATAACTCCTTTAGCACTACAGGAACGTTCATGGAATCTATGCACGCTGCCACAATAACAGTCCTCCCGAAACCGGGAAAGGATCCTCAGCTATGCTCATCCTACAGGCATGTATCTCTGCTTAATGTGGATGCAAAACTTTCCTCAGGTATTTTGGCCCGTAGACTAGGTCAACACATGGCCGGGTTGGTGGACATGGAACAATCCGGTATTATATCGGAACAAACTTGCGGGGACAATACCAAAAGCCTCTTCCACCTGTTGGACAAGACCCAGCGGTCTAGGGTTCCGACACTGTTCCTCTCAATAGACGCAAGAAGGTTTTTAATCGTGTCCACCAGCAATTTCTCCAAACGGTTTTGCACTCATTGGGCTGGGTCCACGTTTCCAGAAATGGGTGTGGTCAAATCCACAGGTGCAGGTCAGGGCCAATAACTCCTTGTCTGCCTCATTCCCGGTCTCACGGGCAACACAACAGGGGTAACAGGGGCTTAGCGCGAATATCTCCAGAAGTTGGTAATAGGAGATAGCGATGTTAGCTACTGTTTTCAGTCGCTAACATCTTGGCACGCCCACTTTGCATGTCATTAGTGATAAATATCACTGACATGCAAAGTGGGGCCCAAGATGGTCGCTATCTCCTACTAGCTGTCGCTAACTGGCGTTAGCGACAGCTAGGTAATAGGGAGATAATTTTATCTCCGCTTTCTTGGCTTTTAAAGCCAAAAAAGCCGAGATAAACCCCCTTGATAATATGCCCCCTGGGGTTCATGCATAAAGCACCTCGATTCCACTTTTCACAAACTTACCTGCCTAATATATCAATATATCTATGCATACTGCGTCTTACATCCAATACTCAGGCTGGTACAAATCATAGAGGGGGATTTGACAACGCTTAATCAACTTCATTGGAACAGACTTGGCAATGATGTTTTTTTCTGTTGTTTCCAATCCTCTTCCCTTGTTTCATCCCCCCCTTCTTCCCTCACACTTTTTTTCTGCAGGCCAACGGATGTAGGCGACATTTGTAGTATTTTTTAAAACCAATAAAAAATTATAGAAGCCTAAATGGTTAGATACAGAATTGACAAAATGAGTATTATAGAGAAATGTGTATATTCTGCCATGAAGGCCCAGCTACAGAATCACAAATCATAACAGAAACCCTAATTAGTTAACAAAAATATCTCTAAATTCTAAGGGGCAGATTTACAAGCTCACTCGGGCCACTTTTGCGTCCCTTTTCCTATGTTAAAAAATACGGAAAAGTGGCGCAAGGGCCTTGTAAATCTGCCCCTAGTGTCGAACTCTGATAGAGAACTGACAGCATCAGGAGGAAAATGGAAAGTCGCCCCTTTCATCCTTCGAAACCATGTTTTTTTTTAGTTTTTTACATAATTCATGTATATCTATACTACTATTATAAAGAGAGAACTTGCACCTTTTGGCCAGGTAAACTCGGGAACCACAGCAACAATCACAACACCCAATACAACGTTGGAAAGGGCAGTTGCAGCAGAAGGACATAGGCTATGCAGACGCCCACCATATACATTTAAAATGTAAAAGAACCGTGCCAGCAAAGTAGTCCCTTGTGGGCGTGTCTGCATTGTGCTGTGGGTGTGTGCTGGGGACGTGACATTCGCTGGGGGCATTCCGTCACGAGTGTTGTTTTTTCTTCCCAGGTTCTATACATTCCTGCTCCCTTTAAATTGTAATTCAGTGGAGGTCCCATTCTCTTAGAACCACCCCAAGCACAGTTATAGGCAAAAATACAACTAAAAGGCCCTGCAAAGCATTATGGGATAAGCTTAGCATAATGTTTAGCATTCATGAAAGGGTTTCAATGTTTTTGAATTTTACTCATCAGGGTCATCTTGGGACGACGAGGTGAACCGCAGCTTGATGTATAATATTTGAAATGCTATTGCATTTGCCTCATCAGGAACAACTAGGGACGGCGAGGTGAACTGCAGCTTGATATATAATATTTTAAATGCTATTGCATTTGCATCATCAGGTACATCTAGGGACATGAGGTGAACTGCAGCTTGATGTGTAATATTTTAAATGCTATTGCATTTGCCTCATCAGGGACATCCAGGGACCTTAAGGTGAACTGCAGCTTGATGTATAATATTTTAAATGCTATTGCATTTGCCTCTTGGGGACAACTGGGGAGAACGATGTAAACTGCAGCTCTTTGTAGAATTATTTGGATACTATAATATTCACTTCTCACTGCTAATCTCGTCCCATAATGGTTTGCGGGGGCTTGATCTCAAAATCATCACCTCTCTCACTGCTTGCTGGAAGCTAATTTCACTTTTGAGAAATGACTATATGCATTTTAGCATGTAGAAATACTTGTTATTTTACCTTGAATATATAAGGTTTCTGTTTTAATAATTGGAAATATTGCGGATTTATTGTACCAAGTTCGTGCCAATTCCGCCCACCCCTACTTTAAATACCCCTGCACCCCATAAGCATAACCCACTCTTACTCTATAAAATACCCCAACACCTTTCAACACTAAACCATCTTAACCCTATAAATCTACCCTGTACCCCAAAACCCAAACCTATCCCTAAACCCTAAAAAAACCCCTGTACCCCAAAACCAAAACCTAGCCCTGAACCCTATAAATACCCCTGTACCTCAAAACCCAAACATACCCCTGAACCCTTAAAATACCCCTGTACCCCAAAACCCAAACCTACCCCTGAACCCTAAAAATACCCCTGTACCCCAAAACCCAAACCTAGCCCAGCACCCTAAAATACCCCTGTATCCCAAAACCCAAACCTAGCCTTGAACCCTAAAAATACCCCTGTACCCCAAAACCCAAACCTAGCCCTGAACCCTTAAAATACCCCTGTACCCCAAAACCCAAACATACCCCTGAACCCTAAAAATACCCCTATACCCCAAAACCCAAACCTAGCCCTGAACCCTAAAAATACCCCTGTATCCCATAACCCAAAACTATATCTGAACCATTAAAATACCCAAACACCCCAAAACATATACCTCAGTAGCTCAAAACATATACCCCTATACCCATACTTGCCTTATCCAAACATTTTTAAAAAACATGCTTTTACCATTCATGCATTTACAACGAATTTCGTTGTAAATGTATGCGTGGTAAAAGCATATAAAATGTAATGCCATGCGTTATAATGGCATTGCGGAGTCATGGTACTTTCGTAATGAAAGTATGCAGAGTGATGGTATGCGGAAAGAAATTTGCGGAATAATGGGTGTTTACCCTCCCCCGTAAGTACATTGGTGGCACGGCGGCCCACATCTCCAGCAACATACTCATATTTTTTCACCACCAATTGGAAAAATGCACAGGTGTCTCTCATTGATGCCCAGCACCGACATACACTTTTAGACACACCTCCCACCACAAGTTCTAGAATTGCGAACTTTAGAGATGGGCAGCTATGTTAGAATCTCGGCATCAGCTCAACATCCTGTGATTCCAGGCAAATCGCTTTGTCTCCCCGTGCCTACCACAAATCAATGTGTTCTTCTGTAATGTAAATTGTGCTCATGCCATGTTGTCAAGTTCGCGCTATATAATAATGCAAGGAAAATAAAGTAGGGAAACTCGAGTTCACACACCACTGAACACGCACTCTTAAGTGCATCAGCAGTGCACTGTGAATCGGAGCGTTTCACAGGCCTGTCACAGATAAGAAATGCTTTCAAAATGAAATCCTATGAAACAATATACTACTGGCCGGCAGCAATTCATACCCGGACAACGTCGGGACGGGCTGCTAGTGTATATATATATATATATATATTTGAAAACAATATATGCACGCGGCGGCCTGGCCGCGGAGAGGAGCTCCATCATTAACCAGTGAGGACTACAATTGCCGGTTGGTGAGGCTGAGGTCCCAAACTGTTAGGACCGGTAGCACCGCGTCCCTTGCAATTTAAGACTGCCTGCCTGTCCGTAACCTACTAAGGTAAAAATTGATTCAAAATGGACAAACATATATTGAACTTACTGCGCGCATTGAATGAAAACTGCATGTTCCACAATGCCTAAATGGAGCACACGCCAGCTGGGGGCGGGACGAAAAAGGCAATAAAAAAACTCATTTGCATCAATGCTCATGGTGATATGTGTTTTGTAATCAGCCCTGGAAGAAGAGACGGTGTGTCTTGAAACGCGTTGGCATTAAATAATGGATGGATATGAAAGGCAGCCTGCAAATTAATACCAGATGGTGGGATGATTGTCGTGTGCCCTCTCGTAGCGCTAAGGCAGTTTGAAAACAAAATATGCACGCAGCGGCCTGGCCGCGGAGAGGAGCTTCATCATTAACCAGTGAGGACTACAATTGCCGGTTGGTGAGGCTGAGGTCCCAAACGGTTAGGACCGGTAGCACAGCGTCCCTTGCATATTAATTTAATTTAAATTTAAAAAGTATTTGTTGAGCGCAACGTTCACCATGCGGTTTCTTGGCGCTATGGAGGCAAACTTTAGCAGTGACACAAACAAGACTAGAGATGACAGGGAGGGGAAGGAATTACATTGGGAAAGCTTGGGTAAAAAGAAAAGTCTTGAGCTCTTTTCGAAAGGCAGGGTAGTGAGTAGCCGAACGTAAATGGTCAGGAAGGGAGTTCCAAAAGGAGGGTGCCAAAACAGAAAAATTGGATCCACCCCATTTCTTACGTCTGTATCTGGGGACTTGTAGGAGTGATTGGGTAGATGACCGCAACTCGCGAACAGGGGTGTATTCTTTGAGTAAAGAAGAAATGAAGGCCGGAGCAGTCCCTTGGCGTGCCTGGAAGACCATGCAGCCAGTCTTAAATAAGGTTCGCTCCTTTACAGGCAGCCAGTGCAGTGCTTTCAGCAGGGGGGTGGAATGATGGAAACGAGAAAGTCCGTGGATCAATCTGGCCGCCTGGTTTTGAACCAGCTGGAGCTTCTGGAGACTGTAAGCCGGGATGCCGTTGTAGAGGGCATTGGCGTAGTCCAGGCGGGAAACAACCAGGGCGGACATGATTAACCTGAGGGCAGAAGGAGAAAAGAAACGGGAGACAGAGCGGATGGTGCGGAGAACAAGAAAGCAAGAAGATACAACAGAACTGATTTGTGAGTGGAGGTTGAGATGGTTATTAAGTTTGATACCCAGGGTTTTAACTGAGGAAGAGGGTGTGGGAGGGGGTCCCAAAGAGGAGGGCCAGAAAAGGGAGTTCCAGGGACTGGATGAACCACCTGTAAGGACCAACTCTGTTTTATCAGGATTCAACTTCAGATGATTGTGGTTCATCCAGTCCCTGATAAAAATCATAATAGACTGAAAGTTAGAAATAGAATGAGGAGAAGAGGAAAGGTTGAAGATAAGCTGGAGGTCATCTGCGTAGTTAAACACAGTGACCTCCAGCTGTTGAAGGGCAAAAATCAAAGGATAGATGTAGAGATTGAATAGGAGAGGAGAAAGGGAAGAGCCCTGAGGGACACCACAAGTGAGTTGGAGTTGAGTGGCCGAGAAATCCCCCAGCCGAACCGCCTGGGTACGGTCCCTCAGGAAGGACGCTAACCACACCAGGGCTGGGCCCTCGACCCCCGCCGCTCCGACACGGGACAGTAGGATGGTATGGTCAACCGTGTCGAAGGCGGCGGAGAGGTCGAGGAGCACCAAGGCCTGGTTGTTGTCATGGTCCATGCCCTCCCTGAGATGGTTCAGGACCGACACCACGACGGACTCGGTGGAGTGCCTAGGCCGAAAGCCCGCCTGGCTGGACGCAAGGCCACCATTTGCCTCCACATGGGCACTGAGGACTGATGTAACGTGTCGCTCTAGTACCTTGCCCAGATAGGGCAGGAGGGAAATGGGGCGGTAGTTGGCTGGGATAGAATTAAGACTGCCTGCCTGTCCATAACCTACTAAGGAAAAAATTGATTCAAAATGGACAAACATATATTGAACTTACTGAGCGCATTGAATGAAAACTGCATGTTCCACAATGCCTAAATGGAGCACACGCCAGCTGGGGGCGGGACGAAAAAGGCAATAAAAAAACTCATTTGCATCAATGCTCATGGTGATATGTGTTTTGTAATCAGCCCTGGAAGAAGAGACAGTGTGTCTTGAAATGCGTTGGCATTAAATAATGGATGGATATGAAAGGCAGCCTGCAAATTAATACCAGATGGTGGGATGATTGTCGTGTGCCCTCTCGTAGCGCTAAGGCACTTTGAAAACAACTATATATATATATATATATATATATATATATATATATATATATATATATATACTAGCAGCCCGTCCCGACATTGTCCGGGTATGAATTGCTGCCGGTCAGTAGCATATTGTTTCGTAGGATTTCATTATGATAGCATTTCTTATCTGTGACAGGCCTGTGAAACGCTCCGATTCAAAGTGCACTGCTGATGCACTTAAGAGTGCGCGTTCAGTAGTGTGTGAACTCAAGTTTCCCTACTTTATTTTCCTTGCAGTAATATATAGCGCGAACTCGACAACATGGCATGAGAACAATTTACATTACAGAAGAACACATTGATTTGTGGTAGGCACGGGGAGACAAAGTGATTTGCCTGGAATCACAGGATGATGAGCTGATGCCGAGATTCTAACGTAGCTCCCCATCTCTAAAGTTCGCAATTCTAGAACTTGTGGTGGGAGGTGTGTCTAAAAGTGTATGTCGGTGCTGGGCATCAATGAGAGAGACCTGTGAATTTTTCCAATTGGTGGTGAAAAAATATGAGTATGTTGCTGGAGATGTGGGCCGCCGTGCCACCAATGTACCCACTTGGGTTTTATCGAACCACCAGTCCCAGAAAGCATTGCTTCAGGTTTCACACCTGTGCATAATCACTGAGGGTATTTACTGGTGCCTGCAGCTGCCGTCATGTCACATGTGCTGCCACTGAAGAGGGCGTTGGCCCGAAACGCGTCTGGCAGGAAAGGGACTCTGTTCGCAGCTCGTGCCCTTGCGCTGGCATTAATTCCTACCTGTAAGTGCATTCCCACCTAGGTGGCAACCTTTTCTTCCATTTGTTAGCGGCCGGCCACGGTCGCGGGTTTGCACATCCGCGGACAAACTGCGGGTCCACGGCTGCCTCATTTGGGCAGCTTTTTGTGGTACAGGAGGTGCCTTTACTTGCGGGGTGCTTGCGGGGACATTGGCAATCCCTTTAAAACTTTTTTTGCATGCGAATGGCGGCGGCGACCCACTTGGGTTTTATCGAACCACCAGTCCCAGAAAGCATTGCTTCAGGTTTCACACCTGTGCATAATCACTGAGGGTATTTACTGGTGCCTGCAGCTGCCGTCATGTCACATGTGCTGCCACTGAAGAGGGCGTTGGCCCGAAACGCGTCTGGCAGGAAAGGGACTCTGTTCGCAGCTCGTGCCCTTGCGCTGGCATTAATTCCTACCTGTAAGTGCTTTCCCCCCTAGGTAGCAACCTTTTCTTCCATATATATATATATATATATACTAGCAGCCCGTCCCGACATTGTCCGGGTATGAATTGCTGCCGGTCAGTAGCATATTGTTTCGTAGGATTTCATTATGATAGCATTTCTTATCTGTGACAGGCCTGTGAAACGCTCCGATTCAAAGTGCACTGCTGATGCACTTAAGAGTGCGCGTTCAGTAGTGTGTGAACTCAAGTTTCCCTACTTTATTTTCCTTGCAGTAATATATAGCGCGAACTCGACAACATGGCATGAGAACAATTTACATTACAGAAGAACACATTGATTTGTGGTAGGCACGGGGAGACAAAGTGATTTGCCTGGAATCACAGGATGATGAGCTGATGCCGAGATTCTAACGTAGCTCCCCATCTCTAAAGTTCGCAATTCTAGAACTTGTGGTGGGAGGTGTGTCTAAAAGTGTATGTCGGTGCTGGGCATCAATGAGAGAGACCTGTGAATTTTTCCAATTGGTGGTGAAAAAATATGAGTATGTTGCTGGAGATGTGGGCCGCCGTGCCACCAATGTACTTACGGGGGAGGGTAAACAACCATTATTCCGCAAATTTCTTTCTGCATACCATCACTCTGCATACTTTCATTACGAAAGTACCATGACTCCGCAATGCCATTATAACGCATGGCATTACATTTTATATGCTTTTACCACGCATACATTTACAACAAAATTCGTTGTAAATGCATGAATGGTAAAAGCATGTTTTTTAAAAATGTTTGGATAAGGCAAGTATGGGTATAGGGGTATATGTTTTGGGGTACTGAGGTATATGTTTTGGGGTGTTTGGGTATTTTAATGGTTCAGATATAGTTTTGGGTTATGGGGTACAGGGGTATTTTTAGGGTTTGGGGCTAGGTTTGGGTTTTGGGGTATAGGGGTATGTTTGGGTTTTGGGGTACAGGGGTATTTTAAGGGTTCAGGGCTAGGTTTGGGTTTTGGGGTAGAGGGGTATTTTTAGGGTTCAGGGCTACGTTTGGGTTTTGGGATACAGGGGTATTTTTAGGGTTCAGGGCTAGGTTTGGGTTTTGGGGTACAGGGGTATTTTAAGGGTTCAGGGCTAGGTTTGGGTTTTGGGGTACAGGGGTATTTTAAGGGTTATGGGCTAGGTTTGGGTTTTGGGGTACAGGGGTATTTTAGGGTTCAGGGGTAGGTTTGGATTTCAGGGTACAGGGGTATTTTTAGGGTTCAGGGGTATGTTTGGGTTTTGAGGTACAGGGGTATTTATAGGGTTCAGGGCTAGGTTTTGGTTTTGGGGTACAGGGGTATTTTTAGGGTTTAGGGATAGTTTGGGTTTTGGGGTACAGGGTATATTTATAGGGTTAAAATAGGTTAGTGTTTAAGGGTGTTGGGGTATTTTATAGAGTAAGGGTGGGTTATGATTATGGGGTGCAGGGGTAGTTAAAGTAGGGGTGGGCGGAATTGGCGCGAACTTGGTACAATAAATCCGCAATATTTCGTTCCGTCAGATTTCCAATTATTAAAACAGAAACCTCATATATTCAAGGTAAAATAACAAGTATTTCTACATGCTAAAATGCATATAGTCATTTCACAAAAGTGAAATTAGCTTCCAGCAAGCAGTGAGAGAGGTGATGATTTTGAGATCAAGCCCCTGCAAACCATTATGGGACGAGATTAGCAGTGGGAAGTGAATATTATAGTATCCAAATAATTCTACAAAGACCTGCAGTTCACCTCGTTCTCCCCAGTTGTCCCCAAGAGGCAAATGCAATAGCATTTAAAATATTATACATCAAGCTGCAGTGCACCTCATGGTTCCTAGATGTCCCTGATGAGGCAAATGCAATAGCATTTAAAATATTACACATCAAGCTGCAGTTCACCTCATGTCCCTAGATGTCCCTGATGATGCAAATGCAATAGCATTTAAAATATTATATATCAAGCTGCATTTCACCTCGCCGTCCCTAGATGTCCCTGATTAGGCAAATGCAATAGCATTTAAAATATTATACATCAAGCTGCAGTTCACCTCGTCGTCCCAAGATGTCCCTGCTGAGTGAAATTCAAAAACATTGAAACCCTTTCATGAATGCTACAAATTATGCTAAGTTTATCCCATAATGCTTTGCAGAGCCTTTTAGTTGTATTTTTGCCCATAACTGTGTTTGGGGTGGTTGTAAGAGAATGTGACCTCCACTGAATTACTATTTAAAGGGAGCAGGAATGTATAGAACCTGGGAAGAAAAAACAACACTCGTGACGGAATGCCCCCAGCGATTGTCACGCCCCCAGCACACACCCACAGCACAATGCAGACACGCCCACAAGGGACTACTTTGCTGGCACGGTTCTTTTACATTTTAAATGTATATGGTGGGCGTCTGCATAGCCTATGTCCTTCTGCTGCAACTGCCCTTTCCAACGCTGTATTGGGTGTTGTGATTGGTGCTGTGGTTCCCGAGTTTACCTGGCTAAAAGGTGCAAGTTCTCTCTTTATAATAGTAGTATAGATATATATATATATACCTACACACACACATACATAACACACGCACACTTGCCAAGTCAAACCAAAGATCATGTTTTGCCTTCTTTTGGGTGTCCATGGTATAAGGTATATCTGTTTGGCGCTCTGTAGCGCTCTTTTTGTGGTATTTAAGCCAGTAATATGCCGATACACGGCGAGATTACAATTCTGACTGGCAGTGGTTACTAGCCTGAAAAGTGATTATTTCGTGTTTAGAGAGGGATATACCCTGTAAACATATGTTATTTTTCACTTATTTCTCACTTGCATTTTTGCTGTATGATTCAATGGCTGCCACGTTATACCAGCGCTTTAATGTAAACGCATCTGTTTCTAAATCTAGTCCGCTTTCACCTTCTGTGAGGGCGTATACAATAATGAGCCGTGCGCAGCATACCGCTGACACTGAGGAAGGACTCTGTCTGAAACGCGTTTGTCAATTCACTGTTGCTACAGGCGTGAATAAATCTTGCCGCCTTACCCGGAGTGCTTGAGTCTTCTTTTTTGCCAAACAGAAGGGACTGCCGAGCCTTGATATATTACGCGTCTACCAGCGCGACACAGCACCCGCCAACGAGTGCCCCGAGATTTCTGGTAGCATGGAGTCTTAGTTTACGTTTATCGGGAGCATCGCTGAAAAAGGACCAGAAGCGCGAGGAGTCAACGGACGGACGCACGGCTGATGTCATAGACGCTGGTAAGTCGCCGTTCCCGTTGTTTACACTCCCGATTGTTGCTGCCTGCATTTGCGAGGGTCCATTGAACACCTAGGCGAGTGGGTATTGGTGGCATAACCCGGGGAGGCTTCCCTGTGGTTTTCAAAAAACGCCAAGAGGCATGTGTGATGAAGAGGAACGCCGAGAAGCGGCATTGGATGTCTTTAAAAAACGCGCGCCAAACACTTCTACGGCACCGGACATTGGAGGCAGGGGGAATGTGTCACACAGTTCTCTACAAAACCTCTTTTTGAAATTAGAACGATTTAGTGAAAAAGAGATAAGAAAATGGTGGGAGGCTACCTCTCTACAAAATTATATTGACGTGGATCGAGTGCCCAGGGGGCTTCGCATATATACAGTACCCGCATATGAGAGCCCTGATCCCATGCTATTGGAGCAATGGGCTGACCTGACTGCAGCTTCCTGTAAAGCTATGCTTGATCTACTTGTCAAATTCGCTTGGAGCGATAGAGCGAAAGCAATTGATGAAATAGCCTCCCTTGAGATTGAAATTGCTAAAGAAACTGACTCAGCCAAATCAACACAATTACGGGATGACATGAAAAAACGTCTGATTAAATATGAACTTAAAATACGACAGCGTAAACAGAAGAAGTTTGAAAGAGACGAGCGTGATTATGCTCAAGGAAGAATCCTTACTTTCTCTAAAAAATTCTATGGTCCACGGAAAGCCCTTAACAAGACAAAAAATGTCGGACCGGTCGAAGAACCTGCTACATCGGAGTCCTCAGCCACTGAAGAAGAACGATCAGGCGATGAAGGACCAGCACCAAGAAGTGAAGGGAGAAAGAACCCTTTTCACTTGGAATTCGACCTCATCCGCCATACCTGGCTGAGAGGCGGCAATACCAAGCCACCCGAAAACGACGGAGAACCCGACGAGGCGGCTGGCAGAGGAAGAGGAAGGGGCAAAACTGTGGCCCAAAATATCCACAAGAAGAGAGCGAAAAAATGGTAGATTCCAGTCCCACGATTGTTAACCTGACTGATCAGGTATTAACAAAAGATGAGGAGGATACCTTACAATTAGGGCTGAGCTTTTGCCCCAACAATGGGCTGGAGTATACCCAAACTCGCATCGACCTCTTCAAACTGACCCGTAAAATTAAATTACACAAGTTCCACAAAATGAAACCCCTGACTGGCGACACGAGGAAAACAACAAAAAAGAAAACCACAGTGTCTTCTACAGATGTACTGTCCATCAAGGATCTTAATATGGTGCAAGCACTTGAGGATTTGAGAACTGAGCAATGGGATGGGGCCTCTGAAACAGACATCGGAGTGACGGGGGCACAATGTATTGAACAACAATCCCCACTAACGGATTTCAAAGCACCCTCACAGTTCAATCCCCAGATGCCGTATGATGCCATAGACACTTTCGCAGATGCCGTGTCGCAAGATCTAATGAGTTTCAGACTCTTAACTAACAAGAGGACCAACAAAAGGAATAATTTAACTACTGCACAAACGAATGCTCTTTCCAACCCGAGTAAAAACGAAGGGATTGTTGTAAAACCCTCGGACAAGGGGGGGAATGTTGTTCTACTAACTCGAGATCAGTATTGTCAGGAATCGCTGAGACAGCTTCAAGACACAAAAAATTATCAAAAAATAAACAAAGATGAATATGTGCAAAGTATTAAGGCCTATCATGATCTCTAGAATAAATGGTGCAACAAACTAATGCTAGACATGAACGAATTCCTTTTTCTTAGGAACCCTGAACCCATAACTTCCACGTTTTACCAATTGCCCAAGGTCCACAAGGATCTTCAGCATCCACAAGGGCGACCTACTGTTTCCTCTAAGGGGAGTCTTACAGAGAACTTGTCTATTTATATTGATTCTTTTCTTTCCTGCTTTGTAGTTGATTTAAAATCATATGTCAAAGACACAAAAGATTTTATTGGACAAATTGATCAGATTGTTTGGGATCCTACATATGTACTGATTACGCTAGACATTGCTAGCCTCTATACTAGTGTGCAACATGACCAGGGTATAGAGGCAGTAAAATACTTTCTGGATAAAAGATCAGCCAAATATATGGAACATGGCAGGATGTTGATAGAATGTCTGAATTTCTGTCTCAGAAATAACATCTTTCTTTTCCAGAATGATTTGTTCAGGCAAATCAGCGGGACGGCGATAGGAACTTGCTTTGCCCCCAGCTATGCGAATCTTTTCGTAGGCTGGTGGGAGGAGCAGGTTGCCCTAGCGGGTGAAAACCATTGATGGGCCAAGCACATCGTAGTCTGGCGTCGATATATCGACAACCTCTTCCTAGTGTGGAGGGGTTCCACCACACAGGCAGAGGAATTCATTGCAGATCTCAATAACAATCAGATGAATCTGAAATTTACATCTGATATAAGTAAAACGGAGGTACATTACCTTGATTTGAAGGTTTTTGTCAATAATGGGGGTCTGGAAACCGCTCTCTACAGAAAGCCGACAGCCGGCAACAGTATCCTACATGCTGGGAGTAGTCACCCCCCTAGCCGGATCCGCAGTATCCCCTATGGAGAACTGTTAAGACTGAGACGTAACTGCTCTCTGGAATCAGATTTTATCTCAGCAGCCAAGGGGTGTATTGCAAGATTTTTGACCAGAGGGTACGATCAAGCTTTGTTGGATGACACTCTTAACAAGGTGTTAAGAATCCCCAGAAAACATCTTCTTGAACAAGCCCCTAGAAGCATTGATCAGTCAGAATTGAATAGTAAATTTCGTATGATTACAACCTATTCAGATGAGGCCAATAAACTCAGACATATGCTCACAAGAAACTGGCACATATTACGTACGGATCCCATAATAGGGAATGATGTTCCAGTCAAACCTTTGCTTACGTTCAGGAAATCTAAATCAATCAAAGACAATCTTGTTCAGAGTCACCTAAAGCCGATTCAATCTAAGACCAGTGATACTCTTAAAGATATGAGGGGGTTTGTTCCTTGTGGGAAATGCCGAGCTTGCGATAATAGCAGACGCACGCTAATGTATAGTGTTCCTGGTTTAGGAAAACCCAAAACCATCAACAAATTCATCACCTGCACAACACCTTACGTAGTATACTGCCTGGTCTGCCCATGCGGACTACAATATATCGGAAGTACTATTAACAACGTGAAACTCCGAATATTGGAACATCAGCGAGCAATCACTAATAAATATGTAACCTACCCCGTGGCTCGGCACTTTGCCAAAGAACATGGCAGTAACAGAGAACTGCTACGTTATTTTGGCATTGATCATGTGCCTTTAAATCCTAGAGGGGGAGATAGATTGTTGAATCTCCGGAGATTGGAATCCAGATACATTATAGACTTGCAGACAAAGAGTCCCCTAGGGCTCAACACAGGGGAAGAACTGACAATCCATTTAGGAAGATGATCTTATGACCTTCCAATTATGTTTTCAGGGTAACCGATTTTAGATTATATCCTAAATAATTGAGGGACATAGATCTATGAACAAGAAAACTGTATTCAGTGACCTATGTATTTTGATACCATCATGAGTTGTTTCCTCAAGAGATATCTAGGACATAAGATTCTTTTATCACTATTTTCTATTCAATTGCTAACTTCCCAATTATGTCCTTATGTCTAAAATCTACAAAATAATGTGCTTCTACGATTTTCTGAGTATGTTTCTGACTATTATGAGTTTTTCAATCTGTGTATTTGATAAATTGAATTGATTATTGTGATAATCTGTAATTCGCAACATGTGAATGTATTTTATCCCTTTCCTACCTTGTTGCTTTATATGCAGTATGAATTATAATTTGATATTGGTTTATCTCCGGGAAATAACATATATTAAGATGTTATACCGGAGATGTGCCGATACACGGCTTGATCATGTTTTGCCTTCTTTTGGGTGTCCATGGTGTAAGGTATATCTGTTTGGCGCTCTGTAGCGCTCTTTTTGTGGTATTTAAGCCAGTAATATGCCGATACACGGCGAGATTACAATTCTGACTGGCAGTGGTTACTAGCCTGAAAAGTGATTATTTCGTGTTTAGAAAGGGATGTACCCTGTATACATGTTATTTTTCACTTATTCCTCACTTGCATTTTTGCTGTATGATTCAATGGCTTCCACGTTATACCAGCGCTTTAATGTAAACTCATCTGTTTCTAAATTTAGTCCGCTTTCACCTTCTGTAAGGGCGTATACAAAAATGAGCCGTGCGCAGCATACCGCTGACACTGAGGAAGGACTCTGTCTGAAACGCATTTGTCAATTCACTGTTGCTACAGGCGTGAATAAATCTTGCCGCCTTACCCGGAGTGCTTGAGTCTTCTTTTTTGCCAAACAGAAGGGACTGCCGAGCCTTGATATATATATATATATACACACATACATACTCACACACACACATACATAACACACGCACACTTGCCAAGTCAAGTCAAAGAAAGCTTTATTCGATTGCTATATCAGTCAATCAAAGGACATGGCTTTTGTAGTTCGGACTGGACTGTTCCCATGGGACACAGGGTCAGAGCTGATTTGCATATCGCCATTGTCTAACCCAGGGTGGTGTGGAGTGCAAAAAAACGATGGATTTGGGCCCAGATCTTCGGACTGGGGTGAATGTGTGACATTGATCCACATTCGGTCCATCACCTGTTTTATTTGCAAATTCCGCCCTAAGTGCGCTGGGGATGCCCAGACGTGGGTCCCAGGCACTCCACACCACTTGGAGTCAAGCTAGCCGGGCTGATGAGAGGTGTTACCTCGAAACCGGTCCGGTCCTCGGATGCTTGATTCCGTTCTGGGAAGGACATGGCTTTTGTAGTTCGGACTGGACTGTTCCCATGGGGCACAGGGTCAGAGCTGATTTGCATATCGCCATTGTCTAACCCAGGGTGGTGTGGAGTGCAAAAAAATGATGGATTTGGGCCCAGATCTTCGGACTGGGGTGAATGTGTGACATTGATCCACATTTCAGTCAATCAAAGCACAGTAAAAGATACACATAAGTCATAACATAGGATACCAAACAATCTGAAAATATTATCCACAGTTCATTATAAAATTTTGGACATAATAAAAGTATCACAAATTCCAATTTAAAAGCACCGAAATTCAAATAAGCATACATTTCCTTTGACTCAGTACTCGTTTTAAAAAGGTAACAATCCAATAAACCCTGTGCTCGTTATCCAAGAGTTGTAATACAATGA
Organism: Lissotriton vulgaris; assembly: GCF_964263255.1. NCBI lineage: Eukaryota > Metazoa > Chordata > Amphibia > Caudata > Salamandridae > Lissotriton > Lissotriton vulgaris. The sequence continues at coordinate 233,871,778 of NC_141686.1, read as the reverse complement.
GCGCAGGTTTACATTGATGAAGCCCTAACGATTTTAAAACCGATAATATACATACACGCTTTCCTTGATTCAGCATAAAACGTACAAAATAATACCAAATGAATAGTCGATTGAGCTGAAATGTTATCACCGGGGCACCTTTGAAGTTCTTGAGCCCAACCGTTCATGTTCGGAAAGGTGACAAGTCTGAAGAACACCCCCAGCCTGAATCTAGTCAATAAAAACCGGTCGTAAACACCTGGTACAAAAGTTAAATAGGGTTGAATATTAAAAGTTGTTAAAATCAGCTGATTATGCTGAACAGTTGGTTTAACCCCTTAAGTGCTGCTGACGGCCAATGGTCGTCAGCAGCGCTACCTCCCCAGTGCTGCGCACGACCATTGAACGTCCATTCAGCACTAGATCTAATGGACAGCGCAGCACTGGGGAGAAATGTTTACACGCAGCTAAGGTGTTAATAACCTCTGGTGACATTCTAATAGTGTCCAGTAGCAAAAGGGCCTCTTTTTTTTAAAACTGTTTTCTCGTTATCGTCTGGGTTGTTCATGGATTGGTAAAATATTCTATACGACCTAGATCTTGAAAGACGTCTCAAACTTATCTTACCCATGGCATCTTCAGAGCCCCTTCTAGTGAAAGTGAAAGCTATCGAAAAGAATATCTCTATTTAGCTTTGTTTCTTCTCTGGTCCAGAGCCTATGCCATAAGAGTATAGGCTCTAGCTTAATTAAATCAGAGATGAAGGGAAGACTCAACTCAGCGTGACATAAATATGACAAAGTACTACTTGGTACAGATAAAATGTATCTTAGAAAGGAGTTTTCAGAAGCAGATCATACACCGCGGTGGAGACACACTTTGCTTTATAGATTTTAATACTCTACTAGTGGTCTCCTACCCAGTTGTCTAGCAAAAATTAGAAAAACGATCTAAAACCCTCTGAAGGCCTATTTGAGTACGGGACATCAATACTGCATCATCCATATATAGGAGAGCTGGTTATTTGAAGGAAATCTTGATTGTCTTTCAAAACAGCCTCGCCCTAACCATTAATGTAAAGATTAAAAAGAAAGGGGGTCAAGACACATCCCGGTCTGACCCCCTCCTAATTAGAAATGCGTCCGAGTGCTCACCGCCCAGACCGCAATGTACACGCGCCTTGGCATCAGTATCAAAACGTTTAAGAAAATAAATAATCTGTACATCAGCCCCCTTAACTTCTAATATCGCCCAGAGCTTACTATGCTTCACACAGTCAAAGGCTGCTGTAAGGTCCACAAACGCTAAAAGTAACCTCCCCTTCTTCGCACTCTGTTCAACCATTCTTAAACCCTCACGAAAACCATATTGTAAATCAGATAAAACCGCAGAATTCTCAGTCCAGACTTGGAGATGTTCTAATAATATTTGGCCTACTTTTTTTGTTAGAGAGTCCAGTAAGGATATTGGCCTATAACATCCAGGGTCCTGCCGATCACCCTTTTTAAAAATTGGGACAATAGCTGCTTCTACCCAAGTTGCCAAAAAAAGGGCTATGGCAGCTTGCAACAATTACGTGAGTGATAATTGGCCCCCACAGAGAAGTATTTGACTTAAATAAATCTATAGATACTCCAGCCGGGCCAGTAGCCTTACCACCCTGACTTGCAGGAAGTGCCCGGTTCACTTCAAGAGTAAACTGCAACCCTAAGCAATAATTCAGTGGATCCACATTATGTTCCCCATCACCATTATTATCTGTCACTTCCGGGCTATCCTCACCATTGTATACTTTTGAGAAATGGCTAATCCATTGATCCTCAGCTATAGTAATTTCGATAGACGGACATACTTCAGTAGTCAAAAAAGGGGCTTTAACCGCCTTCCAAAATGCCAAACTATCTTTTGCTACTGAGGCCTTATGCAATGCCTCCCTCGCCTCGTTCTTCAAACCAGTTTTCCTGTTTCTGACTGCTCGCCTAAAGTCCCCTCTAGCCTGTCTCACTCTAATTGGACATCTAGGCATCTTATGGAACTCATTTTTTAAGTTAGAATATGCCAAAGTACACCTAGAATCAAACCAACCGCGAGATTGACCCTTCCTACATTTCTTAATGAAGAGTGCCTCCCTAATTGCGTTAGATATCAAAGCAAAAGAAGACAGGATGCTATCTGGGGCAGCTGTTTCACTCAGACATGACTCAAAGGCAAGTTTACATTTGTCAACCACAGTCTTAGTTATCGCTATTGGATCTACCATCGACCAGCGCAAAGAGTAACCATTTGTTCTCCCAATTACTATATTTTCTAACATCTGATCATCTTTGTTCGACCTTATGAATGTATTTGGTGATAATACAACAGAAAGACACATGGGAAAATGATCGCTCATAGAATTATCAGCTGTGCCAAACGACTGGAGAATAAACACGTGACTATTTGATGTTAACCCCTTCCATGCTCATGACGAGCTCAGCTCGTCAGGAGGCACAGTGGAGTTGTGCTTATGACGAGCTGAGCTCGTCATGAACAATGGTATCAGCAGAGGAGGGGAAAAGTCACAGCAGCCAAGGTGTTAATATATAGTCAATAATAGAGCATAGACCCCTACCATTAACAGTACAAGACATATGGACAGGGGTTGGCCATAATTCATTTGCAAAACCCATGTCAAGACTAACAATTGCTTCATTAAACATCTCACCCAATATAGACTGCCGAAAATGGGAACTGCTTATCCCTTCTTCCCTGGGGAAGACACACGAATTATCATCAGTATTAAGACACAGAGTACAATTAAAATCACCGTACAGAATCAGCATTGTATCTTCAGCATCATATAATATTGTTATAAATATTTGCCAGAGTGATACAATGTTTTGTGTCTACATGGATTACAACCACTTGGAAATAAATGTCATCACCATACATAGTTATCTTTTTAAAATTCAGACTACTAGAAATGTACGCACATACCCCACCTTTTACCCTTCCACCTGAGCCGTCAATAGCTGGGGTATAGTAGTCCTATACCCATTCATATGAATGGCTTCGGTAGCCCATGTCTCTTGGAGACATAATATCTCAGATTTTACTATAAAATCCCACCACAAGGGGTTATCTAGCTTTGAGCATAAACCAGAGATATTCCAGGAAACGATGTTACACAGGGATATGTCGCTAGAATCAGCCACGTTGGCTGTAGCTATTTCCCGGATTAATGGATCATCACAATTTGTAAGTGTTTGGGCCAAAGTTAAGTGCTCATGTTTTTCTATTGGAGCATCCCTAAGCAGGGTAGTTATACCTACACTATCTTCCCTCGTCTCCCTCACAACTAAAGTGGGCTGACGATAATCTCTCTCAATTTTGTCCAGTCCGAGGTTACCATTTTGTTTATGGTCATGTGGGCCCCTACCTCCATAAAAACTAGACTTATAATTAGGATGAGCATGAGGACCCAACAGAAGTCAGTCTATATCTTCCAATGGGTTCAGAATGTCGTAGTGCTTATTCGCCGGGACCATATATCTAGATTGCCCAGTCCCTGGAAAACTCTCCACCACAGGTATACACCATCGAGATCTAGAAGGTTAATAGAAAAAAAAACAAGGGTAAAATATTTATACCCTTGGCATTAACAAACATATTACCTCCCCTTTCTAGAATTGACTGCACAAAGTCAGGTGAGTTAAAAGTTAAAAAGCTGAAAAAAGAGGATTGCTTATACCGGTCCTTGCACTCAAAAGATGTAGGGACTTAGGGGCATATTATCAAGAAAGGCGTTAATTATCACCGGTTTAGCGGCAGAAAACTGCAGCTAAAGAAGCGACAATGGGCTTGATAATATGCCCTGGAGAATTCCAATAGAAGCCCATGTTCACACCAGGTAATGGACTTCTATAGGAATTCTCAAGGGCATCAAGCCTATTATCGCCACTTTAGTGGCAGTTTTCTGCAGCTAAACCTGCGATAATTTTTAACGCCGTCCTTGATAATATGCCCCTAATTCCTTAAGGCGGACCAGTGCTCGGGGGCATTATGTGCTAAGGATGGAACATTGGTGAAAAAACAACCATATACAGAGTTGCTTCAGGTGGTTAATGCAGATTCCAACCCAAATTGGAACCGTCTCGCTTATTAGATCTCAGATGGTCTTGGGTATTTCTGACAGTACCTCCGTTACATGTAGAATTCCTCATGGTGCTGGATGAACCAATAACTAAATTAACAGAGTGCCCAGCTGTTTGATCTATACCAGCTATGATTGTTCTTTTGGGTCTACTAGAGGATGTCGTATTTTTGAAGATGAGTGCCCACTTTGAGCAGAAGCATTAACTAAACTAGATGGGTTATGTGTAGAATAGTCAAGTTAGATGCGTGTCCACTTGCAGAAATTCTTCCAAGGTAACCAACATCCTTGGCTTCCCTCCTGGTGGCCTACCATGGTGTGTGCCGCCCCGACACCTACCAACCATGCACGCAACCTGAGAGACATCCTGGACTCAACGCTCTGCATGACCCAGCAAGTCAACACGGTCTCCTCCTCCTGCTTCAACATCCTCCACATGCTCCGCAAGATCTACAGATGGATCCCCACCGGAACCAGAGGAACGGTCACCCAAGCAGTCGTCAGCAGCAGGCTGGACTACGGCAATGCCCTCTATGCAGGAACCACGATCACACTCCAGAAGAGACTCCAACGCATACACAACGCCTCATCCTCGGACTCCCTCGCCAGAGCCACATCACCACCATCCTGAGAAACCTGCACTGGCTCCTGGTCAACAAGAGAATCACCTTCAAGCTCCTCACCCAAGCTCACAAAGCGTTCCACAACACCGGACCAGCGTACCTCATCGAACGACAGTCCTTCTACACCCCAAACTGCCAGCTCAGTTCCGCTGACCTCACACTCGCCACCTTCCCACGCATCCGCCGAATGACCACCGGCGGAAGATCATTCTCCCACCTCGCCACCAAAACATGGAACACCCTCCCCATCCACCTGTGTCAGACCCAGGACCTGCTGACCTTCAGGAGACATCTCAAGACAAGGCTGTTCGACCTGTAGCTGCTCACCTCCTCCTTCAGCGTCTTGAGACCATCACAGGTGATTAGCACGCTCTACAAATGTCTGATTGATTGATTGTCTGTTCTCCTAATGCACATCATATCTAGGCCTTTACATGGGCAAAAGACAGATTGAACCGGTGTTTTACTAGTAACAAGCTCCTCCAGCTTAGTTAATCTGGCTTTCACTAGTGATATTTTTTGTAGTATTGGGTCCAGTAGAACTGATACCATAGTTTCTAGTCTATACCAATAATCCTCTTCTTTGCTCAGATTAGACATGCACTGACTTCCGTTTTCTCGGAAGGGGAAGAGATTCCGGAATGTACCCCATTAGAGGATTGTATCTTGGATGGTCATATGCCTGATAGCACTATATCCCTAGTGTACAAGAAATTGATTAATCATAGAGCGGACCTTTTATTGCATCTGCGGGATCAGTGGACCCGTGAAGGCCTTGAGCTTGATGACGAGGATTGGCAGTCGGCGATCTCCTCTCCGAACGAGGTCGCGATTCCAGCGTGATTGAGATTGGTTCAGCTAAAAATATTGCATAGAGTATACGTCACGGGTCCCCGTTTAGTTCGGATGGGGCTATCTGAGAAGGGTCTGTGTCGGAGGGGTTGTGGTCAACTGGGGACGTTCCTCCATATCATCTGGGAATGTCAGGAAGTGTCTGACTATTGGAGCAGAGTACATGCGGTAATGCAGGAGGTCACAGGTGTGGCTCTCTTACCAGAAGCCAGACGTTGTTTACTGAATGTCTGGGAGCCTACTGATCATAATATGGCACAAACACAGTGGGTGACTCTAGGGGCCATGATTGCCAAACGGAACATTGCACAGTTGTGGGGGTCCCAGAAGCCTCCTACGCTTGACGAGTGGGTAAAAAACATGGATTGGTGTATGTTCCGAAAAAAACAGTGTACTTGGCTCGGGGGCACCCCCGGAAATGGAACAAGATTTGGGGCCCCTGGAATAGATATAGGGGGGATATATGTGTATCGCCAGTTACCGCGGTCCTTAAGGTTCCACTTTCCCCCTGACCCCTTATTTTTATTGAGTACTTTTGATGTTCCTCTGTGCCCTCTCCCCCACCCACTATGTTGTTTATTCGTAACATTTGAAGTTATGATGCTCTACCCTCGTAAAGTCTTCGCTTTCCTATGTTTTGTATATGTCTTGCTTGTTTTCTCAATAAAAACAAATATAAAAAAAATCCTCTTCTTGAGCGCAAACTGGTGCCCCTTCTGGTACAGTTGATGCTACCGTAGGGAGTCCCTGGTTAAGGTCACTATCACTCATTCTAGGTCATGTTTTCCTCTCAATACTCGGTCTGTTTCTGGGGTCCCCGGCCCTTCCTTTTCTTAGACAGTGGTTCACTAACATTCCCCTGATTTACTTTAATTTTCCGACCTCTTGTAATTACATTGGGTCTATCAGAACTACATTCTACATCAGAGGAGATAGGAGAGGCAATTTCTGGCTCTGTATGTTGCATCAACTAGGTGTTTGAGTAGCTCTATGGGTGACTGACTCAGTATGTAAGTAACTGGGTGTATGAGTGGATGTGTGAGCAGATCTTTGAATCAGTGTGTAAATACTGGTATGGTCTGTGAATGGGTTTGTGAATGGTTGAGTGGAAGCCGGTATATAAAAGGTTCTATGGGAGTGTGAGTGGGTGCATCAGTGTTCTGTGGATGGTGTAATCAGTGATGTCAGTGATGACATTTGAGATGTTATCAGTGATGTCACTGACCATGTCATGAGTGATGTAATATGTCAGGTCATAAGCAGTGCATTGCGGGGGGCATGTGTAATAGTTAGCTCAGCTAACTATAACTGCTGAATTTCATTGGTTTTGTACAAGCGAAATCAATTGTTGTGGACAGGCCCATATGACAGCGGAAGTTTCTCCGCTCTGGTTTATGTAAATATCACAATTGTACAGTATAATTGCTATATTTTCCTTTTCCTTCTCCAAATCACGTGAGCACCCCTTTCCTTTCCACTGACTACACTTTGATAGTCTTTTGCGCCGTTTATGATCATAATTGTTTTATGAGATTGTAAATAAATGTGTAAATTTTGGTAATACCAGTACCCAGAGTGTGGCTATAATCTTTCTTTCTTCTTAGAGGCTAAACGTATTATTTTTGGGTACTGTTTTTTCCTTGCATTTAATGTGCACAAATTTATTGTCTACTTGAATATATCTCGCCCTACCTTGCTTGAATCAATATATGCAGATTTAATCGCATTATCAAATCAGAAATGATATTCATATAAGTTTTGTTTGATTTAAAGTCAAGGACCATCGTTTTTTATACTATTTCATACCCAGGTCCTTTGATTCTGTGGGCGATACCCCATTGATTTAATGTCTATTGCCAAATAGAATCACCTCTGTCTTATCAGAGTTCAATTTTAAACAGTTGTCCCCCATCCATTTGCCTACTGCTTCCATGCAGTCCTGAAAACGCCTCTCAGTCCCAAGTTCCTGCCCGGGTAGGAGAGACCAAAAAATCAGGAACCCATAGTGATGGGTCCAGAGACCTAGTTTGTATGTATGGTTACTGCATAAGTTATGTCAGTGCTTACCAAAAGAGAAAGAAAAATTTCTTTCTCGAGTCCCCTCACTTACCGGGGTTTCCCCACGGTGTATGTATGTATTTATGTTCTTATATAGCGCTCGACTTACCCTAGGGCATCTCGGCGCTTCCCTTGGGAACCCGTCCTGGCTTTTTTTCCCTGTGAGATAGCCCGTACTGGGCATCCCCAAGGTGAAAGCCAGGCATCCCGCCGCGGAGGGGCCTTTGTGGAGATTAAGCAAGCTAATGCCCAGAGTTGCAGAGTGTGAACCCGTGATTAGAGTGGGCACCGTAGCGAGAATTATCGGGTCTGTGGACAATTGGGCTCAAGCCCCTGCCGCGTCGGGAATTGAACCCTGGTCCCGGGTCTGACCTCTGCTTCAGGGTATGCCTCCTCTAACCAGTGAGCCACACTTCTCCACGGTGACATGCTTCATTATTGGGGCCATCCCAGTTCTCTACGAAAAGGGGCGTGCTGCGACTAGCGAACTACGCAGGAGCACTGTATTTCTGAAAGACTATGTGTGGTGTAAGGTGTTGTGGTGGTGGAGTGGATGTGTGATTAAAAATACTGTGCTAGTGGGCCTCAACAATTTATTCTGCTCCTAGATTGGTATATTAAAATGGGGTAACACTGCTATTTAACCTTGAATTGGGCTATATCAGTGTTCTATGGTCGACATGTTTCAAGCTCCCCAAGCTTTTCATCAGGACCATACAGGGTCCAGCCCTGTACATACCACTCCTATATTTAAATAAATAGGATTAATTCGATATATTGTCTATGCGCTGTTAATTTAAAACATGCGTGTTATACATACGATTTGTATCTTAATGACGTTTATGTATTGGTGCTTATTTGCACTTCATGGTCTCAGGCGAGGGCGGGATCACCTCGTGGAAGCATTGTTCCGTATCGGTGAAACCGCTTGGTATTACTTACTCGTTCCTCTCCCGGCAGCCATGGGTAGGAGAGACACCACAATTTGGGTGTCATCAGCATAGGTTGTAAGATCAAATCCAAAACCACTAATAAGTGGGGCCAAAGAGGAGACGTATACGTTAAATAGCGTAGGACTAAGCGAGGACCCCTGAGGGACTCCGCAAGGCAGCACAAATGGTTTGGATTGATAATCACCTAAAGACACCATTGTAATAGCCGACTTTTTCGACCCTCTTTAGAGGGAGGATGATGGAAGATGACTCCAGCCTATTACCCTTGCAGTATAGGGATTAGGACTATAAGTAGGACCTATCCATAAGGCACAGTAGTGCATTTTCGTACCCTTTTCCTTAGATCAGGGCTTATAAACTTAAGCTAGGGGATAGATATATAAGTATTAGTGATGATCCGTCCTTTTGCAAGAGTATTAGTATATCTTCTATGGAGTTATGCATATTTTGGGCCTTGTAGGCCTTAAACGGGACAGACTCCATCTTGGAATTGGAATTGGAAGCGATATTTGTAGAGCGCGGCTGTCGCTTCGGAAGAAGCATCCTGGCGCTGACTGGAAGGTGAGTGGAGGGGAAGGAATAGGCCGGGACTAGATGATATTGCGCACATACTCATCTGGTAAGCTAAAGATCCATGTTTTCAGTTGTTTCCTGAATGTATATTCCTTTGTCAGGAATCTCAGATGCTGAGGCATGGCGTTCCAAGCTTTGGAGGATAGGTAAGTGAGGGTTTTGCCCCCTTTGGTTTTTAGGTTGAACTTTCCTATTGTAAGAAGGTTGTTGTTTGAGGATCTCAGGGACCTGTGTGGATTATAGTGGAGATAACGTTTCACTAGGTACTTGGGACCAATCTGGTTGAAAGCCCTGAAAGCCACGGTTCGGATCTTGAAAAGGATCCTTTTGTGCAAAGGTAACCAGTGGAGAGTTCTCAGGGCGGCAGAGGCTGAAGATCTTCTGGGGAGTTTGAGCACTAGCCTCGCCGCCGAGTGCTGGACGCTCTGGAGTTTTTTGAGTGTGGTTTTCTTCACACCTGCCAGGAGGCCATTGCAGTAATCAATGCGCGAAAGGATTAGTGCCACTGTGACCGTCTTTCTTGCTTCAATTGGAAGGAAATCAACATTTTTTTTGAGGGACTTGATAATTCCGAAGCAGCATCCTGCGACTGACCTGACATGATGATCGAAGGACAAGTCAGTGTCAAAGGTGACTCCTAGGTTTCTTGCAGTGGTTACAGTCTTGCCCTCTGCCTGGTAGCTTGAGAGGCTTTCTAGGTCAAGTGAGGCTTTCTAGGTCAAGTGTAATGTTTTAGTTTTAAGGTGTTGTTCGCTTGGAGAGAACCGGTTCAGGCTGGCCCTTATCGAAAGACTGTATTTTTCTCCACTCCGAAGACACAACTCCAGGCCGGCCGGCTGGGAACGTGTCCTTGGTACGGGGAGGTACAAGAATTTGGTGGGCGGCAGGTTACTGGCCGTAACTTTCCATGAAGGGACAGCTTCCATATTAGCGAAAGTGTTAGGCAATGAGTCAGTCAGTCTGTAGGCGGCAGCTAGCCGTTAGCATCTATACCATTAATTGTTCTCAAGGCAGACAATCGCCATTTTGAAGTCCGAGAAAGATTCCGAAACCGAGACTCTCTGAGAAAGACTGAAGGAGAAATAGTGCGGAGTGCACAGAGACAGAGCGAGAGAGAGAGACGGTAGCTAATAGCGAGCAAGGTTCCAGTGACTTGGAGGGAAGCAGAGGAGATTGAGCATAGCGGTGCAGACGTGTACCCGTGACTGCTGAGGTGCGAGTCCAAGACGAGCCAAGACACACAGAGACGAGACGGGAACCTAGATGACTGCCGAGCCCCGACTTCATATTAACCAGGTGATCTCTGCCCTTTCCTTGTGAAGCGCGCATCCTAACCTTTACTTTTCTTTGCAGCATATATATATTGTGTAGTATTGTGTTTATTTTTATTGTAATAAAAACACCCCCAGTTCTTAGTGAACTGACATGTGCCTTGTATTCTTGTTCAATCATGGTAAACTAGTCTTCTAGTGAGATATTGTTTGCATGAACGGATGCGAATCCCGATCAGGTAAGGAGTGACTGAGTAAGTAGGGAGACAGGGAGCATTTGATGCCAAGAGCAGAAGGTACATATTGTAATTCGGAAAGCCATACCAATTTCTATTGTCGTAGTTCTATCCCGACTAGATAACAACAGACTTCATCCCTAAGTGTTCATAGGAAAGTGATCGTCGTTGGTATACGGCGTTAATGAGAGCACCTAAGGTAGATGGTGTGTAGGTCTGCCGGATTGTGGACCGTGTGTGAATGAGAGCACCGGAGGGACACGGTGTGGAGGCCTGCCAGATTGCGGGCCGTGTGTAAGTGAGAGCACCTAAGATAGAGAGGTGTGTAGGTCTGCCGGATTGCAGACCGGGTATAAGTGAGAGCACAGGGACTGCAGGCCCATGTGTGTGTGTGTGTAGGCGCGCCGGATTGCGTGTCGAGTGAACACTGATGGTGATCAGTGCATAATGGTACATAATCGGACCTGCCCTAGGGTAGACCAGTCTGGGCCTAAGTGGCCGCGAGACTAATAGGTGTGAATAGGATATTGTAGAAAACCAATGCATGTTTATTGCTACTTTCCCCCATCCTTAGGTACGTGATGTACATACATATATCCATATCCATTGTAAATACGTTCTAAGGAGGGAGTTGTTTACGTTCCGGCTGGGTTAGAGGGGCTCCTAGGAGCTGATTCCATCTGGTCCGAAAATCTGGTCGGTACATCTGGCGTCACAAACTGTTTACGAAGCCTGTGTACGCTGTATTGTTTTCATCTTGTTGGTTTGCGCTCGGCTCGTACGTATTTTCTTTGTTAATAATTGTGTATATATTTTTTGTGTGTCAAAATGTTTTCGAAAAAATCGAAATCCACTTTCAAATTGCCTATTGATATTCCCGGCTGGGAATCAACGCCTTATGAGGCTTTGGCCCGTGAGTGGGCCGATTCTACTGGTTTGAGTGAGAATTGGACTTCTTGTTTGGAGCAGGCGGAGCCCGCTGATGTGGTTTCTTGCTTGCAAAAAGCACCAGTAGTGAAGGGTGATGAGCTTCCTATTTTAGGACGCAGAGGTTGGATTGTGCTGACTGCGTACAGAGTGCTGCATGAGAGGTTCACTAAATTGCAGAAGCGTTTTGTTGATATGGAAGAAAAGTTTGTTGAAGTGCAGAATGCGCACACTCTTTTGCGATGTCAAAATAAATTGCTTGCCGACAAACTTGAGACTTATCAAACTATAGCCGAAAGGGCTGCAGTACGCATTGCGAAATATAAATACAGACACCGTCGTGGTCGTGTATCTACACGGAAAGTGCGTCTGGTCGTGGCGAAAGCCGGACTGGATTGGAACCCCGACGAGTGGGATGGTAATATCTGGGATTCGAATGATTCTGGCTCCTCGGCTGAGGAGGGTGATAAGCGCGAGTCTTCTCGCTCCGGACGTGATTGTAAATCTGCTTCTTGTGACAAAGATGACATTTCGGGCGACCGTGGTCGCTCTACCCATTCTGATGACGTGTTGCGCTCTGATTGTTCTATTAAATCTAAGGATCGGGCTTCCTCGGAGGCTCTTCCGGAGGTTTCTGCTCACCCTGTGTTTCGACGCAAATTACAACAGGCTCCTGGTATGCCAAATGGTATTCAATTGGATAGTATTGAAGATTTTACTCAACAGGAAGTTAGTGACATTTTACAAAGATTTCAACAACGGCTCGGTGAAACTTTGCTTACATGGATGGTGCGCCTTTATGAACTAGGTGCTGCCGGTATTATGCTTGATGCTGGTGATTGTTTACGTTTCTGCTCTTTGCGTTCCGATTCTACTGTACAAGATCATTTTCGGAATTATAATGGTGCTGGCCAAATTAGTTTGCTCCAGCTTGCGAATGATGGCTGTAACCATAAATACCCTACTGAATCTGATTGGCCTGTCAATGACAAGCCATGGTACGCTTTGCGCGATGCATCGCAACGTTTGAAAGAGGAAGTGATGAAAACTGCGATTTTTCTCAGTACTTCTGACAGATTGTTGGATGGTCTTTTAACATCTTCTGTGCGTAATCGCATTATCCGTTCTTCACCTGTTGCTTATAAGCAGGTTATGATGACCTTGTTGATCAATCAAACTGGCAATCCTTTGTCTATGGTGCTTGAATCTGTTCGTCAGCTTGGTGAGTTAGGTGAATGGTTTAAACCTGAGAGGCAATCTCGACCCGAGGGTCGTACCGCTGGAGATTATAAGTTCTCTAGACGTGATATGTTTCTTGCACTTTTGGCTGATGGTGTGAAAAGGGAGGACATTGACGGTGAACCTAATAATCGCTTGTGGGACATGTTTCGTAAGCGTGGTTTAGATCGGAAGGAGGGTGCCCGTCGTGTACGTAAGAATGATTGTGACCGAGGGTCCGATGGCAGTGGTGATGAGAGGCGTCGTGTGGATGCTGATCGCCGTGATGACCGGCGCTATCAACGTGATGTTTCCCCCCGCCGTGATAATACAAGGGTGAGAGAAGGAGAAAAAAACAGGGCGAGAGATGATCGTGTCTCTAATAGATGCAGAGATGAGAGGAGTTATTCCCCTGATATTAGACGACGGGAGGATCGTCACAAGCTTTCTGACCGCAATTCTCAATTCTTTGAACATGACAATAATCCATTTCGTAATAGAGATGGATATGAACAAGACGTTCTGATCCCAAAGAAAGTTGAAAATATTTATCCTGATTTGTCCTGGTTGACTGACCACGGTAAAAATGACTAGGAAATAGGTCAAGCTCCGGTACGCAGGTGGGCTCACAAAGACAATAGACCCTATGTAGATATTGAAATTTTTGGGAAACATCGTAATATCCAAAGGGCCCGAGCATTGGTAGATACTGGGGCGGAGGCCACTTTAATTCATGGTAAATCGAAAAAATTTAAAGGACAATTTTTCACAATCACTGGTTTAGGTGGTAAAGAAACCCCCGTTGTGCAAACAGCGCTTGAGATGAAAATTGGCAGAATTCCCCGTAAAGAATATTCTGTGTTAGTTGTGCCACTCCTGGAATACATAATTGGGATTGACATTTTAAAAGGAATGACTTTGCATTTGGATGATGGTTGTTATCAATTTGGAACGAAATATTACATTTCCTCCAGACCCGTATGGGTTGGTCGTTTGCGGATGCCCCCCATTAAAATTCCCCAGGCTACAAAAGTGGTTTCTCAAAAACAATATCGTATTCCTGGTGGTCATGAGGAAATTAGTGCCACAATTCAGGATTTGGTTGATGCTGGGGTTATAACTCCAATTACTTCTGCTTGGAATAATCCCGTGTGGCCTGTGCGCAAAAGTGATAATTCTTGGCGCATGACTGTTGATTATCGAGAATTGAATAAACACACTCCACGTTTAGCTGTTGCAGTGCCAGACATGGTTACTTTGATTCAAAGAATTCAGAAGCATCCAGGTACATGGTATGCGTCCATTGATATCGCTAATGCTTTCTTTTCAATCCCGATTGCCCCCGAGTGTCAAGAACAATTCAGTTTTACCTGGCATGGACGTCAAATGACGTTTAGGAGTCTTCCTCAAGGTTATGTGCATAGTCCTACGATCTGTCACCGGCTGGTGGCAGAACATTTATCTGAAGTGCCCGTACATCCCCAAATTCAAGTGTGTCACTATATTGATGACATTTTGATTCAAGGTGAGACGCAAGATCAGGTCCAGTCCCATTTAGATCAGATCCTTGACTGTTTATGTGCAAAAGGTTGGGAAATGAATGCCGAGAAATTGCAGGGCCCTTCCCAGAATGTTAAATTTTTAGGGATTAATTGGCATGAAGGTCACAGAGAAGTGATCCCGCAGGTGAGGCAGAAAATTTTATATTTTGCTGTTCCGAGGAACAGAAAAGAGGCTCAAAGCTTCATTGGCCTGTTTGGTTTTTGGCGTCAGCATATTCCCCATTTGAGTCAGATTTTAGCTCCATTGTATCGAGTCACCCGTAAAAAGAATGCGTTTGAATGGGGTGAACCACAACAAAATGCTTTTCAGTTGGCGAAAGAAGCAATTCAGTATGCCTTGGATTTGTGGCCTGTGGGCGAGGGTGATGTTGATTTGAATGTTTCTGTGGATGGTCTGTATGCCAATTGGAGTCTGTGGCAAAAGCAAGGCAGACAGAAAGTGCTGTTAGGTTTTTGGACCAAGAAGTTACCTGAGGCTGGTGAGCGTTATACACCTTTTGAAAAACAACTACTTGCATGTTATTGGGCTCTGGTGGATACCGAGCAATTGACCCTAGGTCATACTGTGATTTTAAGACCTGAAATTCCTATCATGCAGTGGGTTTTGAGTTCGCCGAAATCCCATCGAATTGGACATGCTCAAGAGGCAAGTGTGATTAAATGGAAATGGTACATTCAGGACAGAGCACGTGTTGGTCCGAAAGGTGTGGCTGTGTTGCATGAGCGAGTGGCGCAGGCGCCATCGTTTGAAACTGGAAATTATTGTTCTGTGCCTGTAGTCCAGGAATCTCCTGTCAGGTGGGGTAAGCCATTTGATGATTTGTCCGCGGAAGACAGAAAACATATGTGGTTTACAGATGGTTCAGCGAAATTCATTGGTGAGAAACGGCATTGGAAGGCAGTATCATATAACCCGATCACACAAAAATTATTGAGTACAACTGGTGATGGAAAGAGTAGTCAATATGCTGAATTATATGCAGTTTACCAAGTTTTGAAACAGGAACTACCTGGCACATGTCATATTTTCACTGATTCCTGGTCCACTGCTAATGGACTGGCGATATGGTTACCAACTTGGCATTCTCATAATTGGGAATTGCATTCGAAAGAACTGTGGGGAAAAGAATTATGGCAAGAAATTTGGGAATTACTCCCACAGAGTACTGTTACAATCTTTCATGTGGATGCTCATACCCCGATTGACTCCCTTGACAAATTCTTTCATAACATTGCAGATGAAAAGTCTAAAATTTCTGAGGCAGTGGTGGACATGCAGGATTCTGATTTGGCGGGATTGGCGAAATGGGCCCACCAAAAAGCAGGACACTTTGGAGAAAGAGCCACTAGCAGGTGGGCTTCCGATCGAGGAATTCATATTCCTTTAAATTTGATTAAAGATGTCATTCTGCATTGTCCTATCTGTCAGCATGCTAGAAAAAGAACAGTGCCTCATATTGTTAAGGGCCATTTACATCGAGGAAAAATGCCCACTCAAATTTGGCAAATTGATTATATTGGCCCGCTCCCTATGAGCAAAAATTGCCAGTATGTTTGCACAGCTGTTGATACCTATAGTGGCCTATTGGTCGCTTTCCCTTGCAAACAAGCTACCCAAGTCAATACCATTAAGACTCTTGAATTACTCATATTGTATTATGGTGTCCCATTCCAAATTCAATCTGATAATGCATCCCATTTCCGTGGAAGATTGGTGCAGGAATTCTGTGTGGAAAATAACATTGAATGGATTTTTCATATTCCATATTATCCGCAGGCCTCGGGCCTCATTGAATGCATGAATGGCTTGCTGAAAGAACAGCTGCGTAAATTGACTGATGAGCATTACAAAAACTGGAGAGACTTTTTGCTCCAGGCATTGTTGATATTAAATAACCGTCCTTAGTTGCATGCTGAATCTCCTTTAATGCGTTTGTTTCCTCCAACTGTTGATGCAAAGCCTAATTCCATGTCCAATACTGTTACGTACTGGGAAATTACCCCCGGAGCTTTGGCTCCATGCAGAGCGACCCCAGGTTCTGCAGGCTTAGACCTGCATGCTATGACTGATACACTTCTAAAAGGTAGAGACCGAATCATTGTTGAGACTGGCATTGGTGTCTGTATACCTGCCGGTAGCTTTGGACTGATTGCCCCTAGATCGGGCCTTGCCTTGAAAGGTATTCAAGTTCTCAGAGGAGTAATTGACAGCGATTATCAGGGTGAGATTAAGGTTCTTCTGCTTAATAGCAGTGAAATTGATTTATCGATCAAAAAATCTGACTGTGTTGCTCAGTTGCTGATTATGCCTGTTTTCAGTGGTGAGATTAAGAAAGGCACTGCCCCGACCTTACTAACAATACGTGGCCAAAAGGGCTTCGGATCCACCGATAATCCCGGTGCAAAAATTTGGGTGCAATCGCCTAAACATCCCCCTGAACAGGCTGAAGTTATTGCGACCGGTCATGACAACACCATTTTGGTGATGAAGCCAGGGAAAGATAGCTGGGAAGCTGTCCCAGCTGACAAATGTTATTTACGAGAATGATTAAGGCCTGTGTTTGTATTCTTTCAGATCATTCTCTGGACTGCTGCTGCAGGATGTGCCGGCGTTGGACTCCTTTTGGTCTGCTACGCCGGGACAGGAGAGGACCCGCCGACTTCAGTTGATTGGAGAACCCGAGTTCCGCGTTCCTTCGCTGCGTGGGACTCTTCGTCGAACTTTTGGATTACCCTTGCTAAACGGGTTACAAACTCCCCGCATTTGTGCCTCACTCCTATGAGGTCTGTGACTGATATCCTAGCGACCTGCTTGGTTGCTGTCCCTGCCTCCACTGAAACGTTGCGGCACATTTTCAATATTTCGAGTGCCCGACCAAATGTTATTCTGGGCGATTTTGCGGCTCACGAATTTTGCCCTTTGTGTTCTGTCCTTTCTGACTTTGCTCCCCTGATTCATTCCCAGATTACTACATATAACATTACGCAAGGTGATTTATGTTTTATTTTAACATGTGATCCCAAGGCCATTTCGGAATGTCTAAAATTGAAATTGCAAGCTGCCACTTCTTTTTCAGCTCATCAACGATTATTGTGTTTACGAAGACTTCCAAGTTCATGTATTTCCGTTAAGAACAATATGATATGTAAAAGTTTATTAGTTGTTCCTAGTTATTATCGTGCAATGTTATTGCCTACTGGATGACTTTTCTCTTGCGGGAATACCTCTTGGCCCTATATTCCCGCTAATATTTCTGGAGGTCCATGCGCTATCACTAGATTAAGTTTGTTAATGTTTTCCTCACGCCCTGGTTTCCATTCCCGTGTAATACGAGACTCTATGACATTACAGGAGGACTGTGATTCCTCCATACATCTCTACTCTAAATCTGAGTATCTTAGTTTAGCTTTTTCTATTATTGGTGTCCCGGCGTTAGCCGTTTATAATGCGAAAACAATTGGCAAGATGGCCTGCTGGATGGTTAAATCCATTAATCAGACTTCTACTGTATTATCTGATCTGTTATTAGATGCCCAGGGTGAACGTCGAGCTATTCTACAAAACCGCGCAGCGATTGATTGTCTCCTGTTAAAACATGGCCATGACTGTTCTGACTTTGAGGGTCTTTGTTGTTTTAACCTCTCTGACCATTCCTAATCGATTCAGGCCCATATTGACAAACTTCACGACTTGACTGCAGAAGTTAGACAGCATATTGATCAGGGCTGGTTTGACTGGCTCTTTAATTGGTTGCCTGACTTGCATTCTTTACGACAGATTTTAGGGGGTGTTATTATCTCTATTTGTATTTTAGTAGCTATTTGCTGTTTTATTCAGTGCATTCCTTCTTTATTACAATTTTGTAGATTTGGTAGAAAGAGTAGGTCAGTTAATTTTGTTTCTTATTATTCTTCCACTGATGTTAGTTCTATATAGGATATGGCTAATAGACTGGAGTCAAGGGTGAAGTGTAATAGCCGACTTTTTCGACCCTCTTTAGAGGGAGGATGATGGAAGATGACTCCAGCCTATTACCCTTGCAGTATAGGGATTAGGACTATAAGTAGGACCTATCCATAAGGCACAGTAGTGCATTTTCGTACCCTTTTCCTTAGATCAGGGCTTATAAACTTAAGCCTGTGATCTTTGGGCAGTGTTTACCCAGGGTTTTCCCTCTTATTTTGCACATATGTACTTTTTGGGGGTATTAGACTTGTCTTCTTCCCTTGACAAATGCCCAAATATGTGCCCGGGAGAGGTAAAGCTCACTTGCCAAGTTCTGAAGACGATGGAGGAAAAAGCGACATGGGGTTGTCCTCCATGCCAGGCTCCATTTGAAGTCACCACCAGCAAACCCTGCCCTGCTCATGGCCTGGTTCTCACTTTTATGTTAACAGTGTGCCTGGATAAGTGTGATAAATCTAAAGGCCTATCCCATCATGATTTTCAGTCTTTTTGCAAACACAATCAAAAGCAAGCGACAGCAAGTATTCCTGCCCCTCTCATCACACAAGATGGATTCCTGCTACTGAAAGTGCCAGCACTCACTGGAAGCCGTAGGGCCAGTGCATCAGGTACAGGTCCAGGTACTCAAGCTGCAGGTCCTGCAAGGACTTCCTCAGGGCGGGCTCCACATCCTCGGGGTGGTGCTTGGTGTTCCAGAGCTTGGAGGTCACAAACAGCTCCTCCCTCTTGATGGTCTGCGGGAGTAAGGAAGAAGAATGGGGTAAGACTGAAGAAGGGTATGGAAGCAAAGAAGACAAGTGAGAAAACAGAGGGTTTAAAACACTGGAAAGAGGTGATGACATTTGAGGGCTCATTACTACGAGACCTGCAGTAAAATTATGTGGTGATACTGCAGAGTGCGATATTTCCTCAGTGTGCTATTACCACATCACTATGAGTGTGGAATGTGGGATAATACGCAGTACTGACGTTTACACACCAGGGAATCGCGTGTTTTGCGTCTTTCTAGCCTTTTTCCCCCACACAAATTTCACAAGTGTTTTATCTCTGGTAAAACGTGAGTTGTGAAAACAACTCGGGAGTGTAATAATCCCACAAACATTGTAACCGAATTGACACGCAAACTTCCATTCATTGCCTTATCGGGTGTCCTGTAGGATGCAGAATAACTCAGGAGTAAGAACTGAGGAAACAGAGAACAGAAGCAAGGAACAAAGTGGGTAAGTAGCTGAAACGTACAAACATTGAGGAGTACACTTACGTGCTCATTTCAGGCACTTACCTCCAAACGAAACCAGCTGATGTGTGCCCAGAGACACCCCAAAGAAGCAGGTTATCCGACACAACTTGTCATCAGAGTCAGAAATGAGTAAGAACAGAAGACAAGTGAGGAGTCATAGAAGACAAGTGAGGAAACTGTGTAAAGAAAATAATGGCGAGAAGCAATAACACAGAAGAATGTGAGGGAAGACACAGGAGAGGTGAGAAATCATAGAAGACAAGTGAAGAAACAGAGTTAAGAAAAAATATGGAGATAAGCAAGGACACAGGAGAATGTGAGGAAAGACAGAGGAGAGGTGAGGAAACATAGAAGACAAGTCACCAAACAGAGTTAAGAAAAAATATGGAGAGAAGCAGGAACAGCAGAAAGTGAGGGAAGACAGAGGAGAGGAATCATAGGGGACAAGTGTGGAAACGGTTTAGAAAATAATGGAGAAAAGCAAGAACACAGAAAAAAGTGAGGAAAGAAGGGAGAGGTGAGTTAACAGAACTGAGGTAACAAAGGTAAGAAAAAAACAATTAACATTTAGCTAGAATACTTAGTATGAAAACAGAAGAGAAGTGGGTACACAGAAAAGCGAACTGAGGAAACAGAAGAGATGTCGGCTTTATGCAATAGGACACACATTTGCGAGAGTTTGAGCTATTGGCAATGTAAATGACAATGCTTTTTATTTATGTGTTTGGAAAACCTGCAAGCGGTGCGTAAACACGTACTTTGTACTTATAGTGGTTGCTTACGAGAAGCAAGGCTGTCAGTAACTGCGCCTCTTTAACTGTCAGCATTGCTTCTCGTAAGCAAGGACCATAAGTACAAAGTGGGTGTTTACAATGCCAATAGCTCATACCCTAACAAATGTGAGTCCTATTTCATTACAAATGCTTGTTACTCCTTGTAGCTGGTTCCTCCGCTGGCTCCCAATACCTGTCCTGTTTTTTTTTCTCTTTCCTGCTCCTACGGGAGAGTTTGGTGATCACCATTTCCCATAATTTCTATTCCGCTATCAATATTTTCAAGTTTATCAATACTTCCCCCACCCCCCCATTTGTGGGGTTATGCCTTCTATTTGGCATGGAGGCATTTTACCGCTTTTACGTATACTTTGCCTGAGTAGGGTGACAGTGGCTACAGAAAGGAGTCGCCTTTTCTTCAAACAATTTGAAGGAGACTCATTAGATTTCATTCTAGCAAGTCATTGACAGATGTTCTACTACTGCCTGTCTGTAATCAGTCCCTTTAACTTATATATATGCCCCAATCAGATAATGTAACACTGCGGGAACACAGAGACAAGTTTAAGTTAGTAAATAGGAAAGAAACAAAAGCATGTAATCAGTTTTCCCATTTCTATGCTGCCCTCAACGGGAGAGGTTGTGGTTTAGGGGTTAGAGGTGCCGACTCAGGACCTGGGTACCAGTGCTTGAGCATCCGCTCAACACGGTAATTATTAGTGGCTCAACATTAGCAAATCACAGATCTTTCAATAATAAATAAATAAACAGGGATCTCTTAGGGGAAGAGGAGAGAGACAAAACAATAACTTAATCTCCCTGTGCCTCTCCAAAAATGAATGTGTCCGTCCGTAACGTCACTGGTGTTCTTTTTGGAAAGTGCTACAATACCATCGGGTGAAGCTCGCTGACCTTCAATAGCTAGATGGGAAGAGAGGCCATCACACTGTACTGTGTGATGGCCAACTAATATGTTCTCGGAGTGAAATCGCCAGAAAGAGAACTAAACACACAAAGGAGGGACTTTGACAGAAATGTACCAATAAGAAGCCAGCATTTCTGAATGCCACAATTTGTAACCTCTAGCAATCCGTGGGTTTGCCTAATCCCACAGAACAGATATAACAGGTCGATCTAAGCTTGACCTAAAAATGGTGAAATTAAGAGACAAATTTAAATGCCCTGGGCGCCACCGGTGCACAACTTTTTGTGACGCACGGGTGGCACATTTTACTGCTCGATATGTACAAGGACAGGAAAAGCCACCCTGCATGACTTTTCCTGTCCTTGTAAATATGTGCCCTTTGCATGCAGCCCTTTGCGTGAAAGGGGTGTTACATGGGTGTTGCTAGGGGTAATCCCATGGAACAACCATGGAATCAGACACATTTCCTGATTTACGAAGAATCGTAAATCTGGAAATGTGTGTGAATGCTATGCCCTGCAAGTGGAGGTGTAGGGAGGCAAAACGAGGAGAAATTAATTAATGTCTCTTCGTTTTCCTTTCCTCTTTCTATGTGTGCCGCATTCTGCAGCACACATAGAAAGAGGTTGTTTATGTACAGGAAGGGTTCCCTTCCTGCAGATAAACAATCATTGAAACAATGACGTTTTCCAGCTTCTATGTGTGCTAATGCAGCACAAGTAGAAGTTGAAAAACAGCAGGTGCAAAGGTGCCTGCTCCGGCGCATGGCTGCAGTTTGTGCACCAGCGCAGGGAGAAGCACAGAGATGCGACATATTGTTGCTCGGGACATCTAACCTGGGGTTCTATTGGAATTCTATAACGCATATTAGCAAGCCGATTATCGTCATTTTATGGGCAGTTTCCTGCCGATAAAATGGCAATAATTTTAATGAGGTTCTTGCTAATGTGCCCCCTAGTCTTCTTGTTTGATTGGCTGCTCTTCTATTTTCGAATTGTTTTGTTACTTATATGTTCATTTATTTGTGCTTTCTGACTTCGCGGTGGTGTGACCCTACCACGTATCTAAGGGGCATATTAGCAAGGAATTGCGATATTTATCGCAAAACGCGCTTAGCGCGTTTATTGTTTTCGCTGCCTATCGCTGGATATGTTAGCGGAGAAAACATGCTATTAGCAACGTTTATCTCCATTGTGCTAATATATCCAGTGATAGTGGTGATAGTGGTGAAATGCCTGAATATAACTGGTAATCCAGCGATATTCATGCATTAACGCAAATGGGTACTTAACCCGACAATCCACCTCCCATTGAGGAAACAGGAAAGTCATATTTTAGCAGGCGTTAGATTCTAGCGATATTCGCGCTTAGCACAACTTTTTTTATCGCAAAGCCTGCGTTGCTAATAGGCAATAGCTGTTTTAGCGACTGCTTTCAGTCACTAACAGTTTGGGTAAGCCCACTTTGCATGTCATTAGCGATAAATATCGCTGACATGCAAAGCGGGCCCCAAACCAGTCGCAATCGCCTGAAAGCTGTCGCTAACTGTTGTTAGCGACAGCTTGCTGATATGGCAATACAAATGTCGCCACTTTAGCGACAAAAAGTGCCGCTAAAGTGGCGATATTACCCTTGCGTACATGCCCCTAAGTTTCCAAACTACAGTATAATATTATATTCTCATCACAATTAAAATCATCATGAATATGGAAATCAAAACATAACAGCACTTACTCTTCTCCCACACCTATAATTTCTTCATCTACTCCTTTTGTTTGGAAAATGAGCACAACAGGCTGTGCCTTGTATTAGAAGCGTGAAGGTGCTGTACTTCAGGTCATTACTAGAGGTCCCTGTAGTCAGCTGCAAAATTTGTAGAGTCAGACAAGGGTGCATATTCTCAAGGATTTAACGTAGAGTTATCGGCTCTTTATCGAAGCCAAAGTGGTGATAAATGTATCGCCCAATTCACAAGCTGGCGCTAACAGCCCATATCACAAGTTTACCTGCGATAGCAGCCACAAAAAATATCGCCACAGATGATCCCAGCAACTATCGCTAATGAGATACAGAGTTGGCGTTCCTGTGCAAAAAGTTGCAACAACACCACTCCACAACTTTCTCTTTGACCAGCCAGATCGGCAATATGAACCCAAAACAGGTGATAAGGCGCATTAGCAGCAGGAAATTGCTCTGACCTGGTGTAAAGTCTGATGACAGCCTTCACCAGAAAAGGGAGCCCAGGCCAGAGCCACACCTGAAGATCAACAGATGGCAGGGAGCCACTGATCATGCAGCTCGGAGCCCCAACAGGGCCACAACACCCACCGCCACCAACCTGCGTTACCAGGATGGCACCCATGGAAATGCACTGCTCGTTGGCAAGTCGACATAAACCGCTAGTGTATGGAGTGTAGTGGACAGTGGATGCAACCAATCACCCCAGCCAGTAAGGAAGAACGCGGAAATGTAGATTGTGGCTTCCCCCGTAAGCGTGAGCGGAGTGGGCTGGCCCAGCACACGCCAGGACCGTGGGGTGTGAATAAAAAGCACGTAGCTCTAGGCGTGGTTCTCTTCTGGAATGCCCAACGTCTCTGCCAGGGCGGTGCCTATCACCCAGCCACGAGGCTGATACCTTGAGCGGTGTTGCCTGCGATCCTGTGCGTCTGCTGCACCTCGGGCCGCTGGTCCCCGAACCTGTCTTGCCTGCCCCATGCGCACCCAGGCCTCACTGCTCACCTCCAGACACCAGTGTGTGTCAAAGAGGACCAACCACGTGCCGGTGCAAGCTCCGAGCCTGAGGCCAGCAACCCTGACAGCCTCCTCAGACCATCACGGCCTCCGGAACACAGGCCCGCAGTACTCCTTTCTCGTTGACGTACTCCACCGGCATACACAGCGGACTAGTAGGTCACACATTTGGAAATGAGTCTTGATTACACTATGGCAGAGTACATTGTTTATGGCAGAGTTTATATCACTACTAGCAGCCCGTCCCGACGTTGTCCGGGTATCAATTGCTGCTGGCCAGTAGTATATTGTTTCGTAGGATTTCATTTTGATAGCATTTCTTATCTGTGACAGGCCTGTGAAACGCTCCGATTCACAGTGCACTGCTGATGCACTTAAGAGTACGCGTTCAGTAGTGTGTGAACTCGAGTTTCCCTACTTTATTTTCTTTGCAATATTATATAGCGCAAACTCGACAACATGGCATGAGCACAATTTACATTACAGAAGAACACATTGATTTGTGGTAGGCACGGGGAGACAAAGAGATTTGCCTGGAATCACAGTATGTTGAGCTGATGCCGAGATTCTAACGTAGCTCCCCATGTGTAAAGTTCGCAATTCTAGAACTTGTGGTGGGAGGTGTGTCTAAAAGTGTATGTCGGTGCTGGGCATCAATGAGAGAGACATGTGCATTTTTCCAATTGGTGGTGAAAAAATATGAGTATGTTGCTGGAGATGTCGGCCGCCGTGCCACCAATGTACTTACGGGGGAGGGTAAACACCCATTATTCCGCAAATTTCTTTCCGCATACCATCACTCTGCATACTTTCATTACGAAAGTAACATGACTCCGCAATGCCATTATAACGCATGGCATTACATTTTATATGCTTTTACAACGCATACATTTACAGCGAAATTTGTTGTAAACGCATGAATGGTAAAAGCATGTTTTTTAAAAATGTTTGGATAAGGCAAGTATGGGTATAGGGGTATATGTTTTGGGGTACTGAGGTATATGTTTTGGGGTGTTTGAGTATTTTAATGGTTCAGATATAGCTTTGGGTTATGGGGTACAGGGGTATTTTTAGGGTTCCGGGCTAGGTTTGGGTTTTGGGGTATTGGGGTATTTTTAGGGTTCAGGGGTAGGTTTGGCTTTTGGGGTACAGGGGTATTTTAAGGGTTCAGGGCTAGGGACATCTAGGGACGGCGAGGTGAACTGCAGCTTCAATCAAATCAATCAAAGACATTTATAGAGCGCACTACTTACCCGTGGTCTCAAGGCGCTTAGGGGGGGGGTGCCGTTACTGCTCGAACAGCCAGGTCTTGAGCTTCTTCCTGAAGGAGAGGTGGTCTTGGGTCAGGCGCAGGTCGGTCGGGAGGGAGTTCCAGGTCTTGGCGGCCAGGTAGGAGAAGGACCTTCCTCCTGTTGTCGCTCTTCGGATGCGGGGGACGGCAGCGAGGGAGTGGCTGGCTGATCGGAGGTGGCGTTTGGGAGCGTAGAAGTTGATTCGGTTGTTGAGGTAGCTCGGTAGCTTGATATATAATATTTTAAATGCTATTGCATTTGCATCATCAGGGACATCTAGGGACATGAGGTGAACTGCAGCTTGATGTGTAATATTTTAAATGCTATTGCATTTGCCTCATTAGAGACATCTAGGGACCATGAGGTGAACTGCAGCTTGATGTATAATATTTTAAATGAGATTGCATTTGCCTCTTTGGGACAACTGGGGAGAACGAGGTGAACTGCAGCTCTTTGTAGAATTATTTGGATACTATAATATTCACTTCCCACTGCTAATCTCGTCCCATAATGGTTTGCAGGGGCTTGATCTCAAAATCATCACCTCTCTCACTGCTTGCTGGAAGCTAATTTCACTTTTGTGAAATGACTATATGCATTTTAGCATGTAGAAATACTTGTTATTTTACCTTGAATATATGAGGTTTCTGTTTTAATAATTGGAAATCTGACGGAACAAAATATTGCGGATTTATTGTACCAAGTTCGCGCCAATTCCGCCCACCCCTACTTTAAATACACCTGCACCCCATAATCATAACCCACCCTTACTCTATAAAATACCCCAACACCCTTAAAAACCAACCCATCTTAACCCTATGAATATACCCTGTACCCCAAAACCCAAACCTACCCCTAAACCCTAAAAATACCCCTGTACCCCAAAACCCAAACCTAGCCCATAACCCTTAAAATACCCCTGTACCCCAAAACCCAAAGCTACCCCTGAACCCTAGAAATACCCCTGTACCCCAAAACCCAAACCTAGCCCTGAACCTTTAAATACCCCTGTATCCCAAAACCCAAACCTAGCCCTGAACCCTAAAAATACCCTTGTACCCCAAAACCCAAACCTAGCCCTGAACTCTTAAAATACCCCTGTACCCCAAAAGCCAAACCTACCCCTGAACCCTAAAAATACCCCTATACCCCAAAACCCAAACCTAGCCCTGAACCCTAAAAATACCCCTGTGCCCCATAACCCAAAACTATATCTAAACCATTAAAATACTCAAACACCCCAAAACATATACCTCAGTACCCCAAAACATATACCCCTATACCCATACTTGCCTTATCCAAACATTTTAAAAAACATGCTTTTACCATTCATGCATTTACAACGAATTTCGTTGTAAATGTATGCGTGGTAAAAGCATATAAAATGTAATGCCATGTGTTATAATGGCATTGCGGAGTCATGGTACTTTCGTAATGAAAGTATGCAGAGTGATGGTATGCGGAAAGAAATGTGCGGAATAATGTTTGTTTACCCTCCCCCGTAAGTACATTGGTGGTACGGCGGCCTACATCTCCAGCAACATACTCATATTTTTTCACCACCAATTGGAAAAATGCACATGTCTCTCTCATTGATGCCCAGCACCGACATACACTTTTAGACACACCTCCCACCACAAGTTCTAGAATTGCGAACTTTAGAGATGGGAGCTACGTTAGAATCTCGGCATCAGCTCAACATCCTGTGATTCTAGGCAAATCGCTTTTTCTCCCCGTGCCTACCACAAATCAATGTGTTCTTCTGTAATGTAAATTGTGCTCATGCCATGTTGTCGAGTTCGCGCTATACAATATTGCAAGGAAAATAAAGTAGGGAAACTCGAGTTTGCACACTACTGAACGCGCACTCTTAAGTGCATCAGCAGTGCACTGTGAATCGGAGCGTTTCACAGGCCTGTCACAGATAAGAAATGCTATCAAAATGAAATCCTACGAAACAATATACTACTGGCCAGCAGCAATTTATACCCGGACAAAGTCGGGACGGGCTGCTAGTTTAAAATATTATACATCAAGCTGCAGTTCACCTCGTCGTCCCAAGATGTCCCTGATGAGTAAAATTCAAAAACATTGAAACCCTTTCATGAATGCTAAAAATTATGCTAAGCTTATCCCATAATGCTTTGCAGGGCCTTTTAGTTGTATTTTTGCCCATAACTGTGCTTGGGGTAGTTCTAAGAGAATGGGACCTCCACTGAATTACTATTTAAAGGGAGCAGGAATGTATAGAACCTGGGAAGAAAAAACAACACTCGTGACGGAATGCCCCCAGCGATTGTCACGCCCCCAGCACACACCCACAGCACAATGCAGACACGCCCACAAGGGACTACTTTGCTGGCACTGTTCTTTTACATTTTAAATGTATATGGTGGGCGTCTGCATAGCCTATGTCCTTCTGCTGCAACTGCCCTTTCCAACGCTGTATTGGGTGTTGTGATTGGTGCTGTGGTTCCCGAGTTTACCTGGCCAAAAGGTGCAAGTTCTCTCTTTATAATAGTAGTATAGATACTCCCTTCGATGTGGTGCCACCAAGTCTGTGTAAAGCATTCCAACCACACATGTGTGTGGGCCCACGCGGACTACTGCCCTCGGGACACTGTGCTCGAATAGGTCACACATTTGGGACTGAGTCTTATTTTAGCAATAGCAGAGGTCATATCATTGCACGCAAGGAGAGGTGTAAGAGGAAGACGCATGTCAGTCAGGAGGAAAAAAGGATCATCGTTACGGTGGTGATCGAACGCTACCAACAACTAGCCTGGTGTCACTAACTCTGTGCATCACGAGCCGACGACACGTAGCTGTGGGCTCCTGCTGAACGCTGCCTCCGGGCCTACACTCTGGTCAAGTAGGTCACACATTTCGTACTGGGTCTTGATTTAGCAATGGCAGAGTTCATATCATTGTACTGGCCTCATCAAAGACTGCATCCCCTCTCAGCCCCGGTGCCACTAAGTCTGTTTCCCAACATTCATGGAGACTCTCTGGTTGAACTTTGGTGGCGTCTGTGTCTATGGACTGAGGGTTGTCTTCACCTTCATGTAGCTGATACAGACTTGGTGGTAATAACAAGGCAGTATTATTCCACTCCTCAATTTGCTGCTTCCAGATGGCTTCTGCTCTATTCATCATGCCCTGGAGGACACCTTCCACTGTCCCCCACAACCCTCCGCCATATTCACCTTCGACATCGTCAAGGACCTGCTCAGTCCAAGTGGCCCTACCTCAGTGCACGGCAAGGCACCGTTCCGTGGCAGTGTGCCTGTGCCGGCAGCAGTGCATACTGGGACACTATCTCTGTGCAGCTCAAGTCAGGGACCCTGTCTGCTGAGATATTGAATGGCCTCTGAGACGATGGCAATGAGTCATCAATGCCATGTGTATGTGGCCCTGCGCTCTCTGCGGTCCACCGGGGCTCACACATCATATCGAGTCCTGACCGGCCCGGACGTCGCATCCCCGGAGGCACAAGCCACCACCGCCAGGACCACCTCCAAACGCCAACTGCCAGAGTCGAAACAGTCGTACTGGCAGATTAACGGTGTTGCTCCCACCTGACTTGGATGCCATCATTTTACTAATACCCTGTTCAGCACTCCAGGTGCTGCTAACTCAGTGCACCACAACTCATGGTCCATTTCAGATTGTGTTGTGTGCTGTGGAGAGTCCACTCAGAAATGTCACCTCAGGCAGTGTGAGAGACTTGGAATGATGATGAAGAAGATGATGCAGGTGTAATACACCATACTGCAGCTGCATCAGAAATATCCAGAAGGGACACACTACTAGACATTTTCTTCTCCTTAGCCATTTTAATAGCGTTCAGTCACTCCTTGTGTGGTATACTAACCCTGGGCATAAGCAGCAGCAGTTGTGATACTTATATCTTGATATGCTAAACAACATATAGCACTTTCACAAAAGTGAAATTGATAAAATAGTAAGCAGTGAGAGAAGTGGGGATTTTGGAATCCTCCGTAATCCAGGGGGAGTACCAAACAGATGCCTTGAAAACAAAAAGCACATTTTAACCGCTTCACTGCGGCGGCTATTCCGCCGCAGTGCTAAGGGCGGCCGAGCGGCGGGCGCATGCTGGTGACGGAACGGCCCCATCACCAGCGTCGGTTGCGCTGTGCTTATGACGGAGCTGTTCCGTCATGGCCCCACCCGCTCAATAGAACGCCCAGCGCAGGCGCGGAATCCGCACCGCGCAGGCACGTCGGGCGGGTCATGACGGAACCGCTCCGTCATCAGCACAGCGCCACCGCGGCTGATGACGGAGCGGTTCAGTCATCAGCAGGGGAGGGGTAAATGAATGATTCGTTGGTGGTCCCATCCTCTTAGGACCACCCCAAGCACAGTTATTGGCAAAAAAACATTCCCTACCAAAGGCCCCGTAAAGCATTATGGGATGGGATTAGCAGTGGGCAGTGAATATTAAGAAGTATCCAATATCAAAATAATTCTACAAAGAGCTGCAGTTCAACTGGTCGTTACTAGATGTCTATGAGGTTACCCTGTGGAGGCAACAACAAGGGTATAGGACTATAATCTATATTAGATGACCCTGTGGAGGGTACAGCAAGGGTGCAGCATCATAACCTGTATGGGTAACCCTGTGGAGGAACCGACAAGGGTATGGTACTATAACCTGCATGAGGTGACTCTTTGGAGGCAACAGCAAGGGTGCAGTACTATAATCTGTATTAGATGACCCTGTGGAGAGTACAGCAAAGGTGCAGCATCATAACATGTATGAGATGACCCTGTGGAGGCAACAAAAAGGGTGCAGCATCTTAACCTGTATCTGTAACCCTGTGGAGGCACCAATTTATTTATTTATTAATTAAACTTATTAAGCGTGCAGCAACGGCGGTGTTCCGACGTTGAGGACAGTAGAGGCATTGAACCTAGAAGTTAGTAGCCGGAGAACAGCCATGTCTTCAATTTGCATCTGAACTGAGATTCTGATTCAATCAGTCGAAGGCTTAACAGAAGGGAATTCCATAGCTTTGCAGTGACCACCGCAAAAGCTCTGCCTCCTTTTCTAGATCGAAGGAAGCGGGGGGAGCAGGAGACGAAGGTGGTTGGATCTAAGGGCTCGTGATGAATGGACTAGCATACTATAACCTGTATTAGATGACCCTGTGGAGGCTACAGGAAGGATATGATACTATAACCTGTATTATATGACCCCGTGGAGGGTACAGCAAGGGTGCAGCATCATAACCTGTATGTGTAACCTTGTGGAGGCACCAACAAGGGTACAGTACTATAACCTGTACGGGGTGACACTGTGGAGGGTACAGCAAGGGTGCAGTACTTCTGTATTAGATGACCCCACAAAGGCAGCAGCAATTGTGTCATGCTATAACCTGCAAGAGATGACCCTGCGGAGGCAACAGCAAGGGTGCAGCATGATAACCTGTCTTAGATGACCCCTAGAGGCAGCAGCAATGGTGTCATGCTATAAACAGTACAAGATGTCCCGGTGGAGCCAACAGCAAGGATACAGTACTATAATTTGTATTAGGTGATTCTGTGAAGGCAGCAGCAGGGTGTAGTGAAATAATCTGCATTACATGACCCTGTGAAGGCAGCAGCAGCAGCAATGGTACTGTCCAATTGTCTGTATCAGCTGGCCCTGGGTGCCTGAGGAGGTTGCAGGAAAGGTGTAAAATGTTTACTGGTTATGAGATTAAACTGTTGGGTCTGCGACAGTGATCCACGACTGTGACCTGTCTGAGATTGCCCTGTGGAGGCAGCAGCAAGGGTACAGTGCTATATCCTGTATGATACGACAACGTGGGTGTTTTTTAATAATTAGAAAGTAATGCCGAATTCAGGTCAGCCCAAGTTAGCATGAGTAGGCCGCAGCCATCTTGCATTTTTGTGAGGGGCATAAGAAAGCAGCTGAGTTGCTACCTCGGACACTAGTCAAAATAACTTGCCAATCTACTAGTCTTATGGAATAGGTATTCAAGATATTTTTGCGTTTTATAAAGTTCTCTGTTTGCACATCGGAGGAGGGATCGTCTCAGAATACTGGGATTTAGACGAATTACCTACTGTTCCTTCCAACAATTTACCTATTTTTATTGTGCATAACTGTGTGAAGTAATCTATCCATGCACTCCACACCACCTCAGCCTTGACCCTGTGCCTCATGGGAACATTCCAGGCCGAACTGCCAAACCATGTCTTTCCTGGACCGGACTCAAGCATCCTAGGACCAATTTCTGGCTATCAGCCGTCTTCAGCCAGGATAGGTTGACTCCAGTGGTGTGGAGAGCATGGGACTCACGTCTGAGCATACCCAAAACACTCGGGGTGACAAATGCAAAAACAACAGATGATGGACAGAATGCAGAACAATGTCATACATTCACCCCAGTACAGAGATCTGGGCCTAAATCCATCGTTTTTTTGCACTCCACACCACCCCAGTTCAGACATGGCCATATGCAAATCAGCCTTGATCCTGTGCCTCATGGGAACAGTCCAGCCCGAAGGGCGGAACGTACCACACGCCCCCAGCATTTGTCACGCCCCCCAGCACATGCACACAGCACAACGCAGACACGCACACAAGGGACTACTTTGCTGGCACGGTTCTTTTACTTTTTAAATGTATATGGTGGGCGTCTGCATAGCCTATGTCCTTCTGCTGCAACTGCCCTTTCCAACGCTGTATTGGGTGTTGTGAATGGTGCTGTGGTTCCTGAGATTACCCGCCTCAAAGGTTTTTGGCTCTCTCTTTATTATATTAGTATGGATAAATGATGCTTCCTCTGAAAATAGGGATCATTGTTTTCTATAACATGATACTGCCCAAGGTCCCTATACTATACCTGTTAGGTTCCCTTGTTTTTAGTATCAGGTGGGATAGAGACAACCCAAGAGTTCTTTGTCCAACAGTGAAGAAACTATTCTCCAAAACTGCCTAGTATATTTTCTTAAAGCGACTTGATATAATTTGTGCAAAATTTGATCATACTCCTACCAATATTGAGTGATTCAGTGAATTTTCCATTTTCCTAAGGTCCTTAATCTCTTCTTCCAAAGTTATAGATTATTGCAAGATTTCTTTGCGCTTGAGCTTGTTTCTCTCAACAGATTACTTTGCATCTGCAGCATCTTTCGTTTCAGTTTTTTAAATCTTTTTTCGTGTTTTTGTTAAACTATCCATTTCCTTTGTTACTTTCTATATACAGTTCTCATACTCTGTTCCAAGATGATCCTCCGCAAACTATCAGACCCAAACATGCTATAGCCATCCTATTGAAATGTTTTATGTTACTGGTGTTCCAATGCAATTGTCCATGTGTTGGGCCAACATCACTCTGACAATATCGAGTCTCAAAGGACCATTCAGAGGATTGTTCCTGCAAGGGCTTAAAGGTAACTTGAAGAACTGCTTGCTCACTGTGTGTAAAATGTAACAAATTTACTCCATTACAAATGCAATAGGTCTCGCTTTTTATTAAGTTAAAGCCATTTGCTTGCTATACAATACCATTAGCAAAGCAAGTGGCTTTATCAAAGGTGAGACCTATTGCATTTTCAATGCTTGCTTTGTCCTGCAAGCAGCAAAGGGTGGTTTGCATATTTGACGTCCCATTCCAGCCGAGGGCGAGCAACAGGGCAGACGTTCACAGCAAAGAACGGTTAGACAACCTACGCACACAGTAGATTGGAGCAGGACTGACTTTGGGAGGGGACAGTGAGTGAGGATCAGCCCTCAGTCACTGTTTCCGACCAGCAATCGGATGATTGACGTTCCGTTCATGACCAGGCCCGGAAGGGAATGGAAAATAGGGCAGGAAAGAAAGTAAAACTGCCCTTATTTGTGAATTCGATGAAAAAGAGACAGGCTTGCACATTGGGGCAATTTTGAACATGGGTGTTCTGCAAGGCATGAGAGATTACATGACTGATCTTGCTACAGGCAAAGTGTGTTTTAATATCATCTAAACCAACAGGAAAACTGGTACAACAGACCATAAAACAGGCCCACAGACAGCCAAAAAGGATCATATACAATGGACCAACCGAGTTCCTGGCTGGCAGTGATCGCCACCCTGAAGCTGCCCTTCTGGCTCTTGCCTGCAGTGTTGCTGAGGTTTCTGGGGCTTGAGACGATGACTGATATGTATGGCACAGCAGGTACTAAACGAAAATGATTAGGCGCCAACTGTTTTAGGCATGGGTGGCATGTTTAGCATTTAACGATACAGGATATTCCATTTGTTATGTTCAACTGATTAGCTTTGCACTTAGGGGCTGCGTTCCAATTTCTTACAGAGAAAACACGTAGAGCTCTTCCCATTCAGCTTGCCACCTGCACACTTGAGTAGCTACAATAACTGATAGTGGTATAGGGGGCTCCACCTGAAGGGCGAAGGCAGACTGTAGAGATGTCTACTTGTCTATGGCATAGACTTGTTACTTAGCTACGTGTAGAATGGGAGTGAAGGAATGTCCTATAGGGAACAGTTAGAAGAGAGCTATTGATGTGGAAGAAGCTGCTCTCTGCTGGGAAGCTGTTCAATGAATAAACTTCAAAGAAACTACAAAGTTCAAGTTCAAGTTCAGGAATTTACTACTCACCTAGAGGGTCTCAAGGCGCTTGGGGAGGGGGTTCATTATTTACAAAGAATCCTGTGAAGGCTCTTCTTTCCACATATACGTCAAAAGCACAGCACATGGGTGAGCAGTCAGGAGGCAGCATAGGGAAGGGGCCAGTGAGAGCGCTACCACCCGGGTAGGGACGATCTTGGACCGATGTACTTGCTAGTTTGCTGGCAGTAAGTATGATGATATGAAACATTGCAGAGGTCACATTGCAGAAAGTTGATTTACTGCCTGACTTCCGGCTCCTTATTCAGAGTGAGGCAGAGAAGGTGTCCTGGGACAGGAAGCCCAACTTAAAAACATAGAATTAGTTCGAGAGATGATCTGAGATTGTATCCCAAATCAAATTGATGTATTTAAGATTTTTTTTGCAGGAAATATTAAGGCATTTCAAAGGGGCACCACCTCAGAGCCCCAAAGCAGAAACCATCCCTGAATGCAAAACAGGAGTGTGGTATCGGGTTCCAAAGGCCTACATGCTCCGAAGATAACCCACGTACACCAAAAGAACTGTTGGCACGGAAACTGAAAAGTACAAAGAACAAGTTTATTAAGACCCCATGGGGTGGTGGTACATTCCTACAGCACCCTTCGGTAATGCAAGAAGTATCACACCGAACAGTGGTGTGATTCGATCTTTTATACAGTTTACAGGTAATAAAAAGATAGGCGGTACGTGGTTACAGAGGTTTATGTACATATATGGTCATTTTGGGAACACAGCCAACTCATGGGAGGGGTTACAATTCCACTGGTCAGTTTGAAGGCACATTCCTGAGGGGTGAGGGGTCAGTTGGAACTGCGCATGTACAGGCTTGACCATTACTAAAAATAGCCTGTTGCTAGGCAAAGTCGAGTGGTCAGTGGTACGGACAACGGACTAAAGGGCATGCTGACCACGAGGCCGCTCATTCTCTAAAATGGCTGCCGTACCATACAAAATGGCGTTTCCAAGTATAGTCAAGTTAAGGGGAAAACGTGTAGCACAGCTGAG
The DNA here is from genome assembly GCF_964263255.1 of Lissotriton vulgaris. Taxonomy (NCBI): domain Eukaryota; kingdom Metazoa; phylum Chordata; class Amphibia; order Caudata; family Salamandridae; genus Lissotriton; species Lissotriton vulgaris. The sequence continues at coordinate 233,836,794 of NC_141686.1, read as the reverse complement.
CGCTAACTCGGCCATTGTCAAATTACGACAGACGACCCTTTTAGCGTTTAGCTGAAGCTACCTCATAATGGACGTAGTCAGGATGTTCATCTTCGATATCAATCAGCATGATCTGAGCTACTTCTTTATGAAGCATCATTTTGTTTTGAGCAAGAGCCCGTCTTGATGGTATGCAAGCCGATAAACACATGGAACATAAAACTGGGCCACATTGTATACACAAACATACAAAGAACAGTATCCCAACAATGATACATAAAATCGTCAGCAGTTTCCAACCCCAAGTAGTAAGTATCGACCAGAACCACCCTGAAAGAGTCCAAGTTCCATTGTCCGGGTGTATGTCAGCAGCTATTCTGTGCAACTTTGAAATGGCATCATAAACAGATGGCGAATTGTCAGGTACATATACACAGCAGCTACTTCCGATAATTCTACATGCCCCCCCACGGTCAGCTAGAACCACATCTAGAACCATACGATTTTGGAGCGTAACAATCCTAGAAATTTGGAGTTCTTCTGTTATGTTCCCCAATGCAATAGCAGTATCATTGGCTACAGCCTCAACAACACGGGTCAGCCGTCTTATTTTCCGACTATTCAATGCAGCCCCCACAAAGGAAAACAATCCCAAATTAAAATCCACATATTGCTGTAAGGCAGTGTCAGTCTGATCGATGTCATCTAGGACACAGCACGTTTAACACGATTTAGTACAAAGTCATGATAGAGGATATAGTCATTATGATACATTGGTGGGGCGATAAATACAGGGGGCAATACAAACGATACATAGCATGTACCTAACCATCCTAAAGGGAGTTGATGGTAACCTTTATTGCCACAAATAAAATACGTATTTCGAGAGGCCACAAATGATATACCGTTTGGACTATCAAATGCAAGTGTAGTGTTACATTCACTTTTCCACACCGGGATTGTGCCTTTATTACGAATGCAAAGGTCTGCCTTAGTAGTGATGACATTAATAACATGTGTACTGGACATATTAATGTTCCTTTGATTGATGTAGACACGAGGTGCAGATACATTGTCGGGCGGTATTCTTCCCACTCGAATCGAGTACCCTCAGCTCGTGGATACCCATCCCGGTCATGGTAGCAAACTTTATTCAAACGGAAGAGCACCCCCCCTTTCGTTGGCCATCGCAAGGTGAAAAGAAGAGTGTACCAGGCGTTACAGGAACCGTTATGTGAAAATGGGAGCGGGATAAGTGGGGTACCCCCTTTCTTCTGATGACCAGGCAACATCCCCTACACACCCAACAGTTGGAGGTATTTGTCATGTTATGGGTGTGATGCAGAATCTGAATAAAACTATTGTTCAAATAAGTCTGTCGGTGCCGTTCTTCATGGTAAGGCAAAGTGAAGTGAAAATTTTCGGATGGAGCCGGGGTAGTCGGCAGCAAATGTTCACGTACAGGTACCACAAGTTCTACTACCCAGGCTATCATTGCTATCACCACAATCGTCAAGATGAACAAAATGGCACCAAGAATTCTCTTATCTCGTGATGCAGCAGACGCCATAGTTCAAAGAGTTCGCAATGTCTCAAATATATCTTAAAAAGAAAAATACGGTGCTGAGCTCCGAGGTAGCCGTTGTTTTCTTCTCCGGGGTCAAGACGGGTGCGCTACTCTTGGCAGAACTGATCCCCCCCCTTGAGATTCCCGGCTTCCGTTTCACAAACCCCAGAGCGGTAACCAACCAGTCTCGAAAAACCAAAAAATCTTCTCCTTATCGTGGCCGCAGATCGTAACGCTGTCGTCCAGAAACAGTATGGTCCGGGAAGGCTCCCTCGACTTTGGCCGATGTCACAGCTGGGCTCTTTTCTTTATCCAGAATCTCCTTATAGTCAGTCAGCACGGCAGGATTCACCAGATCCGGAGAAACACGACGGCAGTGAGTCGAGTGCACCCACCGCTTTCTGTTTGTCACTCGTACAGCTGTTCGAGTAGCCAGGAGGACCTGCTCGGGGCCACGCCACCTCGGTTCCAAGCTGTTCGCCCTCTCAAACGATCTGACCATCACAAAATCTCCAGGACGGAGATTATGAGCCTCTCCAGTAGAATTGTCAGGGAGCGCTTCTCGAACCTGTTGATGAATAGAAAGCAAATCATTTGTTAATCGTGCCAAATAATCGTTCATCATTATACAAGGCACATCATGAATCAATCGCGGCTTAGGCACTCCCCATATGTTCATAGGCCTTCCAAACACCACTTCATACGGTGTGAGGCCTGTCCAAGAGTGGGGCACTGATCTAAGAGAGAGCAATGCTAGCGGTAAGGCATCCAGCCACTTCAATGACGTGGACGCCACAATCTTAGCCAGTTTCAGTTTCAACGTGGCATTGTACCGCTCGACAAGACCTGCTGACTGAGGGTGGAACACAGCATGAAACTTCTGCTGGATCCCTAACCCCTTCAATACATACTCCACAATTTTCCCAACAAAATGAGGCCCATTATCGCTCCACAAAAATTTGCAAACTCCAAAGCGGGGAAAGTACTCCTTGAGCAACACCTTAGTTGTTGTTAATGCTGTATAATGCTGTATTATCCTTCGTGGGGAAGGCCTCAACCCATTTGCTAAAAGCACACACCACCACCAGGACATACTTAAGGTTATTGCAGCGCTCAAGCTGGATGTAATCCATTTGGAGTACCTCAAATGGTGCAGAAGGTGGTACGAACCCTCCTTTCGGAGTATGGGTCCCTTTCGCAGGATTGTGTTGTAAACATATCAGACAGGTCTGCACTACTCTCTTGGCAGTATTAGCAATCTCGGGATGCTCCCAAACTCGTGATAACAATCGAGTGATCGCCAGAGCTCCCACATGCGCTAATCCGTGTGTCATCTGAACCATTGCCTGCAAGTAAGCTGCAGGCAGTTTCCATTTCTCCATGTCTTTGCTTCTCCAACAACCCTCATCATCTAACACCCCATCTGCTGCCCATGCCGCAAGTTCTGCTTCAGTCGCTGATTTTTGGATATCTAGTATCTCTGCTCTAGCATCATACCATCGCTCAGCCTGTGATTTTGTTACATACATGGGGGAGTCAGTTCGGGACATAGCAGTTTGCCTTGCTATGCTTTCTGCAAAAGCATTTCCTTGACCCACTTTATCAGTGATCTTTTATGGGCACTGCATTTGATTATCGCTACTTTCTTTGGGCAAAGCAACGCGTTTAGGAGATCACGCACTAGTTCTCCGTGCATAATGTGTACTCCATGAGAAGTCAAAAACCCGCGTTCTCTCCAGAGCAGCCCAAAATCATGTGCTACTCCGAAAGCGTACCGGCTGTCCGTGTATATGTTCACACATAGGCCGTCACTCAATTCGCATACTCTTGTCAAGGCTATCAGCTCTGCTGCCTGAGCCGATTTTTGTGGTATCCGTGCTGTTTCTACCACTGTCTTAAGTGTCGTGATGGCATATGCTGCGGAAGTCGTACCATCTGGCAGCCTTAAACACGATCCATCAACCCACAGTTCCCCATCCACATCTGGAAGTGGCATATCCTGTAAGTCGACACGACCCTTTGTCTGTTCCTCTGTGAGGAAAACACAGTCATGATGTTTTTCTTCCTGACCCTCCTCAACCGGATAGGGCAATAAAGTGGCAGGGTTCAGGGTAGCACATCTTTTCAGTGTGATATGTGGCACCAAAAGTGTGAGCTCATATCCTGTCAAACGTGCACTCGTAAGATACTGTGTCTTTGTTTGATTCAACAGGGCGTCTACTGCATGGGGAACTAACACTAGCAGTTTGTGTGATAACACTATTCCCTCACTTTGACGTATAGCTACTGCTGTTGCTGCAACTGCTCGGAAACACCCCGGTAACCCTCGTGCTACAGGATCAAGAACAGCAGAAAAATACGCACATGGTCTCTGCTTATCCCTGTGTGCCTGCACTAACACTGATAATGCACACCCATCTTTCTCATGCAAGTACAATCTGAAAATCTTTGTGTAATCTGGTGTACCTAACACGGGTGCAGAGCAAAGGGCCTGTCTCAATTGTTCAAAAGCATTCTGACATTCATCTGTCCATTCAAGGGGCATTGGTGTAGTTTTGGACAGTAACGCTAACAAAGGTTTTATAATGTGCGAAAACCCCATGATCCATTGTCTGCAAAAGGACGTTAGTCCTATGAAGGCACGTACATCCCTCTGTGTGCGGGGGACTGGTGTGTCTAAAATTGCCTGAATTCGATCCGATGTTAATGCACGCCCCTACTTAGACAAAAGATGACCGAGGTAGGTCACCTTGGGTCTACAGTATTGAAGCTTTTTCTTCGAAACCTTGTGATTGTTTTGTGCCAAAAAGGAAAGCAACGCAAGCGTACTCTCCTCACACAGTGCATAAGAGTCTGCAGCTAACAAAAGGTCATCGGCATACTGAATAAGGGCAACTCCCGATGGTAACATAAAAGAATCAAGCTGCCTTTTCAAAGCCTGGCTGTAAATACTAGGACTCTCAGTGTAACCTTGAGGAACACGACAAAATCTATACGATTTATTATTTAACGTAAAGCCAAACAAATATCTGCTATCAGGGTGGACAGGGATCGAAAAGAACGCATTTTTCAGGTCAATGACACTAATGGTCATTGCCGTTGGGGGAACCAATGTGAGCAGAGTCGTAATGTCAGACACCACCGGGTATTGGGGGACAACAATTTTGTTAATTTCCCTCAGATCAATAATAAATCGATAGACCTTGTCGTCAGTATCTTTCTTAAGAATCGGAAGAATGGGGCTGTTGCAAACATTGTAAGGAACTTCCTCCACTACTCCTGCAACGATCAAATCTTGGACAATGTGCGTCAGGGCAACTTCACCTTCTCTAGAGATCTTATACTGAGGCCCCCGTGGCAAAGGCACTCCCTCCTTTACAGTAATTCGAATTGGTGGAATAAGCATCTGTCCCACATCCGTGTCAGATGTTGCCCATAACGTGTGAGGGAGAGAGGCTAATGCTGTAATTTCTTGTACAGTGCAAAACCTATCCGCCTCGGGATAATTGTCATTCAAAATGACCCGCACTCCCTCGGGAGCGCAACGTATCGTTGCTCGAAAATATTTAAGCAAATCAATGCCCAGGATATTATCTGGTGTATAGGGTGACAACAAAAATTGGCCAAAACTGAAGAATTTATCAAGACAAAGTGCAAGAGGTTTAGGTTTTGATAATGGGCTGGGAGAGGGTGTGCCATCAAACCCTACACATGTTATCATCTCGCCAGACAGGGGAGCCCTCGGAACCAAGTTTTTTGACAAAGCGCTACGAGTAGCTCCTGTGTCGACTAAAAACTGATCAGTAGAACCCAAAATGCCCGCTGATACATATGGACCACTCTGATCTACTGGCACTTCAACTGATTCCGTACCCCATCCTACGTAGTCCTATGCATGCACATAATCCTGATGCTCCACATTCTCACCCTCTGATATCTGATACTGATTTCGCCTATCAAAAGTGTTACGTTCATCCTGGCCACGGCCCCTCTCATCATTCCTTCCTCGATCACCTCCGCTACCCCTCGCCCCCGAGGAACTTCCCCTCGACCGTCCACCTCCTCGACCACGCTGACTACGTTGCTCCCGAAGCACCGGACAATCATCAGCCCAATGGCCAAACTCCTTACAATAAGCACATTGGTCCTCCGCTATATCCGTACGCCCATACGCATTACCCCCTCCACGCCTGCCTCTCTCATTCCCTCTAGATTGCGGTCCACGAACCTGTGCCAGCATCACCTTCGTTTTCAATTCCTTCGCTTTCTTATCAACACTTTCTTTAGCCTCCAATTCCTGCCGCTCATAATACTGAGCCATAGTTAACAAAGACGCAGGGGTCGCCGTTGCCCAGGAACTTTCACTCGTTTTTAATCGTTTTGCAATTTCCGGTAGGAGATTAGCCACGTACTTATCTACAAACAAATGCCTACCCGTATCATCTGTTAACGATTGACCACTGTAATCATGAAACGCCTCATCAAAGCGTGTAAAGAAATCTGAGACCGTTTCATCTGACTTTTGTTTGCACGAAGCCAGCATGGTCCAATCGATCTTTTTAGAAGGATCGAGCGTCTTTAGTTTAATTAAAATAGCCGCCGGAAGGTCTAGAATCAAGTTACATGGCTTACATGCAGGCTCCCTATCTAAATCAGCTCGGCTTATTTCTTTCCATGTTGCCCCAAGTATTGTTTCATCATTATTTTTACGAATTAACCTCCACATATCAGGTGGAAGAATTAACCCAAAAAACAGATCTATATCAACAAGAGTCATAACACAGGACGAAATAGCCCCTTCCACCCCTTCATAAAATGCAGCCGGATTTTTCCTAAGATCAGGCAAAGAATTTTTAAGCGCCATAACATCTGCTCTATTCCAAGGCGTGTGCACCCAATTATATATAAAGTACCCCTTTGCATCCTTCGATGTTTTATCTTCATCCGTACCATCTCCCTTAGGGAGAACGTACAAAGGTGCAGCTTCACGCATAGGCATAACATGCACATTAGAATTCTTATCTGAACCCCGGAGAGAACACTCCTTAGACTGCTCAGTGGACTTCGGCCCAGGCTCCTTATTCTTTTTCTGCTCGTCCCGTAATCTGGACGTCTCGTCCCGTAGCTGGATCAGTTGCTTGAAAAACGTATCAACATCTGCAAGAACAAATACACCTTTACCGATATTCTCATGATGAACCGACACAGCCTTAGGTTCTAACGTATCCGAAAATTTACGAAATTTAGTAATAACTTCATCAGCCAAAGTAGCCAGAAAATACATCAATTCTCGTTCTGTCCATTTAGCCCTCTCAAGAAGAACGTCAGACACAGTTACAAAATTTGTATTAAATTTATGGGCCCAACTATGCAAATCCGCTGTTCTTTCCGCAGATAACCTGACACCGGACTTGTCCCCTTTTCCCGACTTATCATCTCCTTCATCGTCAGACTCTGCGGTCGGAGCCGTAGGAGGAACGTACGGAGGCGGTGATCGATCTAGTAATGAAAAATCATCAATTTCATTAGTAAGGACAGGATAAAGTGGTCGCCGAATAGGAAATTGACCCGTTGTTTGCAATTTACGTTCCCGTTCCTCCCTCTCTTTCTTTTCCTGTGCCTCTTTTTCCTCAAGCTGTAAAGCCTTATCTCGAGCAGCCTTGCGCTGCTCTTTATCTGCCAAGGCAACTTCACGTTTCATACGTTCACGCACCGCTTTCTCCCACATTCGTACACAATCAAACATATTCTGTCTAGACCTGCGCTGAAACAAACATTGCTCCACAAACTGAACCTTTCGTAAGTCAAACGACCCATGTAGTGGCCATTGCAATTCAGGATCGGTTCTAGTGTATTTATGCCATAATTTACTGTACATTATAGGGGGAAGGCCAAATTTTATGTACATTTCACGATTTGGAGTTCCTTCTGGGGGAGCCGGCTGTGCTTCCGCTAACCTAATTGAGGTACCATTTCCAAAACAGCACATCTCTCGGAGTGTGCTTAAAACAGGCATGTTCGAAAGGTATCACGAAAGCGCAATACCGCATAAACTGGCACTTACAGTACTTCACACAAAATGTGCCGCTCAGAAGAAAAAAACAAAGTTAGAGAAACATCTCTACATGCCTGCCTATGTGGAGTGCACTACACATATAATTCAAAAGTCACAAAGTCACAAATGTTAGCTAACTCAAATCATAGACACAATCATAGAACTTCAGTAAGCGTCCGGAGACTATCTTACCGATCACAAATCATAGAACTTCAGTAAGCGTCCGTAGACTATCTTGCCGATCACAAATCTTACCCAATCTCAAATATCCAGGTTCCAACTGCCAAGGTCTTTAATCGAATCAGCCAAACGGCACTTATCCAGCAACGCAGACGATCAGGAATTCAGTCGGAGACCGGCGCCACCTGGAAGGTCAGATCGGAAGGAAGGGAAGAAACACCGTGGGTGCCAAGACTCGGGTCACTCAATGGCAGCGTACGCGTCCATGGCGAGTTTCCAAACCTTCGTCACGACCTCTCCTTCGGGCATCCGAGTCGCCGATGAGTCCCTTCGTGGTCGCCAATTTGTGGTATCGGGTTCCAAAGGCCTACATGCTCCGAAGATAACCCACGTACACCAAAAGAACTGTTGGCACGGAAACTGAAAAGTACAAAGAACAAGTTTATTAAGACCCCATGGGGTGGTGGTACATTCTTACAGCACCCTTCGGTCATGCAAGAAGTATCACACCGAACAGTGGTGTGATTCGATCTTTTATACAGTTTACAGGTAATAAAAAGATAGGCGGTACGTGGTTACAGAGGTTTATGTACATATATGGTCATTTTGGGAACACAGCCAACTCATGGGAGGGGTTACAATTCCACTGGTCAGTTTGGTGGCACATTCCTGAGGGGTGACGGGTCAGTTGGAACTGCGCATGTACAGGCTTGACCATTACTAAAAATAGCCTGTTGCTAGGCAAAGTCGAGTGGTCAGTGGTACGGACAACGGACTAAAGGGCATGCTGACCACGAGGCCGCTCATTCTCTAAAATGGCTGCCGTACCATACAAAATGGCGTTTCCAAGTATAGTCAAGTTAAGGGGAAAACGTGTAGCACAGCTAAGCGCTAACTCGGCCATTGTCAAATTACGACAGGAGAGCAGCAGCTGCAGAGAATGATGTGGTGCAGTGTCACATCAGTGAGCGTCTTACCTCACCTGTGTCTTGGGGCCACTGACAGGTGGTCAATATTGCCCAATAGTGATCGTTGTATTACCCTTGAAATGCTGGGGTTAAAACCTGCCCCATGGAGTCGCATAGAGATCCCTGCAGTTGATGCTTCAGAGCACTATATCTCAACCGTCACCTCTCTGTGAAACATGCACGACACTGCAAAAACCACAGGGCCAAGAACTGGATGTCATCAGGGTCCCCCATGAAATCTGCAAACATCTACACGAAGGTCACCAGGGGTCAAATGTCTAGCATGAAGGGGACAAGATAAACACTCAGTGGTGCGAAGAGGACCTTCTGAGGTACTGAGGAGGGTCTCAAAACAATAAGTCCGCCAACAGGCTGAGATGTGTCTCTGTGCAGCACACATGCACCCCAGCAGCTACATAACATGTATTTGTAAAGCGCATGTTCACCCATAGGTCTCTTGGCTCTGAATAACAGCTGTTTATTGTTACCCAATTCAATGGTACTCATTTTATTGACCTCAGATGGACGAAAGGCTGAGTGGACCCGCCGGGGTTTGAACCTGTAACCATGAGGTTGAACACAGGCCCCTGCAGTGGATGCATTAGTCCACTGAGCCACCAAACCCAGCCAATGCTTACTTGACCTGCTGAGGTACTGAGGAAGGTCTCAAAACAATGAGTCCACCAACAGGCTGAGATGTGTCTCTGTGCAGCACACATGCACACCAAAGATCAAAGCCCCAACTACGAGGCGACCACCACCCACAGAGCCAGAGGGACCTCTCTCCTGGAATAAGTGAGATATTGTGGAGAGCGGAATGTGAGAATAGCCACAAAGGGAAGGAACACAATCCCTCCCTCTAGGATGCTGCTCCCAACTGAAGAACATTAACCTACACGGAGCCACGATAAGACACTTCTGTATTATAAAGTGTTGGAAGGTGGAATTCTAAAGTACAGAATGGCTGGAAGGCTCATCAGGGCAATTCACATGCAAAACCCAACTCAGTGTGATATGTGTCTAAGATCACAGAATTTAAGCGGGGAAGCCATGATTTATACAGGTTTTCTGGTTTCACTTTGTACAAACCAGCCTGTAAACGAGTGGTATCTATTTGTATTTCCTTATGCTAAAGCTTTAATTTTTACCTCTGTGCATTTTTTATATAGCGCGACTTGGACCTGGAAGATATTTGACCGCATTACATCAGCATCAGTGATGTTACACAAGGTCTCAGTGCTTTGTTCACAGGGATGGGGAGATGAAGTGATTTGCCCAGAATCACAGGATGTTGAGCCGAAGCCGAGACTCAATCGTGTTCCCCATTTCCAAAGTTGGCAGCTCTGGTCGTGATGCCACATCCAGGGTCCAGGGAGGGAGGCAGAAGCCACAGTAAAGCTCGGCTTGTCATGGGCGCTGAGCGAGAGCCATGCTCCAGACTCGAGCTTTCAGTGGCTTGCCCACCTCTGTGAATGATTCACTGCTCTGTGGATGCACTGCGCTCACTCTCCGGTTGCCACCTCTACAATCGTTGAAAAATGTCCTACGTCCTCTTGAAGCTCCGGTTTGCACTACTGAGGTGGTATAAGGGGCTGTGCAAAATGGCATCAGAGAAAATAGCAGACACTGATGTAGCTAGCGAAATGCCTCCGAGTATTGGCTGCCTTCTACCAGTTTCTTAATTCATTCATTCATTCTTTTGTGTTTAGATGTGCACCACTCTCAATACCTGACACTACTAGACACCTCCGGAAAGTTACAGGAAAGTAAGAGGTTGCTGACAAGACATTCAGAGAAATATATACTTGTGCACCCTGTATTTTTAATGGTAGGATTCCTATAGTTTCCTTCCTATAGCTTTAGTCATTTATAGACTTGCCACCACCAGGCACCTGGGTCTGAATGGCATGATGCCCACCGCTGAACACCAGTCTCAGTGCCAGCATCAAGCATATTTAAGCAGTCCTGGACTGTGTCTTGTAGTGCTAGGACGGAACCCAGAGATGGTGCCATCATTCCGCTTTACTCTTCAGCTTTTCAACATTTCAGATATTTTACATTATATTTAATTGTAATCGTTTACCTCCTCGACAGAAAATGAGGCGCCTAACTGGGGCAGAAAGGGCACCTGTCTCACTCTGGAGGGTCAGCAAGCTGTGACCAGGTGAAAACAGGCACCTGAATGAATTAATAACTTCAGAGGCACCATGCTGGACACGGTGGTACCTTCGCTTCCGCGGTGCAAGCTGTACCCTCAGAGTCAGGGCCCTTTTATACACAACTGGCTGAAACAACACCGCACTGCTCCAATCTGCTGTGGCCAACTGGCCATCCTCAGAGGGGCCCACAACTGCCAGTGCTAATGAGGGACGAGTGAGCTAAACTCTGGGGTGGAAGATCCCACATCTCAGGCGTCTCTTGCAGTGCACACAGCATGGCCATTCCTGGACGATGGGAGGAGACTGCCCGGATTAGAACTGGAGGGTGGAGACGGAATCTGTTTAAGTAACAAGAGCAGAAAAGTGTTGCAGAGGTAAAGGGAAAAGCATGAATACGATAGATACCCTCAAATGGAGGCCCCACCTGCCTGTACTGTGGGAACCTATCCCTCTACAGACACGAGGCAGCCAGGGGGTGTGTTCAGCGCCCAGCAGCCACTGGACCTCGCTTTCTCTGGTGATTGCCTCCCACCATCTGCTGGGGGCAGTCCACAAACACTCTCCGTTTATAGTGCCACCTCCCTTGCCGGAGCGGTGGAGCGGGGCGGGCAGATCGGGCTGAGATCTACATACATCTGGGATGCATTTTAAAAAGAAGACGCGCGGGCAACATTGTGAGCCTCTCATTTTAAGCAGAAGACACGAGGGCGCCATTACGGTTGTCCTGTGCTGTTTAAAACAAGCAGCTGTGTCTCTGAGAGAGAAAGAGAGAGAGAGAGAATGGTCTGCTCGGGGAGACAGAGGGAAGGGGAAACAAACAGAGCTTCCCCAGTAATTAAAGGCCATAGCGTATGCCTTTGGTAAAAGATCCAATTCCGGTGGGCGGGGCCAAAGGAGACCAGGTGGGAACAAGGAGGGACTAAGAAGCCTCTTTGCCAATCAGAAGCCAGCGTTTTGCATAGGAGATGACGCCAGAGAATGAGGAAGATGGGCGGGGCTTGAACTCTGCCTCCAAGAGCTTCGGAATCTGTATTGATTCCAAGAAGCCATTGTATGACGAGAGCAGCGCATGCGCACTGCTTTCGCCAGCCGAGACCTAATAAGGGGTCACTGTGCGACATTATTTATTAATTGTCCAGTAAAGCGCGGCTCTTACCTGAAAGCATGTTGGAACTAGGGCCGCTGATACATGGGGGCTGGAGGGGCCAGGCTCCCCACCATCATAACGCGGATTGCGGTATTCACACTTTAGCTTTAAATGTCTGAAGCTAAAGCGTGGGTGCCGCGATTGCCTCAAAAGCAAGGAAATAGAAAATGTGAATTTTTTTCTATTTCCTTACTTTTGAAGCAATCGCTGCACCCGCGCTTTAGCTTGAGATGTTTAAAGCTAAAGCGCGAGTACCGCGATTGAAACTAAAGTGAACAAATAGGGAAAAAAATGCCAGCCGCATATTTATTATCTTCTGTTTGATTACTTTTGTTATAATGGCGGCGCGCGAGCCCCATTGTAACAAAAGTTAGTAAATAGGGAAGGAAAAAAAAGAATGCTGCCCTCAGAGGGAGAGGTTGTGGTTCAGGGGTTAGGGCTGCCGACTCGGGAGCTGGGGACCAGTGCTTGAGCCTCAGCAACGGCTCAACAATGGTAATTATTAGTGGCTCAAAGGAGGGACTTTGACAGAAATGTACCAATAAGAAGCCAGCATTTCTGAATGCCACAATTAGTAACCAATAGCAATCTATGAGTTTACCAAATCCCACAGAACAGATATAACAGGTCGATCTAAGCACGACCTAAAAATGGTGAAATTAAGGGGAAGATATGCAAGTCCCTTGCCACTGATGCATCACTTTGTGTAACGCAAAGGTGGCACATTTTACTGCTCCATATTTACAAGGACAGTAAAAGCCACCCTGCATGACTTTTCCTTATAAATATAGCCCCTTTGCATGCAGCACTTTGCATGAAAGGAGTGTTCCACGGGTGTTGTTGTGGGTGTTCCCACGCAACACCCATGAAACCAGACACATTTTTGTTGGTTTGAATGCTGCGCCTCGCAAGGGGAGGCGTACGGCGGCGCAACGAGGAGAAATGTATTCATTTTGCCTCGCTTTCTTTTCCTCTTCTTATGAGTGCTGCATTCTGAGAAAGTCACCTCTAATGATTGCTTATGTGCAGGAAGGATTATCTTCCTGCACATAAACAATCATTGAAACAATTACGTTTTTTAACTTCTATGGGTGCTAATGCAGCACACAAAGAAGTTGAAAAACAATCTCCCCACCAGGCAGGCATCCTTGCACCATGGTGCAAGGGTGCCTGCGCCAGCGCATGGCAGCAGTTTGTGCGCCAGCCGAGGGAGAAGCAACAGAGATGCGACATATTTGTTGTAAATATGTCGCATCTCTGTGCATTGAAAGTGACTACGTGCGGCGCAGCGAAATTGCATGTGTTCCGCACTGAGAGCCCGATTCAGAGAACTAACTTAAGACAAAATCCTAAATTTACTACTTTTGGTATTCACAGAAGTTAGGATTTTGTCTTAAATTTGTTTTAAGACTGACTTAGGACAGACTTAAGACAAAATTCTAACTTAAGTCTGTCTTAAAACACACAAATTTCTGTGAATACTAAAAGTAGTAAGTTTAGGATTTTGTCTTAAGTTATTTCTGTGAATCGGGCCCTATGTCACTTTCTTGTAAATATGCCCCAAAGTCCTTAAACAAATTGCGCAGAAGCAGTCCATTCTGCCGCAATACTCCAGGGCCCACAAAGTACATACAACAGATGATGCTATAGCGCAAGCGCCATTGGATAGTCACGATCAAACATGACAGAGCGATATTTAGATTGTTATATGATGGAGCTATGCGAGAACATAAATACTCGACAGAGTAATACCCCATAACGTATAGATACAAATAGCAAGTTCGCGCTATTTATTTAAAATTAATCCTATTTCTTAAACAATTCGATCAGATTCCTGCGATGCAGAAATCTTCCAAAAATTTCTCTTACATTACCTTCTTCACTATCACACGAAGTACAGTGACAGAAAGCAAGAAAAAGAGAGCGAAAATTTGCCATTACTGTACATTTTTAAGGTCGAAGAATATTACAAACACAACTTGTATCACTCTGATATTATGGTTGTTAAAATACACCTTCGTAAACACCCTTGAATATAATAACTGAACAAATGAAGGGAACAATAATATTACATTATGCTTAAAGACTGTATGTATTCAGATGAGAATAAAACCGTTGTTATTCCTTCGCAAAGGATTCTGGTCAGGCAACTTTCTAGAAGGATTGGGGTTCCTGCAGACGTCATTTCCTGCACAGATATCCTATGAGGGACCCTAGCCTTCTTGTTTGATTGGCTGCATAAAGGGCGGCCCCCTCTCTTTTCGAATTGTTTTGTTACTTGTTTTTGCAAAAAGGATTCATGTCTGTCCCGAGAGTCCAATGCGTTTAACGCGCATTCTCTCTCACCTGTTGACAAATATGTCCATTTATTTGTGCTTTGTGGCTTCGCGGGTGGTGCGATCCACGAACCTCAAGTTTCCAAACTACAGTATGATAATATATTTTCATCATAATTAAAATCGTCATGAATGTGGAACTGAAAACATTACAGCATTTCCTCTTCTCCCGCATCAATGATTTCTTCATCTATTTTGTTTGGAAAATGAGCACAACAGGCTGCAGCCTTGCGTTAGAAGCGTGAGGGTGCAGTACCTCAGCTCGTTACTAGATGTCCCTGTAGTCAGCTGCAAAATATGGAGCCCGCAGCGTGGGGTCCCTGTACAGTCAGACAAGATGCAGTAACAACAAGTGATATTACCAAAACATAAAAGCATTAATAGTTTTTAATATTGTCTTTTTGAGATGTCATTTATACACTGTAGAAACAGTGATGCATGTTTTGCAAGTTCCATATTTGGTTTGGAGGGAGTTTTGAGCAATGTTAAGAAGCCTTTTATAATCCTAGGTTTTTGTGTGCTAAGTATCATACAGCTGTTTTTTAACTGTCCCTGTAGAGATGTAGAGTCAGGGCCAGCTTTAATACTGGTGGCATCCTTTGCGACAATGTTTGTAGCACCGTCCACCCCTCCAAAGACCACCCATGCCACGGATTCCACCCTACCACCCTTTGACAGTGCTCTTCAAGTCTCCAAAACCACTGTCTCTCAGATTCATTTAATTTTATAATACCAATCATATCAGTGTAAGGTGTCAGAGCACTTTACATCATACAAACATTGCACAGAGACAATCATACGTGTGTAAATCAGTGCATAGGAATTTGAAGTGATTACGCATAATCAGGTAAGTGTAAGAGCACTTGGGCAGATTTACAAGCACCTTGTGCCACTTTTACGCCACCGTTGCATCACTTTTGTGACGCAGCGGCAGCGCAAAGCCAGCGCCTTACTGCAGGGTATTTACAACATGGCGCATCTAGGAGATGCGTCACGTTGTAAAGCCCTGTGCCACATGTAGGCGTTCCTGCGCAGGGGGGGGGGCGTTCCGGCACAGGAACGCCTCCTAAAAGTGGCTGAGTGAAATCTACAAGATTTCACTCAGTCACTTTTAAGGCCATGCTGCATCAAAACCCTGCGCCTGCTTGAAGCAGGTGTAATGTTTGACGCAGCATGTTAGGGATAGGCCACCCCAGAGCCTTGCTTGAGCTGCGTCGCCTTTATGACTGGGGATGCAACAAGCATCTGCCCATCCACGGTGCGCCGCATTGTAATGCGGCGCATGGGTCGGCAGATGCATTGCAACTCTTCTGGCGCATCCCTGCTGATTAGCAGAGATGTGCCAGAAGTTGTAAATCTGCCTCACTATGTTTAATGACCGTTAGTCTCCAAAGCCTCCAGAGAACTGTAACAGCAGACCCTGGAGTTAAACATCAACGTTCTATAGCTCATAAGATGACATCACAACCAACACAAGAAGGTCAGCAGATTACTACAATATTTCCATCTTTCATAACAGTTGCAATAGCATAGAAGAAACGGAGCAACAAGAGAAAATAAAATGAAACATTGTAAAAAGCAACAGTATGATGGAAATAATATTAAAGGAAAGAGAAAACACAAAAGAGAAACATTTCTGACTAAACCCATTTCATTAGAGAGTAATGAAAAGCCAATAATACATCAGAAAAACTGAAAAACCCAAAATTCCAAACAATTAGGAGGACTATAAATCCATACGTTTAGGAGAAACACTTCTCCTAAAGCTCCTGCATACCAAAGGAGAATTGAATTGAACTTGGTCCAAATCACCATCCTCCCCAATACCACTCCCAAGACCCAGTTTAAGAACCACATTTTTGGCTATCTTGTAAATCCTGGAACAATTCCACCAATTATTTCCACTGACTCTTACTGCAAAACGTGTAATGGTATCCACCTTAACATGAGGACTGAACTTTGATAAACCCTTGGGCATTTTGACTGGAAGCTTGAACTTCACCCAATCGCCAACAGAAATCTTGTTAATAAAGAAATTCTTGAAATTAGTAGATGCACCAGATGTGGTATTGTTTGCACCCAAACCAGAACCAGGAGAAACAAACATAGAACAGTCCAATCCCTCAACCTTTGAGTGTAAACCCCACTTTCTCATCCATGCTGGACACAGGTCAAAAGCAGCGAATGACCTCTCTAGTATTGGGATCAATCATAAAATGAACCTCCCACCACTTACTGTGATAATCCGCAACCACTAAAGCAAATTTGTATCTGTGGGGAAGAGCATTAAAAGGCCCAACAAAATCTACAGCAAGCTTCATCCAAGGCTCAGTCGGTGGTGCCACAACTTGAACAGGAGGCTTGACAATCTTGATCACCTTATCACTCAAGCAGTAAATCACACACCCCTTGACAACTTCAACAATCTGCTTGTCCATCGAAGGCCACCAATAGACAGAGCAAATTCTTCTCTCAGTTCCGGTTTGCCCCAAGTGACCCTTGTGACCAAAGGTAATTATACGTGACCTCAAGGATACAGGAGGTACAAATTTGTCACCTCGCAAAACTAACTCTACCACCTCCAAAGTGAGTTCAACAGAAATCTTGGAAAAGGGTTGGAGTTCAGCATCTAAATTCTTCTCTTTAGGCCAACCTAAAACGATGTGTTCTTTTACTCTCTTAAGAACAGAATCAAATTGCATTGCATCAAACCATTCCTTTTCGGAAAAGCCTCCCACACAACAAACATTAACTACAGCAATCAAACATTCTCATCATCAACATAGACAGACAACTCCTCCACTGCCAGAGGAAGAGGTGATCTGGACAGAAAATTTGCCCTAGTATTTTGTTCCTCCTGGAATATGCGCAACATCAAATTTGTACTGCAAGATGGGCGTTGCCAGCAGCCGATGGAGACGGACGCGAGCTGAGAAGCTCCGTTCGCCGTCTCCCCAACCTAAGCCATCCTTATCCCTTGAGACACCGTTGAGGGCCGAGATTGGAGCTGCATGCCTTCGACACGCGGGGGCCAGAGTCAGGAGCCAGAGATAACGGAATTAACAGCACCCCCGGACTGCACGGCCAGTGGATATCTTAGCAGGCCTGACTTCAAAAGTGGACCCAGGCGTGTCGCGGGGGAGGGTATTTTTAAACCTCTTTAATGTCACTACATGCAATGGGACCCCTATTAGGTTACACATGTCTCTCGTGGAATGTAAGGGGCATGCATTCTATGGTTGGGCGCCAGAAGATACATTCCTATCTGATCCGTAGGGGAATTCAAATTGCACTCCTTCAGGAAACCCACCTCATGGCAAAGGAGCGCCGCTGGAGGGGTCAGGTTTTCTACACTGCATGCTCTGCATACGCGAGAGGGGTCCTGATATGGATAAGAGCTGCTGTCCCATTCCAATGCATAACACAAATGATTGACCCTGAGGGCAGATATGTGGTAGTACAGGGGAAGTTACATGGTAGGGACCTCACACTGAGATGTGTATATGCACCTAATTCTGATCAACCGGCCTTTTTCATATTATCACACAAACTAGTGACTGCCCTCACAGAGTCACTATTACTGGGGGGTGATTTTAATTGTATTGTGAATGTCACCCTGGATAGCTCCCACCTCCCCTTACTAATGCACCGGTGCACAAACTAGCAGAAGTGAGTCATAATTGGCAACAGAAATGGGGATTAATTGACACCTGGCGGGCCCAACACCCATTGGCCCGAGATTACTCCTTTTTCTTTGCCCTTCATGAGTTACATGTCCACCTCAATGCCTTTTTTTTGTAAAATTTTTATTTTGCATAGAACAAAAGGAAACACAAGAAAGGAGCACTGAGGTGCCGTACAGTTCCCCACGCAGGGGGAGCAATCCAAATCAAGACGATGGCATTGTCACACCGCAGAGCCAAGTCTAGTCCAGCCAAACTGGGTACCAGCAGGGAGTAAGAGCACTAGTTCAAGCAATCAACCATCGGTGCTATACATTGTAGATAAAGTACGGTCCCAAGCAAGCAGGCCCATGAGCCTGTGTAGCCAAGTCAGATGTACATACTGACACTGTTGTGCACCTCAGTAACCCAAAGAAAAATAGACAAGATAAAAAAAAGGAAAATTCAACTCCCATTCCCCCCCCCCCCCCCCCCCCCCCATGACGGTGACACACACTTACCACACTCATTCATAGGGCCGCACTAAATTTGGAAGAGGTGTAGAGATCTCAAAGATGCTGGGCACACAGCCGATGGCAAGCCTTTAGATAGGAAGGCAACCAAGGGTCCCCACACAAGCGTGAAATTCTTATAATTATCGAGGAAGATGTCAGCCATTCTTTCCAAGCTTAAAAGCTTCCACAGTCGAGCGTGCCACAGAGATATTGCTGGTGCCTCCTTACGCTTCCATGCCGCCGCTAACGTAAATTTGGCCGCCCCCAGGCATAGCCACAGAATCTTTTTGTCAGATCGTGTTTGATGTTCAAGTCCAGGATCTCGTAGACCCAACAGTACAGAGGCTATAGAGTCCTCTATAGGATATTGGAGGATATCCTTGATATGCAAGAGGATTTCCTCCCAATTGGGCCGGATCACTGGGCAGTCCCACTAGATATGGCGGAAGTCCCTTAGGAGACCACATCCTCTCCAGCATTTTTCAGAGGTCGCTGGGTAAATGAGGTGGAGCCTGGTCGGGCATAGGTACCATTGCGTGAGAGTCTTTAGATGAGCCTCCCTCAGATGGAGCAAGTGATTAAATTGGGTCATATCCCGCCAAAGCGCCGACCATTCATTATCGGTGACATCTCTTCCCACCATCTCTTCCCACTGTTCCATATAGCGTGGCCTAGGCGACATTTCAGATTTAAGCAACAATTGATAGAGGAAGGCGATAACACCCTTCATGGCAGATGTCCGCAGCAAAAAAGCTTCGAACGGCGAGGGGGGTCTCATGGCTGCCTCCAGCATCCCCGGCGATGTGGCCCAATGCAACAATTGTGCGTGCCGATACCGATCGGATTGCGGTACCTGGTAGTCCCGCATACAGTTAGCGAAAGTCAGGGGATCCGGACCATGAAACAGATGGGTCAGTGCCCTACAGCCACCTTCCCTCCAGGCGTCAAAGGCCCCCTCTCTAAGCGCTGGCGGAAAGGCCGGATTAAAATGCAAGGGTGTAAACGGAGAGGGGAATGTCGTCCACCGCTCATCAGCAGCCAAGGTATCCCAGACCTTCAATGTGGTACTCGTGGGGGTACTGATATAAGCGTTCAAGGGACGGTCCCTCTTCGGCTTCAAGGCCAGATCCCATATCGACCGGCCAGCCACACTCCGGTCCATATGCAGCCAGTGTTTTTCTGAGAGTTGCTGCAACCATTCCACCAGAACCCTCAATTGGGCTGCCTTGTAGTAAAGGTGCAGGTCCGGAAGTCTCACTCCGCCCTCCGATCTAGGCCGGCGTAATACTGCAAAGGATAGGCGAGCTCGGCCCCCCTGCCAAATAAATCGCAGTATCTGCGTCTTAAGTTGCCGAAAGTAATTGCAGTCTAGCGGAATGGGTAAGGCCTGGAATAAATACAAATATTTAGGGAGAAGGACCATCTTAATTGCGTGTATCCTGCCCAACCATGATAGGAATGTGGGTTTCCATCTCTCCAATTCAGCTCGGGTCTTCGCCAGGAGGGGTGGGAAGTTAGCCGAGAACAATTTGCCCACTGTCGGGGTCAAATGGACTCCCAGGTAAACAATTGACCCAGTAGCCCAGGTTAGAGGTGTCAGTGTCCGCACGCGATCCACGTCTGCCTGCGAGAGAGTCAGATTCAGAATATATGATTTGCTATAATTCACCTTAAATCCCGCCAATTCTTCATATTCTAGTAGGAGCTCCCTAACGCAGGGCAAGGAACATGCCGGGTCCGCTACAGAAAACAAGATGTCGTCCGCGAATAGCGTGATCTTATGTTGCTCTCCTGTAAACGGTATGCCTCGCACCCCCTCATGTTCTCTCACCGCCACTGCTAAAGGTTCAATGCTAAGCGCGAACAGCAAGGGAGAGAGGGGGCAGCCCTGTCTGGTGCCCCTCGAGTGCGGGAAGAAGGCCGACATCTGGCCATTCACAACCACCCTCGACCTGGTACTGCAGAAATTTGCCCTCACCATAGTGATAAATTTTTCAGAGAATCCAAAAGCCGACAGCGTATTAAACAGGAAGCCCCGATCCACCCGGTCAAAGTCCTTTTCCGCGTCCAGACCCACAAGCACCGCCGGGATGCGGAACCTTTCAGCTTTTTCAATTAAGTGAATCACTCTGCGGGTGTTATCGTGGGTCTGGCGTCCTTTAATAAAACCGGACTGATCAGGGTGTATGATCGCCGGCATCAAATCCTGTAATCGGCACGCCAGGATCACTGAATACAATTTAGCGTCAATGTTGAGTAGTGCTATGGGGCGAAAAGACGCACAGTGCTCTAGATCCTTCCCCGGCTTCGGCAGGACCGTGATCACCGCCTCCGCCAGAGACCCTGTAGAAGACCCGGACATTGCCATATCGTTAAAAAGAGACACTAGGAAGTCACATAACTCGGCAGCATACGCCTTATAAAAAACAGCGGTATAACCATCCGGTCCCGGTGCCTTGTGCAACTTCAAATTCTTAATGGCTGAAAGGACTTCCTCCCTAGAGATTGGCGCCTCCAACAACTCATTCCACTCCTTAGATATCTGAGGTAGTGGAAGGTCGCAGATACTCCTTTTGGGCTTCTGTTCCCAGACCATCTCCTGTGTAAAGGTCAGCATAGAAGCGTCCAAAAATGTCCGCCTTCGTTTCGTCCCGACGTTGCAGTACACCGCTGCATCTCTGATGCCTCCTATATACTCTCGCTCCCTCCTATCACGTAATTGACGCGCCAAATGCCTGCCCACCTTGTTTCCACAGGAATAGGATTGTCGCCCCAGTCTCAGGAGCGTGAGTTCGGCCCTATTGGTGTAGTGGGCCCTCAATTTCCCCCTCACCGCCGTCAATGGTCGGAGGGTCACTCTCGAGGGATTGAGCTTGTGGGCCCGTTCGAGCTCGACCACCTCAGCCTCTAGGGCCTCGCGGTCCTTCCGTCGCAGACTGTTGAGTTGCGAGTTGAGGCCTAGACACGTGCCCCTGATTGAGGCCTTAAAGGCATCCCACGTGGTCGAGAATGAGGTATCCGACGGGGGATTGAGCTCAAAGAATTCCTTAATGGCAAGCCGCAACGCTTTATTGGAGGTATCGTCCCTGATCACCGATGCCGGGAAGAACCACTTCCGCTGTCCTGTACCGGGCGACGACCAACGGAGGTTAAGCACCAGCAAGCTGTGGTCCGAAACGGATATTGGAAGAATGGCGGCATCTACGATGTCCCCGCGCAGTGATTGGCCGAGAAAAATGTAATCTAGGAGGGAGTAGGAGTGGTGTACGTGGGAGAAAAATGTGTAATCTTTTGTGGTAGGATGAAAGAATCGCCAACCATCAATCAGCCCCAGCTCCCCCACCACCTGATGCGTTGAAGTAGAGAACACTCCCGTGCCTGCCCTGTGACCCCCCGAGCTGTCCATCTCCTTATCCCACACCAAGTTAAAATCCCCCAACAGAAACAGGTTCCCCTCCGCAAAATCCCCAATCTTTTGCAATAGGCTTTGTAAATACTTATTCTGACCAGAATTGGGGAGATACACTACCACAAAGGTGCACAGCCTCCCCTGAACGAGCCCCTTGACCATCAACCAACGGCCATCCTTATCATTGCGCACCTCTACCGGTTGGAAATGAAGTGCAGCGCGGAAAAGGAGGGCCACCCCCCTATGTTTCGTGGCAGCAGAGGACCTATATATAATGGGATATGCCCTATGCCGCAAACGCAACTCATCCTTCCGTGCCAAATGAGTTTCTTGCAACCCCACAATGTCCAGCTGGGGATCAACTACATACTTCCATACCTTCTGCCTCTTCTGAGGTGAGTTCATACCCTTGACGTTCCAAGTCCCTATGCTAATCGGCATAATACAAACGAACCCCAGAACTCTCCGCTGCCACCCCATGAGTTCCCTCCCCCGTGCTCAGGAGCCCTCCATTCAGAGGCAACGTCAGTGGGCCAACCATGTTTCCCCCAATGCAACCCCAAGCCCTCCACCAGCCTGCAACAATCACGACTGCAACTCCACCCTGCCCACACCAACCCAGAGCATTCACACACAACAACATCCAACCATGTATCAGACGCCCCCCGTCGTCACCGTCATGGAACCCCCCCCACCCAGCACCCCAAACAACCCCAACTCCCGACCCTCCCCATAAAGGGAAAAACAACAGGAAGAAAAGACTCAAAACAGTAAAGTTGAAGAAAATACTCATCAGTCCCAGTAGTCCAAAGTTCGTGAAGGGCCTTCCAAACTGGAAGCCGGATAGGGGGACCAACTTGGTAACCCCCATGGCCATGGTCAGGGGTGTCTCCTCCAAAAGTACATCCATACCCCCAGACCGAAAGGCCGACGCCCCTCCAGTGCCGATCCGCCTTTAGATCAAAGGTCATGCCGCTCCGGAGCTTTGTTGTGAATCGGCCAGGGTTGCCGAGGCCACCGAAGCCACCGCAGTGCCCCTTTCCTGCAGGCTGGTATTGCGATCCGGCCGCCGCCGGTCCGGGGATGCGCCCACTCTGTGCCAGGAAGAAGAGCGGTGGCGCCTCCGAGACGGGGATGCACTCGCTCCTTGAGAAGGTGGTACGTCATCCAAGCCCAAGAGGTCCTTCGCTACTTGGAGAGAGCGAATCTGTGCCAGCCGATTTTGCCATCGGAAGATAATCCTGAAAGGATGACCCCATGAGTAGGCGATGTTGCGTTCCCGCAAGAAGGCAGTCATTGGACAGAACTCCCTCCTTTTCTGTAGCGTAGAAGCTGCTAAGTCCTGATAAAGCTGAGGGCGGTGGTCCCTGAATTGCAGTGATGTGATGGCCCTGGCTTTGCGGAGGATGCGTTCCTTCACCTGGAAATCATGTACACAGGCGAGAATGTCAGGAGGGGGGCCCCCTCCTCGCCTGGGCAACCCCACTCTATGTACTCTGTCCATCTTAATTTCCCGCACATCCTCCTCATCCAAAATCTGCAGAAACAACTCCTGAACGTAGCCACGCAGGTCGCCTGCCTCACCATCCCATGGCACTGCTCGAATGCGGATGTTGGTCCTGCGGGAACGGTTTTCCAGGTCCTCCGCGTGTGTCTGCAGGTCCAAGTTCTGTTCTGTGAGACGGATGATATCTTGCTGCAACAGGTGTACATCATTGGCCACACTCAAATCATGGTCCTCTAGGGTCGCCACCCTCTCGCCAATTCCATCCACATCTCTCCGTACGTCCTGCAGGTCGGACGCTAATTATGCGCGGAGCTCGGAAATATCTTCCTTGATGGAGGCAAAAAGCTCAGACATAAATGCCTTGGTCACAGGTGCCTCATCGTCCGGCTGCTTCGACGAGCCCCTGGGGATGCCGGTTGCTGTGAGGACTTCGAAGCGCCATCCTTCCCCCATCCTTATGGCCTGTAACAAAACCCCAGGCACGGATGGCTTACCAGTAGAATTTTACCTCACTTACGCTAACCTGCTTGCTCCCATCTCACGCGCCAATATAATGAGGCTAAGAGACTAGGCAGGTTGCCTGACTCCACTAGGGAGGCAATCATTATTCCCTTATTGAACCCATGCAAAAAACCTTGGGATAGAACGGCATATCGGTCTCTATCCATGCTCAACCTTGATTATACAATTCTGAGCAGGATACTAGCCACTCGACTGCTCCCCCACATGCCAACCCTCATACATGCCGACCAATCCAGGTTCATACCCGCTCTAAACACAGCGCTTAATATACAAGGGCTTTTACGTATATTGGAGGCGGATTCCTACAATGTGGACTCCGCTGCCATTTTTGCAATTGACATAGAGAAAGCCTTCGACAGATTAGAGTAGGAGTACCTGTTCCATGTGATGCAGTAAATGGGCTTTGGCCCTGACTTCGTGAGTTGGACGGCCCTCTTATATGCAGACTCGACCGTCAGGGTCAAGACGGGAGGGGTGATTTTGGAGGCATGCAAGGTGGGGAGGGGCATGCGGCAGGGGTGTCCCCTCTCCCCATTATTATTTGCTATGGCAATGAAGCCCCTAGCGGCACACGCTAGATCAGGGCGGGCGTACTAGGGCCTCAACGTCTATGGGCAGATCCACCATATCGCACTTTACGCAGATGATCTTTTAGTGTTCCTACCAGACTCAGGCGAAGGCTTACTGGGAGCAAAGTCCCTGCTGCGTTCCCTGAGCAGAGTGGGTGGCTTAAAAGTAAACTTGGCAAAATCATGCAAGGGCAGACTAGGTCCCCAGACCAAAGAAGGCGTGAAATGGGAGGATAGATGTTTGCCCTACTTAGGTACGCTTATCTATCACAAGCAGGAAGATATTCTTGAGGGGAACATTGGAAAGGCACTTGGGAGCCAGGGCTATCTTCAAATTCTGGGGAACCTTGCCGTTATATCAGTGGCCGGCCGGTTGGCGCTTCTTAAAATGGTGCCCCTACCGCGTTAACTATACTTCTTCAGGGCCTTGCCGATCTGGGTTCCAGCAGCCTATTTTAAACAGCTCAGAGCAATGATCACCTCATTTTTGTGGGGTAAGGGCAGGCGCAGAGTAGCCCTAGACACACCCATGAGACCCTGAGCGGAGGGAGGGCTGGGGGTCCCGGATTATGACATTTCTTACCTAGCAGCCCAGTTTCAGTGGCTCACACAGTGGGTGGCGAGGCCACCAGAAATGAGGGAGGACCCAGAGAGATGTAGGGTCCCCTAATGGAACTATCCCGCATAGTGCTACCACTCCCGCTCGGGATCACACCCCTCACCCTGGAGTTTGCCACAGCCCATAAATGCTGGAACAGGTAACTGCGAAGAACGGCTATAGGGTCCCCCCGATGCATCTGAAATTCCACTGAGGATGTGCAGGGCCCTACCACATGGGGGCAATTGGC
Source organism: Lissotriton vulgaris (assembly GCF_964263255.1). NCBI lineage: Eukaryota > Metazoa > Chordata > Amphibia > Caudata > Salamandridae > Lissotriton > Lissotriton vulgaris. The sequence goes on along the minus strand of NC_141686.1, from coordinate 233,811,371 downwards.
AGAGATTGGAGACCTGGGAACAACAGGGATTAGCGACAATGGGGGACCTTTATGAGGAGGGAGCCTTGATCACATTTGACAACCTACAGGCTCGATACGACCTACCAGGATGAGATTTTCTGCAATACACTGCCCTCACGACAGCCATCAGAAAACACAGGAATATGGGCCTTACAGAGCAGCCGACTTCCATGGGGTGCCAATATGTAGTGATGGCAGTGGGCACCATAAAAGCGGTGACATGTCTCTATAGGCGTATGACACTAGAATCCCTATCCCCCATGACAGCCCTGAAGCTTGAATGGGAAACGGACATAAGGAGAGACATCCAAGATGGAGCATGTAGCGAGATTGTAGAGAGGGCCTGGAAAAGTACGAGAAACGCGAGATTTCAATTAGTGCACTTTCACATCCTCCAGAGAGCATATCTAACACCAGCCTGTTAGCATAAATATTTCCCGACCCAGCCAGCGTCCTGCCCACAGTGCGCAGCAGATGAAGCGGATTTTAAACATATGTTGCGGGACTGCCCATCTCTTGACCTCTTTTGGGCGGAGGTGACATCCTTACTGATGGATATAACTGATAGGGACTTACAACCCTCCACACTGTATCAATCAATCAATCAATCATTTCATTTGTAAAGCGCTCTACATACCCATGAGGGTCTCAAGGTGCTGATTGGGGGGGGCTGCTACTGATCGAAGAGCCAGGCCTTGAGGCATCTACTGAAGGCCAGCAGGTCCTGGGTCTGCCGGTGGTCAGTGGGGAGCGTGTTCCAGGATTTTGCGGCGAGGTAGGAGAAGGATCTGCCGCCGGCGGTGGTTTTCCAGATGCGTGGCACTGTGGCATGGGTGAGGTTGGCAGAGCGGAAACTGCGGGTGGGGGTGTAGAAGCTGAGCACCCACACATGAACTGCGCAAGGACTGGAAGATCTAGAAGGCCGCAGACAACGGAAAGGGCTTAATTCCATAGGCAATCCTGAAAACTGGGGTATGTTGCTGTGCAAGATTGTATTGCTCTTAACTGTGCTGAATTTGCGAGTTTGCTGTAAAACAGTAAAAATTATGTTTTTAAAAAAAAAGTTGTACTGCAACAACTTAGAACTCAATATTGCTATCCTCGGTGTATGCTACTTGACGATGTTACCATTTAGAATAGGGATAAGCGGCTTGTGGTTCGTTAATAACTTGAAGGACTTTCCCCAAAGAAAACACTTAAACCTTTCAACTGCCCAGCAGCAAGCCAACAACTCTCTTTCAATGACAGAGTAATTCTTCTCACTTGGCCGCAAAGCTCGAAAACAAACCCAATAGTTTGTTCCTTGCCTTGTCTTATTTGAGTAATCATGCCACCCATCCAAACTTGCATCCACCGACACAATGCACTGTAAGAGAGAATCAAAAGGTGTGAGAATCTTACACATACCTAGTTTCTCCTTAATACGAAAAAACTAATCCTGACAAACCTGATCCCACAGAAACACAACCTTCCTTTTGAGAAGCTCACACAGATGGACTGTTCTAGCTACAAAATTATTGATACATTTGGAACAGAACTCACACACACCCAGGAATGAAGAAACCTGTTCCTTTGATTTGGGAGATGGAGCATTCCGGATGGCTTCAATCAAACCTACTCTCGGTTGAATGCCTAGACCCGAAATCCGATGCCCCAGGTACTCAATGGATTCTTGCCCAAACACACATTTAAGTTTATTGGCTACAATACCTCTATCCTGTAACCTACATAGCACTTTCGAAACCTGTCTGTCATGAGAATGTTTGCACTTGCGAACGACCAAAATGTCATCTTGGAAGATGACAGTATCCTCTAAACCCTCGAGTACACTTTCCATAATGCGCTGAAAGGCTAATGCAGCGGAAGCAAGCCCAAAAAGCATTCTTCTAAACTGAAAAGTGCCAATAGGTGAAACAAATGCAGTAACATGCTTACAACTAGGGTCCAACTCCACCTGATAATCGGCGGATGAAAGATCTATTTTCGAAAAAAACTTGCAACCAGCAAATTTGGAAAGAATGTCATCAATTCGAGGAAGAGGATGAGAGTCAACCCATATCTCTTTATTGAGACTGCGCAAATCAATGCACAGCCTCAGACTTCCATTTTTCTTATGAGCCATGACAAATGGAGACAAACATAGAGAAGACTCCACAGGTTCAATAACGCCAGTCTCACACAACCTTTTAAGTTCATCAGACAGATCATCTCTCACACTGTACAGCACATTACGCAATTTGTGCTTTACTGGGGTGGCCTGATCCTTTACTTTAAAATGGTGTTTAAATTCTTTAATGCACCTCAAATTGTCAGCAAACACACTATTAACTTGTCACTCCATTCCATCAAACACTCGCGCTGCACTGTCTCATTTACAACCGACACTTGCTCCTTCGTACCTGGTCTAAGGGTCATGCCAAATGACTCTTGGTGATACCACCCCAAAATGTTGAGTCCTTTCTTCGCCACATACACCTTCCCAGAGATACACCTCTCTTTGAAAATGAAACTAGTTTAAAAAATCCCTCTGAGCTCAATTTTCCTACCCTCATAAGATACAGGGTTCCTGTCGGGAGCTTTCAAAGGTTTCTCCTGCCAAACACTATCGAACAATTCCTCCGTAATCATGGTCATGGGTGCCCCTGAATCAACGAAGAGTTGAATGGTCTTACCATCAACAATCACGTCAACAACAGGATCAACAGACTCATCAGCATCATCTTTAATAACATCAATAAGGTCCCTCATCGAACTGACCATTTCACCCACTTGTTCACCTTTGTCTTCATCATCGTGAACAGAATTGACCAGATTGCCCTTAGACATGCACATCCTAGCAAATTGCCCAAGCTTTCCACATTTGCGACACAAAGCACTTTTAGCTGGACAACCACGAGAATTTGGAAAATGTGAATGAAAACTACACTTCAGGCACACGTTCTTTTGTAGGTTAACCCTCTTCTCAGGCCTTTTAAAAGTGTTCTTGTTACCACGTGTTACACTAACTTGTTTTTCAGAGACCTCTTTGTTTTCTTTTACTGCCCCAACACTTGTTTTATCAGGTTTCAATTCTTTAGAAGCCAACTGAGCCAATTCTATGCTTTTAACAATAGCAATAGTCTCTTGCAGAGTTGGGTTTTTTAACGTCAACAACTTTTCTTGAACTTTTTTGTCACTGCAATGAACAACAATCTGATCCCTAATCAGTTGCGAAGTGAATAGTTCAACCTCACATTCAGATGCGAGAATACATAACACAGGGACATAGGATACAATACTTTCATCATTATCTTGGTGCCTAGTGAAAAATGTATGTCTCGCCACAACAAGACTACCTTCTACATCAAATTGTTTTTCCAACATGGCTACCGCTAGATCTTACTCATTGATAGGTTCCTCCTCTTCTGGAGCTTCCAAAGGTGGTAAGTGCTCTAGAACAGCTTGTCCCTCAAAACCTAGGTTGTGTTCTAGAAAAAACCTACTTCGTTCCGCACCCAATCTTATACCACCAATAGCTCCTAAGTACTTAGCGAATGCTCTATACAAAACCTTCTATTTCATGGGAGGGTCTCCTGGAAGCTGTAGAAAAGGAGGAGGGGCTTGGACACTCTGCATCTTAAATAATACAGTACAGTGAATTAAATCAGGATGTAAAATTAAGAAATGTTACATCAGACAGGACTACAAGGTGTAGGAGTTACTTGTCATCAATAATGGAAGTATAATTTGGGAGTCTTAAGTCTGGAAAAGCAGCAATTCAGAATTTAAAACAACACCATTGTTAAGGGTTCTCTTCAATAAGAATTGATTTCTACCAAAATGAACCCTTTTTGCAAGATTAGGATAATGGAAGACTGGGCAAAAAACAGCTCTTTGATGACAGTTAAAAGCTCAGTGTCAGTGTTCTGTACTAGGATTTTAACTTACAAACTTCAAGTAACAAAAGGATGTCTCTGGCAGAAGCAGTAACACACTGACCTATTTTACAATATATGTACTTTGTGATCTGCGACAACTCACAGATGAGAGCCAATTCAGTAAAGGGCTGAAAACATGGATCTACACACTCACTGATACAGCTTGCAAAGCCCTAGTATAAACGCGTAAGACTTCAGAACTCCATCTGTCAGCAGCCTGATCCATCTGGCTACGTTACACAGCGCCAAGATGCTCTTGGAGTGATAGCCGCGCTATAAAAATGTGACATTACATTACATTATTTGCTGCAGGCACATTAACCCTCTGCGCTACCTTACAAGCAGTCAAACTTCCCCTAGACAAACTCCGGTCTCTCTCCAGGAAGACGATTAATCACTGGAGTTATCTTGACATTTTAATTGATGCCTGAAAATTGCTGGAGGCAAGGAATGTGACAGCAGGTGCTTTTAAAACGAGAATACACTTGAAAACTGACGCCCCTGCCCAAGTCAGCGCCCGGTGCGGTGGCACTGAATGCACTGCCCGAGAGCCAGCCCTGTGTAGGGTCATAACCATTTACAAGTTGTGGCAGTAGTGGTGGCAGCAAAGTGGAGCACTAAAATGCTATTCCCCTGTGTTGGCAGCAGCAGAGGTATAGAGTCATAACCAGTGTGAGCTGTGCCAGTGGAGGCAGCAGCAAGGGTACAGTACTATTACTTGTATGAGATGACCCTGTGGAGGCAGCGGCAGGGTGTAGTGAAATAATCTGCATTAGATGACCCTGTGAAGGCAGCAACAGCAGCAATGGTACTGTCCAATAGTCTGTATCAGATGACCCTAGGTGCCAGTGGAGGTTGCAGGAAAGGTGTAACATTTTTTACTGATTATGAGATTAAACTGTTGGGTCTGCGACAGTGACCTGTATGAGATTGCCCTGTGGAGGCAGCAGAAACAGTACAGAGCAATATCCTGTATGCTACGACAACGTGAGTGTTTTTTATTAATTGGAAAGTAATGCCGAATTCAGGTCACCTTAACCCCTTGGCCGGGGCGGTAATTCTGCCACAGTGCTGGGGGGGAGAGGGGTCGTGCGGCGCTGCCATGCTCGTGACGGAACCACTCCGTCACGAGCCACGGGTGCGCTGTGCTCATGACGGAGTGGTTCTGTAACGGCCCCGCCCGCTCATCAATTCAGCCGTGCAAGCGCGGAATTGATGCCACGTAGGCGGGGCAGCCGCGGCGTGACGGAACCACTCCGTCATTAGCAGAGCGCACCCGTGGCTCGTGACAGAGGGGTTCCGTCATGAGCACGGAACGGGTTTAGTTAGCATGAGTAGGCCGCAGCCATCTTGCATTTTTGTGAGGGGCATTAGGAAGCAGTCAAGCTGCTACCTTGGACACTAGTCAAAAAGATTTGCCAATCCACTAGTCTTATGGAATAGGTATTCAAGATATTTGTGTGTATTTACTCATTATTTGAAATGTCCATTGTATTTCTGTGCTACATTATGATTCATAATATTTCCTTTATTTGCTATGCATACCTCAATTTATTAATATGCAGTAGAAAGTAGATGTCTCCAAAAGTATCTTATATATTACAATATTGATTGGCTCACTCTAATGATACATTGCTAGTCCGACCTTACTAAGTCACATCTCATTACCAGATATGTGTGTAGCTTCTATGTCTAACACCCCACAAAAGATGCTGTTTATGGGAGATTCGCCAGGTCTTTCTGGGCCTTTTTATAAAGTTCTCTGTTTCTTTGCACATTGGAGGAGGGATCATCTCAGAATACTGGGATTTAAAAGAATCACCTGCTGTTTCTTCCAACGATTTAGCTATTTTCATTGTGTTTAACTTGCTTGTGTAATCTATTCATGCCTCAGGTGGGATAGAGACAACCCAAGAGTTCTTTGTCCAACAGTTTGAAGAAACTATTCTCCAAAACTGCCTTGTGTATTTTCTTAAAGTGGCTTGATGTAATTTGTGCAAAATGTCATCATATTCCTACCCCTTTTGAGCGGTTTAGTGTATTTTTCATTTTACCAAAAGTCCATAATCTCTTCTTCCAAGTTATAGATTATTGCAGGGTTTTTTTGTGCTTGAGCTTGTTATTATTTTCCATCTGCAGCATCTTTCTTATAATTTTTTTTTTTTAAATTGTGTTTTCGTTGAACTATCTATTTCCTTTGTTACTTTCTATATACAGTTCTCATTCTCTGTTACGAGATGATCCTCCGCAAACTATCAGGCCCAAACTTGCTATAGCCATCTTATTGAAATGTTTTATGTTAGTGATGTTCCAATGCAATTGTCCATGTGTTGGGCCAACATCACTCTGACCATATCGAGTCTCAAAGGACCATTCAGAGGATTGTTCCTGCCAGGGATCAAAGGTAACTTGAAAAACTGCTTGTTCACCGTTTGTAAAACGTAACACCTTTACTCCCAAGATTACATTGAATAATTCATGGTTTGAGATTCTATAGTCTATTGTTGAGATGCCTGTGATGCGTCTTCTAGTGGGTCTGGCAGGTATTTTTGACTCAACTCTTCCATTAATTATGCTGCCACCGATTATTAGTAGGAACACATGTAGTTGTTTGCCTCGTTTGCAGTGCTGCCAAGTATCACGCATCAGACGTGACACTAATGCATTTCAGTGTGGTGATCCGCATCACCGCACTGAAATGCATTGTCACACATATGAATAGTGCTTCAGCAGCCTCACTGAAGTGCTACTTAAACTGTATTACAGAGTGACTTGGGCAGCAGGCAGCGAGACGCCGGTGGCGGACACGCCGTTTCCATGCAGGCTTGAGTCTTGCAGTTAAGGCTGTTGGCTCACTGTTTGATGTGCAACGATGTTTCATTGTCAGTATTTCCGTGGCGGTTCTTACAGCCTGACGTCACGGTTGTGCCCAGTGTAATTCGACGTATGGCGCCATTGGGGCAAGGGGGTGGCATCACGTCCTGCCTCTAAAGGCGGGGAGTTTCTTTTTCAAAGGAAGCGTGCCCCGGCTCGGGTTGAATTTGCCACTGCAATTATGGAGTTTGAAGCGCTGCCTGCTGTGAGTGTTCATACCTGCCAGGGTCCGGTCGCCGTTGGGAGGGAGGGGTGAGGGGGGGTGAGCAGACACCAAACCAGATTGAGTGTGAAAAAGGCCGCTTTATTGAAACAGGTGCATATTCACAAAAATACAACCCTGGCAAACGCCTTACAAAACTAGTCCTCACTAATTAAACTAATTACCTTAAAACCCCCAAACGTCAGGCCCGCCCCTAATACGTCACAATCCCCGCCCCCACCCTGCACAACATAATTACAATTCAAACAATACAAAAACCTGCATAATCATTTAAACGTCATCCCTACCCAAAAGCATAACCTCACATTCCCAAATTGCCCACCAACAACTTACGTTAACCAAAACAGTGTAACCACCCCACGAAACAACTATTTAAACTTCTCCAGCCATAGCCCCATTTTAACAAAATCCCAACAACCTTCATGTCCCTGCTGACAAAGAACCCCCAACTTCCGCCACCGAGAAAAGAGGGGGGGAAGTAAAAACACCCCTCTCTTTCTGCCCCCCAAAAACTAAACAACAGATAACCAAAGAATTTCAACCAAGAAAATTGCGAATTTTCAAGCACCTAGAAAGTACCTCTCTCAACTCCAATAAATATAAATCCATCCCAATTCTAGACAAATGAACTCCATCGCTGCGGAAAAACTCAAGAGTGTCATAACGAATGTCCTTATGGGACACCCGCCCAAAACCTAGATCCCTGCAAAAACGAGAAACCTCTAAATTTAATTTCCTACGTGCTTTATCCACTGCCCTAGGCTTAATCGCACCCCTCCAAGTTCTGCGGGGGACCAATTCGGTCCACAAAACATGACAGACGTCACGGTTGTGCCCAGTGTAATTCGACGTCTGGCGCCATTGGGGCGAGGGGGTGGCATCACGTCCTGCCTCTAAAGGCGGGGAGTTTCTTTTTCAAAGGAAGCGTGCCCCGGCTCGGGTTGAATTTGCCACTGCAATTATGGAGTTTGAAGCGCTGCCTGCTGTGAGTGTTCATACCTGCCAGGGTCCGGTCGCCATTGTGTGCTGTCTTAAGGTGAGTGACAAAATGTCTGGAGTTGCCGGGCGCCCAGTGGCTGCTCACTGTGACTTGCCTGTTCATGCCGTGGAGGCGATGGTGCTGCAAAGTGCTCCGCTCAGAGGTCACGGTACTCTTCCAGCACCACTGGCTGTGCAGCTTGCACCTAAAGCCCGGCCGGGCCGTCCATGCAGTGGGGAGGTCAATTATGGCAGAGGGCCCCAGCAGCCCAGACTAGTGTAGGAGTCGAAGAGGTGCTTCAGCTACTTGTCACTTTACATACAGTGTTTTATTTTTTGTAACAAAAAGTAATGTGGATCAAATTAAACATTTTAGTGTGTTGTCAGAGCACGTAACCTCGTTAGGGCTGGCCTGCCGCCTATTAATTGGGGAACTTTAAGTTGCCAACCCACATAAACCCCAAAGAAGAAAACGTACGCCCGACATGATATAGACTACCGATTTAAGGTGGGCACACAGACAGGCAGTGAGTTGTCAGTCGGACGGGGGGCATCACTGCGTGCTTGAAAAAAAATAATCCTAATGTTTTCACCTAATTCGGCAGACGCATGTGATGTTATCGCACCAGCTAATTCCGATAACATCCAACGTGGATTTACTATATAAGCACACATTTTTCAAAATCATAATAATCACATTAAAAACATAGGGGCATATTACCAACAACTAGCGATAATTTTTGTCTCTAACTTGTTTAGAGACAAAAATTATCGCCGCACATCGGCGATTTTTATCGCTGATAAACCTTGCTATTAGCAATGTTTATCGCAAATGCGATAAAAAACGGCCGCAATGCATGAATATCGCTGAAAAGTCAGCGATATTCATGCATTATCGAGCAAATGCTCTTAGCCATGTTATCCACCTCCCATTGGATAACATGGCTAAGAACTGCTCAGGGCAGGTGTTAGCTTTTGGAGATATTCGCGCTTAGCGCGAATATCTCCAAAAGTTGGTAATAGGAGATAGCGATGTTAGGGACTGTTTCCAGTCGCTAACATCTTGGCACGCCCACTTTGCATGTCATTAGTGATAAATATCACTGACATGCAAAGCGGGGCCCAAGATGGTCGCTATCTCCTTTTAGCTGTCACTAACTGAGAGATAAACCCCCTTGATAATATGCCCCATAATTCTTAGCCAAAACAGGAACTTTATTAAAACATATCATTCAGTGGATCTGTGGAAGCCGGACCTGCACACCTCCCACAGCAGAGGCAGGAGGAATCGACAGGCAGCAATTTTGGCATTGCGGATGCAAGAGAAATGTGGATACACAATTCATTGCTGTGCTACGTTCTGGAATCTAGGGAGCTAGTCTCGTAAAATATTTGGTCCAAGACATTACTATGGGAGCAGTGTGCCTGAGAAAGCATATGTTTTCCCTCAGATGTACAACATTTGTTAAGGGTTGGCTCAAGGGGTGGTGAAGGAGGAGCCACACCTCCTGAGAAGCCTTGTGGTCTACAACAAACCGCAGTCTCTTATTGCTCAAATGGGTGTAATTTCTGATATTTACATGTTTCCCTCCTCTTCATTGCTTGATTTTGTTTGCGACATAGTGTCACTCATATCGTTGAAATGTCACTCATAATTTCACTGAAAATATGAAAATGTCACACATAAGCTATTTGAAACCTTGGCAGCTATGCGTTTGTCAGCTCAGTTTTACAATTTTCTTGCAAAGAGTTATTCAGGGATATTGCACATTTCTTCCAGGTAGGCCTAGGTGGAATTTCAATTTTACCAGAGTAATCTGAGTATTTTTTGTAATTCCGTATTACTCGTTGATGCGGAACGGGACTACCAATAAGAACACGATTGCACCCACTCACGTAATTAAGAGTAATTTGAGCCTGTGGAGGCTTTATGTAATGTAGACAGAGCGCTCAACTTAATAACAAAGAGGGTTCACTGTGAGACATTCTTTAATCGCTGTCCCTTAAAGCGTGGCTCTTATCTGAAAGCAGGTTGGAACTAGGGCTGCTGATATGTAGGGGTCAGGCACCCCACAATCATAATGCCGATTGCAGCACTCGCACTTTAGCTTTAAACATCTGAAGCTAAAGCGCGTGTGCAGCGATTGCTTCAAAAGTAAGGAAATAGAAAATGTGCATTTTTCCTATTTCCTTACTTTTGAAGCAGTCGCGGCACCTGCCTAGCTTCAGATGTTAAAGCTAAAGCGCAAGTACCGTAATTGAAACTAAAGTAAACAAATAGGGGGAAAATGGAGGAGCCATATTTATTTTCTTCTATTTGTTTACTTTAGTTCTAATGGTGGCGTGCGTGCCCCATTGTAGCAAAAATTAGTAAAGAAAAGAAACGCAAGAATTAAACTATCCCATACATTCTCATCTTTGCATATGACACGATCAGAAGTGCGCGTTGAGTAGAATTATTCACTCTATCCTTTATTTCACGACTATTTAATTAGATTCCTGCACAACAGAAATCCTTCAAAAATTTAATTGATTATAGCCTTCATCACTATCACACAAAGTACAGTGACGAAGACATTAAATCAATACGTCTTACAAAACAGAAAACTAATGCAGATGCTTACTAACACAAATTATACCTCTCTGATATTATGGTTGTTTACATACACCTAATATAAACATCCTTATCTATAATAAATGTAGATAACAATCATTATATGACTTATTCTTAAAGAATGTATGTATTCAGACGAGAATAAAACCGTTGTTGTTCCTTCGCAAAGGGTTCCGGTCATGCAAATTTCCGTAAAGAATTGTGGTTCCTGCAGACGTAATTTCCTGTACGGATTTCCTATGAGGGACCCAAGCCTTCTTGTTTGATTGGCTGCATAAAGGGCTGCCCCCTCTCTTTTTGAATTGTTTCGTTACTTGTTTTTGCAATAAGGATTCTTGTCTGTTCCGAGTGTCCAATGTGTTTTAAGCGCATTCTCTCTCACCTTTTGACAAATATGTCCATTTCTTTTTTGCTTTGTGGCTTCGCGGGTGGTGCGACCCTACCACGAACCTCAAGTTTCCAAACTACAGTCTAATATATTCTCATCATAATTAAAATAGTCATGAATGTGGAAATCAAAACATTACAGCACTTCCTCTTCTCCCGCACCAATGATTTCTTCATCTACTCCTTTTGTTTGGAAAATGAGCACAACTGGTTGTGGACTTGTGTTAGAAGCGTTGGGTGCAGTACCTCAGCGCGTTACTAGATGTCCCTGTAGTCAGCTGCAAAATGTGCAGCCCGCAGCTTGAGGTCCATGCACAGTCAGAAAAGATGCAGTAACAAGGGATGTTACCAAAACATAAAGCATCAATTGTTTTTAATATTGTCTTTTTGAGATGTCATTTATAAACTAAAGAAGCAGTGATGCATGTTTTGCATGTTCTATATTTGGTGTAGACTATTAAAATTGCTTAAAACACCCTCTACCCTCAGTGTAGAGGGTGTTTTAAGCAATTTTAAGAAGGCTGTTATACTCCTAGGGCCTTATTTATGAAGGCCTTGCGCCGCCGGTGCGTCACTTTTAACATGGGAAAAAGTGACGCACCGGTGGCGCAAGGCCTTCATAAATAAGGCCCCTAGGTTTTTGTGTGCTAAGTATCCTACAGCTGTTTTTAACTGTCCCTGTAGAGATGCAGAGTCAGGGCCAGCTTTAACACTGGTGGGACCCTTTGCGACAATGTTTGTTGCAACATCCACCCCACCCCAGCACTGTGTAGATTCATAACTAGTGTGAGCTGTGCCAGTGGAGGCAGCAGGAAGGGTGCAGTACTATAATCTGTATTAGATGACCCTGTGGAGGGTTCAGCAATGGTGCAGCATCATAACCTGTATGAGATGACCCTGTGGAGTGAGCAGACACGTCTCCAGAGTGCTCCGCCAAGTATCCTGCGTCTGGCTGTGAAAAGACTGCCAGCGGCCCAAGGGAGCTTGCTGGAAGCCCCCACGGGTGTGCTGCAAGCTTGCAGAGCTCGACGGGGAGAGCTCTAACTATGGGTTAGGAAGCAGATCTGAACAGCGAAGAATCAGGCTCTGACCCCTGCCCCACCGGACCTCTGCTGTGGGTGTTCACGGCTGGTAGCGACTGTCCGGCGGCATGCGGTCCTCGCTGCTTGCAATCTGGGAGTGACCCAGTGGTCCCCGGTACCTGCGGAGTGACCGCGTCAACACTCGTCGGACGTTTTACGGCACATGGGCATCGCCCTCCCCAGGACCTGCAGGAGTCGGACCCCTCGAGTGCGGAGACCCCCTCCAGGCGCTCCTGCTCTCCGACTCCAGGGCATCGCCCTCCCCGGGACCAGCAGGAGTCGGACCCCTCGAGTGCAGAGACCCCCTCCCCCCGCCCGGGAGCCGCACACCATGCCCCCTCGCAGTGTAACGAGTGCCTCGTGGATACGAAACGCATTCCAGGCGCTCCTGCTCTCCGACCCCAGGGCACTTCCCTGGACCTTCCTCTTTTGGATCGTGGACAATGAACTTCTCCCAGGTTTGGGGGCGCGAGGGCCACGACCGGGTGATGGTCTTCAGCGTTGATCCAGTGGACCCGAGCCCACACGCCTCCTCTCCCTTCCTGACTTTGATTTACTTTAACTATGTACCCCCCAGACTTCTCCTGGCACTTTGGGTCATACTCACTGAGTTACTCTCATGGACTTCTTTACTTTTTTTTTTCTTGTCTCCTGGCCGTCATTTCGCTGCAGCTCTCGGCCGCTTTTTTCTCCTGACCCTGGCCCGCCATCTTGAACGTTCCCTTGGCCTTTACCCGTCTCTCTCGTTTCTCCCTTGACGATCCTCAAATGTTTCTGATTTGCCTTTTCTCCATACCCCTGTATCCCTCCCACCCTCCCTACTCCCACCCAAAACTACTATTTGTATATATATAATATGTATATAGAGATAACTCTAATCACTAGTATGTGCTGTAGAGTGTAGACAATTGTACTCTCTACCATACCTTTGTGACGCTTAGAGTGTATCCATTTGTATTGCTTCCTTGAGTGACTCTCTTCCTTGTGTGACTTTACAACTTGTACATTTGCAATTTTTTCTGCTTGTATCTTTTATGTAACGTACATAATTCTAAGTCCTTATGTATTGAAACTGGTTCTTATGTAATGCGCTCAGACACCTTCGGGTAAAGTTCGCGCTATATAAAATCGCATTAAATAAATAGGTAAATAAATAAACAAGGGTACAGTACTATAACCTGCATGAGGTGACCCTTTGGAGGCAACAGCAAGGGTGAAGAACTTCGGCATTAGATGGATCCACGGAGGCAGCTGCAATGGTGTCATGCTATAACCTGTAAGAGATGACCCCGTGGAGCCAACAGCAAGGATACAGTACTATAACCTGTATGAGATGACACTGTGGAGGCAATAGCGAGGGTGCAGTACTATAACCTATATGAGGAGACCCTGTGGAGGGTACAGCGAGGGTGCAGTACTATAAGCTGTATTAGATGATCCTTTGGAGGCAACAGCGAGGGTGCAGTACTATAATTTGTATTAGGTGATTCTGTAAAGGCAGCATCAGGGTGTAGTGAAATAATCTGCGTTAGATGAACCTGTGGGGTCTGCGACAGTGATCCACGACTGTGACCTGTATGAGATTGCCCTGTGGAGGCAGTAGCAAGGGTACAGTGCTATATCCTGTATGATACGACAACGTGGGTGTTTTTAATTAATTAGAAAGTAATGCCGAATTCACGTCAGCTTAAATTAGCATGAGTAGGCCGCAGCCATCTTCCATTTTTGTGAGGGGCATAAGGAAGCAGTCGAGCTGCTACCTTGGACACTAGTCAAAAAGACTTGCCAATCTACTAGTCTTATACAATAGGTATTCAAGATATTGTTGTGTACTTACTCATTATTTGAAATGTCCATTGTATTTCTGTGTTACATTATGATTCATAATATGTCCTTTATTTGCTGTGCATACCTCAATTTATTAATATGCAGTAATAAGTAGATGTCTCCAAAAGTATCTTATATATTACAATATTGATTGGCTCACCCGAGTGATACATTGCTAGTCCGACCCTACTAAGTCACATCTCATTACCAGACATGTGTGTAGCTTCAATGTCTAAAACCCCACAAAAGATGCTGTTTATGGGAGATGTGTCAGGTCTTTTTGATCTTAAAGACCTGGCCCCTTTTTATAAAGTTCTCTGTTTGTTTGCACATTGGAGGAAGGATCATCTCAGAATACTGGGATTTAGAAGAATCACCTGCAGTTTCTTCCATCGATTTAGCTATTTTTATTGGGCCCGATTCACAAAAGTAACTTAAGACAGAATCCTAAACTTACTACTTTTGGTATTCACAGAAGTTAGGATTTTGTCTTAAGACAGACTTAAGACAGTCTTAAGTTAGGATTCTATCTTAAGTCTGTCTGAAGACAAACTCCTAACTTCTGTGAATACCAAAAGTAGTAAGTTTAGGATTTTGTCCTAAGTTAGTTCTGTGAATCGGGCCCATTGTGTTTTAACTTGCTTATGTTGTCTATCCATGCCTCAGATGGGATAGAGAACACCCAAGAGTTCTTTGTCCAACAGTTTAGAGCAACTATTCTCCAAAACTGCCTTGTGTATTTTTTTAAAGTGGCTTGATGTCATTTGTGCCAAATTTGATCATATTACTACCCCTTGTGAGCGATTCAGTGTATTTTCCATTTTTCCTAAAGTCCATAATCTCTTCTTCCAAGTTATAGATTATTGCAGGATTTTTTTGCACTTGAGCCCGTTATTATTTTCCATCTGCAGCATCTTTCATATAATTTTTTTAATCTTTTTTGGTGTTTTTGTTGAACTATCTATTTCCTTTGTTACTTTCTATATACAGTTTTCATTCTCTGTTACGAGATGATCCTCCGCAAACTATCAGGCCCAAACTTGCTATAGCCATCTTATTGAAATGTTTTATGTTAGTGGTGTTCCAATGCAATTGTCCATGTGTTGGGCCAACATCACTCTGACCATATTGAGTCTCAAAGGACCATTCAGAGGATTGTTCCAGCCAGGGATCAAAGGTAACTTGAAGAACTGCTTGCTCACTGTGTGTAAAACGTATATTTACTCCCCATATTAAATTGATTAATTCATGGTTTTAGATTCTATAGTCTATTGTTGAGATGCCTGTGATGCGTCTTCTAGTGGGTCTAGCAGGTATTTTTGATTCAACTCTTTCATTAATTATGCTGCCACCTATGATTAGTAGGAACGCACTAAGGGGCATATTACCAAAATAAAATTATCGCTGCTTTAGCGGCAGGAAACTGCAGCTAAAGCGGAGATAATGGGCTTGATAATATGCCCTTGTGAATTCCCATAGCAGCCCAGGTTAACATCAGAACCTGGGCTACTATGGGAATTCATAGTTTCCTGCTGCTAAAGCGGCGATCATTTTATCACCGTTCTTGATAATATGCCCGTAGTTGTTTGCCTCGTTTGTCAGCTCAGTTTTACAATTTCTTGCAAAGAGTTATTCAGGGATTTTGCGCACTTCTTCTAGGTAGGCCTAGGTGTAATTTCAATTTTACCAGAGTTATCGGAGTAATTTTTGTAATTCCGTATTACGCGTTTTTGCGGAACGGGACTACCAATAATAACACGATTGCACCCACTCACGTAATTAAGAGTAAATTGAGCATGTGGAGGCTTCATGTAATGTAGACAGAGCGCTCAGCATAATAACAAAAATGGTTCACTGTGAGACATTCTTTAATCACTGACCCTTAAAGCGTGGCTCTTAGCTGAAAGCACGTTGGAACTAGGGCCGCTGATAGTGGGGGCTGGAGAGGCTAGGCACCCCACAATCATAATGCCGAATACGGCACTGACACTTTAGATTTAAACATCCAAAGCTAAAGTGCGGGTGCCGCGATTGCTTCAAAAGTAAGGAAATAGAAAATGTGCATTTTTTTTATTTCCTTACTTTTGAAGCAATTGCGGCACTTGCACTTTCGCTTCAGATGTTAAAGCTAAAGCGCGAGTACCGCAATTGAAACTAAAGTAAACAAATAGGGGAATAAATGGCAGCCACATATTTTTTTTCTTCTGTTTGTTTACTTTTGTTATAATGGTGGTGTGCGTGCCCCATTGTAACAAAAGTTAGTAAATAGGGAAGAAAAAAAAAGCATGTAATCAATTGTCCCATTTCTATGCTGCCCTCAGAGGGAGAGGTTGTGGTTAGAGATGCTGACTCGGGAGCTTGGGGACTAGTGCTTGAGCAAGTATCGGCTCAACAATGGTAATTATTAGTGGCTCAACAATTGTAATTATTAGCAAATCACGGATCTTTCAATAATAAATAAAATAAACAGGGATCTCTTAGGGGAAGAGGAGAGAGACAAAAACAATAACTTAATTTCCCTGTGCCTAACCAAAAATGAATGTGTCCATCTCCAACGTCACTGTTGTTCTTCTTAGAAAGTGCTTCTATACCATCGGGTGGAGCTCGCTGACCTTCAATAGCTAGATGGGAAGACACTGTACAGTGTGATGGCCAACTAATATGTTCTCAGAGTGAAATCGTTGGAAAGACAATTAAACACACAAAGGAGGGACTTTGACAGAAATGATCCAATAAGAAGCCAGCATTTCTGAATGCCATAATTAGTAACCAAAGCAATCCGTGGGTTTGCCCATTTTACTGCTCCATATGTACAAGGACAGGAAAAGCCACCCTGCGTGACTTTTCCTTTCCTTGTAAATATGGCCACTTAGCACGCAGTACTTTGCGTGAAGGCGTTCCCACGCAACACCCATGGAAACAGACACATTTCCAGATTTACGAGGAATCGTAAATCTTGAAAAATGCATTTGAATGCTACGCCTCGTAAGGGGAGGCCTAGGGAGGCGCAACAAGGAGAGATGTATTAATTTCTCTTCGTTTTCTTTTCCTCTTTCAATGTGTGCTTCATTCTGCAGCACACATAAAACGAGGTAATCACCTCTAATGATTGTTTTATGTACAGGAAGGGTTCCCTTCCTGCACATAAAAAATAATTGAAACAATGACGTTTTTAGGTCTCACCTAGCAGCGCGCATGCGCTGCTTAGGAAAAGACCTTTAGCCATCGCTTCAGCTTTGCTGCCAAAAAGGTGCACGCACTCCATTGCTTTGAATAGGAACGCGTGCACGTTTGGCGATTTCCTTTCAGGAGCGAGCTTTGACACCATCTGTTAGTAATTAACGGATGGTTCCTGCTCGCTCACGTAAGGAAAACAGGAGCAGGCCCCCTCCTCTCTCTCCTCCCCCTGCTGCCAGCTCGAGACGCGCGGAGCAGACAGAGATCTGCATAAGATCACACTGTTGCTTGTTGTTTGAAGTCAGCACCAGCGAGGCTTCAAGGGAGGGCCCTGTCATGTATTTGTGGCTGTTATCCGTCAGATCTTTGCACGCCAGAGTGCCCGGGCCCTGGTCAGGGTAAGGCGCAAGTAACATTACATCACACCAAAAACAGAGTCGTCAGGGCTAATGGGGCCGCAGGATTTATGGGGTCTTTAAAAACATCAGTCCTAGTTTAGTTTCGTGTCCGAAGGTTTCTCGAAATTGGGGGAGGTTTAGGCGCAGGGAGAGCAGACTGAGATCTGCATAAGGTCACTGTTGCTTGTTCAACATGTGCGAGCTCGCTTCTCCCACTCCAGCGGGCTGTTCAATCAATCAATCAATCAATCAAAGCATTTGTATAGTGCACTACTCACCCGGAGGGTCTCAAGGCGCTAGGGGAGGGGGGGTCCGCTACTGCTCGAACAGCCAGGTCTTGAGCTGCTTCCTGAAGGCGAGGTGGTCCTGGGTCAGGCGGAGGTGGGTCGGGAGGGAGTTCCATGTCTTGGCGGCGAGGTAGGAGAAGGATCTTCCCCTGTGGTGGCTCTTCGGATGCGGGGGACGGCGGCGAGGGCGTGGCCGGTCAATCGAAGCTGGCGTTTGGGAGCGTAGAAGTTGAGGCGGCTGTTGAGGTATCCTGGGCCTTGGTTGTGCAGGGCTTTGTGTGCGTGGGTGAGGAGACGGAAGGTGATTCTCTTATTGACCGGGAGCCAGTGCAGGTCTCTCAGGTGTCCGGAGATGTGGTGGTGGCGGGGGATGTCCAGGATGAGTCGTGCTGAGGCGTTCTGGATCCGCTGGAGTCTCTTCTGGAGTTTGGCAGTGGTTCTGGCGTAGAGGGAGTTGCCGTAGTCCAGTTGGCTGGTGACGAGGGCCTGGGTGACCGTCTTCCTGGTCTCGGTGGGGATCCATCGGAAGATCTTGCGTAGCATGCGTAGGATGTTGAAGCACGACGAGCAGACGGCATTGACTTGTCTGGTCATAAAGAGGGAGGAGTCCAGGATGAAGCCCAGGTTGCGTGCGTGATCTGTTGGTTTGGGTGCGCTGCCTAGGGCGGGGGGCCACCAGGAGTTGTCCCAGGCGGAGGGTGAGGATCCCAGTATGAGGACTTCAGTCTTGTCCGCGTTCAGTTTCAGGCGGCTGTCCTTCATCCATTCGGCTACCTCCTTCATCCCTTCGTGTAGGTTGGCTCTGGCGGTGGCGGGGTCGTTGGTGAGGGAGAGGATCAGCTGGGTGTCGTAGGCGTAGGAGATGATGTTGAGGTTGTGCTGGCGTGTGATGGCTGCGAGGGGGCTCATGTAGACGTTGAAGAGGGTTGGGCTGAGCGAGGAGCCTTGAGGAACGCCGCAGATGACTTTGGTAGCTTCTGATCTGAACGGGGGAAGGCAGACTCTCTGTGTCCTTCCGGCGAGGAAGGAGATGATCCACTCCAGTGCCTTCTCTTGGACTCCGACGTTGCTGAGGCGCTGTACTAGGGTACGGTGGTAGACAGTGTCGAAGGCCGCGGAGAGGTCTAGGCGGATGAGGGCCGCTGTTTCTCCGTTGTCGAGCAGGGCTCTGATGTCATCGGTTGCTGCGATCAGGGCGGTCTCGGTGCTGTGGTTGGCCCGGAAGCCAGACTGTGAGAGGTCGAGGGATCCGTTCGTCTCGAGGAAGGCGGCCAGCTGCTTGTTGACGGTCTTTTCGATGACTTTTGCGGGAAACGGGAGCAGCGAGATGGGTCGGTAGTTCTTGAGGTCGGTGGGGTCGGCTGATGGCTTCTTTAGTAGGGCGCTGAGTTCGGCGTGCTTCCAACTCTCCGGGAAGGTAGCGGTGTCGAAGGAGGTGTTGATGATGTCCCGCAGGTGGGGCGCGATGACAGCGTCGGCGTTGTTGAAGACGTGGTGAGGGCAAGGGTCGGTCGGAGATCCGGAGTGGATGGAGTTCATTGTGCGGACGGTGTCTTCGGTGCTGATCGGGGTCCAGGCGCGGAAGGTGGGGGTGGGGGGCGGTGGTTCGGTCGTGGCGTGCGTCGGAGTGCTGAAGCTGTTGTGTATGTCCGCGATCTTGTTGTGGAAGTAGGAGGCGAGGGAGTTGCAGAGGTCTTGCGAATGGGTGATGTCGTTGTTTCCGGCGTTGGGGTTAGAGAGCTCTTTAACGATGTTGAAGAGTTCGTTGCTGTTGTGTGCGTTGTTGTCCAGTCGTTCCTTGAATGCAGTTTTCTTGGTGGCGTGGATCAGTTGGTGGTGTTTTCGGGTGGCGAGCTTGAGGGCAGTCATGTTGTCCGGATTTGGGTCTCTGCGCCAGGCTTTCTCCAGGGCTCTGCAGTTCCTCTTGGAGCTCTTGAGTTCGTCGGTGAACCATGGGGCTTTCCTGCTGCCGGGTCTGGTAGGCGGGGTCCTCAGAGGGGCGAGGTCGTCTGCGCAGTCGCTGATCCACTTCGTGAGGTTGGTGGCCGCTTGGCTGGGGTTCGTTGCGCTGGTAGGTGGGTTCTTGCTCAGGGAGGTCGCGAGCTGGTCGGCAGTGATCTTGTTCCAGCTTCTGCTGTTGATTCATGGCTAACAGGATCTGAGGACTCTATATGAAGAGATAAAATGTGAGGCGTGCTTGAACACCAGAGAGCTATGGGAGGCATGGGCGGCTGCCGCTTCCCCTCTAAAAGCATTCCGGCAAGACACCGAATGAAGCGCGGCGAGGACGGAGATTTCATTTATGAAGGCAAATTCATTTCAAAGAGCACGTGTAATGGAACGAGATGTCTGCGGTGCTCGCGCGCCTTCTCTCCAAACTCGGCCCCGTCCATTTTGATTAATGTTAATGGGCTTCTGTTACTGCTACTCATAAAGGACCCCGCTCTCTACTGGAGCTGTTGTATGGAGGCTCATGGCTTTAAAGCCATGGAGTGCAGCTCCCTGCGCCCCAGTGTTGTATATGAATTAGTAGTGGGCACACTGGTGGTATAGTCAACACTGTTTTCCTTGTTTTTAGCACTGCAATGGATTTGCACTGCTTCAGGGAGCAACAATAGCCCAGTTTGGTGAGATGCGGCCAGATCAAGGTGTGCGCCTCCAGCCCCTGATTCCCTTCTGCAGCCCAGGGAGCAGTGACTGTAGCTCATCCCACGCGTCATAGGGGGGCTGTTGCCAAGGGACGGTGCTGCGCCAGGTTTAGCTTAGTGTAGTGGCAGGTACTGCACATGAACCGAAGTCGGCGGGTACCTGCTATGCTCAGCTTCATGCATTAGGAATTTGGAGGTCTTTTATTCCAGCCATGCTGGCCAGCTGCAGATCTCTCTATGTTCAGACAATTACCCTGCCTGCAAGCATAACTCTGTCATGTGCCACTCTCCGGTATCGCGAGCAGTGAGTCAGCAAGGTGAGTACCGATGCTTTGATAGGGACAGGTGCTAATCACAGCGGTTTACTTGCTCTAAGGAAGTGTTTTGAACTGACCGCTGATCACCTCTTCTATTTAGCTGCTAGACAGATATATAAGCACTACCATATGTGACACATTCTTCAGATGAAAAATGACCATTTTGTATAGTGCATAGTGCCCCAGAAAGGCCCAGCAACTGGTGCATAATTTCATTTGTTGAGCATATTAGCTTTCATGAAGCTGGCTTTACATAACAGCAACCTTGCTGTGGCAATTTCATCAGAGGTGGGCGAGACACTGAGAGCTCGAGCCAGGCTCGAGTCTGAGGCCTGGCTCGAGCGCAGCTTGAGGTCCAGGTGGAACCACCAGCCTCTAAAAAACCGAGTATTCATATAGATTCTGGCTGCTCCCATCACTGCACCCAGGATATGGTGTTATGGACACAGCTGCCGACTTGGAAACTGGTGAACCAGATTTGAGAATCAGCGTTCGCCTAACATCCTGTGATTCTAGGCAAATGGCTTAATCTACCCAATCAAAACCTTCCGGTAGAGCTCGCGCTGTATAACAACTGCAGAAAAATGAAAAGAGGTGAAAACAAAAGATTTATATTATAAAAGAGGAGAGACAAATAAATACCAGTTCACTGGCTGATTAGTAGAAAGTAAAACCAGAACCTGGAGGAACCGCAGCTTCCCCCCTTTAACAGTATGATCTTAGGCAAATATTTTATTTACCCAAAACTCCTTTTTTCATAATCATATGAAAGCAGTTTAAAGTATGTGCGTTCTCAAGTTCATAATACCAGTTGTACGGAAACCTATTGTTCTTGATTTAATATAGTAGAATGTTGCTCTGTAATAATCTAGGCCACAGAAAAGGTTCACATAATAGTTGTTTACCTCTTGGTTCACTTCCAGCGCATAAAAAATCATTGAAACAATGATGTTATTCAACTTCTATGTGTGCTAATGCAGCACTAATAGAAGGTGAAAAACGGCATTTCAGATTGTTTTTGTGCAGGAAGGGAACCCTTCCTGAACAAAAATAATCTACCCACCACGCAGGCATCTTTGCACCATGGTGCAAGGGTGCCTGCGACAGCGCATGGCAGCAGTTTGTGCGGAAGCACAGAGATGCAACAATGCTAAGAAAGGCACTTAATTAGCTTCAAGATGTATCTTTATTTTCTGTCATACGACACACCGGTTAGGAAGAGCGCTCCTGTCATCAGCTCACAATCATGGTCAGCTCAATTGTCAACCAAATGTCAGATCGCTCTCTGACGTAACGCATGCAAATGCGGGGAGTCGCGCGGCAGGGACGGGGGCATGCAGGGGACAAACGCAAACGGGGAAAGTACCAACGTAACACATCTCCTTCCGAAGGCAGCAAGACATAAAAAGGAAAAAACAGAACATGTAACTGTTATTCAAACAAGACATCCTTGTACTCTATGGGTCAGTTAACAAGGAGACATGTCGACTCAGGTAACTGGTTTCTTTCCCATTGTCATCAACTGTGTACAGTCCAACTTCAGACTGCTAGTTGTTCTCAGTTCCAGGATCATGGGTGGAGTTGCTGTCAACAATGTCTGTTTATGCCACAATGGTCTACACTAGGTCCTGTCCATCCTCTGACGTGAATAAATGAATTTCCCAGGAGGATTCGGCAAAGTCCTCTGATCCGCTGACCTCGTGCTCTCCAATAAACTCGATAGGCATCCAGTCAGCTCCTACGTTTACTTCAGGGTGTGGACATAGTCGGTGTTTGCGTGTCTTCTCACCCTCATTCTTTGACTCCTCATAGCACAACCCGCCAAGGTAATCCTTTTTGTTATCATGCACTTGTCCTCCCTTACTCGTACCTTGTTCTCCATGCAGGTCAGTGACTCCCGCCTGAAGACCCTTTTCCTTGGGATATTTCCTGGACCAGACCACACTGGGTCTGCGCCTACACATACAACTGATCTCTTCACCATCGTCATAACCTGTGTTAGGTCTAACGTCGGTCTTTTTGCTGTACTCTGTACCAGAGCCACTGGTAATTTTCTTCCCGACAAGGTCCACTCCATCCTCATGAGTTCCATCTAAGACCTGTCCTTCCTTCAATTTGGACGCGAGAATTTCGCAGGAGGATAATGCTGAGTCTTCTGTTCCACTGAACTCGTATCCTCTCCTTGACTCCATAAGCATCCAGTTCTTTCCTAGATCAAGTTTGGGGTGTGGACATTTTAGGTGTTTGCGTGTCTCCTCACCCTCATTTTCTTGCTCCTCACTATGTAACCAGTTATAGTGATCCTCTTTGTTGCAGCACTTTAGTTCATCTCGCCTCAGACCATCTTTCCCTTCCTTGTCAATGACACCAATATTTTTCTCCATTACCTTAGGCTTGGTCTCAACCCGTTCCGTAGCATGCCACTCTTCCCCATTTTTGACGTGGGCAGAATTACCACAGTCCTCCTCTATCCCAATAGGTTGTGTAGCTCTACATTGTCCCTTTTTCCTATACACTCTCTTTTCCACTCTTTCTCCTTCACTTTTTTTTATCTCAAATTCATCTCTTATATATTTTCCTTTATCTTTTCCCATGTATGTACCTTGTTTGTTTTTTAATTTATCCATTTCAGCTTTGCTTGTCCATTCAGTTCTCCTTGCAGCCCTTTTCCATCCTACATTGTCCTTAGATCGTGGTGTTCTCCCACTTAACAACTCTAAATGTGTACTTTCGTTTACAGCCAATACATTCACCCTCACCCTTCTAACGCAAGGCCTAAAGCCTGTTGTGCTCATTTTCCAAACAAAATAGATGAAGAAATCATTGGTGCGGGAGAAGAGGAAATGCTGTAATGTTTTGATTTCCACATTCATGAAGATTTTAATTATGATGAAAATATATTATTATACTGTAGTTTGGAAACTTAAGGTTCGTGGTAGGGTCGCACCACCCGCGAAGCCAGAAAGCACAAATAAATGGACATATTTGTCAACAGGTGAGAGAGATTGCGCTTAAAACGCACTGGACACTCGGAACAGACATAAATCCTTCTTGAAGAGCAAAGTACCAAAACTATTCGAAAGGAGAGGGGCAGCCAATCAAACAGGAAGGCTAGTTTCTCTTATAGGCTACTCGTGCAGGATATTAAGTCAGGAGGAACCACAATCCCCATAGAAATTTGCGAAAGAACAATAACGGTTTTATTCTCGTCTGAATACATACATTCTTTAAGAATAAATCATATATTATTGTTTCCTTCATCTATACTACTATTATAAAGAGAGAACTTGCACCTTTTGGCCAGGTAAACTCGGGAACCACAGCACCAATCACAACACCCAATACAGCGTTGGAAAGGGCAGTTGCAGCAGAAGGACATAGGCTATGCAGACGCCCACCATATACATTTAAAATGTAAAAGAACCGTGCCAGCAAAGTAGTCCCTTGTGGGCGTGTCTGCATTGTGCTGTGGGTGTCTGCTGGGGGCGTGACAATCGCAGGGGGCATTCCGTCACGAGTGTTGTTTTTTCTTCCCAGGTTCTATACATTCCTGCTCCCTTTAAATAGTAATTCAGTGGAGGTCCCATTCTCTTAGAACCACCCCAAGCACAGTTATGGGCAAAAATAAAACTAAAAGGCCCTGCAAAGCATTATGGGATAAGCTTAGCATAATTTTTAGCATTCATGAAAGGGTTTCAATGTTTTGGAATTTTACTCATCAGGAACATCTTGGGACGACGAGGTGAACTGCAGCTTGATGTATAATATTTTAAATGCCATTGCATTTGCCTCATCAGGGACATCTAGGGACGGCGAGGTGAACTGCAGCTTGATATATAATATTTTAAATGCTATTGCATTTGCCTCTTGGGGACAACTGGGGAGAATGAGGTGAACTGCAGCTCTTTGTAGAATTATTTGGATACTATAATATTCACTTCCCACTGCTAATCTCGTCCCATAATGGTTTGCAGGGGCTTGATCTCAAAATCATCACTTCTCTCACTGCTTGCTGGAAGCTAATTTCACTTTTGTGAAATGACTATATGCATTTTAGCATGTAGAAATACTTATTTTACCTTGAATATATGAGGTTTCTGTTTTAATAATTGGAAATCTGACGGAACGAAATATTGCGGATTTATTGTACCAAGTTGGCGCCAATTCCGCCCACCCCTACTTTAAATACCCCTGCACCCCATAATCATAACCCACCCTTACTCTATAAAATACCCCAACACCCTTAAACACTAACCCATCTTAACCCTATAAATATAGCCTGTACCTCAAAACCCAAACCTATCCATAAACCCTAAAAATACCCCTGTACCCCAAAACCAAAACCTAGCCCTGAACCCTATAAATACCCCTGTACCTCAAAACCCAAACATACCCCTGAACCCTAAAAATAACCCTGTACCCCATAACCCAAACCTACCCCTGAACCCTAAAATACCCCTGTACCCCAAACCCAAACCTAGCCCATAACCCTTAAAATACCCCTGTACCCCAAAACCCAAACCTACCCCTGAACCCTAAAAATACCCCTGTACCCCAAAACCCAAACCTAGCCCAGAACCGTAAAATACCACTGTATCCCAAAACCCAAACCTAGCCCTGAATCCTAAAAATACCCTTGTACCCCAAAACCCAAACCTAGCCCTGAACCCTTAAAATACCCCTGTACCCCAAAACCCAAACCTACCCCTGAACCCTAAAAATACCCCTATACCCCAAAATCCAAACCTAGCCCTGAACCCTAAAAATACCCCTGTACCCCATTACCCAAAACTATATCTGAACCATTAAAATACCCAAACACCCCAAAACATATACCTCAGTACCCCAAAACATATACCCCTATACCCATACTTGCCTTATCCAAACATTTTTAAAAAACATGCTTTTACCATTCATGCATTTACAACGAATTTCATTGTAAATGTATGTGTAGTAAAAGCATATAAAATGTAATGCCATGCGTTATAATGGCATTGCGGAGTCATGGTACTTTCGTAATGAAAGTATGCCGAGTGATGGTCTGCGGAAAGAAAGTTGCTGAATAATGGGTGTTTACCCTCCCCCGGTAAGTACATTGGTGGCACGGCGGCCCACATCTCCAGCAACATACTCATATTTTTTTCCCACCAATTGGAAAAATGCACAGGTCTCTTTCAATGATGCCCAGCACCGACATACACTTTTAGACACACCTCCCACCACAAGTTCTAGAATTGCGAACTTTAGAGATGGGGAGCTACGTTAGAATCTCGGCATCAGCTCAACATCCTGTGATTCCAGGCAAATCGCTTTGTCTCCCCGTGCCTACCACAAATCAATGTGTTCTTCTGTAATGTAATTTGTGCTCATGCCATGTTGTCGAGTTCGCGCTATATAATATTGCAAGGAAAATAAAGTAGGGAAACTCGAGTTCACACACTACTGAAAGCGCACTCTCAAGTGCATCAGCTGTGCACTGTGAATCGAAGCGTTTCACAGGCCTGTCAGAGATAAGAAATGCTATCAAAACGAAATCCTACAAAACAATACACTACTGGCCGGCAGCAATTCATACCCAGACAACGTCGGGACGGGCTGCTAGTCAATGTATAAGACGTGTTACATCAGAGAGGACTACAAGGTGTAGGAGTCACTTGTCATCAATAAGGGTAGCAGAGTTTAGTATTGTAAATCTGCAGCCAAGTATTTAAAGATTTAAGGCAGAGTTTAGCGGTCTCAGTCAAACGATACATATACACCATCAGACACACGCAGAGCAAGCAAGAAAACACGCATAAAAGATTTACCTATCCGTCGGTACCCCGGGCTTCTCTGAGCCATGGGCGGAGATAAACCCAACACGGAAGGAAGTCCTTGTGAAATGCGTGTAAACCGAAAAATGAGGTGCACCGGCAAAATTCCAGCACGTACCAGTAACGCAAACATCCTGTTACGGAGTCATGGAAAATGTAGCTTAACTGATTTAAAGATAGTATATGAATCATGTTAGTGAATCTATCCAGAAAAAAGACTTCATTTAAGAAAATTGGCTTCTCTACAGTTCCAGAAATGCAAACGTTAGTGTGAGAATGCCGCGCATTGCATAACACTCACACAAAGTCAATGATTCTGGGATTCGTAGTGTACAAAATGACGCCCAAAGTCACGTTTTGTGGCTGCTATGAGTATGCAGCTATATGAACTCAAATGTATTACTAGTCAAAACGCACCCTTTTAGTGTCTATAGTGATGAATTGTCTGCATCTATTAAAGAAGGTTAATTTCACTACCGCCACTGCTTGGAAGGCCAGTGTAGGGAGGCAACACAGCACACTAAATGGTACTAGCCGCATTGCCAACAGGGGCGTAACACAGGCCCCCGCATCCCCCGCAGTGCGGTGGGGCCCAGGGCTGCAGGGGCCCCCCTCAGCACTGTACTCACGCCATAGAGCTCCGGATTAAATCCGGTGCGGGCCCCTGTGTGCACCTTGCAGGGGGGCCCCTACAACTTTTGTTACGCCACTGATTGCCAAACATGTTGGTAATTGTAGTATCTCAGGCAGTGTACAGAATCACAGTTCCTGGCTGCTATGTACCTACAACCGTGGAATATTATATGTATTGTAAACATACCTTAGTGTGGCGTTGTGTTATTCCTTTTAGAGCGGTGCCTCACGTCCTGAGCAGTGGCCAGGTAAGGTGAGGTTCTTTACCCGCACACTACGGGTAAGTCACAATGTATTTACAATTTGATACACATCTACACTGCTATACCAATATCCTAATACATAGTTCTTTGGTGTTTGTGCTTTTTCTCACAGGTTCAATGACGTGCCTTGAAATTAAACAATTGGTGCGATAAGTTAAAATTTTACATTTTTCATTTGTATTACACACAATTTCTTTTTGTATTTTCACTTACTACGCAGTAGCTTATACTTTATATGTCCCGGGGAAGGCTAAACACTCTTTAGGTAATTTATAGCTGAAACATGTAGTCCTACCTTTTAAAACTTGACAGAAGCAGTTTATTTCTTCAAAACTGCCCTAGCACTGTTTTTAACCCTCACACTAAGAGATACATAATAAACAGATTTTTTTCTTAGTACCCAGTTTTCAAAATATTTTTTTGCTCTTTTTGTACAGCGTCTATCACTGAATAGGACACCATAGCTCATCATCTTTTGGATTTTAGTACATCCTAGGAGATCTTAAGAAACATCCCTGCGCTCCTCCCTCACAGTGAGGGGGTTGTAGCCCTCGGCTGTACTAGTGGTTACAGCCGGGAGGAAAACCCAGATGATGAAGCATGTCACCTTTTGGTGAATGATGGGACTCCGATTCCCTTATGAGGGCTTCAATTAGGTGTGTTTAGACATTGATGAGCAGCGTTGGATGCTGGTGAGCACCAAGTAATGTTATAGACTTCTAGACATATTAGTATGTATTCATAGTCATTTAGGAAAGTGTCTCTGTAGGTTGTTAAATAATTTCTTGTGGACCCTCCTCCTCTCGGTTTTTGTGGGATGGAGACAACCCAAGAGTTCTTTGTCCAACACTTTACCGCAACTTTTCTCCAGAACTGCCTTGTGTATTTTCTTAAGCGGCTTGACGTAATTGGTGCCAAATTTGATCATATCCCTACCCCTTTTAAGCGATTCAGTGTATTTTTCATTTTTCCTAAAATCATGAATTTCTGCTTCCAAGTTATAGATTATTGCAATATTTCTTTGCGCTTGAGCTTCTTTATCTCAACAGATAATTTTGCATCTGCAGCATCTTCCGTATAATTGTTTACATCTTTTTTGTGTTTTTGTTGAACTATCCATTGCCTTTGTTACTTTCAATAGACAGTTCTCATACTCTGTTACGAGATGATCCTCAGCAAACTATCAGGCCCAAACTGCTATAGCCATCTAATTGAAATGTTTTATGTTAGTGGTGTTCCAATGCAATTGTCCATTAGTTGGGCCAACATCATTATGACCATATCGAGTCTCGAAGGACCATTCAGAGGATTGTTCCAGCAAGGGCTCAAAGGTAACTTGAAGAAGTGCTTACTCACTGTGTGTAAATCGTAACAAATTTACTCCCGATATTAAATTGAATAAATCATGATTTGAGATTCTATAGTCTGTTTTTGAGATGCCTGTGATGCGTCTTCTAGTGGGTCTGGCAGGTATATCTGACTCAACTCTTCCATTAATTATGATGCTACCTATGATTAGTACGAACGCACTAGTTGTTTGTCACGTTTGTTAGCTCAGTTTTACAATTTCTTGCAAGAGTTATTCAGGCATATTGCACACTTCTTCTAGGTAGGCCTGGGTGGAATTTCAATTTTACCAGCGTAATCGGAATCATTTAGGGAATTCTGTATTACTCGTTGATGCAGAACGGGACTGCCAATGATAACATGATTATACCCACTCACGCAATTAAGAGTTATTTGGGCGGAAAATCCTACCACAAGAGATACCGCCAAGACCTGGAACACCCTCCCTACCCACATACGGCAGACCCAAGACTTACTCGCCTTCAGAAGACTCCTAAAGACCTGGCTCTTCGAGCAGTAGCAGCACCCCTCCTCCCCTCAGCGCCTTGGGACCCTCACGGGTGAGTAGCGCGCTTCACAAGTACTCTGATTTATTGATTGATTGCCGTTGAACCAAGCTCGAGCAGGGAAAGGCAGAACAATAGGTATTTTGTCACAGGGAGGTGTGACCACCTACCAGACAGGGTTTAGTGCATTGGGGCAGGGTGAGTGTGCTTGCCAGTGCCACATAGTCTGAGGGCAGGGCACACTTAGTGCCCTCCATGCATAGTCCAGTTCAAACCAGTTCGGAGAGCCATTGGCTCCTGCTGTGGTGCGGAACTGGACAAAGGACAGGGGAGTATCCGCCCCCTTGTCTGGCCAATCATTTCAACCCTTTCCTTAGGGTATTTAAGGGCTTGTCTGTGGTTGGGACACTAGATTCATCTTGGGACAAGATTCATTCCAAGACACCACTTCTTCTTCAACCATCTGGGCATTCTGGACTTCGCTGGACTTGGTTCTGAGCATCAAGGCTGCACCTGGGCAGACTCCTGCTGCTCCTGATCTCGTCACCCTGCTCGTCTGCTCCAGTGTCCGTGCCTGTGCTCCATACAGGAACATTGCAAGGCCGGGGGGCATTCAAAACAACTGAAGGAATCTCCCTTGAACTGAAGGAGTCACTTACCTGTATCTGCAGGGACCGCAACTATGCTGACCAGTCTGCTGATGCTGAGCTCCCACAGACCTCAGCATCAGCACCCATTACCCATGTTCCCACTCTGCACAAGACCTCCGTGGGGTTCCAGGTTACTTACCTCAGGTGGTTCCTTGGGTCCTTGGGCACTTCTATGTCTTCTGGGTCCAGTCTTGATATGAGTCGTGGGTCGAATAATCTGATGGTATTAGAAAGTGCAATTAAGTTACCAGCATTTCTGCTCACTGCGAAGCTACCCAAAAGAACAAGGTATAAGGTCAACACAATGGCTAGCCGCAGGCAATGGTTCCATAAAGCTTACGATATTCCATTGTGCCACCTATTTACTCCCCTTAAAGACCGTGAGCTGTGGGGTCTCCAGGTTCAACAAAATCTATTGCAGTCCTATAATAGGCTAGGATTTCGTAAACTGGGAGATTTCTACAACGGTACCATTTTCATATCATGGGAGGTATTTGCATCACATTGTTTACCTCAGAGGGGCGATCTCTGGTTAAGTTTTAGTTAGATAATTTGTTTCCTCATGAATACTACTGGAGGATGAGGGCAGCAGAGGATAACGCTGAAGCCCATTATTGCTCGGAAGAGATTGAAAATCAAGCCAGGCTAAACAATTCTATGTTTACAGTATCAAAAGAATCATCTCTCTCGGCATTACAGCTAGAAGAAGCCTGGATCACCTTTACTACATACTCCAGATTTAAAACTGTTGTCAATAATGCAATCAAACGGATCTCGCTATTGATGGATAAAACAGACTTTTCAAAGTAACATCACACATTGGCAGTGATACATTTTTACCAGACGCTGAAACCTCAATCATACTTGTCTGAACACCTCTCATTTTAAAAAAAGCATTATTTAACCCCGAAATGGAAGCAGACAAGGCCAACAAATGAATGCTGCCTTTGCGGTCACGGTGAAGAGACATTATTACATCGCATATGCATTTGTCGCTTATTACTGGAAAGTCGAAAAATTGTCCTTCGAGAGTCATTAAGGAAAGAACAAATAAGGACATGGAGAGTGGCGGTCATAAAATGCCTCGGAGGTATGTTGATCCCACTGTCCTGCAGAGCTATAAAATGTTGGAAAATTGCGGCAAAAGAACTGGCTAAAAAAAGTGATTAACATGAGTGTCCCTTAATTGCACAGTTTGCACACTTGCTAATTGCACAATTTACATATTTTAATGTTTTCTACTGAATGGTTAGCATATTTTTTGATTGTACTGATTATACCTTTTAAGATTGTTTCTCAGCCTAACTAGATGATGATTGTCTGAGGATAGGACCTAGTCGTGTTTTCCACTTTTAGCCTATACTAGCAGCCTGTCCCGACGTTGTCCGGGTATGAATTGCTGCCGGTCAGTAGTATATTGTTTTGTAGGATTTCGTTTTGATAGCATTTCTTATCTGTGACAGGCCTGTGAAACGCTCCAATTCACAGTGCACTGCTGATGCACTTAAGAGTGCGCGTTCAGTAGTGTGTGAACTCGAGTTTCCCTACTTTATTTTTCCTTGCAATATTATATAGCGCGAACTCGACAACATGGCATGAGCACAATTTACATTACAGAAGAACACATTAATTTGTGGTAGGCCCGGGGAGACAAAGCAATTTGCCTGGAATCACAGGATGTTGACCTGATGCCGAGATTCAAACGCAGGTCCCCAGCTCTAAAGTTTGCAATTCTAGAACTTGTGGCGGGAGGTGTGTCTAAAAGTGTATGTCGGTGCTGGCCATCAATGAGAGAGACCTGTGCATTTTTCAAATCGGTGGTGAAAAAATATGAGTATGTTGCTGGAGATGTGGGCCGACGTGCCACCAATGTACTTACCGGGGGAGGGTAAACACCCATTATTCCGCAACTTTTTTTCCTCAGACCATCACTCCGCATACTTTCATTATGAAAGTACCATGACTCCGCAATGCCATTAGAACGCATGGCATTACATTTTATATGCTTTTACCATGCATACATTTACAACGAAATTCGTTGTAAATGCATGAATGGTAAAAGCATGTTTTTTTTTAATGTTCGGATAAGGTAAGTATAGGTATAGGGGTATATGTTTTGGGGTACTTTTGTATATGTTTTGGGGTGTTTGGGTATTTTAAGGGTTCAGATATAGTTTTGGGTTATGGGGTACAGGGGTAGTTTTAGCGTTTAGGGATAGGTATGGGTTTTGGGGTACAGGCATATTTTTAGGGTTCAGGGCTAGGTTTGGATTTTGGGGTATAGGTGTATTTTTAGGGTTCAGGGGTAGTTTTGGGTTTTGGGGTACAGGGGTATTTTAAGGGTTCAGGGCTAGGTTTGGGTTCTGGGGTACAGTGGTATTTTTATGGTTCAGGGCTTGGTTTGAGTTTTGGGGTACAGGGGTATTTTGGGGTTCAGCTGTAGGTTTGGGTTTTGGGGTACAGGGTTATTTTTATGGTTCAGGGCTAGGTTTGGGTTTTGGGGTGCAGGGGTATTTTTAGGGTTCAGGGGTAGGTTTGGGTTTTGGGGTACAGGGGTATTTTAAGGGTTCAGGGCTAGGTTTGGGTTTTGGGGTACAGGGGTATTTTAGGGTTCAGGGGTAGGTTTGGTTTTTGGGGTACAGGGGTATTTTTAGGATTTAGGTATAGGTTTGGGTTTTGGGGTACAGGGTATATTTATAGGGTTAAGATGGTTTAGTGTTTAAGGGTGTTGGGGTATTTTAAGGAGTAAGGGTGGGTTTTGATTATGGGGTGCAGGGGTATTTAAAGGGAGCAGGGTGAACACCCGGAGCTGGAATGTACAGAACCTGGGAAGAAAAAACAATGAAATATTTGACACAATGCACCCACCCACACCCCCAGCACACGATATGAGACATGGCATGAAGGGCGGAATGTATAAACAACAGTTGATATACAGAATGCAGATCAATGTCATACATTCACACCAATACAGAGATCTGGGCCTAAATCCATCATTTATTTTGCACTCCACACCACCTCAGCCTTGACCCTGTGCCTCATGGGAACATTCCAGGCCAAACTGCCAAACGATGTTTTTCCTGGACCAGACTCAAGCATTCTAGGACTAATTTCTGGCTATCAACTGTCTTCAACCAGGATAGCTTGACTCCAGCGTGTGAAGATCATGGGACTCAAGTCTGAGCATACCCATCCCACTCGGGGTGACAAATGCAAAAACAACAGTTGATGGACAGAATGCTGAACAATGTCATACATTCACCCCAGTACAGAGATCTGGGCCTAAATCCATCGTTTTTTTGCACTCCACACCACCCCAGTTCAGACATGGCCATATGCAAATCAGCCTTGACCCTGTGCCTCATGGGAACAGACCAGCCCAAAGGGTGGAACATACCACATGCCCCCAGCATTTGTCACGCCCCCACAGCACAACGCAGACACGCCCACAAGGGACTACTTTGCTGTCACGGTTCTTTTACTTTTTAAATGTATATGGTGGGTGTCTGCATAGCCAATGTCCTTCTGCTGCAACTGCCCTTTCCAACGCTGTATTGGGTGTTGTGATTGGTACTGTGGTTCCTGAGATTACCCACCTCAAAGGTTTTTGGCTCTCTCTTTATTATATTAGTATGGATAAACGTCTTTCCAATGTACTATATATACTAGTCGTTTTCCCACTCTTTTATGATTTTTAACGAAATCAAATAAAAGTATTATTGACTTGACTAGACTCACGAATAAGTACAAAGTAATCAATGAGAGGGAAAAAAAATAATTTAAAAAGCGGCCCTAGAGTTGAATTTAAGTGGAATTGGTAATTGATATTGTTTATTACGACAGGGTTCAAATCAAAAGCTGTTACGGTCATGCTTTCAAAATTGCTCAGGAAACCAACTGCGGTTTAATATAAAGTAATTGTTGCACCAAGTGTGTGCATTTGGGAATAAGGCACTGAAGACTACGAATTTTAAGAGGATGGCCTTTTTTTTCCTGAGTTTTATATAGCACAAACTTGACCCGAAGGTATCGGGTATCAGAGCGCTTTACACAAGCACCAGTTGTGTTACATGAGGACACATTAATTTTTGTTAGGCACATGGAGATTGAGTGATTTGCCCAGAATCACAGGATGTTCATCGTCATTGCCGTGACTCGAACCCGGTTCTCCAGATTTGAGGTCGACCGCCATAGCCATTAGGCCAACTCCTCTCTTCCTTTCTTTTGAGGTGGTTGGTATATCATACCCCCCTCAGACTATACAAATGGTTTCCAGCACTTTCAAACTAAGGTTTTAGATGTAATCTGGCTGGGGCAGGCAATTAGGACACATATTCTTTGCGTGTCCCAAATTACAACATTTCTGGGAAGAGGTTCATTAGTGATTGCATGTCTGAGGCTATTTTACCTTCAACACCGCTGGCCCTTTTTGGCTTTTCTCACATAACTAGTCAGCAGTCAAAGTATAGGCAATATTTTGTCTTTGCTGCTACAGGAGTAGCCAGATCTCTGGGGTTGCAAAACTGGGGATCTCAGAAGGTGGTGGAGAAATAGGCTGAACAGAGGAACCCCATAAGCATCTGCACCTGACCTGCTATCCCTAAGTAAAATTAAATGGTGTGGAGTTATCCAGAACAGTTTGCACACTGAAAACACACACACTGCTACAGTGGGATCCCCATACAGGAATATAGTACATTTTTCTCATTAGCACAGGAGCACCACATTACACATTGGACTGTGAATTTCTACAAAGTAGATGTCCACAAATTATTCTTCAACAAGTGTATTCCTTTATTCAGTGTAGTCTTTGAAAACAAATCAGGAATATTGGGATACAGCCATCGCTTTTTTGTTCTTGTCATAAGGACTTCTTCAGGGCAAATGGAAACTTCACTATAAAGTCTCTTAGTGTCTAGGTCTTTTATCAATCAAATAAACAATGCCTCCATATTTCTGTTAAAGAACAAGCGTATTCATTGCCATATGTTGAAACAATGCACGAGTAAAGAAGTAGGTCTTATTCCCAGGGCTTTAAGTGGGATGAAAAATCTGGGGGGGTCTCGCAAGGGGCGTGGCCAATGTACTTGAGGGCGTGGCTTAAAAAAACGTAAGCTAAAAGTTTGTGCTTAGCATAGTGTGCCGCCCAATTGGTATTTTGTTGATTCTGTCACAAAACAGAGCCCGATAGAGACCCGTTTCGAGGACTCCTTAAAAAAATTGCCAGTGCTCAGACCCGGTGAGACCCGACCCACTTAAAGCCCTGCTTATTCCCAAATATGGGAAATAAGTGGTGGGGACGATCCTCACCACCCGGAGAGCAGCACTGTCTCTGGGTGATGAGAATCGTACCGACTCATTAACATTGGGAGAGACCTACTTCTTTACTCGTGCATTTATAGTCCAATGTGTAATGTGGTGCACCTGTGCTAATGTGAAAAAGATCTCAGAAGGTGCCTACAATGGCTCTCCAAGTTAGCCCGGACCTACCAATTTGAAGAGGTAGATGCAAAAAGGGTAGGGCGCTTTGGGATTTAAGATAACTTAGTAGGGCTATGCTCGGATTTCATGCTTAGAAGAAAAAAAAAGAAAAGAGGTTTTTTTTTATTTCACATCGACGTGCCTGCCTTCTAATCCTTAATTATCAAATTGTGGCAAGTTTGCAATACGTTTCGTCCCTGTGTTGGGCTTTTTAGAATGCTAGCAGTACTATACATGAATCTATTTATTGTCCTAAGAAGCTGGTCATTCCTGACACAGATGATGACGATGATTTGGGTGACACTGATGACTTAGCAGATTTCTTTCAGTTGGTTGATCCTCCTTCCCCCAAGAAAGCGAGATTGGATGCTTTTGCATCTCAGCCTGTGTTGGATACGGAGGGCAATCCTATGCTTGACCTCGCTTCTATCAGACATCCTAATTCTACAGAGTGGTTCCCCACTCCTCATGTGGGAGAGTACATCTCCTCCAAGCTCTGTCTGCCTTTGGACAAGTCTGTTTGGGCTAAACTCAAGTCTGAGTGTCCCAAACCTTCCCTTCCCTGTCATGTTACCGTTACTCCTTCTATAGATCAGCCTCTTCTTACCTTCTTCTCGAAGTTTGGCAAAGATCCTCGCAGGTGTGTGGATAAGGCCTGGTCCACTTGCCAGGACAAGCTTTTGGATGTCGTGGGTCCTTTGGCCCGGGTTTTGGATATGGCGGAGACAGCCCGCTTGGAAGGTTCGGACCTTAATCCAGAAGAAATCTCTTTGTGGCTCCAACGGTCCTTTTGCCGGTTAGGTAATGGCAATGCGGCAATCATTCATGAGCGCCGTAAGGGCCTGTTGATCAAATTGGACCCGAAATTGGCCAACTTGGCTACCCAGGATCCGGGTGTCAAGGCTGACGGACTGTTTGGTGATTCCCTTGTCAAGGATCTCAGCCGTTACGTGTCCACTTTTGCTTCCTTGGACTAGGCCCAATTTTCCTTCAAAAAAGTGTTTGCCCCTCGGGTTTTTGGCAGGGCCGGCAGAGGCAGGAACCGCTCTTCCGGCCGCAGTTATCCGAACCAAGGGTCCTGAGGCGCAGCCAATTCCGGCTATCAAGAATTCAAGCCGCAGTTTTACCCCCAAAGAGGACGTGGCTTCCAGGGCCGAGGACAGAAAGGTTTCCGTGCCAACAACAACAACATCAACAACCAAGGTGAGCCCTCCCCTCCTATCGGAGGTCGTCTAGCTCTATTTCTTCACAGGTGGCGCGCGCTCACAGCAGACCCCTGGGTCCTCAATTCTGTACAAGGCTATCTCATAGAGTTTTACTCTCAACCTTCCCAGGCTATTTTTCCTCCTCCGTTGTTTTTTTCCGCAGACGTAGCTCTGCTCGTCTCTCAAGAGATTCAAAATCTTCTCCAAAAACAAGCTATTCTTGTCGCTCCCTTCGATCCCACAGGCTTTCTAAGCTCCCTCTTTTTGGTTCGAAAAAAGAACAAAAAAGTTCGTCCAGTCATCAATCTCAAGTGGTTCAACCAGTTCGTGGTTTATCGCCACTTCAAGATGGAGACCATTCTCCATCTCAGAGATACCTTGCGCCAATCCGTTTGGATGGTCAGACTCGGTCTTCAAGATGCATATCTTTCAATTCCTATACACGAGTCCCACACAAAATATCTACAATTTCAGTGGTCCGGTGTCACTTACCGGTTTTGTTCGCTTCCTTTCGGACTTTCTTCCGCTCCTTGGTGCTTCACCAAGGTGATGAAGCCTGTGGTATCCTATCTGCGCTCCCTAGGTATTCGTCTCATCATTTATCTGGACAATATCTTGATCGATGTCGCTCAGTCTCTCCTCCTCGATCTGGGTTTCCTCATCAATTCCGGGAAATCTATGTTAGTCCCTTCTCAGAGTGTAGAGTTTCTAGGCTTCTGCGTGGACTCTTCCACCGCATCTCTTTATCTTCCAAAATCCAAGGTCTCAGCCATTCGGTCAGAGTTATGTCAAATTCTTCGCCTTTCCGAGGTGTCTCTGCGTTCTCTTGCAAGAGTCGTAGGCCTTTTGTCAGCCTCCATTCAAGCTATATTTCCCGGGCCTCTGCACTATCGAGCCCTGCAGCGCTTAAAGATTCGTCATCTTCGCCAAGGCTTGGCGTATTCAGATCTCATCCAGTTAGACCTAGAGTCCCGTCTCGAACTACAATGGTGGATAGACCATTTAAATGCGTGGAACAGGAGGACGATCTTTGCAACGGCCCCAGATCTTGTATTAGAATCAGATGCCATCCTGTCGGGTTGTGGCGCCCGATGTGGTTCAATCTGGACTGGAGGTACATGGTCTCCAGAGGAGTGGTCATTGCACATAAATTGTTTAGAGATGCCGGCAGGCTCCTTTGCAATCCGCAGTCTGGCAAAGAACAAGGCAAGTTGTTCCATTCTCCTTCGGATGGACAATGTTTCTGCGGTCCGCTACATAAACCATCTAGGTGGCACAAAGTCAAAACCTCTAGCGGAACTAGCAAAGAGTCTTTGGGAATTCTGTCTTCAACACAAACTATCTCTTCGAGCGGAATATCTTCCGGGCAGGCTCAATGCCATAGCGGATTGGCACTCTCGATACCTTCGAGATTCAAGCGATTGGAAGCTGCTTCCCTCTGTCTTTTTTCTCTCTCCCAGAAATGGGGTCCCTTTTCTATCGACCTTTTTGCTTCCCGTCTCAATTCCCAACTTCCCGTTTTCTTCATCTGGAGACCGGACCCACTTGCTCTCGCAACAGATGCCTTTCTACAGGACTGGTCCCTGCATCTCAACTGTGCGTTTCTTCCGTTCCTGATGATCAACAGGGTTTTGGCCCTAGTTCGTCGCCAGTCGACATCCTTGGTTCTCCTGGCTCCTTTCTGGCAGGCTCAAATCTGGTTCCCCCTCTCTCTTGGAGCTGGCAGTGGACTTTCCGGTGCTTCTTCCCTTCAGCGAAGAACTCCTGCTGGACCCCCAGGGTCTTCCCCACGCCATGGTTCTAGACAGATCTCTGGTTCTGTCAGCTTGGAAGATTTCCGGACTTCCTCGTCTGACGTCATCATTTCACAGGAGGCTTCAATCTTTATCAGTAGAGCTTGGGCCCCTGGCACTTCCAGAGCCTACAAGTCCGCTTAGTCTTTATGGGCAAGCTGGTGTATGGAAAGGTCTGTCAACCCTTTTTAGCTCCTTTAAGCCTCGTGGTTAATTTCCTGGCTTCCGAAGCCAGTGCCGGTAAATCCTATCACACTGTTACTCTGTACAGATCTGCTATCTCTTTGAATCATTGTCCTATTGACAATAAACCTGTAGGTTCCCATCCTTTGGTGTGTCGGCTGCTTCGTGGAGTTCGATTCTCAAAACCTCCGTTGGCAAAGTATTCCTTTTTGTGGGATGTTACTTTGGTGTTCAAATTGTTTATCTCATGGCCTGACAATGATGCTCTTTCTCTCAAAATGCTTTCAGCCAAACTTACCATGTTGTTATGTTTAATTTCAATCAAACGTGTCTCTGATGTCAAAGCTTTGGATTTGTCTTCCAAACAGTTTTCACCTTCTGGTGTTTTGTTTCAGGTTCACAGGCGTACCAAAACTAATTTACAATCTGTGTTTTATCCTTATTTTCCATCGCAACTTCAACTTTGTGTTGGACAATGTTTAAAGAGTTACGAACAGAAAACTGCTGATCTCAGGTCTTCCTCTCATTCAATTGCTCATTTCTTTTCGCAAACCCCCATCATCCTGTGTCCTCTGCCACTTTAGCCCGTTGGGAGAGGTGGATCATGTCCCTCGCGGGCATTGATGTTACTGCTTTTGGTGCTCACTCCGCCAGGGGTGCTATGGCCTCTAAAGCCTTTTGGGCAGGCTCTCGTTTGGAGGATATCCTGAAATCAGCAGATTGGTCTAATGATACTATTTTCAAAACGTTGTATTGCAAACCTGTAGTTACTGCTTCTTCTGTAGTTGTTGATATGCTTTGAACAAGCATAATAGGAGCCTCCGTTCTTGACATAAAATGTAGATTTTCCTAGTATTTATGACGGAAAGTCTTAATTTTATTAAAGACACGGAGGCGAGTATTATCCCACCTCTGCTCTACTAATTTTGTCTGTTTTTCCCACTCTTGCCACCCCAGTTCAGACATAGCTATATGCAAATCAGTCTGACCCCGTGCCTCATGGGAACAGTCCAGCCCGAACTGCCAAGCCATGTCTTCCTGGGGTGGCAGAGTGGGCTAAAGAACGGTGATGGGTTAAACCCAGATCTCTTGACTGGGTGTGAGTGTTTGATTGATTCAGATGCTCCGTCCATCACTACCCCCTTTTGTACCTCAATACCTTCGGGTGCAGTTTGTCTGACCTGCAATAGACAGAGGATAAGAGAGGCCATCACACTACTGTGTGATGGCTAACTAGCTAACTAATATGTCCTCAGAGTGAGTTCGCGAGAAAGAGAACTAAACACACAGGGGAGGGACTTTGACAGAAATGTATCATTAAGAAGCCAGCATTTCTGAATGCGACAATTAGTAACCAATGGCCCCACAAAACAGAAATATTAGGTCGATCTAAGCTCGACCTAAATATGGTGAAATAAAGTCCCTAAACAGAAAGCCAAAAATTAGCTGAAGCAAAAAAGTTCTGTTGTAATACTCCAGGGCCCACAAAGTACATACAACAGATGATCCTGCTACGCAAGAGCCATAGGATAAACCTAAATGAAGAACAAACATTACAAGACCAGATCTTAATTGTCAAATGTCAGGACTATGATAGAACAGCAGTACCCTTCAGCAGAAGACCCTGCTGAAATTACCGGAACAGCAGCATCCTTGGGCAGGAAAACCCTGTTTAACTTACCGGACACCGACACAGGGAATTGGGGTCGGACGCGAAATTCGATAGAACGAGAAAGTAAGTTAACAGTCTTTCCTTAATCACAAATAAAACAGATTTCTGCGTAGCAGAAACACTTAAAAATCAAGCATTTGCAATGCAACAGGTATCGCATTTATGAAAGTTTGAGCTATTAGCATTGTAAATGACAATGCATTTTATGTATGTTTTGGTTTTTGAAACATAAATAAAACGTATTGTCATTTACAATGCTAATAGCATAAACTTGCGTAAATGGGAGACCTGTTGCATTGCAAATGCTTGTTTAAAGTCTGACATGGCATCGGTCCTCCTCGACCTGCCTAGGATATCCCTCATTTTAAATCAACAAGAGTCAACAGAGGAGAGTTGAGAGAAATCCAGCTCTGAACTTTCAGGCAAAGAACACCAGTGAGAGAACACGAGACAGGGAGAGAAAGATGCATAAATAGGCAAGGGGTTGATGATGGGTGAGATAAAGAAGGTGGGAGAGCAAGACACATCAAAAAGGGAACAAGGGAGAAAAAGGATCAGGGCACAACAACAAGGGAAAGGGGAGCTTGAGGAGGGGGAAAGAAAGGAAGAACTTGGCGGGCAGAAAAGACAGCAGATGAAAGACTAGAAGAGAAGAGATAAAGACACAAGGGTGTAACAATACAAAAGAAGGAGCAAGAAACAGTACACACAGATGCTGGGCAACACTGAAGGTTGCAAGAGAGATCATGAAAGGGTAAGGCCTGATACTGGAGAAGAGCACTTGAAAGCCTGCACATCCATGACCACAAGAGAAAGGATGAACAAATGACAGTAGACCGGGAGGAGGAAATGTGACCGGTAGCACAAGACAGGGAAGAGAAAAAGAGAGAGGGCCCGATTCACAGAATGAACTTAAGACTCAATCCTAAACTTACTACTATTTTGATATTCACAGAATACACTTACTACTTTTGGCCTTCACAGAATGAACTTACTACTTTTAGTATTCACAGAAGTTAGGATTTTGTCTTAAGTCTGTCTTAAGACAAACTTAAGACAAAATCCTAACTTCTGCTATATTCTTTTAGTACCTAAATAAACGGTACTTATATTACCAACCTCGGAAGGATTAAAGAATAAGTAAAAAGCTTGATTCCAACGTGCGAGATGAAGGCTTCACATGACCCATCTCTTGGTGACCAGACAGTCCCCCCTTTTACTAAAAGGGTCTCTAGAGCTCCCCCAATGATATTCTAGCGCTAGCATAATTTTTAAGGAACACTGGCCCCCAGTGTGAGAGCGACAAAGAGACACTGTCAGCTGAGGCCACCAGCGGCTTCTCCCCTATTGACTGGCGCTTCTTCAGGATACTCCAAGAAGGACTGAGCGACCTGCAAGGGAATCAAAGATGGTGGGCAGCAGTGCACAAACCCACAGGATGCCCCTCACCAGCTTACCGCAAGGGCTGAAACAAAATGCAATGAACCCATATCCAAACGGAGGGATTGGAGGATTGTCACAAAGCCTCCTGCATCACTACTATAAGAAGGATAATGAATTGCTCCCCTTCCGCTGAAAAGATAACGCACCAATCCGGGGATGGGAGGGGGCACCGTGGGAATCCGCTCCAGCTCAGACAGGGGGAGGGAAAGGGGTGCGCACTGCTGCGGGCGATTAAGACCAGCCTGGAGGCAAACGAGGCCTTGCTTAGCAACACCGTCACCATGTTCTGCTGAAAGCATCAAAAAAAATTTAAATAGCGCTTCATATCGCACTAATGTTATTTCCAAGCGGTATAGGTAGTATGATAATGTTTAAAGTGTTAAAGATGCTAATTTTACTAACTTCAGAAGGATGGAATACGGAGTGGGGGGATAAATTGCAATTTGCACAGCAGCACGTTCTACAGCGAGCGTTTAACTCATGCGGCTATGAAGACTAGCATTGCACCCACTTTCTTTTTTTTTTTTTTACTTTAACACTGAGCGCAGTGTCCTTGAAGCATGCGCCGTGCTCAGTGTTAAAGTAAAAAAAAAAAACATTTGCAATGAAATTGGACTTGCATTTCCACAAGACCGATTGCATCGACAATGGGAGTAGGGAGGGCGGGAGAGAAGGCACGGACAGCGGGCACAGGAACAAAATAGTGCTCATGAAACACAAAGTAAAGGGGCCAGTAGCCATGGAAGGATACAAATGACGACATGGCCATCATAAGAAGGGACTAGCGGCCTATAATCCAATCGGAAGGCAGCATTTAAAAAGGACACAGAAATAAGCCAATTAAAAAGTGGGTAGGGTATCCCACACGTAGTCAGCTATCACTGATCACCCCCAGAGCAGCACTTGCACGATGGGTCGGGCTCGACCTAAAAACATCTCTGAAAAGACTTAAGAGAGACACGAAAAGAGTATGCAGTGAGCAAATACAGCAGGGAAGTAAGGAAACAGAAGAGGTGTGAGGAAAAAGGCAAGAAACCACCGATGTGAAAAGAATTAGGGAAGTGGGAGTTTTGCACAGTACCACTCATCTGATTGGCCACATCAGAACATGGATAAAAAATGTACAAGTACAGAGAGTCAATCAATCAATCAATCATCCCATTTATATAGCGCACTACTCACCCAGAGGGTCTCAAGGCGCTGGGGGAGGGGGGTCCGCTACTGCTCGAACAGCCAGGTCTTGAGTTGCTTCCTGAAGGCGAGGTGGTCCTGGGTCAGGCGGTGGTGGGTGGGGAGGGAGTTCCATGTCTTGGCGGCGAAGTAGGAGAAGGACCGTCCCCCTTTGGTGGCTCTTCGGATGCGGGGGACGGCGGCGAGGGCATGGCCGGTCGATCGAAGCTGGCGTTTGGGAGCGTAGAAGTTGAGGCGGCTGTTGAGGTATCCTGGGCCTTGGTTGTGTAGGGCTTTGTGTGCGTGGGTGAGGAGACGGAAGGTAATTCTCTTGTTGACCGGAAGCCAGTGCAGGTCTCTCAGGTGTCCGGAGATGAGGCTGCGACGGGGGATGTCCAGGATGAGTCGTGCTGAGGCGTTCTGGATCCGCTGGAGTCTCTTCTGGAGTTTGGCGGTGGTTCCGGCGTCGAGGGAGTTGCCGTAGTCCAGACGGCAGGTGACGAGGGCCTGGGTGACCGTCTTCCTGGTCTCGGTGGGGATCCACCGGAAGATCTTGCGTAGCATGCGCAGGATGTTGAAGCACGACGAGGAGACGGCGTTGACTTGTCTGGTCATGGAGAGGGAGGAGTCCAGGATGAAACCCAGGTTGCGTGTGTTCTCTGTTGGTTTGGGTGCGCTGCCTAGGGCGGGGGGCCACCAGGAGTCGTCCCAAGCTGCGGGTGAGGATCCCAGGATGAGGACTTCCGTCTTGTCCGAGTTCAGTTTCAGGCGGCTGT
Organism: Lissotriton vulgaris; assembly: GCF_964263255.1. Lineage (NCBI taxonomy): Eukaryota > Metazoa > Chordata > Amphibia > Caudata > Salamandridae > Lissotriton > Lissotriton vulgaris. Next base: position 233,767,686 of record NC_141686.1, on the reverse strand, counting down.
TCTTCATCCATTCGGCTACCTCTTTCATCCCTTCGTGAAGGTTGGCTCTGGCGGTGGCGGGGTCGTTGGTGAGGGAGAGGATCAGCTGGGTGTCGTCGGCGTAGGAGATGATGTTGAGGTTGTGCTGGCGTGCGATGTCTGCGAGGGGGCTCATGTAGACGTTGAAGAGGGTTGGACTGAGCGAGGAGCCTTGAGGAACGCCGCAGATGACTTCGGTGGCTTCAGATCTGAACGGAGGGAGGCGGACTCTCTGTGTCCTTCCGGCGAGGAAGGAGGTGATCCACTCCAGTGCCTTCTCCTGGACACCGACGTTGCCGAGGCGTTGTACTAGGGTACGGTGGCAGACAGTGTCGAAGGCCGCGGAGAGGTCGAGGAGGATGAGGGCCGCTGTTTCTCCGTTGTCGAGCAGCGCTCGGATGTCATCGGTGGCTGCGATCAGGGCGGTCACGGTGCTGTGGTTGGCCCGGAAGCCAGACTGCGAGGGGTCGAGGGATCCGTTCGTCTCGAGGAAGGTGGCCAGCTGTTTGTTGATGGTCTCCTCGATGACTTTTGCAGGAAACGGGAGCAGCGAGATGGGGCGGTAGTTCTTGAGGTCGGTGGGGTCGGCCGATGGCTTCTTGAGTAGGGCGCTGAGTTCGGCGTGCTTCCAGCTCTCCGGGAAGGTAGCGGTGTCGAAGGAGGTGTTGATGATGATGGATGAGGATGAGGATAATGGAAAATACTTCGTTGGTTGGGAGCAGTTTAAAAAACGCAAGGGATGTGGGAGGGAGAAGATTGTTTGTGAATGAGAAGGAGAACGGGCGTTTTTAAACGATACTCGATGCACATACATGACTATGAACTAAGGAGCAAATATAATGAAACAAAACGCATTTGTTAATATGTGAAGTACGAGGTGGGTCGAGATACACAGTGAGTGATTAAAGAGAAACATGGAGTTTTATTGCTATAAGTGATTGCTGGCTGTTGAATTAGGAGAGGGAGGGCAAGCTACTATATTAAGGAAAAACATGTATTGACAATGGGGAGAGGGAGAGGAGGGAACCGTTTGAGTTAAGATAAAAATGCTGAACAAAGAAATGTCAATGTTGGTTTCTACTTGGAGATGTAAAACAAAGCACATAGATTGGATGGTACTATATCATAAATGTTTTTTTGTTTATCCACAGTGACCCCCGAAGAAGGGCAATGTTAGCCCGAAATGCATTGGGTATTATTTAAACACTGCTTTTTACGAAACCCTGCACTAGTCGTGTTCTTTCAAGAGGCCCCGAGTGGCACAGGCAGAACATTAGAAACTTGGGAAAAGGCATATGAAGTCTTGAGGGGACTACAATGAAAAATTGCAATAAACAGAAGTGAAAAAGAACAAAAAAAGTTTAAATGAATCTAAAACGTGACAAAGCAGCGCCGAAGATGGCACATGTCGCAGTGCATTTGGTTTGGACCGGAGACATGGCCCAGTTTCCATGTTGTTAACTATATCAGTGTCTGATGGGCATGACACTGTAACTAAGTAGTACGCATCAAGGAGTACGCAAGACTAACTTGTATTTTAAAAGTGTGAACAGGTGTGCATTCCTCACACCCCCGTGCTCTCTACCTATGACCTTAGCAGCGTCAGTAACAGTAGCTCGATATTCTGACTGTTTAAGTGAGAGAGCATTGGGTAGCTCCGGTGTCGGGCCGACCTCCAGTCGGGAATCAAGATCTTTAATCTCAGCTTCGATACGTACCACATCCGCATCTCTACGTCTCCGAACGTCAGCAATAAGGGAGAACGCCTCTCCCCTTAAGACCGTCTTGAATGCTTCCCATAGGGTGACAGCCGATGCAACCGACCCCACATTCTCAGAAAAGTAGAGCTCAATAGCCTTGGCCATGAGTCCACGAGTCTTTGGGTTGCGGAAGTACCATGGGTTGATCGCGACCATGCGGTCGGTTGCCTCAATGTCAAAGTCGAAGGACACCAAGACCGGGGAATGGTCCGAAATACCCCTCGCCAGCAATCGGGCCTCAGAGACTGCGGACGCGTGGGCCGCTAGAGTCAGTACATAGTCGATTCTAGAAAGAATACCGTGTGCCCCCGAGTGGAACCAATATTGACGCTGGGTAGGATGCCTAAGCCTCCAGCAGTCAATCAGTCCCATGGTGTCCAAAAAATCGGGCAGCCAGGATTGCGAACTTCGGAGATCTCTGGATGGATGTCTGTCTAAGGTCCCCGAGCAGACCGAATTGAAGTCGCCCCCCACAATAAGTAGCCCCTCGGGTAGACCCAATATGGCGCCTCCAAGGTCTTGAAACGTGTTGTTTTGTAACCCAGGGGGGACGTAAACCGAAACCAGAACCAGGGACCGTCCCTCCCATCTCCCCGAGACAGCAACGTACCGCCCTCTCTCATCAACAACGCTAGAGTTAATCTCAAGGGGGAGAGACGCACGCACCATAATCCCCGCCTCCCGGGATCCCGAGGAGAACCCTGAATGTGCCACCATCTTGAATCCCTTCCTGTTGAGCGCCTGGCACGTATTACCCACCAAGAGTGTCTCTTGTAACAGAATAACATCAGGCATATTTCTCTTGAACAATTGTAAAACCACCCCTCTCTTAATACGGTCACCCAAACCATTAACATTCCAACACAGCACTTTTAGTTTCCTACCCCCCATCGTCAAATCGTGGGCCCTTTCCGCCCCGGGCCGGCCGCCTAGTTACACAAACAAGAATATCACAGTCTTTGAATTGCCTTGAAAAAGGGAAAGAGAAAGAAGGAAAAGAGAACACACCAACAAGCAAACCTACCCCCACCCTGCACCCCTGCATCAGACTAAAAAGCCCCCCCAACCAGCAGTGTGCCTGTCGCCCCATTAACTACACTACAAAAAGGACCCTAGAGGAGAAAGGAGATCTCACAGGCCCCCCCCACCCCCCTCCATCACGAAAGAAAGAATATACATCGTAAAGTGCAGCAATATAGCATTGGTTGTCGTCAACAGGGCCACCGTCCGACAAAGTCATGAAAGTGAGTTCTATTCCTGTTGCTCAGGGCCTCCCGATGCGCCCTCCGAGTGTTCCTCCCGTTCATCGTGTCTGTGCTGCAAAGTGTCCAACCAGTCGCTCACCACTTCAGGCAGGTAAAAAAAGAGCACGGCCATTGTGTTCAATGCGTAGTTTCGCGGGGAACATCATTGAGTACTTCATCCCAAGGTCTCTAAGACGCCTCTTCACTCCCGCGAAACTTTGGCGCTGTCGCTGAACAGCCCGAGTGAAGTCCGGGTAAAAATTGATGTCCGCATTCTGAAATTTTAGGGGCCCGTTCCGTCTCGAGGCTTGCAGGATAACGTCCCGATCTCTGAAGTTGAACAGCCGTGCTATAATGGGTCTCGGCGTGGCACCCAGTTTGGGGCGCCCCCCGGGCATTCTATGGGCCCGCTCCACTGAGAAGAAGCGACTAAGGCCCGCTGGGGCCAGATGAGTTTGCACCAAGTCCTCCACGAACAGATCAGTGGCCGATTCCTCTGCCCCCTCCGGTACTCCGGTGATTCGGACGTTCTGTCGCCTGGCACGTCCCTCAAAGTCCTCCAGTCGCCTCGAGAAGAGTTCGCTGGCGGACGTCAAGTCCCGGACCTCCGTCTGCAGGTCCGAGACATCAGTTGTGAGGCTCGCAGTTTTATTGTCCAATGTTTTGACCCATTCGTTGGTCTTGCCCAGGTCAGCTCTAATCAGATTAATTTCAATCGCCAGAGTATCAACTTTGTGCGTCAGGACCTCATGCTGTTTGTGCATCTCCGTCTTGATGCCAGCTATGGCGCTCATCACGTCCCGAAGTGTAGGGTCCGACGTGTCTGGCGATCCCTCCCGATGAGAGTCCTTCGGCCGGGTAGTCGCACTCGGTGAAGTTCTTTGCTGGGCATAGCGATCAATCTTATTAGACTGGGAAAGAGTAGTCTTCCTACTAACTCGATTCGCCGTCCTGTCTGGCTCGCCCCTGCCCGCCATGATGGAGTCGGGCAGCTGAACAAAGGGTGGTACACCAAGGCCACTCCAGGTGAGCAAAGCAATCACAAAGTAAAGCAGCCACCGATATTTTCTCAGCGACCGTTCACTCCACAACTCCGCGTGCTCCGTAGGGCCAGCGTAGAAGTCACTCACATAGCATTTCGATCATGCGTTGCGGTGTCGTCGTCACCAGCCACCACAGAGACAATAGCCCGTCCCTGGCACGGATCTTCAGCACGACGTAACTCCGTCCAGGAGTGCCGGATTTTAAATCGGACAGCGGGACCCGTCTCCGCAACCGTTCACCAACAAGAGTCCACCATCGTGGACCAGCATTTCAGACAGGATTTATGCGGAGGGTCGGAGGGTCTCCGGAGCTCCGAGCTCACGCGGCCATCTAGCTTGCCCGCGAAGCTCCTCCCCCCACACTTAAAGTCTTTAAAAGCGGATATAAATTAAGTGTGGTTGAAGGATCCCATTGAGAATAAACTCCACCCGGAGTGGATACCAATCTTGTGTAATTGCTGTAGGCTCCTGCCATGAGCTCACTTTTCAAAGATGAGGCGTGGTTTGTTTAGTTCCCTGTATCTTTGTGAAGTCCGTCATCAGTTTCCGGGATTTGTAGGAGTGATGGGAGGGTCCAGGGCCTGGGTGAAGGGCATCTCTAAATCTTTCTCCAAATCCCCCACAACGGGCCACGGTTGAGGCATCTGTGTGTGAAAAGCTTATCCCTAAGCCTCTAAGCAGCTGCGTGTTCCGTTTCTCAGTATAAGATCCCTAAATGAAAATCTCCTTTCACCGGCTATGGTGAGGCAACAGCACAGGAGGTGCAACCATGATTCGTATTTGTAGTTGCAGATTCTACAAGTTACTCCGCTTTCCTTGTGGTATCGGGTTCCCAAGGCCTACATGCTCCACGGAAATACCCACTTACACCAAAGAACTGTTGGCACGGAAACGGAAAAGTACAAAAGACAAGTTTATTAAGACCCCATGGGGTGGTGGTACATTCCTACAGCACCCTTCGGCAATGCAAGAAGTATCACACCGAACGTTGGTGTGATTCCGTCTTTTATACAATTTTACAGGTAATAAAAGGTAGGCGGTACAGGGTTACTGAGCTTTATGTACATATATGGTCATTTTTGGAGCACAGCCAACTCATGGGAGGGGTTACAACTCCACTGGTCAGTTTGGCGGAACATTCCTGAGGGGTGACTGGTCAGTTGGAACTGCGCATGCACAGGCTTGACCGTTGCTAAAAATAGCCTGTTGCTGGGCAAAGTCGAGTGGTCAGTGGTACGGACAATGGACTAAAGGGCATGCTGACCACGAGGCCGCCTATTCCCTAAAAATGGCCGCCGTAACATACAAAATGGCGTTTTCTAATATGGCCAAGTAAAGGGGAACAACGTGTAGCAAAGCTAAGCGCTAACCCGGCCCTTGTCAAATTACGACAGACGACCCTTTTAGCGTTTAGCTGAAGCTACCTCATAGTGGACGTAGTCGGCATACTCATCCTCGATATCAATTAACATTATTTGAGCTACTTCTTTATGAAGCATCATTTCATTTTGAGCAAGAGCTCGTCTGGATGGGATACAAGCTGATAAACACATGGAACATAAGGCAGGGCCACATTGTATACATAAACATACAAAGAACAGTATCCCAACAATGATACATAAAATCGTCAGCAGTTTCCAACCCCAAGCGGTAAGCATTGACCAGAACCACCCTGAAAGAGTCCAAGTGCCATTGTCCGGATGTATTTCAGCAGCTATTTTGTGGAGCTCTGAAATGGCATCATAAACAGAAGGCGAATTATCAGGCACGTAACACAACAGCTACTTCCGATGATTCTACATGCCCCCCCACGGTCAGCTAGAACCACATCTAGAACCATACGATTTTGGAGCGTAACAATTCTAGAAATCTGGAGTTCTTCCGTTATGTTCCCCAATGCAATAGCAGTATCATTGGCTACAGCCTCAACAACACGAGTCAGTTGTCGTATTTTCCGACTTTTCAAGGCAGCCCCCACAAAGGAAAACAGTCCCAAATTAAAGTCTACATACTGTTGTAAAGCAGTATCGGTCTGGTCAATATCGTCCAAGACCACAGCACGTTTAACACGATTTAGTACAAAATCATGGGAGAGTACATAATCATTATGGTACATTGGCGGGGCAATGAATACAGGGGGCAATACAAAGGTTACATAACATGTGCCTAACCATCCTAAAGGAAGCTGATGATAGCCTTTATTGCCACAGATAAAGTAAGTATTTCGAGATGCCACAAATGATATGCCATTCGGACTGTCAAATGTAAATGTAGTGTTACATTCACTTTTCCCCACCGGGATTGTACCTTTATTACGAATGCAGAGATCTGCCTTGGTAGTGATAACATTAATAACATGTGAACTGGACATATTAATGTTCCTTTGATTACTGTAAACACGGGGTGCAGACACATTATCGGGGCGGTACTCTTCCCATTCAAATCGAGTACCCTCAGCTCGTGGATACCCATCCCGGTCATGGTAACAAACTTTGTTCAAACGGAAGAGCACCCCCCCTTTCGTTGGCCATCGTAAAGTGAATAGAAGAGTGTACCAGGCATTGCAGGAGCCATTATGTGAAAATGGGAGTGGGATAAGTGGAGTGTCCCCTTTCTTCTGATGACCAGGCAACATCCCACACACCCAACAATTCGAAGTGTTCGTCATATTGTGAGTATGATGCAAAATCTGAATGAAGCTATTGTTCAAGTAAGTCTGACGGTGCCGTTCTTCATGGTAGGGCAAAGTGAAGTGAAAATGTTCAGATGGAGCCGGGGTAGTCGACAGCAAATGTTCACGTACAGGCACCACGAGTTCTACTACCCAGGCTATTACTGCTATCACCACAATTGTCAATACAAACAAGATGGCACCAAGTATTCTTTTGTCTCGTGATGCAGAAGACGCTATAGTTCAAAGAGTTCACAATGTCTCAAATGTGAATACCTAAAAAAGAAAAATACGGTGCTGAGCTCCGAGGTAGCCGTTGTTTTCTTCTCCGGGGTCAAGACGGGTGTCGCTACTCTTGGCAGAACTGATCCCCCCCCCTTGAGATTCCCGGCTTCCGTTTCACAAACCCCAGAGCGGTAACCAACCAGTTTCGAAAAACAAAAATCGTCTTCCTATCGTGGCCGCAGATCGTAACGCTGTCGTCCAGAAACAGTGTGGTCCGGGAAGGCTCCCTCGACTTCGGCCGATGTCACAGCTGGGCTCTTTTCTTTATCCAGAATCTCCTTGTAGTCGGTCAGCACAGTAGGATTCACCAGATCCGGAGAGACACGGCGGCAGTGAGTTGAGTGCACCCACCGCTTTCTGTTGGTCACTCGCACAGCTGTTCGAGTTGCCAGGAGGACTTGCTCGGGGCCACGCCACCTCGGTTCCAAGCTATTCGCCCTCTCAAACGACTTCACCATCACAAAATCGCCAGGACGAAGATTGTGAGCCTCTCCAGTAGAATTGTCAGGGAGCGCTTCTCGAACCTGTTGATGAATAGAAAGCAAATCATTTGTTAATCGTGCCAAATAATCGTTCATCATTATGCAAGGCACATCATGTATCAATCGCGGCTTAGGCACTCCCCATATGTTCATAGGCCTTCCAAACATCACTTCATACGGTGTGAGGCCTGTTCGAGAGTGGGGCACTGATCTAAGAGAGAGCAATGCTAGCGGCAAGGCATCCGGCCACTTCAATGACGTGGACACCACAATCTTAGCCAGTTTCAACTTCAACGTAGCATTGTACCGCTCGACAAGACCTGCTGACTGAGGGTGGAACACAGCATGAAACTTCTGCTGGATACCCAACCCCTTCAGTACATACTCCACAATTTTCCCAACGAAATGAGGCCCATTATCGCTCCACAAAAATTTGCAAACTCCAAATCGAGGGAAGTACTCCTTAAGCAACACCTTAGCCGTTGTCAAAGCTGTATTATCTTTCGTGGGGAAGGCCTCAACCCATTTGCTAAAGGCACACACCACCACTAAGACATACTTAAGGTTATTGCAGCGCTCAAGCTGAATGTAATCCATTTGGAGTACCTCGAATGGTGCAGAAGGTGGAACGAACCCTCCTTTCGGAGAATGAGTCCCTTTCGCAGGATTGTGCTGTAAACATATCAGACAGGTCTGCACTACTCTCTTAGCAGTATTGGCAATCTCAGGATGCTCCCAAACTCGTGTTAACAATCGAGTGATTGCAAGAGCTCCCACATGCGCTAATCCGTGTGTCATCTGAACCATCGCCTGCAAGTAAGCTGTAGGCAATTTCCATCTCTCCATGTCCTTGCTTCTCCAACAACCCTCATCATCTAGTACCCCTTCTACTGCCCATGCCGCAAGTTCTGATTCAGTCGCTGATTTTTGGATATCTAGTATCTCCGCTCTAGCATCATACCATCGCTCAGCCTGTGATTTTGTTACATACATGGGGGAGTTAGTTCGGGACATAGCTGTTTGTCTTGCTATACTATCTGCAAAAGCATTTCCTTGACCCACTTTATCAGTGATCTTTTTATGGGCACTACATTTAATTATCGCTACTTTCTTTGGACAAAGCAACGCGTTTAGGAGATCACGCACCAGTTCTCCGTGCATAATGTGTACTCCATGAGAGGTCAAAAACCCACGTTCTCTCCAGAGTAGCCCGAAATCATGCGCTACTCCGAAGGCGTACCGGCTGTCTGTGTATATGGTCACACATAGGCCAGCACTCAGTTCGCAGGCTCTTGTCAAGGCTATCAGCTCTGCTGCTTGAGCCGATTTCTGTGGTATTCTAGCTGTTTCTACCACTGTCTTAAGTGTCGTGATCGCATATGCTGCGGAAGTCATACCATCTGGCAGCCTCAAACACGATCCATCAACCCACAGTTCCCCATCCACATCTGGAAGTGGCATATCCTGTAAGTCGACACGACCCTTTGTCTGTTCCTCGGTCAGGAAAACACAATCGTGATGTTTTTCTTCCTGACCCTCCTCAACCGGATAGGGCAATAAAGTGGCAGGGTTCAGGGTAGCGCATCGTTTCAGTGTGATATGTGGCGCCAGGAGTGTAAGCTCATATCCTGTTAAGCGTGCACTTGTAAGATACTGCGTCTTTGTTTGATTTAACAGGGCATCTACTGCATGGGGAACTAGTACCAACAATTTGTGCGACAAAACTATTCCCTCACTTTGCCGTATAGCTACTGCTGTTGCTGCAACTGCTCGGAAACACCCAGGTAACCCTCGTGCTACAGGATCAAGAATAGCGGAGAAATACGCACATGGCCTCTGCTTATCCCCGTGTGCCTGCACTAACACTGATAACGCGCACCCATCTTTCTCGTGCACGTACAACGTGAAAATCTTTGTGTAATCTGGTGTACCTAGCACGGGTGCAGAGCAAAGGGCCTGTCTCAGTTGATCAAAAGCATTTTGACATTCATCTGTCCATTCGAGGGGCATTGGTGTAGTTTTGGACAGTAATGCTAACAAAGGTTTTATAATGTGCGAAAACCCCATGTCCACTGTCTACAAAAGGACGTTAATCCTATAAAGGCACGCACATCTCTCTGAGTGAGGGGGACTGGTGTATCTAAAATCGCCTGAATTCGATCTGATGTTAATGCACGCCCCTCCTTAGACAAAAGATGACCGAGGTAGGTCACCTTGGGTCTACAGTATTGAAGCTTTTTCTTTGAAACCTTATGCTTGTTCTGAGCCAAAAAGGAAAGCAAGGCAAGCGTACTCTCCTCACATTGTGCATAAGTGTCTGCAGCCAACAAAAGGTTGTCAACATATTGAATAAGGGCTACTCCAGATTGCAATTGAAAAGAATCAAGCTGTCTTTTTAAAGCCTGGCTGTAGATACTAGGACTCTCAGTGTAACCTTGAGGGACACGACAAAATCTATACGATTTATTATTTAACGTAAAGCCAAATAAATATCTGCTATCAGGATGGATGGGGATGGAAAAGAACGCATTTTTCAGGTCGATGACACTAAATGTCGTCGCCGTCGGTGGAACCAATGTGAGCAATGTCGTGATGTCAGACACCACCGGATATTGGGGAACGACAATTTTATTTATTTCTCTTAAATCAATAATAAATCGATAGACCTTGTCGTCAGTGTCTTTCTTAAGAATCGGAAGAATAGGGCTGTTGCAAACATTATAGGGAACTTCCTCCACAACTCCTGCAATGATCCAATCTTGAACAATGTGTGTCAGGGCAATTTCACCTTCCCTGGAAATCTTATACTGTGGTACACGTGGCAAAAGTACTCCCTCCTTTACAGTAATTCGAATAGGTGGAATAAGCATCTGCCCCACATCCGTATCTGAGATAGCCCCTAACGTGTGAGGGAGAGACGCTAACGCTTCACTTTCTTGTATAGTGCAGAATCTGTCTGAATCTGGATAATTGTCATTCAAAATAACTCGCACTCCCTCCGGAGCGCAACGTATCGTTGCTCGAAAATATTTAAGCAAATCAATGCCCAGAATGTTATCTGGGGTATGGGGTGACAACAAAAATTGACCAAAACTGAAAAATTTATCAAGACAAAGTGCAAGAGGCTTTGATAATGGGCTAGGAGAGGGTGAGCCATCAAACCCTATACATGTTATCACGTCGCCGGACAGGGGAGTCCTCGGAACCAAGTTTTTAGACAAAGCGCTACGCGTAGCTCCTGTGTCGACTAAAAACTGATCAGTAGAACCCAAAATGCCCGCTGATACATATGGACCTCTCTGATCTACTGGCACTTCAACTGATTCCGTACCCCATCCTACGCAGTCCTATGCATGCACATAATCCTGATGCTCCACATTCTCACCCTCCGATATCTGATACTGGTTTCGTCTATCAAATGTATTACGTTCATCCTGGCCACGGCCCCTCTCTTCAAACCTACCACGATCACTTCCGCCACCCCTCGCTCCCGAATAACTGTTCCTTGACCTTCCACCTCCTCGACCAGGCTGACTACGTTGCTCACGAAGTACCGGACAATCGTCAGCCCAATGCCCAAACTCCTTACAATAGGCACATTGGTCCTCCGCTATATCCGTACGCCCGTACGACGCATTACCCCCTCCTCTTCTGCCTCTATCATTCCCTCTAGATTGCGTTCCACGAACCTGAGCCAACATCACCTTCGTTTTCAATTCCTTCGCTTTCTTATCAACACTTTCTTTAGCCTCCAATTCCTGCCGCTCATAATACTGAGCCATAGTTAACAAAGACGCAGGGGTCGCCGTGGCCCAGGAACTTTCACTCGTCTTTAATCGTTTTGCAATCTCAGGTAGGAGGTTAGCCACATACTTATCTACAAACAAATGCCTACCCGTATCATCTGTTACCTTCTGTTTACATGAAGCCAACATAGTCCAGTCGATCTTTTTAGGAGGCACCAGAGTTTTTAATTTAGTCAAAATAGCCGTCGGGAGATCTAGAATCAAAGCACACGGTTTACATGCAGGTTCCCTTAATAAGTCAGCCTGTTCTAAGTCCTTCCAAGTAGCCCCAAAAATCGTTTGATCATTAGTTTTACGAATCAACCTCCACATATCAGGGGGAAGAATTAACCCAAAGAAGAGATCTATATCAACAAGAGTCATAACACAAGAGGAAATGGCCCCCTCCACCCCTTCATAAAACGCAGCCGGATTTTTACGAAGATCGGGCAGGGAGTTCTTTAATGCCATAACATCTGCTCTATTCCAAGGCGTATATACCCAATTATATATAAAGTACCCCTTTGCATCCTTCGATGCTTTATCGTCATCTGTACCCTCTCCCTTTGGGGGAACATACAAAGGTGCGGCTTCACGCATAGGCATAACATGCACTTTAGAATTCTTATCTGAACCCCGGAGAGGACACTCTTTGGACTCCTGCGTCGACCCCGGCACGGACTCTTTAGCATTTCCCTTTTCATCCCGCAGTCTGGTCGCCTCATCCCGCAGATGGAGTAGTCGTTTGAAAAGGTCATCAACATCTGAAAGATCAAATAAACCTTTATCCAAATTCTCACAATAGACCGACACAGCTTTGGGTTCTAAGGTCTCTGAATATTTACGAAAGCGAGTAACAACTTCCTGTGCTAAAGTATTTAGAAAACACATTAATTCTCGTTCTGACCACATTTTCCTTTCAGCTAAAACCGTTGCTACTGTTATATGAGCCATGTTTAATTTCCTAGCAAGGCTAAGCAAATCCGCGGCTCTTTCCGCAGATAACCTGACACTCGAGTTGTCCTTTCCATCCGACTTATCCCGACCTTCATCACCGGAATCCTCGGACGGAGCCGTAGGGTGGACATACGGAGGCAGAGAGCGATCTAATAATGAAAAATCATCAATTTTGTTATTAAGGACAGGATAAAGCGGACGACGAATAGGAAATTGACCGGTCGTTTGCAAATTTCGTTCCCGTGCCTCCCTCTCTTTCTTCTCCTGCGCCTCCTTTTCCTCAAGCTGTAAAGCCTTATCTCGAGCAGCCTTGCGCTGCTCTTTATCCGCCAAGGCAACCTCACGCTTCATACGCTCACGCACCGCTTTCTCCCACATTCGCACACAATCAAACATATTCTGTCTAGACCTGCGCTGAAACAAACATTGCTCCACAAACTGAACCTTCCGTAAATCAAACGACCCATGTAGTGGCCATTGCAACTCGGGATCGGTTCTGGTATATTTATGCCATAATTTACTGTACAGTATAGGGGGAAGGCCAAATTTCACATACATCTCACGATTTGGAGTTCCTTTTGGGGGAGCCGGCTGTGATTCCGCTAACCTAATTGTGGTACCATTTCCAAGACAGCACATCCCTCGGAGTGTGCTTAAAACAGGCATGTTCAAAAAGTATCACGAAAGCGTGATACCATATAAATGGCACTTACAGTACTTCACACAAATGTGCCGCTCAGAGTACAAAACAAAATTAGAGAAACATCTCTACATGCCTGCCTATGTGAAGTGCACTACACATATAATTCAGAGTTCATAAAAGTCAAAAATGTTAGCTAACTCAAATCATAGACACAATCATAGAACTTCAGTAAGCGTCCGGAGACTACCTTACCGATCACAAATCATAGAACTTCAGTAAGCGTCCGTAGACTACCTTACTGATCACAAGTCTTACCCAATTTCAAATATCCAGGTTCCAACTGCCAAGGTCTTTAATCGAATCAGCCAAACAGGCACTGCACAGCAACGCAGACGATCAGGATCTAAGTCGGAGACCGGCGCCACCTGGAAGGTCAGATCAGAAGGAAAGGAAGAAAACACCGTGGGTGCCAAGACTCGGGTCACTCAGTGGCAGCGTACGCGTCCATGGCGAGTTTCCAATCCTTCGTCACGACCTTTCCTTCGGGCATCCGAGTCACCGATGAGTCCCTTTGTGGTCGCCAATTTGTGGTATCGGGTTCCCAAGGCCTACATGCTCCACGGAAATACCCACTTACACCAAAGAACTGTTGGCACGGAAACTGAAAAGTACAAAAGACAAGTTTATTAAGACCCCATGGGGTGGTGGTACATTCCTACAGCACCCTTCGGCAATGCAAGAAGTATCACACCGAACGTTGGTGTGATTCCGTCTTTTATACAATGTTACAGGTAATAAAAGGTAGGCGGTACAGGGTTACAGAGCTTTATGCACATATATGGTCATTTTTGGAGCACAGCCAACTCATGGGAGGGGTTACAACTCCACTGGTCAGTTTGGCGGAACATTCCTGAGGGGTGACTGGTCAGTTGGAACTGCGCATGCACAGGCTTGACCGTTGCTAAAAATAGCCTGTTGCTGGGCAAAGTCGAGTGGTCAGTGGTACGGACAACAGACTAACGGGCATGCTGACCACGAGGCCGCCTATTCCCTAAAAATGGCCGCCGTAGCATACAAAATGGCGTTTTCTAATATGGCCAAGTTAAGGGGAACAACGTGTAGCAAAGCTAAGCGCTAACCCGGCCATTGTCAAATTACGACATCCTGGTTGGTCCAGCCTCGGTTGAAATGTGGTATCTGTAAAGCCAGCATTCGCATGCACATAATCTCTCTTCGAGTTTTACCTCAGTGATGGGAGCCAAGTAGGTTGAAACCGGTCTTGAGGTCCTTTAGGCCCCTTCTGGAGGAGGTCTCGCCTGGCAGTTCTGAACAGACTGCTCCCATGAGGAGCAAGGACAGTGGGTCTTCGCCAAGAGTGGCATGGTGGGTGAAAAAAAAAAACACTGGAAAGAGGCCTAGCCAGTGGCTGAGATAAATTCGAGCATTCCTGCCATCACTTTCACCTTGTTGTTCCCATGTGGAGAGAGTTGGTACTGATTTGCATACGGCAGGGCATTGACTACAGTGGCATGGTGGGTGAAAAATTATGTCCTAAGCGATTGGCAGTGATACCAAAGGGGATGATGGACGGAGCGTTTGGGCAAATCAAACACGCACCCCCAGTCAACTGATCTGGGTTTAATCCATCATCATTCTTTAGCTCACTGCACCACCCCAGTTCAGACATGGCCATATGCAAATCAGTCTGACCCTGTGCCTCATGGGAACAATCCATCCCAAACTGCCAAACCATATCTTCCCTGGACCGGAAACAAGCATCCTGGGACGGGTTTCTGACTATTCAGCCGTCAACAGCCAGGCTAGCTTGAATCCAGTGGCAAAGAAAGCAAGGGACCCACGTCTGGGCATACCCAACTTAGAGCGAACAAAGCAATACCAAATAGGCTCTCCATGCCACTGGAATCAAGCAATCCTGGATGAAGAGGGATGAAACCCCGAAACCGGTCCTAGGATGCTTGTTTCCAGTCCAAGGAGGACCTGGCCTGGGAGTTCGGGCTGGACTATTCCCATAGAGCACAGGATCAAGACTGATTTGCATATGGCTGGGTCCAAATTGGAATGGCATGGTGAGCAAAAAAACGATGGATTTAGGCCCAGATCTC
Source organism: Lissotriton vulgaris (assembly GCF_964263255.1). Taxonomy (NCBI): domain Eukaryota; kingdom Metazoa; phylum Chordata; class Amphibia; order Caudata; family Salamandridae; genus Lissotriton; species Lissotriton vulgaris. The sequence goes on along the minus strand of NC_141686.1, from coordinate 233,752,675 downwards.
TGTACTGGGGTGATTGTATGTCATTGTACTGCATTCTGTCCATCAATAGTTCTTTTTGCATTTGCCACCCCGAGTGTGATGGGTATGCTCAGACTTGAAACCCCAAAACCGGTCCTAGGATGCTTGTTTCCAGTCCAGGGAGAACCTGGCCTGGCAGTTCGGGCAGGACTGTTCCCATAGGGCACAGGGTCAAGACTGATTTGTATATGGCTGAGTCCAAACTGGAATGGCATGGTGAGCAACAAAATGATGGATTTAGGCCCAGATCTCTGTACTGGGTTGAATGTATCACATTGTTCTGCATTCTGTCCATCAACAGTTCTTTTTGCATTTGTCACCCCGAGTGGGAGAGGTATGCTCAGACATAAGTCTCGTGCTCTACATGCCACTAGAATCAAGCTATCCTGGCTGAAGAGGGGTGAAACTCTGAAACCGGTCCTAGGATGCTGGTTTCCAGTCCAGGGAGGACCTGGCCTGGCAGTTCGGGCTGGACTGTTCCCATAGGGTACAGGGTCAAAACTGATTTGCATATGGCTGGGTCCAAATTGGAATAGCATGGTGAACAAAAAAACGATGGATTAAGGCCCAGATCTCTGTACTTGGGTGAATACATGACATTGTTCTGCATTCTGTCCATCAACAGTTCTTCTTGCAAGCGATTGCCAGTGGCAGAGATTAATTCAAGCATTCCATCCATCACCCTGTTGTTGTTGCTGGTAATGCTCTGAAGGATCACTGTTGGACAAGATTAAGGTTGGTGAGTAGGGTCACATCCTTCTGGCCAGAGTGTAGTGAAATGCTAGTTTTTGAGAGATGTTTAGGACCTTCCGCAAGGTGAAGGGTTGTAGATTTGACTCTGTATTCCATGGGTAGCTATTTCATAGCTTTCAAAGCTGGCTTGAGACACTTAATTCTGTTTAAATGTCACTAAATTCTGCACCACACCACTTCATGTATCAACAGTCTAAATGCACCATCACCAGAGCTCTTGGTAACTCTACTTGATGGTTTTTCTTTAGGTATTCAGAAGACTTTTTATATCAAGGCCAGTTGAAAGTTGGCAGCTTTTACTTGGGGGCTGAAGGGGAGATTGAATCAGAGAGGATTCCAAGGTTTTTCACTTTTGGCTGGATGGTAGTGGAGGATCTCAACTTACGGCTCAATTGAAAGGGCTCTCCCTCCCGGCAATTAAGCCCTACGTTTTGGATCCGTGTACGGAGAAAGCTTTCATACAGTGGGGCATGAACTCAATATACTGCACAAATGATAATAATATACAGAACAATTACAATTCATTGTCACATGAGAGCAGAAAACAAGAGAAAGAGAGCAAAGAAAATCACAGTTATGCATTTATTTCCCCCTACTCAAAAAGCCCTTCCCACCCTACCTACCCATCCCCTGGGAGTTGGCCTCTCTCTGTTATCTTTAGTTTGGGTTTTAAATTACTTTCCACTTTATCGTTCACCCATTCTTTTCAATACATCTAGACAAGGATGCCCAGATTTTTAAGCCTTTTGTTAGGGAGCGGAGTCCCCTTCTTGCGTAAATAGCTTTTTCCAGATTGAAGTTTGCAAATAAACGAGAAAGCCATTGCTGGAACCAGGGGGATTAGGATCCAGCCAGGCGGATGCGAGACATAAGCGAAGGATCACCATACCGATAAACACAAATTCTTCTTCAGGCTTCCCCTGCATGTCCTGGCCTAACCCAAGTTCTATCAAGGTTGGAGAGAGGAAGCAGTAAACTTCTAGGGCCTCCTTAAAAAAGCTGGTATTCTCTTGTTTTAGTTTACTAAGAGCATCACAAGAGGCAAAGATATGACTTAGATCTGCCTGAAATAATGCACACTGGGGGCAGAAGGTTTCAAGGAAACCTTTCCAAGCATTTACTCCCGTTTCTTTGTGGTAGAAAAATAAATATTCATTACATGTGATCATTATTGGGGTAATAATAGTTTATGCAAAGGGATGGTGGTATAAGTGGATAGGAGAGAGGAGAATGTGTACTGTAAGGTTGCAGGGATATGGTTTTAACCCCTTCGATGCTATTGACGGAACGGTTCCGTCATGAGCGTCGGTTGGCCTGTGCTCATGACGGAACCGTTCCGTCATGAGCCCGTTGGCTCATTAGAACGTTCAGCACAGCTCAGGAATCTGCGCCGTGCGGATGAGGTTAAAGATGGTGGTTGTGATCTATGAGGTGAGGTGTGCGCAATTTGCATAAATACAATAACAGAGTAGACAGACATGCGGCTAAGACTATCCCTTATGACACAGGAGTAAAGCATGGAGAGGGTGGATGGAGGGTAAGGAGAGGTCATTTGATAGAAAGGGCGGCAAAGTGAAGGTGAATTTTTCCATGCATGGTTTTTTGAATCTAGAGAAGGCTTTTTGATGCAATGCAATCTGAGAATGTAAAACTGTACAAAGAAACAACACTGGTTGCATGGGTTAGTAATTGTACAGTTCTTCCTACCCCCATGTGGGGCACCCAAGTGCCTGTTCACATAGATAGCATGCTTCACTGAGATATGAAAAATTATGAAAACACCTACTCTGCAACAAAACCTTAAAAGGAAACTTGCACAAAGCACTTACTGATCTGGTTCGTGCTTGATCATTAGAGCATAGTGCAGGGGCATCTTTAGACAGAAAGGCTGCAAAGCTGAGCTGGCGCCATAAAGATTCAAACTTGTGACATGCAGGACACAAACACTCCTTCTTGCTGGACTTGTGAAACAGTAGTAGCAGGCACCTATCACAGGTTTGTGGGATAGCAGGAGCAAGTACTTCACATGCATTTTATGATGTTGGGAGATTGCACATTAGAGGGATGCTATGATGGTGGGAGCAGGTAAGCATAAGGGTTATATGTGGAAGCAAGTATCTAGAAGGGATGTGCGAGATGTCTGGGGCAGTTGTCTAGTAATGGTGATGCCTGGACAAGGTTTCTACATATTAAGCATGGGATGTGTAAGATATTGGGTTACTGACTGAGGGGGGTGAAATCCTACTCGAGCAGTCATCACAATCCTTGTCACGGTGAAGTCACAAGCAAACCTGAGATTAACCTGTGCTTAGCCCTCTGGTAGCTTGGCACAGAGAAGTCAAGCTTAACTTACAAGCAATGTGTACTATTTATGCATCACGTAAAACAGTAATAAAGTGGAAACCGCAAAACGAGAGGAATCCCACACCAAATTAGAAAAATGTAGTGAATTTTAGCACATAAAACAAGACCAAAATGCCAACAATCCAATCAGTAGAACTGGAGAAATGCAATTTAAAAAATGTCAGTGAATATGGCCCAAAAAGTACAAAGCACCAACTGAAGTTATCTGGTCGCGCCGGACCAGGACAAAGTTATAAGTTCAGGCTGACCACAATAGGGCCAGATACAGGGGCCCAGTCAGACCCTTTGAACAAGAGTACCTTGAATTGAAGTCATTGCACTGAGTTACGCTGGCTGGCTTTTGTCGAGAAACCGTCTACGTGAAACTTGCGAGGGGAGATCTTGCGTCAACATGCATTGTGCAGTAAAGCCAGTGACCACTGACAGGAGCTTGCGATGCAAGGTCCTGCATCATCATCGAGGAAGCCACTGGGGCAGGCGAATACTTGCATATCGAGGCAGAGGTACTAAGGTTGAGGCGTGTCACAAGGGGTCTTTGTTGGTGAGGCAATGCGTAGTCCTGCGTCGGAGCTGCAAGGTGCTGGGCTGGTTGTCAGCGTTGAGATGTGTCACGCTAGATTAAGCTTGTGGAGCTGTCGAGGCGATCCACGGTCCTGCGTCAATGACGTGTGGTGCAGAGAAGCCTGTTGTGTCCCTGTGGCTTGAGAACATGAGGTGTGGTGACTGACCCATTAAGATATAGGAATCCTGGGACACAGAAGCATGCTGGTTTCAGGCATACAGCTCACAGCAAAGAGGCCTTGGGCAGCAGAGTGGGCCAGCAGGGCAGAATTTACAGCTGGACAGACCTTCTTCCTAGCAGAGTCCACAGATCCAGATGTGATCTGAAGAGTTGGGGTCTGAGGTCTAATATTTATACCTGTGCCTACTTTGAAGTAGGAGAAACTTCCAGAGGTTTCCACCCCAGAGGTGCTTGGAATTTCCTGCCTCCCTGCCCTGACCTCAGTTTATTCTGGGTCACAATAGACTGGCATCAAACTCCTTTGTGTGTGTGCTCATGCAGAGCCTTTGTGATGTGCAAGTGTGGTAGATCCTACTCCCTCTCGTTAACTCAGAGTGGCCACCCTGCGAGCACCTATATTCCCTTTGTTTCACTGTCTGGGAGCAATACACAAAGAACAACAGCCAGCAAAATGTAGTTATGTTCCCAAGGCCAGGCTGCAGGCACCAAAATGGTTAGGACGAGAAAAATGTCAACTTTCTGAAAGTGGCATTTTCAGTATTGTGATTAACCATCCAAATTTACCATTACGGAGGGCTCTTAATTATAATTCTACAGACACCAAACTTGACATTCATACCTGCTCACAATTGAAAGATATCACTTATTCATTTAATACAGTAACTCAATGTTAACCTATGGTAGAAGTAGACCTTACAGTAGTGAAAAACTAATTTGGGAGTGTTTCACTACCAGGACATTTAAAACTTTAAAGTTCATGTCTAACTTTTCAAATGTACTCCACACTGCCCTAGGGCCCACCTTGGGGTGCGTTATATGTATTAAAAAGGAATGTTTGTCCTTTGTAAAAAGTTTATTTTGCCAGGTGGGAATAGCAGGTTAAAAACTGCATATAAAGGCTGCAATGGCAGGCCCGAGACATGTTTAAAGGGCTACTTAAGTGGGTGGCACAATCAGTGTCACATGCTTACTAGTAGCATTTTATTTAAAGAACTTGGGTACATGTAGTACCATTGTACTAGCGACTTACAAGTAAATAAAATATGCTAACTGAATGTAAGTCAATTCTACTATGTTTGAGGGAGGAAGCATAACCACTTTAGCACTGGTTAGCGCTAGTCAAGTGTGCAGTAGTAAAGGCCAACAGAAAACAGGAGGGGGAAGGCAAAAGGTTTTGGGGAGGACCCTGAAGAGAGGGGCAAGTTCAACAGGATGGAAGGATCAATTATCTACAAGAGAATTGTGAGTGGGGTGCGAGTACCGTCAATGGATGAGTAAGGCGGTGGATGTAAGGACCAACTAAAGATGTAGGCGATCAGAGGAGCTGAAATCAACAATGATCTATGTACAGAATAGGAAAGGATATCTACCAGAATTGCTTGATGGCACAGCTTCCACCACAAGTGTCTTTAAAAGAAGAAGCCAAGCAAGGGAACACATTGCTATTAGCCATCTGAACAGGAAGTGACGTCACTAGACCTTCCATCATCCACCTGCATAAGAAGTGTAATCATTGGATTTCCCATCATCCATAACGTCACTGGAAGTGACATCACTCTAGCCAGAACCTACTTAATGGCAGCCGCAGCGTGAACCTGTCACTGATGCCCCAAAGACAAGCCAATCTGCACCTGTACCACGCCCAGCACTAGAAACTCTGGTCCTCTCAGCGCTACCCTGCTGAGACCATCCACACCCTTCTTTTTTCACCAGATCTTGTGCAGATATTGAAACTCTGTACAGTTCGGCTACCCCTAAGTCACGTCATAGGGCTGCAATCCCCCAGCATATAATGAACCGTTCACTCGCTACTTATACCAGGCCCTCCAATTTTAGGAGCTTGCATTTATTATTATTTTTTTTTATTAAGGCTCTTTACGAGAAATCTTATTTCTTTCATCGTCTTATGACAAACTTTGCGATTTTCTTCTCCCTATCTCCCAATGATGACCAAGAATTCTAGACGCCTCATTTGTCCCTGACTCCCCCGCCCCCCCCTCCAATTCCCGCCGGTTCTCTTGTTCGTCAACCGTCCGGTCCGAATTCCCGCCGGACTTTAATTAATTTCCAAGAGCATTACCTTGTCACCGTTACGCTACCTCCCCTGACGTGTACTTTGTACCTTACTAATAGATCGTCTGCAGCCTTTAATTGCTGCCTCCCCCCAGGGAACGCTCTCCTGTGGCGCCCACACGAGTGGCACTCATCCCTTGTACACTTGCCTTCGCCCTCTTGAGTGCCTTCAGAGCACACTTCCAATCGTGTAACCATCGTCCTGATGATAACCTCAAGCTAACGGATGTCGAAACGCCATCAATTTTGCGGCATCCTAAGGGTCATTCATTAATAATGAAATCATGTTTTGAGATTGTAAATACTTTAGTTTGATCCACTATTTTGTTATCGCCGCCTCACGTTGTTCTCCTTATTACTTGTGTCACTGCGCCGTTTATTCACTCTAACACTTCCAGTGCACATTTGGTTGTTAGGGTTACTGCAATTTAGTTGTCCATTGTGCTCCTATATGCAAATAACAACCCTTCCACTCTTACTTGGTCTCCCATGTACCCTTTCTGTGCTTGGTGATTGATACACACATTACTCTGTCCCCTCGTATGATATACCGGTTGAGACATTGTTCTATTGTTACTATATTCGCCCGGTCTCAGCTGGGATAATGGGTTTACTCCCGTTCCTGTTTACTCAAGAATTAGAAAGCCACACAAAGGGCCAGTCATTTTCTCGCATAGCTGTCAAAACAGATTGGACCTCTCTGTCTGTCAATCCACGCAGCCTCCAATCACTGACATTTAGCTTCAGAATCCTAGCTTTTTTGTCATTAATTCCTGCTGACCTCAGTTTGTGGTTATCCAGTCTCTTCCTAGTGCCAGGAGGATGCACTCATAAATATGTATATCTATACTAATATAATAAAGAGAGAGCCAAACACCTTTGAGGCGGGTAATCTCAGGAACCACAGCACCAATCACAACACCCAATACAGCGTTGGAAAGGGCAGTTGCAGCAGACGGACATAGGCTATGCAGACGCCCACCATATACATTTAAAAAGTAAAAGAACCGTGCCAGCAAAGTAGTCCCTTGTGGGCGTGTCTGCCTTGAGCTGTGGGGGTGTGACAAATGCTGGGGGCGTGTGGTACGTTCCACCCTTCGGGCTAGACTGTTCCCATAAGGCACAGGGTGAAGGCTGATTTGCATATGGCCATGTCTGAACTGGGGTGCTGTGGAGTGCAAAAAAAAGATGGATTTAGGCCCAGATCTTTGTACTGGGGTGAATGTATGACATTGTTCTGCATTCTGATCATCAACTGTTGTTTATGCATTTGTCACCCCGAGTGGGATGGGTATGCTCAGACGTGAGTCCCATTCTCTCCACACCACTGGAGTCAAGCTATTGTGGCTGAAGATGGCTGATAGCCAGAAATTGGGCCTAGGGTGCTTGAGTCTGGTTCAGGAAAGACATGGGCTGGCAGTTTGGCTTGGAATGCTCCCATGAGGCACAGGGTCATGGCTGAGGTGGTGTGGAGTGCAAAAATAATGATGGATTTAGGTCCATATCTCTGTATTGGGGTGAATGTATGACGTTGTTCTGCATTCTGTTCGGCACCTGTTGTATTCCGTGCCATGTTTTATATCATGTGCTGGGGGTGTGGGCGGGTTTTTTCTTCCCAGGTTCTGTACATTCCAGCTCCAAGTGTTCACCCTGCTCCCTTTAAATACCCCTGCACCCCATAATCAAAACCCACCGTACTCCTTAAAATACCCCAACACCCTTAAACACTAACCCATCTTAACCCTATAAATATATCCTGTACCCCAAAACCCAAACCTATACCTAAATCCTAAATATACCCCTGTACCCCAAAAACTAAACCTACCCCTGATTCCTAAAATACCCCTGTACCCCAAAACCCAAACCTAGACCGGAACCCTTAAAATACCCCGGTACCCCAAAACCCAAACCTACCCCTGAACCCTAAAAATACCCCTGCACCCCAAAACCCAAACCTAGCCCTGAACCATAAAAATATGGCTACTCACATACCTATGCCCCAAAACCCAAACCTACCCCTGAACCCTAAAATACCCCTGTACCCCAAAACCCAAACCTAGCACTGAACCCTAAAAATACACCTGTACCCCAAAACCCAAACCTAGCCCTGAACCCTTAAAATACCCCTGTACCCCAAAACCCAAAACTACCCCTGAACCCTAAAACTACCCCTATACCCCAAAACCCAAACCTAGCCCTGAACCCTAAAAATACACCTGTACCCCAAAACCCATACCTATCCCTAAACGCTAAAACTTCCCCTGTACCCCATAACCCAAAACTATCTGAACCCTTAAAATACCCAAACACCCCAAAACATATACCTCAGTATCCCAAAACATATACCCCTATACCTATACTTACCTTATCCGAACATTAAAAAAAACATGCTTTTACCATTCATGCATTTACAACAAATGTCGTTGTAAATGTATGCGTGGTAAAAGCATATAAAATGTAATGCCATGCGTTATAATGGCATTGCGGAGTCATGGTACTTTCATAATGAAAGTATGCGCAGTGATGGTCTGCGGAAAGAAAGTTGCGGAATAATGGGTGTTTACCCTCCCCCGGTAAGTGCATTGGTGGCACGGCGGCCCACATCTCCAGCAACATACTCATATTTTTTCACCACCGATTTGAAAAATGCACAGGTCTCTCTCATTGATGGCCAGCACCGACATACACTTTTAGACACACCTCCCGCCACAAGTTCTAAAATTGCGAACTTTAGAGCTGGGGAGCTACGTTCGAATCTCGGCATCAGGTCAACATCTTGTGATTCCAGCCAAATTGCTTTGTCCCCCCTTGCCTACCACAAATTAATGTGTTCTTCTGTAATGTAAATTGTGCTCATGCCATGTTGTCGAGTTCGCGCTATATAATATTGCAAGGAAAAATAAAGTAAGGAAACTCGAGTTCACACACTACTGAATGCGCACTCTTAAGTGCATCAGCAGTGCACTGTGAATCGGAGCGTTTCACAGGCCTGTCACAGATAAGAAATGCTATCAAAATGAAATCCTAGAAAACAATATACTACTGGCCGGCAGCAATTCATACCCGGACAGCGTTGGGACGGGCTGCTAGTGCATCTATAAAACTATACATTAATAACTACTGCTGAGTTTAATAAATTAAACACTTCCTGCAGAGGTCCCTAAGTTGTGTTCACGATGCTGGTGGCTCAGCTGACCAGAAAAGCAAGGGAGTAACAACTAAACCTGAATCTTGCGACTAGATCAGAATTTGATCCTGCAGCGAGCTGGAATGATCTTCAAAACACGAGGAAAAGCTTTGAAGCACTGAGAACAGCAAAGTGTTTCTCCCACAGGAGTAAAGGCAATCACTGGTGACAGGGGAGACAAGAGCTACGGTATCCCTGTGAGGACATGAGTATACAGATCGCAACACAAGTGTCTCCAAAAAAGGGTCACAAGCATGGAGAAGAAAACAGAAGGCATTAAAAAACCTCCTTAAGATGATGAAGGGTCTTGAAGAAGGTGCATGCAGATGATATAAGTACTCCAGCGTGGCCTTACTTCATGTCCGAGCGATGTCTGGTAAAGTACTCCTGTGCTGCCTTACCTAATGCACCAGGGATATCTGCTCTTGCTTCATGTGCCAGTTCCAGGAGTTTAAGGGTCAGTCCTGTTGTGAGCCTCTGTACTGATTTACTGTGTGTGCCCTCAAGGAATGTAGTGTATCCTTGGTGTCCTGCTTCCCTGTAGGTCTTTAATGTTTCCCTGCTTGTTGGCACTTTCACCTCCAATGATCAATTTGCAGCAGGGCACAAGTCTAAAAAAGGAGTGGGGGGACGCTGTCACCGGAAGTGACATCACGGCAGGAAGTAACGTCAAAAAAGGTGGCTTGCACCATCGGGCTCATTGCCTCCCCTCGCTCACCCCTTAGATGCGATGGCATCTGAGGAGTCAGCGCGTGAGCAGCGTGCTGTGAGCTTCGATCTCCTCTCAAAGAGGCCAAAGAGTGAAGTCCAGCTGTTTGGCAGGGGGGACGGCGTCCACCCAGTAAAATAAGTGTGGGGACGCCGTCCAACCGCGTGGTACCCCGCCCTAGCCCTGCTTTGCAGTCAGCGGCTCTCATTTGTCCGGCTTCTTTCCCCTGGCAGTGTGAGTTTTGGGCCATCTCCAGGTGTTTAAGCTATTTCAGGTTGCCTTGGGATTTATTACATCACAGACACCACCCTGTTGCTCTGAGGAGCGGCTCAGAAGTACAGACGAGGAGGGCCAGTGTTCATTCACATCACAGCTTGAGGAATGACCACATCTTTAGAATACACAAGAGGTGGCAGACTGGTTCACGCGTGTGCAACCTCAATGGTTAATGAAAGAGGTGACATAGAATAACCTTTTCGGTATCACTCGGTGTTGGGTAATGCAGCGGAGCAAGCTTTTTTATCTCTTTGCCCCATTCGGCAAAGGCATCTTGTTGCTGCCAAATCTGCTCAGCAATGGAAATGTCGGAAAAAGTTACTCTAGTGATTTCATGACCCGTTGAATCTGAGTTGTTTCTGAATTCTATACCTTCCAATTTATCACTCTTAATCATTATACAGGCAGAAAGATACTTCAAATGAAGAGAGAGGCCAGCGCCTGCCACTAAATGTAGGAGAAATGAGAGTGGTAACATAGGAAATGGGGGTGATGAGAGCGAGAGAAAAGAACAGAGAGAGAGAGAGAGAAAACTTTTTAGTGAAAATTGCAGTGATAAGAATTTCTTACAGGGAAACAGGTGCCAAGAGACCACCAAACTCCAGTTAGAGAATAAGTGGGGAAAGTGTAACTCCCCCACAAAGTTCACGTTGCCTATTATGTATTGTACCTCTAGTCCTGGAAAATTTTGAGGAAAGGTAAACTTTTTTTTTTATAGTTGTAATTTTGCATTGCCAGGAAGTGCAGGACTCAAGGCAACAAATATGGCAATAAACTAAGAATGCCTCTGCAAAGGTGCGAAATAGCGGATGCTTTCTTTTTCAGTGTTGGGGACGACAGCATTAAGTACAGGTTACACTACAGTCCTCTACCAAGATCCAGCTGCCTCATCCCAGAACCACCCCTCTGGGGAGGAGGTGTCAGGAGGAGAGCACAATCCCTCTGATCCAGTAAATTATTGATTACTCATCAAAAAGCGTGAAGCTTGGATGTTGACTCAATTCTCATTTACACCTTGGCTGCTGTGACTTTTCCCCTCTTGTGCTGAACTTGCTTGAATACTATAGTTTCATGACGAGCTCAGCTCGTCATAAGCACAGCTCAACTGTGCCGCATGACGAGCTGAGCTCGTCATGAGCATCGAAAGGGTTAAATTATGATATTGCATTGAAAAAGCTGGGGTTGGCCTCCCCAAGGGGTGGCTAGCCTCCATGACCCAAAGCACTTGCCCATCCTTCCCTTGTACCCGTTCCTTACCTTTTCAGGACCAACGCTTTCTTGGAATGCTTCCCCAATCTCCGCCTCATTGCCGTAAACTGCAGCGCAGTCAATATGGCGATATCCAGTGACTAGTGAGTACTTGACTGCTTCCTTTACCTGTAAAAACACCAAGATGGACACCATGAGGGCACACATGGGCAGGAGGAATGCTGGAGGGGCAGCGGTGCACACGCAATGGAGGGCTTGGTCGGTTGGAGCAAAAGATGTACTCAAAGAAGCGTCTTTAAGGAAATTACACATCAAACAGATTGAATTTGTATTTACAGTACACACTTATAGGCCTTGAGATAAATGAGAAAGGAATTTCACCAAAAATTGACGTGTACAAGCAATTATGAAAGCGTTTTCCCCCACATCTAAAGATGATGTTAAATCCTCTCTAGATCTTTCCAAATGTGTGAAATACTTTGCTTCCAAGATCAGACAATTAGTAAAGAATTTGGTGGAATTTCTTTGGAATGAAAAACTTCAAGGATGTTTTGAAAGTATAAACAATTTCATTTGCGGAGCTGGCCAGTTACATGGCATTGACTCTAGTATTAGAAGCATAATTAGAACAGATGCCAGTGTCAAATGGTTGAGCACTGGTTCGTCCCAAACAAGCATTTGCAATGCAATAGGTCTCGCATTAGGAAAGTTTGAGCTATTGGTCTTGTAAATGACAATTTTTTTATTTATGTTTTGGTTTTGAAAATAGCTAAATTAATAGCTTTGTCATTTACAATGCCAATAGTTATAACTTTCGCAAATGTGACACCTATAGCATTTGTAATGCAACATGATTTGTATTTACGTAACTTAGATGTATTGATATTACAAATAACAATGGCTTTTAATTTTTTTAAGTAATTAATACTTAAATAAAAGTGATTGTAATTTGGTTGATAGGCTTTATTTCGGTAACAAAATACCATAAAAGCATGTACAACAACAAGTTACAATAATTATCAATACAATATAATTACACCCAAGGAATTTAAAACAGGAAAAGAACTGTTTAAAACGGTTAAAACCAGATTAAATTGACAAGGAAAGCCTTCTTGTACGAATCAACCAAGCCCTTTTTAAAAACTTTGACACAGCACAAACAATTACAGAAGATTGTAATTTATAATGGCAATAGCTTAAACTTTTGTAAAAAACTTTTGTGAAGATTATGTTCAGTGTATTTTATTGTGACGAAAATCCAAGAACAGAAGTGAAATATTAACATCGTTTTGTGACATTTGTAATAAAGTTTGAAACATTGAGAGAACATTATTGAACCAGTTGTTGTTGAATGGTTGCACAGATTGATGCTGTGATGGCGCAGTGGTGCTGAGTGATGCTGTGGTGGTGCTGAGTGATGTGGTGGTGGTGCTGAGTGGTGCTGTGGTGGTGATGATTGGTGCTGCGGTGGTGCTGTGGTGGTGCTGAGTGGTGCTGTGGTGGTGCTGAGTGATGCTGTGGTGGTGCTGAGTGATGATGTGGTGGTGCTGAGTGATGCTGTGGTGGTGCTGAGTGGTGCTGAGTGATGCTGTGGTGGTGCTGAGTGATGCTGTGGTGGTGCTGAGTGATGCTGTGGTGGTGTTGAGTGGGCGATGGGGAGAGGGAGAAAAAGGAGAGCAGGGAGAGGGAGAGGGTAGAGAGAGGGAGAGGGTAAAGAGAGAGAGAGGAGAGAGGGGGGAGAGATGAGAGAGAGAGGGGAGAGAGGAGAGAGAGACAGAGATGGGGAGAGAGGAGAGGGAAGAGAGGGAAGAGAGGGAAAGGGAGAGAGGGAAGTGAGGGAAAGAGAGGGAGAGAAAGGGAGAGAGGGTAGAGGGAGAGAGGGAGGGTAAGAAGAGGGGGAGGACGAGAGCGAGGGAGGGAGGGGAGAGAGGGGAGGGTGAGAGGGAGAGAGAGAGGAGAGCAGGCAGAGGGGGAGATGGGGAGAGGGAGAAAAAGGAGAGCAGGGGGAAGGTAACGAGGGAGAGAGGAGAGAGAGAGGGAGAGGGGGAGAGGAGGGAGGAGAGAGAGAGGGAGAGGGTGAGAGAGGAGAGAGGAGAGAGGAGAGAGGGAGAGGGAGAGGGAAGTGAGGGAAAGGGAGAGAGGTAGACGGAGAGAGGGAGAGTGAGAGAGTGAGGGGAGAGGGAAGGAGGGAGAGGAGGGGAGATAGAAGGCAGAAACTGCCTGAGAAACACAAAGAAGGAGTAAGAGAGAAAGGATGGCAGGCTTTGAGGAAGAAGAGTGCCGCAGACAGAGATCATGCGGTGAGAAACAGGAGGGGCAAAGGCAGATATGGAAGACGACGATCCACCCAGCAGGTCAAGCCGCGGAGAGGCACAGGCATAGAGCAGGCAGAGCACGGGGAGAGGAGGGGCACAGAGAGACTGAAGGGTAGTGGCAGCTAGATTGTAGGTGCTATGAAAGAAATAGATAGTGAGTCTGAAAAAGGTATGAGTGGGCCAGAGAGATTGCGAGAGTGTAGACGAGAGCAGACAATATGAATGAAAGGGAGACAACGAGAAGTCGGGGGAAAATGAATGCATGGGGCTAGCAAATGAGGGACTGGGAAGTACGTGATACAGACGAGTTAGTGGTAATAGATGGACGAGTTGAAAAAAAGAGATGGGCAAAGGCAGTACAGTGAGACACAGGGAGAACGAAAGAGAAAGAAGAGGGCATCATTGGGTAAAAGTGACAAGAGGAAGTGTAAAGTTTGAGTCCAAGAGAGGAGAGCTATACAGACAATAAAAGCATGGGTGCACAAACAGACACAGGCAAGAGATAGAATACTCTAGGAGAAATATAGCAACGAGAGATAGAGTGACAGCAATAAAGGGACTAGGAGAGTGAATGGGAAACTCGGAATTCCAATATTTTAAGGGCAGAGTAGGAAAGAGACATGCATTAGACATGCAATGTGGATGAGAAAAACGAAGATCAACGCACGAGAGGAAGAAAGCAATAAAGACACTAAGTGGAGACAATGAGAAATGATAGAGAAATGTAAGTGCACCCACGGGAGAGACTAGGTGGAGCAGGACAGACAAAGTGCGATACAGAAAAGAGACATGCATCATACAGAAGGGAAGGGGCAAAAAAAAGATAGAGACAGTAGAAAGAGATGGGCAAAAGGCAGTACAGTGAGAAAACAAAGATGAAAAAACATAGAAAAGGGTAGCAAAGAGAAAAGGAGGCTGGCAGAAGACAAACAACGGGTAAAATACAAAAAATAAAAAGTTAAAATAAAAGGAGACACGGCCTGGAGGCCGTGAAACTGAAAGTACGGCCGGCCGGCCGGCCGTGAATAATTAGGGGAGCCTTTGATGCAGCAGGGGGCGGAGCGGGAAGAGCTGCTGGCGGCACCAAGCTGTGAGTAAGATGCAGAGCGTGAAGGGGTAAAACAAACGGAAGAGGGCCTGAGTGTCGCTCAACGATAGAGGAAGAGACAAGACAAGAGACGGGTCAGAAAGAGGAAGAGTACAATGAAACCGAAAGGATGACAGAAATAGTCAAGAGAGAGCAGCGCTGGGAGGGGGGGGCTGGGCAGAAATGCGAGTCACGGCCATACTGAGACCGAAAAAAAAACAAGGCAGCGCTGGGAGGGTGGCTGGGCAGAAATGCGAGTCATGGCCTGGTGGCTGTGAAGTGTGAAGCAGTGGGCGGGGAAGCCCAGGAGCAAATGGGTCTGATGCAATTAAGCACGCTGAGGAAGCCTGTAGGGGAAATGCGCGTGCTTGTGCGGTCACGTGATTCGCGTGAACTGTTGAAAATCCGCTTGAGAGTCTTTTGAGAGCCTTGGAAGAGCCTTTGGTGAGCCTTTGGTTTAAGTAGTGGTTTAGCTGCATTAGACTCGCATATTCTTCGCATATTCATTCCTTGCGAAATGGAATAGGCGAGACCTAATAAAAAACTGGTGGATGGGAAATAACCATATCTTTTCTTCGTCGCTCTTTTACTCCTGCCAGAGAAAAATACTCTATATTTGAAAGAGAAATGTTAGCTTGTGTATGGGGTATGGAGAAATGTAGGCAATATGTGTGCTATTCAGAAATTTTGGTTTGCTCTGATTATAAGCCTGATACTAAATTTCAAGCACCCACCGGAGGTGTTAAGGCTACTCCTCTCATTATCAAGATACATGCTTGTATGCATGCATGTATGTATGTATGTATGTTTATGAATTATACAAGTATATATATTCCATGTAGGTGGGACGAGTGTCCACGGTGAATCCAAGTGACTTGGCATTCAGTGAAAGTTGGGGTTTGAAGACGTCAATGTTCATGTCATTGAGCCAAGTTTGTACTGTATCTTGTTTATTTTTCTTAGTGAATTATAGGAATTCTGCATTGGTTTGGTTGAGCTTCAGGTAGGCACTGGACATCCAGGTCTGGATAATGTGCAAGCAGTGTTGAGGCGTTGAATGTCTGAAGCAGAGGAGACTTAAGTAGAATTGTCTATCATGGCATATTGACGCATCTTGATGCAGTTACCTATGATTCGCGCAACAGGCGGTTTCATATATTGGCTAAAGATGACAGGAGACAGTATGGATCCCTTGGAGACTCCACATGTGATAATGATCTTTTGCAGTAGTGGCTGGTGAGATTTGAAAGTGGTGCGGTGTCAAAGTTCTGTACGAGTACCCGGTGGCGAGCGAGCCCCCCGAGAATGTTTTTTAAAAAGATGGGGAAAATAGTGTGTTTTTAAGCAAATTGGAGAAAACAAGAAGGTTAATAAAGGGAAAGACCAGCAGAGCCCGTATCTGGCATCCTGCTTGAGTGTCAAAGCCTGGTTTACACAGATCATTTCAAATCTGAATTTCTGTACCTAGAACTATACTGGGGTTTAGGTCCTCGTGAAACTAAAGCAGACAAATCAGGTGTGAAGAAGAGGGAAACATGTCATTGGCATAGTTCTAAAAAGCCTACCTTGTAGTTTTTTTAGTTACTTCTATAACTTGTTTTTTTGTCACTTCCCGCATATATGCCCAGCCTCACAATTGTTTTGGTCTAAGGAAGAAGGGATAAAACTCAGGATTCTAAAATCTTGAGCACAGTAGCCACTCAGCTCATCTTCAATTACAAAATGTCAAGAAAGTAATCAAACAAATGTAATACAATTTTAGCTCCGTAGAGCACAATTTCAATTTCTCTGATGAATTTTAAATTCATATTTAAGGAATTAGAATGTATGGGACTGTGCTGGAAGTGCTAAAAGTGGATTCTAATATAATCATGCAGTATATGCCCCAAGAGATAACATAGACCAATGTTTTCCCAACATCCTGGGCCTGACCACATTATTTCGGACAGCCCTCAGCACATACAATCATCACTCACCATTGAACATAGTACAGGCACATGCAGCAGATGAAGGGCCTAATGAGAGACTGATGAACTCCAGGTATTTGCAATAGAAGGTGATCTCGGTGTAATGAGAGATAAACTTTTACGCTGGGGAATATTGTCATCAAATATAGGAGTGGAAACAGTGACTGGGGCAAAGCAAAACCTCACACCTCTCACAGGCTGCGCCTGTCTACTTAACTATCGGGTACTCTCAATTTGAGAATTTCTATTTTCCTTTGTGTAACTGCATTTGCGCACTAACGTTTATTAACATTTTTATAAACAAAATGTGTATACGTAGAATACCAGCCCTTGATGTAAAACAAATACGGCTTGACCAAAAACTATTCATCCTGCATTGTATTATTGGCATTATAAAAACACAGTGCTGCTCGGTGTCATCACAGCATGGTTGCCGAATTTAAAGTACGGATACAGAAAGTGTAACCGATCCTGACATGAAATGAGTGATGCCACTTCAGTTGAGTAAACTGTTCAGATTTCTGGCCTGCTTCCACAACAAATACAGACCTAATCCGACCTTACGGCGTATTCGGTCACTGGGCAAAGAGATTGAATTGCTTCTTACATCTAATAAGGCTGACTATTTTCACTCTGTATTAACAACACCTGTATGGCGGCAGTGGCAGTGATATGATGAGGATATCTTTATACTAAAAACTTATCCTTCCTGATTTCACCGGTAGGAAGACCCGCTCCGGTTGTCATTTCTTAACGTTTACTAAATCTCTTTATGCGCCATTCCAGTTTCACTCACAGTGTGGGCACAGACGATACACACCTGCCTTTTGGTTCATGCCCACCATCGTAAGGAGTTGCTGATGTGTTTGAATGTAGCTCGCTGCATTCTCTCTTGTTCTTCTGGCCAACAACATGTTTTACTAGACAGATAGAACTTTTTATTTCCTTGAGAATAATAGAATATTTTTGAGCGCACTCTGAAAAAAATCAAATATTTTGAGGACTATTACATTTTGCCAACTGTCCACACTGGCTTTTACATTTAAGCAGTGTAATCTCAGGCCAGGCAAAGCAGCTTTTACCAATATGAAGAGATTAAAACTTCCACCCATCCTAGCCCAGGTAGAAGGGAGCAGGGCATTAGCAAAACAAAGGGTTCTTGGCAGGGCACATTAATGAGCAATCACTGAGATGTTCCTCATGCAGCGCCAAGGGAAGGCAACCCGTGTCATCAATCACCTCCACTTCCAGATACACACCGACCCCAAGACGACCCTCAGAGGCACCCTCATCTACAGACCCCGCGACCACGCACACAATTCAGCGAAGACATCGCAGACTTCATCAGCCCGCACGCCCTCGCCTCCTCTGACTACATCCTCCTAGGGGACCTCAACATTCACCTGGAAAACAACAAGGACAGCAACACCACCACCCTGCTGGACAACCTCGCCAACCTCGGACTCAAGCAACTGGTGAACACCCCCACCCACTACGCCGGCCACACGCTTGACCCCGTCTTCTGCTCCACCAAGAACATCTCCTTCAGCCACTCCACCGGACTTCACTGGACTGATCAGAGCTGCGGCCACTTCAGCTTCAGGAGAAACACGACCCACCACCACCCACAACAGATTCCTCGCCGGAGCTGGAGCAAGATCACCGCCGAGCAGCTCATCACCTCCCTCCGCCAGAACCCTCCCGCCAGCACAACGGACCCCAACGAAGCAGCCAGCAACCTCCCACAGTGGCTCACCAACTGCGCCGACGACCTCGCACCACTAAAGAACCCTCCCAGCAAGCCCAGAAGCAAGAAAGCCCCGTGGTTCACCAACGAACTCAAGGACTCCAAGAAGAACTGCCGCACCCTTGAGAAAGCCTGGCGCCACGATCAGACCTCAGACAACATGACCGCCCTCAAGCACGCCACCTGCAAGCACCACCAGCTGATCCACACCACCAAGAAGACATCATTCAAAGAACGACTGGACAACAACGCCCACGACAGCAAGGAACTCTTCAGCATCGTCAAAGAGCTCTCCAACCCCAGCGCCGGAAACAACGACATCACACCCTCGCAAGACCTCTGCGATTCCCTCGCCTCGTTCTTCCACCGCAAGATCGCCGACATACACAACAGCTTCGGTGCACCAACCACGCACCCAACCGCCGAACCAACGCCCCCTACCACCACCCTCTGCAACTGGACCCCGGTCAGCACCGAAGACACCACCTGCACGATGAACACCATCCACATGAAATGGCGGATCACCTACCGACCATTGCCCCCACCACGTCTTCAACAAGGCCGACTCCATCATCGCACCCCAACTGCGGGACATCATCAACACCTCCTTCCACACCGCCACCTTCCCGGAGAGCTGGAAGCACACCGAGCTCAGCGCCCACCTAAAGAAACCAACAGCGGACCCCACCGACCTCAAGAACTTCCGCCCCATCTCGCTCCGCCCTTTTCCTGCCAAAGTCATCAAGAAGACCGTCAACAGACAGCTCGCCACCTTCCTCGAGACGAATGGATCCCTCGACCCCTCGCAGTCCGGTTTCCGAGCCAACCACAGCACCGAGACCGCCCTGATCGCAGCCACCGATGACATCAGATCCCTGCTCGACAACGGGGAAACAGCCGCCCTCATCCTCCTGGACCTCTCCGCAGCGTTCGACACTGTCTGCCACCGCACCCTAGTACAGCGCCTCAGTATCGGAATCCAAGGGAAAGCACTAGAGTGGATCATCTCGTTCCTCACCGGAAGAACCCAGAGAGTCCGCCTCCCCCCGTTCAGTTCCGAGGCCACCGAAGTCATTTGCAGCGTAACACAAGGATGATCACTCAGCCCAACCCTCTTCAACGTCTATATGAGCCCCCTCGCAGCCATCGCACGCCAACACAACCTCAACATCCTCTCCTACGCCGACGATACCCAGCTGATCTTCTCCCTCACCAACTACCCCGCCACCGCAGCCTACACGAAGGGATGAAAGAACTCAGACAAAACGGAAGTCCTCATCCTAGGATCATCGCCCTCCGCCTGGGACGACTCCTGGGGGCCCCCTTCCCTGGGCACCACTCCCAAGCCAACGGACCACGCACGCAACCTGGGCTTCATCCTGGACTCCTTCCTCTCGATGACCAGACAAGTCAACACCGTCTCCTCCTCGTGCTTCAACACACTGCGTATGCTCCGTAAGATCTTCCTTTGGATCCCCACCGAGACCAGGAAGACCGTCACCCAGGCACTCGTCACCAGCCGACTGGACTACGGGAACACCCTCTACACCGGAATCACAGCCAAACTGCAGAAAAGACTCCAACGCATCCAGAACGCCTCCGCACAACTCGTCCTGCACATCCCCCAACACAGCCACATCTCCGCCCACCTGAGAGACCTGCACTGGCTCCCCGTCAGCAAGAGGAACACGTTCAGGCTCCTCACCCATGCACACAAGGCTCTCCACGACCTGGGCCCCAAGTACCTCAACGACCGCCTGACCTTCTACGCGCCCACCCGCCAGCTACGATCGACCAACCTCGCCCTCACCGCCGTTCCACGCATCCGCAGAGCCACCGCCGGAGGAAGATCCTTCTCCTACCTAGCAGCCAAGACTTGGAACTCCCTCCCCATCCACCTTCGGATGACCCAGGACCATCTTTCCTTCAGGAAGCACCTCAAGACCTGGCTGTTCGTACAGTAACGTACCCCTCTCCCCCAGTGCCTTGAGACCCTTCCGGGTGAGTAGCGCGCTATACAAATGTTATGATTGATTGATTGATTTCATGTGATTTACAACCCACCAGGTGACTGCTCTGCCTTCACAGAGGAATTCACTGACTTTGCTAGAGACCAATAATAACAAAGGGACAAATAGATCTTTCTTGGAGACTTTAACCTTCACCGGGGCATTTTGGAAGATTCTGTTGCAAACAGGCTTGCCTATTTTCTTTTAGGTAATGATCTCTTTCAACATAGCACAAAACCAACAAGTTCCAAGGGCTCCACACTTGAACTTATTATTTCCAAAGAAGATATGCTAACTGCTGTTGATCCTATACCAGTAAACTGGGCTGGCCACTTCCTCATCCCCTTCTCTCTGCACCTTTCTCATCCTGTAACCCTAGGCCAACCTATAAGGACTACTACCCGGTTCTGCGACACCAAAAACATCGTCTTTGACACTCTGTGCAACACAGCTATGAGGGCACTTTCAGTCTCAGACTCCTATTCTGACGTCAATGACTTGACCACCCAATGTCTCACCAGCCTTTCAATTGTGATTGATAAGGTTGCCCCACTACAAAGCAAAAAGAAAAGGCCCACTCCTTCTGTACCATGGTTTAATGAATTCCTCTATGAAAAAAGAAAGATCCTAAGACACCTGGAGAAACAATGGAGACAAGCCCCTTCCACCACTAATCTCCGTTACGCGAGACCGTGCTATCACAAACACATCTTTTGTGAAAAAGCAAATCACTTCAGAGCCCTCATTGACTCCTTCAAGAACAGACCTAAAAAACTATTTTACCTTATCAAAACTACCAGCAACTCTTCCTCAGCCACCAAATTTGACAACTCTCTCAAAAAAGCAGCAGAATTTCCACTATTCTTTAATGAAAAAGTGAAATTGCTCGTTGAGCAAGTCACTCATCCTACCCCCCTTGAGGACCCCAAATCCAAAGTCTTGTGGCAGAGCTTTGACATCATCACAGAAGATGCCCTCCTCAAAAGCATTCAGAGACCAAAACCTTCAGACCACTCCATCGATCCCATCGCTAGTGACCTTGCCTTGGACTTCTACACCTAGACGCTCCCCTGCAAGACTAGTCTGAGTAACATCTTTCCCAACCAAGGCTCCCTTTCTGCTGCTTTCAAAACAGGGCAGGCTACCCCACTTCTAAAGAAACCCCGACCATTGTGGACAGTAACAAATCCCTTGGCTTCATCCGAGACAAAGGACTCAACATATATTCCCATGTCAACACCATCTCCATAAATACACGCTACCAACGGAGCCTTCTCTGGGGGTTCGGCGTTTCATTCCTGAAAACTTTGGTCCAATCACTGGTTCTCTCCAGATTAGACTACTGCAAATCTCTCCTTTCTGCAACCCACTTTGTCCTCTAAAATCCATCCTCTACTCAGCGGCACGTTTCGTCTATGGGGCCAAAAGAAATGATCATATTACACACATACTGTTTTCTCTTAGCTGGCTTCCCATTGAAGCTAGGTCAATCTACATGACTGCCTGGATCACCCATAAAGCCATATACACTACCACACATCAGCACCTGGGCAACAAACTCAAATTATCAGGCGGTTTCAGACCTTCACGCAATGCCAAAAATGTACTACTCGAACCTCCTACTTTCAAAGGGGAAAGATTTATGGCGCAATCCTTTTCAGGTAATGCAACAAAAATTGTGGAACTCATTACATCCAATCCTTCGGACCACCGCCTCTTTACGCTCTTTCAAAAGCACTCTTTGGGGGATATTCTCAAGAACGTGTGATAATTATCGCAAAAGTATCTTAACACAACTTTTCACATCGCAGTCTATCGCGGGAAAATAATGCCATGTTAACGTTGTATTCTCAACACGGCGGTACCATGCGATAGTCTCACGATAATGCGTCAAATGACTGTGTTAAAATGAACATGATGCCTAAAAAATGCAAAACACGAACGCGAAAAAGGCAGCGATGTTCCAAACCGCTATACAAAAATCAGAGATAACCTGCGACAGACAGGCCTTCAATTCCCATTCGTCATGCGGGAAAATGCACCATAAAAGCAGAGAAAAAAAACTGTGAGATGACAATGTACGAGTACAACCTCATATCCGTGATGTAGTAGAAATGTCCACTGTCATGCATCAAATAGGCATCTCCTCACAAACAGTCACAATGTACATTGTCATGCAGTCTGTATGTAAACTTCGCAAATGCGTAAACATACATGGAACACACTGTGAAACTGCCTCTCCCCTTTACCTTGCAGAGGGACTATCAACACCTGCTGCAGAGCAGATCCTACATCAGTGAAGATGGAGAAGATCCCCAGGATAACAACTACGACAAACTCCAACGGTTAATGGACAACCTCCGCATCCCACCTCCAGTAGCAGGGCAGCCCAGCACCATCGAGGGGGAGCCCATCCCATGCACCGACCACACAGCAGGAAGCACGCACCACCACGTCTGGCTCCCAGCACCTCACCGAAGAACACTTCGCCTTCCAACGGTCTGTGTTAGAACGCCAGAAGGAGCTGGCTGAACGGGTAGGGTTCGACCTCATGGCAGCCAAGCTAGATGCCATACGTGGGTGTCTAAGTCCCATCAGGGGCCCCTTGCACTCCCTAACGGACACTCACAGTCCACCCCATGCCCTCCAACAATCTAGGGCTGGCATCCCTGGAGTCATGACTCGGAGACAACAACTTTCTAGTCATAGCGGCTACAGCGATGTCATCCGTGATTTGGGAAACATAAGGAGGGTCATGGAGAACATGGAGCAGATGCAGGTGCCAAGAATGGCTACCACAGCTGCACACGAGAACGCTGTAGATGGGATCTTCCATGCCCTGCAGTTCCTCGTCATGGGAGTGATGCCACAAGACATTCAGCAGATGAATGCTGCTGCTACTTCTACATCCACATTTCGGCCCCTGATGCTTCAGTGTCACACAGTGCTGCAGACCAAACCCCACCACACACGTGATGTCAGAGGAAGATTTTGATAATGGATAATATAATAATCACTGCCCACTGCTAATCTTGTCCCATAATTCTTTGCAAGGTCTTTGGTTGGGATTGTATTTTTGCCCGTAACTGTGCTTGGGGTGGTCCTAAGAGGGTGGGACTACCACTGAATCGTTCAGCAAGATGTGCTCTTTGTTTTCAGGGCATCTGCTTGGTTCTCTCCCTAGGTTAGGGAGGATCCAAAAATCATCACCTCTCTCACTGCGAGCTAAATTTTGATTTTCACTTCTGTGCAATGACTATATACATTTAAAGACAGAGAAACCTGTTAATTTAATGACACACCCGCCATCTATTTTCAAATTATGATATTGTTGGCACTACATGTTGCACTTACACTTGTCGGGTTGATGTGATTGTACAGAGAAATGACATGCACTCAGGGAATGTGTGTTGTAATGAATTTTTTTGCACATGCTGTGCCTGTGGTCATTTTGTACTGTCCCATGATTGCTAAGGACTGTGACAATGTGACGTGCTCATGTGAAGAAATAGTCAATGATGGTGTTCCTAAGGGCTATTCCTGCTGCAGCTGCAGTGGGATGTGGTCCACTTGCCTCATCTCCTCATCGTCCGGTGCATCTGGCACTTGTATCCATGGGGCATTGGTGCGTACACATATGTTGTGCAACACACAACATGCTACGATCATCTTGTACACAATGTCTGGGCTGTACAGGAGCCTTCCATCTATGATGTCCAGGCACCTGAAATGTGACTTCAACACGCCAAATGTGCATTCCACGATGCCCCTGGTGCGTTTGTGGGCCGCATTGTACTGCCTCTGGGCCTATGTGTTCGGGCTTGGAGGGGTGTCATCATCCAAGGGCAGAGTGCATATCCTTGAACACCTGTGACAGTGCAGAGAGACATGAGTCAATAGTTAGTTCTGCATGATGTGTTGGCGGGCTCACTGGTTCATTGGTGTGTGATATGTGTGACTTAGTGATTCCTGTTTGACATGAAGTGCTTGTAGCAAATGAGCAGCATCAATGTGTATTACGTAGCCTCACTGCTGCTCCTCCCTCCCCCCGAGCCCATCTATTAGTGTGCGCAGCACGGTCGCTTTACTTGCACTCCTACGGCACACCATTGACATGCCTGTCTGCACATGTCCACAAGCCTGACAACGACACTGTGATAGAGTGCGCTAAAGGTAACGGCCACATGTGTGCAGGCCTATGGTAAGGATAGGGCGGACACAGATGTAGAGTTCATGGCTAGCTGAACTCGCGATGCGGTTGAGGGTAGATCTTTGGCTTATGCGGCAATAACGACACACACACAACAGTTGGCATGTATGATCCCGGACCCCGAGCGGGCTTGTTCTCCTTCATTTACCCCCTCGGCCGAGCCCACACTCAGGGGGCATGCTATATTGCAACATTGTCCATTGCCGGACGGGGTGCGCCGAACCTACAACAGAGACACATGCATGAGTGACTTCCTTGGCAAGGCCAAAACTTAACCATACCATACCTAGAGCCCCTGGTTGATAAACCACACCCCTACGCTGGACTGTTGCACGCCAGTCCACTCCGCCTACACGAACAGGGGGGTACGACACAGCTCCATGTCCCCGGTCTACCTCACTGCCTGAGGTGACATGGTTGCGACCGCTGTACACATCACAATCTTATGTGGTAGGACCTGGGGCCCTCGTGCGTACATAATGTCCACACGGACACACTTATATAGTTTGTGGAACTGGCTACAGGCAGGTGCGCCCGGCCCCTTTTATTGCCAGGGCAACATGCCCAGTGATGCTGTTCTGGATGGGTGTGGAGTGAGTGTAAGCCAGCCCTCAGGGAGTGGTTGGTGCTGGCAACAACTACAACAGTGATCAGACATTCAGAAGGTCAAAGTCCAAACAGCAAGGGTCCATGACTTTAACTGCACAGAGTTAGTGACCCCGGATGCACAGTGGCCGGCACAGGCACACCGCCACGGGACGGTGACTAGCAGTAGGGCCACGAGATCTGAGCGGGTCCTCGTCGATGTCCAAGGTGAAAGTTGCAGAGTGTTTTGGGGGATAGTGGAAGGTGTTCTTCCAGGACATGATTCAGAGGGCAGAACCAAACAGAAACAGGCAATATGGAGGAGATGAATGCTACAGACTCATTCTTAACACAAAGTCAGTATAAGCTACATGATGATGAAGACAACGCCCAGGCCATATACTCAGATGCCACCAAAGTTCAACCAGAGACTGTAAATGAATTTGAGGGCACAGAGTTAGTGGCACCAGGGCTGAAAGGGGATAGTCTGCGATGAGCCCTGTACAAGGATATAAACTTTGCCATAAATAAATCAAGGCTCAGTTCCAAATGTGTGACCTACTCAACTGCAGTGTAGGCCGGAGGCAACGGTCAGCAGGAGCCCACAGCCACGTGTTGTTGGCTTGCGATGCCATAGTTAGTGGCATCAGAGCAGTTGTTGGTGGGGGCGTGGCTGAGCACGCAATGGCGGAGGATGTGCCTGGGTAGAGCTCCGTGCTGAGCTCCCCTTCCACAGGCCAATTCTCCGATTCTCTTGTCCGGAGCTGGTGCAAATTAGCAGCGGACCTGCGTGCAGGCGATATTTACAACCCTGTCGAGTTTGGGGCTGTGACACAGTTTCTGGCCGCTCCAGGCGTCGCATGGGCTGGCTGCCTCCCCTGCTGGTTCCTCCGCCCGGCGCTCACATCTACGCGAGGCCGTGGACGGACCGCAGTCACGAGGCCCTGCTGCCGAGGCCTGAGCCTGGAGGGCCCTGGGACAGACCTGAGGCGCTGTAAACGGACCCGGTGAACGGACGTCCTTCGTCCTGCTTTAGGGTAGGCTTGCCCCCGAACCTGTGCGATGACTGCCCCCCTGGGGGAGGGGGCCGCAACCTGGGCCCTGAGCCCTTTGGTTTGCCGCGGTGCAGGCCTATTTCTTGCCACCTACGAGCGGCGCCTCCCCTGTCAGGATTCCCCGGCCGCTGGTAAATCACTGACTGCCATGCGAGTCAGTGAGAGCTCGAAAACTACATTTCCCATGAGCCTTCGCGCGGCGCGCTAGAATGACGCTGTGCGACCGGAAAGGATATCATGGCGTTTTCCGATGGAAGCGTTGCCAATTATCCTGCTTGGCGAGTCGTTTTTCTGCTCGTGTTTCCTGAGATCTAGCTGGCGTTTTGTGGAGGTGGGCTGCGGTGAGCTCACGTTATCGCTATTCCGATCTGTGGATTGTTTTGGTGGGGCTTAGGAAGCGCCCGCAACGAGAACGGTTACCGGTGTTCTCTGCACCTGGATTGTGGATTACTGTGGTGAGGCTTAGGAAGCGCCCGCAACGAGAACGGTTTACCGGTGTTCTCTGCACCTGGATTGTGGATTACTGTGGTGGGGCTTAGGAAGCGCCCATATCGAGAGCGGAGAACGCTGTCTCAGGTTTTCCTAATATCGAGTGGTGTGCTTGTGTTTGAGTGCATTCCTGGGGAGCATGGTGTTCGGTTAACTGCTCCAGAACTATCTACGGGGAGCGCGAAGCTCCTGTCACTGCAGGACACCTAGGCTTAGGTGCCGCTTGTGCATTCTATGAACGTTACTTTCCTGTTTGCGCTTGCAGAGAAGAATCTGTACAGATGCTGTGTTTTGCTTTGAGCTGGGCATATTTTTTGTTACTACTTTTATACCAGGAACTTACTTGGTGAACAAACGATCTAGGGGATGTATGAATCATACTGGGGTTGACTCTTTAGCTTCCTGCGCTAACCATTTAACCTGCTAATCATACATTTCCTCGGAGGGGGAATCCTTACCAGTTATTAGGAAGATACCGGAAAGGAGTGTTATTTACTGAGTTTATGTCCTGGGCATTCTGGTTATCATCATCCCCATTTCTGGGTAGGTTTACCTACATCTTCTCTGTCCATCTGATTAAGGTTACTGAAAGGGAGTGAAACAGTGGTTTACTGATGCTTTCTTTTGTTATGTCTTATAGTAGGAAAACCAGGGGATTTAGAAGAAGCCCTTTATATCACTCCTTCGTTTCTGCACACCTGTAGGATATTGCAGGTGAGGTAAATGTGTAGTGTATTGGTTAGCTAGTTACCAGCTAAGGGTTATCTTTCCACTCATCCCATGCTTTCTATATCTACAGGTTTTCGGTTCCAGTTGCCCAGCTGTTCCCCTCCGGGCCTACCTTTTCCCCCGCTTGATCTCCTTAATAGTCTGTGACCTTGACAGCCAGACTTGGGATGATCTAGAGGTGGGCCCCTTTATAGCATCGATCCAATCCTGAGGAGCAACCACGAAAGATCTGACATCCCCGGAGGGGTGACGGCGTCCTGGGCCCTGCATCCTCCGCCCTGCTGAGGACGAGGCCCATCCCCCGGAGTTGGAGGTAGACGACGCCCGGAGCGGGAGGGATACGCTCTGCGCGGAGGTGTCTGGACGCGGCCACCAATTTCCACAACGGTCTGGCCGGGGCGGGCTGGGAGGTCCGTGCACCTGTTGGAGACTGGGGAGCGGCCGTCAGGGAACGGAGACACCTGTCTGCCAATTCACGCTCCTGTTGACAGAGGGGGCTGCTGCCGGGCTGTGTTGGAGGGTGGCGGCCGCCCTGGAAAGGAGCGCCCGCCACCCCACCCCGCTCCTGCCTCATTACTGCTTTGTGGCCTAACACGCGGCGGCACCGCCCGCACGGGTAGGCAGTGGCACTGTCCTGCGCCCCCTGGCACTCTTGACTTCAGGGCGGATCAGCCTGCCCGCGACCCGGGGAAGCCACTGACTGCGCTCCCACCGCGCAACACGTCGTATTACCCATGTCTGGTGCTGGTGGTACAGAGATAAAGGGGAAGATGGAGAAGGCGGTAAGATCCACTGACCAGGATCAGACGGCCTCCAAGCTGGACACGATGTTGGCAGCGATGGAGCGGCTGGAGGAGTCAATGCAGCTGACCCGCACATCCCTGGAAACGAAAATAGATAGTGTTGCCATAGATCTCACGCACATGAGGGCTGACCACGGGAAGCTGTCGGACCGTGCCTCCCCTCTGGAGGCCACTATGAATGACATTACACCCAAGGTCGCACAAACGGACAGGCATGTGCAGGATCTCCTCAACCGTGTGGAATTCCTAGAAGACCGCCCGGAGGATGCGGAAGGGAGGGCAAGGAGAAATAATGTGAAGAACTATCTTGTTTCTTTATTAATAAAGTTAAAGGGATATACGACCTACTACAACCGGATAGCCCTTCAGGGTTCCCCAATCCTGCTAGAGACAATCTCGATCCTCCCTACTCCCTCTTAACCCTTCCACCTATAAAACAGTTAGAGTTGGAACACCTAGCCCTAAGAGTAAAGTCAGGATCCCCGGATGATCCCATCAAACCGGAACTGTTCAGATCATTTCATGACTCTGTCCAGCAGGAAGGCTGAGAGCTGATTAATCGATCTTTACAGCAAGCCGCAGTTCCCAAATCCTGGAAACATGCCAAAGTAGTACCCCTCTTGAAGAAACCAACACTGGATCCTTCCAGGCCAGATAGTTTCCGACCTATTTCGCTGCTCCCTTATCTTGCGAAAGTGGCGGAAGCACATGTCAATTCCACTCTGACTGCCTACTTGCAGTCCAATGAGATTCTTGACGAGTCCCAGAATGGCTTCCGTGCTAATCACAGTACGGAGTCTGCCCTGTTAACAGTCACAGAACATCTAAATGTTTTTTGTAAATGTTTTTGTACTTGTATAGCGCACAGCTACCCGCAGTGGGTTTCCCGGCGCTTGTACGAATACCGCAAGGGAACCCGTCCTGGCTTTCCATGTGAAGTGTCCACTCCTGGGTACCCCCATGGTGCAGACCAGGCATCCCTCGCGTTGTGGGGGCCGTTGTGGAGACTAAGCAAGCTATTGCCCAGAGTTGCAGCGTGGGACCCTGTTAGAAAGGCGATCTCAGGGGGGGAGGCAGAGGCTGTCTGACCGACCACCCCGAGACCCACCTCTCCTTCTGGAACTGGCCGAGCGCGGTCGAGAGGCCTCCTGGCGAGGTTCCTCTTCTAGGATCGTACATGCGAGCAATCACACCACTACAGATGGACACCACACAAGATAGATTCTTAACGTCTTTATCAGCAATCAAGGCAGGTTATCTCAGCAATATATGTACAAACGGATCGAGGGATCCTTAAGATCTTAGTAACGGTGGGAAGGGGGTAGCGGGACAGTCTTGGTACTAGCCTGGTACGGGGATACCCTACGCTCAGCTCTTAATCCTCGAGCTACGGGGGTTCCTCGGGGTCGGGCCGCGGCAGCGCCAGCAGGGCTCCGGAGATGGTTCAGCGAGATCGGGCCGCGGCAGTGCCAGCAGGGCTCTCAAGGTGGTTTCAGCGAGGTCGGGCCGCGGCAGCGCCAGCAGGGCTCCGAAGATGGTTTCAGCGAGGTCGGGCCGCGGCAGCGCCAGCAGGGCTCCAAAGATGGTTTCAGCGAGGTCGGGCCGCAGCAGCGCCAGCAGGGCTCCAAAGATGGTTTCAGCGAGGTCGGGCCGCGGCAGCGCCAGCAGGGCTCCAAAGATGGTTTCAGCGTGGTCGGGCCGCGGCAGCGCCAGCAGGGCTCCAAAGATGGTTTCAGCGAGGTCGGGCCGCGGCAGCGCCAGCAGGGCTCCAAAGATGGTTTCAGGGCTCGAAGTAGGCGAGTTCTTCTCAGGGTCTCTCAACTCCGGGATACAACTACTGACCCATCCTAGAGCTGCCCCAGATATAGGTATGGAGTCCTTTGATGTCCGGACCCTCGCACCTGGGGGTCAGAGGGGCCGGGAGGAGAGTGTCCAGACACCCAGCAGGAGGGTGGAGCCATGAGTGGCGGCTCTCGTGGAGGTTGGTGGGGGTATCTTCAGGCCGAAGGACAGGGGTCGCTGTCGTCCAGGGCCTGCCATGCGGGAGGAGTGGGACCACGTCACGAGGCCGGTTCCAACAGACCCATGATCAGAATAGGCACCGAGGCGAGCATATCCAGTCAGGGGAATTAATGAGCCCGAGACCCGCCGGGGCAGGAATCGAACCCTGGTCCCTGGCCAGAGCTCTGCATCGAGGTCTGCCTGCTCTAACCATTGAGCCACACTTCTCCACAAGGGCCTCCCTGGACTTGGCGCGACCTCTATCCTGGTTCTGCTGGATTTGAGCGCGGCTTTTGACACGGTCTCCCACAAGATACTACTTGAGAGACTGTGGGAGATCGGAGTCAGGGAAATGGCCCTGGATTGGTTTGCTTCATTTCTAGCGGACCGCTCCTTCCAGGTGCACGCCCCACCGTACTCATCCAGCAAGTTGCCTCTTGAATGTGGGGTGCCCCAGGGGTCTGCGCTCAGTCCCACATTGTTTAATGTGTACGTCCGCCCCCTGGCCTTGATGGCCCGGGAACGTAAGATCCAGCTAATATCATATGAAGAAGAAGACATTCTGGCGATTTCAAGGTGGCTATCTAACAACTGTCTTCAGTTAAACGCCTCTAAAACAGAGGTACTTCTGATTGGCAATGGTACGCAGACGTGGAACGAGCATTGGTGGCCTCCTGCGCTGGGACCAGCTCCCATACCCAAGGAGTCAGCAAAAAATTTGGGGGTGTTGCTTGACAATTCACTTAACTTGGAGTCCCATGCCAAAAAAGTGGCAGGTACCTGTTACGGGCGTCTTCGCTCTCTTAAACCCATCTTGTTTTTTTTTTTAGCCTTCTACCCACCAGATTATAGTCCAGGCATTAGTTCTATCTCACCTGGATTATTGCAATGCCCTCATGTTAGGCTCTAACATGACTACAATAAACAGGATGCAAAGAGCACAGAACGCCACCGCCCGCGTTCTGTTTGCCCTACCCAAAACTTGCCACACGTCCCCCTTTCCCCGACGACTACATTGGCTTTCAATACAACAACGCATTTAATTCAAGACCCTCTGCCTCACCCACAAAATCTTGTATAGTGCTGGCCCCCAAACTCTGCAGGGACTGTGTTCTTTTTATACTCCCACGCGCGCACTCCGCTTAGCGGACCTCTCTCTAGCTCGTACTGTCAGGATTCGGAGGAGCAGAGCCGGTGGCCGCTCCTTCAGGTATTTGGCCCCTAAGCTCTGGAATTCTATCCCCCCTAAAGCTCGGGCCACTTCAAATCACCTGCAATTCCGAAAACTTATAAAAACTTGGCTGTTTGCGTCCATCTAGCACTTCCTCTGCCGTACTAGCTTCAGGCATGTCCGCAAGCGCTGGGACGCCCCTTTGCTGGGGTAGCCATGCGCTATACAAGATCACATAACATAACATAACATGTCCGCATAATAGGACTGCCGGAATGATGGGAAGGCAGGGAACCTGAGATCCACATGGAGAACTGGCTGCGGAACCTACTACCAGATGGCACACTCTCACAACACTTTGTGGTGGAGCGGGCTCACCAAGTGCCGACCGGGCCGCCCTCGGCGGAGTCCAACCCCAGACCCATGCTCATCCGTATCCTGAACTATCGTGATGCCATCTTGCGGGAATCCAGGAAGCTGCCGGAGATACGGGTTGCAAAAAACCAAGATCATGCTTTTCCCTGATTATACCATCCAGGTGCAGCGCCAGAGACATTCTTTCTTGGCGGTGAAACAACGGCTCCGCCGGATGGCCCTGAAATATTCCCTCCTTTTCCCAGCGTGCCTGCGAGTGGTGGCCCAGGACAAGACTCATTTCTTCAACACCCCTGAAGCGGTCAAGGCATGGCTGGACTCTGGTATGGGTGCGGATCCCGGCGCGGCAACATCAGCGTCGCCCTTGCGGTGCTCTCGTGGGTCCCGCCGCAGACGCAGATCCTTGCCAGCGGGGCGGCTGCGTGGGGAGACGGAGACGGGCCCCCCGGCCGATCTCGTCCACAGTGAGCAGCAGGAGGCCCTTCGGATGGTGGCGGTGATCAGCGGCTCATTGGATGCGGACACCGCCTTGGAGGCTAGCCCACGCGGATGCCCAGTGACGACGAACAAATTTACGGATTACCTGACTCACAAGTGTCGATGGAACTACCAGATGTCACTCCACAGACCGCTGATCTAATTCACTGAGGATGGAACGGAATATACGGTATGCCTCACCTGTCTCTGGGGGCCACTGATGCTGTTCTATGTCCGGCATCCAGAGAACACTTGCTGGGCACGGTCAGTTGGACTTTGACCCGAGGCTGGACCTTGTCTTTAACTGAAGTGGCTCAGTGAGTATTGTCCTGGGCGCCGAAACACTGGTAAAGCTCTGGACCAGTTTGGTGGTTGGGGAGTCGGGTGGTGGGGATGGCCCTGCCTTTGGGGGTGGGCGATGTGTCATGACCTGCTCCTGGGCGCTACCTGGCTGCGGACCACCACGCCTAGAGGGTCTTAGCACCCGGATCGGACGAGAACTTGTGGTAACTGGGCCGACTAGCATGAGACACCTGTGTGGGGGGAGGCATTCTCTACTTGCCTGTACGACGCGCCGGTGACGTTCACGCTGAGTGTTCAGCGACCCCCCCAGGACTTACAACTTCCTTAGCTCATTAGAGTGTTTGGACGGCAACATGTTCTGCTGCCGACCTTTTGGCATTGTCCCTTTGTTTTTTTGTTTATAGCATTGATTGATTTGTTTCTCCCCTTTCCCTCTTTTATGCATATTCAGGGTGTGCACGCTGACTTTCTGATGGTGACTGTGGATGTGTGGCTTAGCGGGATGCTGTGTCGGCTGTTGGTGTGGGGTGGTTGGGGGGTGATGGAGAGTTCCTGGATGCACTATGTCAGTGATTAAAATATGCAAGTGGAACGTGCGCGGCATGCACACACCGTCGCGCCGTTACCAGATTTACTTATATCTTAAACGACACCATGTGCAAGTAGCCCTCTTGCAGGAAACCCATTTGACTGGCCCTGAAACACAGACGTTGCATCGTAGATGGCGGGGGCAGTTGTATGCCACTGGATATTCGGCCTATGCGCGAGGGGCGTTGATTTGGGTCCGCCCCGGGGTCCTATTTGCACTTTCTCATTACAGGGTAGATTCGGAGGGTAGGTATGAGGTCATTCATGGCAAGCTGGATGGCCAATTGATTGTTCTTGCCTCCCTTTATGTCCCTAACACCGAGCAGGGAGACTTCTTTGCGCGGCTGTCGACAGTGCTGGCACCCTGGCATGGTGTTCCCCTGGTGCTGGGAGGCGACTATAACTGCTTTTTGGACCTTGCCCTCGACCGCTCCTAGCGCACCGGTAACTGGGGCCATGAGGGCACTCACGAATTGGGCGTTACAATGGGATTTCCACGATGCCTGGCGGAGCCGTAACCCACACACCAAGGTTTACTCTTATTACTCGGGCGCACACGCACTACATGTTAGACTGGACAGATATATGCTGACAAGTGACCTACTCCCCAATGTCACAGACACTTATTACATGGGCCGCACCCAATCTGATCACAATCCTCACATTCTAGAATTAGCCTGGGAACACCCACATCCTCCGGTACCCACCTGGAGGCTCCAACCTGATTTGCTCTTGGACGCTCCATTCCGTGACGCACTCTTGACGCGTCTTTTACAGTACTTTGAAGAAAATAATAACACTGCTTTTACCCCACAACTCGAATGGGACGCGTTTAATATTGTCACAAGGGGCCACTGTCTGGGCACACAAGCAGGTATGCAGAAACAAATAGACGGGGAGTTGAAGCGTATTGAATCTGGCCTACTGCGAGGGGAGCGGGAGGCAGTGGAGGGTGATGAGGGGCCATTATTGGCAGCCAGGGAGGCACACACGCGACTGCTTGATAGATTGAAAAATCTGAACTACGCAGCCCATTCCGCACGCACTCATCAACTAGGAGACAAACCAGGCAAACTATTGGCGTGGCTGATTAGGCAAGACGCCCGGAATACTCCGGTGACGTCAATTTGCGCTAAGCAAGGCAACACTGTGTATAGGCAGAGAGCCATCCATGACGCCTTTGTGGAACATTACAAAGACCTTTATCAGTCCCGACTGCAAGCTTCACCTGCTGATATAATGGAGTATTTATCTGCTTTACCCTTGCCCGAGATAGACGATGCGCAACGTGACGAACTAGGCGCACCGCTGACATCCGAAGAACTGAGAGTAGCCATTTTTTCCCTCTCTAACGGTAAATCCCCGGGGCCCGATGGGCTACCCGCTGAGTTTTACAAAGCTTATTCTATCATTCTGATTCCGGAACTATTGTGGATATATGAGGCGGCGATTGCCGACTCTGCACTCCCGCCCACGCTGAATGAAGCCAACTTGATTTCTCTCCCAAAGCCTGGCAGAGACGGGGCCCAGCTAGGTTCGTATCGCCCACTGGCACTCCTCAACACGGATTACAAGATCCTTGCTTCCACGCTGGCTCAACGTTTAGCTCCCCTCGTGCCTGACCTCGTCCACACTGACCAAAATGGTTTTGTACCGGCGCGTAGCACCTCGCACAACATCCGACGACTGTTTCTGGTGCAGAGTTTTGCCACAAATCGATGGCCCCATTGTCTGGTGCTCGACCTTAAGAAAGCATTCGATTCAGTAGAATGGCCTTACCTGGTGACGGTGCTGCGGAAGTAGGACTTGGGCGATGATTACATTCATATGGTGGAGCTTCTGTATCAGCGGCCCACTGTACGGGTATGCACGGGCAGGCTGTTTTCAGATCCTATCCGAGTGCGCAGGGGGACCCGGCAGGGATGCCCCCTGTCCCCTTTAATTTTCTCTCTGATGATGGAGCCTCTGGTGGCGCAATTGCGGGCTTATGGTGCGGACTGGGGCATCCCCCTGGCAGAAGCCGTGCACACAGTGTCACTGTATGCCGATGACTTATTGCTCTATATCAGGGACCTGACTCGATTCCCATTGGCGCTTACTGCTATCTTCCACACCTTCGGGGAGATATCGGGGCTCAGGGTCAATTAGGCTAAGTCTGGCGTGTACTCTTTTGATGCTGCCACACCGGAATGTGTAATTACGGTTCAGGATGAGAGGCTCGTTTGGTATTCAACCACGTTTCGTTACCTTGGGATAAATATGTACCGGGACCTCACTGAGGTGTTGGAGGGTAATTTAATACGGCAATCTCCTCCCTCCAGGCGCCGATGACTTTCTGGAAGACTCTTCCTTTGAATGTGCCCAGCTGGGTCACTTTGACGAAAATGATAGCGCTGCCCAAATTACTGTATTTCTATGCTAACCTCCCAGTCTATGTCCCCACGCGTATATTTTGCGAGCTAGAGACCTTAGTCCGGAACTTGATCTGGAACACGGGACGGCCCAGAGTGGCTCTGAAGACGCTTTATGCCTCCACTGAGGCTGCTGGTCTGGCGGTCCCCAATCAGGAGCTTTACTACCTAGCAGCGCAATTGCAGTGGGCAACCAGCTGGTTGAGTGGGAACCACCTGGAAGATACAGCCATGGACACTACTATCATGATGCTCACACAAATACACACACTGTTCCACCCTTTGGCCAAGACCCGCTGCCCAATGCAGCTGCACTTGGCGGTTGCGCACAGGTGCTATGGAAGGAGTTTGAAACTTACTAGCTCCATAAGGCCGTACGCTCCGAACCTGCCACTGTTGGGGACGCCCAGGGATGAGGGGGTGCTCACAGAAGCGTTGCTGAATAGCTGGGCGCGGGCTGGGGTGGACACTGTTGGGGACCTATTTGCTGAGGGGGCATTGGTCCCGTTTGAATCGTTGGTTGCTGTCACAGGCTTCCCGGCAGGACAGTTTCGGAAAAACACGCAACACTCATGCGCACACTGGTACAAGCCTGGGGCGACCTTTCTGATGAAATACCTATTCATTTGCTGATACAATACTTGCATGTGATGGGGACCGGGTCCCATGTGGTGCATTGGTTGGCGCAGGCCCTCCACATCCACATGCAATTTTCTTCCCAGCGTTTGCGGGACAGATGGACGGACGACAGGGGCCGGGAATTGACTGACAAGGAGTGGGTGGTGGTGTTGGCTGGCGCTACTAATATTCCACGCAATTCCCGCTTTAAAATTATCCAATTCTACATCATGCACCGTGCATACTTATCCCCGGACAAGATCAATCGCTATTTCGGACTTTCCACGTCTGCATGCTTGAGATGTGGGCTAGTAGATGCAGGCTTATTACACATGCTCTGGTCCTGCCGTTCACTGCATGCTTACTGGCAAGCGGTGTCGGCCTCCTTGGCCGCGGGAGTGGGTGGTGAACTGCAACACACATGGGAAACATGCATATTAGGTCTCTATAATCGGACGAAGCTGACCAGAGTCCCCACCAGATTTTGGGACCTTGGCTTAATAACGGCAAAAAGACTCATCACTAAACGTTGAAGGAACAGTGAACGCCCCCAGGCGGCACATTGGCGCAGCTCCTTTGATAATTGGGCGAGAGCGGAAAGCGTAGCCTTGCACAGGGAGGAGACAGCGGGACTCCGTGCATATCCCATAGCCCAGACCTGGGATGACACCCTGGCTGCTTTTCACCGGGTATGCCTCCAGCATGGAATCACTTAGGCGCAACCCCCCTCCTGACTTAACTCTCGGCCATGACGCTAGCGTCGGATGTAGTTCAGCATTGCAGTCTTACACCTGGACCCCAGCATGGAAGGCGGCTCTGTTGGTGCTAACTAGACGCACCCGCACAACCCAGCAGACAAATACGGCTCCCGCCGCACTAGAGTGGAGGCCGTTGTTACCTCTTTGCGCCCCCCCGCTGGCTCCCCTCTGCCTCGCCCCCCCTCCTCCTCCCCCCTTGGACCGCGCCGCCTGCGTGTCCCCCCCCCAGCCTGTTTACCGGGACAGTCACATCATACATCGGATATCCCACAGTAGCGATAGCACAGCACAAACACCCAGCCTTTCCTTTGTTTCTTTGCTTTTGAGCTTCCACATTTTATGACGTTATTGTTTATCATGTTCTTGTTAATAGTTCTGAAAAACGCGTATAATGTTCTGAATATTGAATAGCAAGTACACTCTTTTGGGCCTGCCCCAATGACTATATGAATGGGATCAGTTGTATTGATGCTATGGCCTGGTGGAAAACTGCATTTTCCCGAGGAACACAATAGAGTGCGCCTTTGCAGCGGAACCACCGGCTATTGATTTACATGACTAGATGAATCGCGATGCCATGTATACCCCGCACTTTTTTTTTTTTTCATATGCTCTTTAAGCCTACCGGCACCTTTGATGCAGTGGCATTGATTTCCTTTGGATGATTTTTTTTATATAACCTTTATGTGGCCCTACCATTTCATGGTTAATGGTTTTCTTTTTTTTTTAGGTATATGTGCCTTAGGCTACACACCTGATCAGTAAATGATGTACAGCAAGTAATGACATCACAGCAAACTGTTGTTGCCAACATATACCTTTGTATGATCGCGACTTTTTTGAGATGTATCTACTTTGTAATTCCTTGATATGTTGTGCAATCCTAATAAGAAATGCAATAAAAATATTCAAACAAAAAAAAATCAGAGCAGTTGTTGGTAGTGTTCGATCACCTCCATAACGATGATCCATTTTTTATCCAGACTGAACCGCATCTTCCTCTTACTCCCCTCCTTGTGCACAATGATATGAACTCGGTCATTGAAAAATCAAGATTCTGTTCCAAATGTGTGACCTACTTGACCGAAGTGTAGGCCGAAGGCAGTAGTCAGCAAGGGACCACAGACAGGAAAGGAGTGCTGGGGACCTGTGTCGCGGAGGCCAGCGATGGTCTGAGGAGGCTGCCAAGGTCGCCGGCCTCGGGATTGGAGCTTGCACTGGCACGTGGTGGGCCCTCTTTGACACACGCCGGGGTTGGCAGGTGAGCAGTGAGGCCTGGGTGCACAGGGACGGCCAAGACAGGTCTGGGGACCAGCGGCCTGGGGTGCAGCAGGCGCACAGGATTGCAGGCACCACCGCTCTATAAGCATCGCTCTCGTGGCGGAGTGAGAACGCCGCCCTGGCGATTCATTGAGCAGCAGGCTCTTATTCACGCCCCTACGCTGTCCTGGCGCATGGCGGGCCAGCCCACTCCACTCACGTTTACAGAGGGGCCATAACAAGCTCCATTTCAGCAATCTCCCCCACTGCCTGTGGTAACATGGTTGCATTCCACTGTCCACTGCACTCCAAACACCAGCAGTATATGTCGACATGGACATGTCTGCATACTGCAGTCTGCCCAGCACATCCACGCCACACTTGGCATTGTGTACATTCTTATTCATGGGTCACTTGCCTCCTTCGCACATGCCTGGTTCCCACCTCTCCCCACATTCTGCTATTGTGTGGCTGTGCCATGCCGTTGATGGCTTGTGTACATGGCTAGCCCAGGTTACCACAGTTCTGCTGTCGTGTCTGGTAGGTGGGCATGTTGTTTGGCATACTGTATGTGAGTTTGTAATGTATGCATTGCCAGAGTTGTGAGTTGCATGATAGTGGAGTTGAGGTGTGTGGTGTGTTCATTTGGTACTTACCAACGAGCAGTGCATTTCTGTAGGTGCCAGCCTCAAAGAGCTGGTTGATGATGGACTGTCGGAAGATGAAGGAATCATGCACACTGCCTGGGTAGTTGGCAATGACGACGACATTGGTGAAGAGTCCCCAACGGTCCACTATTGCCTGCACATTGATGGAATGCATGTGCTTTCTGTTGCGGTAATTGTGTGCTGTGTCGGCAGGGGGCACAAGTAGGACATGTGTGCAGTGAATTGCCCCAAACATGTGCGGGTAGAAGCCTTGCTTGGTCTCCAGCTGTTACCGAGTAGTGTAGTGGAAGAAAAGGT
This sequence comes from Lissotriton vulgaris, assembly GCF_964263255.1. Lineage (NCBI taxonomy): Eukaryota > Metazoa > Chordata > Amphibia > Caudata > Salamandridae > Lissotriton > Lissotriton vulgaris. The sequence goes on along the minus strand of NC_141686.1, from coordinate 233,713,421 downwards.
GCTGGGGTACCAAGCTCATAATGGCATCCAAGACATTTGTAATGAACTTTGTTAGGGCTGGCTGTGAGACTCCTCCAACACTGGCAGTTGTTGGTTGGAAGGTACCAGAGGCCAACAGGTGCAGCACAGCCAGCAGCTTTGTCTGCGGAGGGATGTAGGTTGTCCCTTGTGTTGATACTGTCAGCCTGTGGGCAATGATGGTCAGGATCCGGAGGATGGTTGTCTTTTTGAGCCTGTAGTGGGCAGTGACATCCTCTGGTGTTAAGTCTGTGAAGCTGGTGCATTTTCTGAAGATCCGCTGTCTTTGTCTGCACTGCCACTGTGGTAGTCCGGGGGATATTGGGGAGTAGGAGTGGGGGCTGGGCCTGTGGGGGGTGGCGGTGGGTGTTGTGGCCCTCTTGGGGATCTGAGCTGCATGATCGTTGGCTCCATGGCATCTGTTGTTCTTCAGGTGTGGCTCTGGGCTGGGCTCCCAATTATGGCGCAGGTTGGCGTCCAACTTAACACCAGGTAAGAGCAGGTACTAAATCCCTGCTGCTAACGCGCCTTATCGCCTGTTTTGGGATCTTATCGCCAATCTGGCTGGTCGTTGAGAATGTTCCGAAGTGGTGTTGTCAGGCTTTTTGCACTGGAACACCTACTCTGCATATCATTGGCGTTAGTAGCCGTGTTATCTGTGGCGATGTTTTTTGCAGCTGATATTGCTGGAAAACTGGTGATATCGGCTGTTAGCACCAGCTTGTGAACAGGGCGATAACTTTATCGCCACTTTGGCTGCGATAAAGTGCCGCTAACTCTGCGATAATTCCTTGAGAACATGCCTTAGTCACTCTTCTCTTTCATAGACACTTCCAGGAATAATTCAATCCAGGTCATGGCCCTGATGACCACATGGCATTCACATGAGCTCAATGTTGCCAATATGTATTCTATACTTGTTTCACTCTAATTATGCTACCTTCCATTTGTATAATCCTGGTTGTATATGTAACTTGTTAATATGTAAACTTCATCACGAATACCTTATGTAACTTGCTTCGATCCAGTGTGAAGCGCTCTGAACACCTTTGGGTAATGTCCGTGGTATATAAAATTGCTTTAAATACATAATTAATATAATAAGTAGCTCCCACAGACAATAGGGGTCCCTTAACAAGTCAGCCACGCACCACACTGTATATAAACGAGGGCGCAGTGGCTGCTTGATGGAAATAGTTCTATTTTTTCCAAGAAAGACGTCATTAGGAGCCTCAGTTAAGTCAGAGCCCACGCTGCACAGGGACAACTAAAGTCTCCCGAGAGATGGAAATTGACGCCGGTGTTTTTTTTTTCCCTTTTCCTTGAACGACGCTGAAAGAAAGCACTCCTAGTGCAATATGGCGGACTCTGAACGGACATCCACCTTCCCATAATGCTTTGCAAACATGGGAAACCCTGCTCCCCTAATAAAACAAATTCACTTATCATTAATTAGATTTTAGTTCTGTATGCTTTGTCATATATATGCAAACTTTGTTGTTGTACATCCGTGAAACGAACACATTAAGTCGCGCTAACATTCACAAGAGTCGAAATCCCACTATTAAAAGGTATACTCTACCTTCCACCACTTTTGTGTAGACATCGGAATCGATTTTCGAATTCAGGTGCACTTCGTGTGGCGCTGATGAAGAAACTTCGAATTTTTGGAACCTCTGATATAATCAGAAGTCACTCACAAGTCCCAAAAATAGAGAATAATAACAAGTGTAGAATTATAATAAGATGTAGAGACAGATTACAAACAGTTTCTGGAACCTCTGATATAATCAGAAGTCACTCACAAGTCCCAAAAATAGAGAATAATAACAAGTGTAGAATTATATTAAGACGTAGAGACAGATTACAAACAGTTTGAATACCTGATGGTTTACGGTTTCGGGTCTCCAGGACAAACGTCATGCAAATACACTTGCTGCTTCAGATACCATATGAGTGAGTGCAGATGGCACAACCCACCCACCGCACAGCCTCATGAAACCCTTTGACTGCCAAAGCGTGTGATTTCACGCAGTCTGTGGGATGCAAGAAAAAAATAAAACAACTTGTAGTAAATTCGCCTTTTCTGCCTAGTCACTCTGGCCTGGTCACTGGGTTTTGTTACCTTTTTGCTGAACCCTAATTTTGCAGACTGTAGGACCGTGTGCACTTTTTCCCTGCCAACCAGCGTAAAGTACTGTGCCCCACTTAAAACAAGATTGAATAATAATTACCATATTTAGCTTACTTTTAAGTCCATAGTTTATGGTGTATCAAGTGCACTCAGGACCTGTAAGTTAAGTCACTTGGGCCCAGATGTAGGTAACAGCAAATTACCGAATGGTAAATACCGAATTTTACCGATTCGGTATTTAATATTCGGTAATTGCTATGTAGGTAAAAAATTCGGTAAAAATACCGAATTTGTAAGATTTGGTAATTACCGACTCGGTAATTACCGAATCGGTATTTTCCATTGATTCCTATGGGCCTTGAAGCCCAAAGGATTCAATAGCAAATACCGATTTGGTAATTACCGAATCGGTAAAATTACCGATTTTACAAGGGGGACAGGGTGTCTCTTTGACACCCTGTTGCACCCCTGTTACTGGCTTGTGTGCCTTGTGACACACATATATGCCCTTAGGGCATGTCTGTGTGCCACATGGCACAGGTGTACATGCACATATGTGCATGTACACTGGAATTCGTTATTTACGATGTACTAGTATTACATGGTAAATAACGAATCGGTAATGGCATGTGGCACTGTTTCCAGTGCCACCTACATCTGTATTTACCGATTCGGTAAATTTACCGATTCGGTATTTTCCAGAATCTGTAAATTTACCGAATCGGTAAATATACAGATTCTGTAAATTAAATGCCACCTGCATGTCAATTCCCAAATACCGGTCGGTAACGGCCAAATTCGGCCGTTACTGACCCGTAATTGCGACCTACATCGGGCCCTAGGGGCTTATTTATTAGAGTCCTGCATTACTTTGCACCGCATAAAGTTGTACATAGATAAAGCAGGGCTCTCATGTAGAGTAGCTTTGTGTGGCATCATAAATTGAAATGTCGGTGAGTGGCCTCATATTCATGAGTAAGGCGGCGCAGCGCAAATCACGTCGGCTTACTCTGTGCCCTGGAGGCATTCCATGGGGACCATAGGATGTTTTCCCATGCAACACCCATAGAATTTGACGCAGCCCCAGATTTACAAAGTAATGTAAACCTAGGGAAGCGCCAGTTCTGCACACCTCCTAAGGTGAGGCGTAACGAGGAGAAATATCTGTATTTCTCCTCATATTTTCCTCTTCTTATGTGTGCTGCATTCTTAGGGTTTTTTTGTGCACGGTGGTGCTGCTTCCAGCCCAAAGAACAGGAATGCAGAATATTGCATAATTACAGTGCATTCCTGCATAGGGCAGTGCTGCCCTATGATAAAATACCACAAATAAGCTCCCTAATGTGCCACCCACTACAGTGTCAGTTTCAACATGGCATCATTGTGAGCCCTTCGGCGTTATAAAACAGACAGGAAATTAATTTCGTGTCTGCTTGGAGGAGGGTGGGATGTGAAGTCGTAGTGACAAGAGAGGTTTCAACATCTGAACAAAGGAAGCACTAGGGCAGCACATTAACACAGATTATAGCAGGGCTCAACCAAAGCAGAGCAGAATGTTTTACAGGTGTGTGCCCTAAGCAAAGTTACAAATACATAACCTGGCTCGCCCTTTCTTTAAGAAAAAGACAATGCTTAGAGCTTGTCTTCCCATGGCAGAACATTATGTATGGGCTAAAGAACTCCCAACAGTACATTATAAGGATATTGCAAGTCACCGAGGAGTTCCATGACCAGTTCATCCATAAACTCATGGAACTCTGAGGTGACTTGCAATAATTCTTATTGTGTGCGGCAGGGGTTACTTTAGCTCGTATAATACATGGTCACACCATCCTCTTTCCCGCAAATCACTTAAATGCTTGGAGTGTAGATATGTCATATGGAAGACAGACAGGTTTACAGACAACTTGGTAAATCTCGAGTAACACAAGGCAGCACAAATGTGATTTATGAAGCCATACAAGGCCACCTTCTGTGGCCTTGAGTGGCTTTAAAAATCCAGAGAAATGCAACGCAGCACACATCGCTGCATTCCATTACTCTTCCCCAGGAAGGCCTTCCTAAGACCGACGCAACTACCATGGATTTTGACACATTCTTAGATTTAACATTGATGGTAGACCTAGGAATGCACCAAAAAGATACACTTCCCCGGTGAGGTGTAACATGGAGAAATATCTATATTTCTCCTCATTAACTCCTCTTTCGATGTGTGCTGCAGCACTGAAAGTGAAAAATGCCTCCAGAGATTGTTTTTGTGCAGGAAAGTGCCCCTTCCCGTACAAAATCAAGACTGACTACAACGCCTGCATTGGCTCTAGACAGCCAAAACAGCGCCAGGATGCCCCCACAGCGCCAGGATGCCCCTTCCAAAGCGACAGGTTGCGCTTTACAAATACCCACATACAAATACAAATACAAATACAAATAAAGGCAGGAATGCACTGAATTCTTTCACATATAGCATATTCCTGCCCTTTACCCGTCACGTAGAGCAACGCAGCAAGGTGACTTGCTGAGCTGCGTGACCTTCTGATAAATATGTCCCAAGGTGTGGATGTGGTGGAATCTTTGACTGGGTTAAAGGAAAGTCCAGAAATATCAAGAAGACAGGGGTCACCTTCATCTGTAGTCAACAAGCATTGTCTATGTTAGAGGTTTCTGTGCTGCAGCAAGATCTGAAACCAGACTGGTAGTCACTGAGGTGTTGAAAGGACTGAAGTCCCCTTGGAGTTGAACATCAACTGCTTTTTCAATGATCTTGCTGATGAATGGTATGTGAGTGATTGACAGTAGTTGGTTAGGTCATCAGGGTCAAAGGGAGTTTTTGTTAGGAGTGGTGGATGTATCATGTTTCTTTTAATGGTTATATTGTGCTTGGATTTTTATTTTTTTGTTCAACTTCTTCCCTCGTTAAATTGTAATGAAGGTGCACATATCTCGTGTATGAGTGGTGTCATCAGAATTCTGTAATGGAATGGTGAGAGGAGCTGAGGAAAGATCTGGAAGGGACAGCAGCTCTGCAATGACTAGGGTTGTTTCTTTGTAGCTTGATGAGCCAAAATAATAAGAGCCAGGTTAATCAAGGCTTTGCGTCACCCTTGTGCCACGCAAGGGTTTGCAAGGGCAAAGCAAAACCTAAGTGAGATTTATCAAGCCTCGCAAAGGCCATCTTGCGAGGCCCTGCATGGCTTGATAAATCTGCAGTAATGCAAGACAGAGCAAATCGCTGCCTTGCGTTACTCTGTCCCAAGGAGACATTCCATGGGTGGAGCTAAGGTGTTCCTACACATCCACACTTGGATTTTGGAACATTCCCAGAATTTACCATTGGTGGTAGACCTGGGAATGCACCAAAAAGATACGACTCTCCAGGTTATGTCTCCTCGTTACTTCCTCTCCCTTGCACAATGACGCAAGGGTGCTGCAATGGCACTAGGCAGCCAAATGTGCGCCAGCACTAGGAAAGGACACAAATGTGCAGTATAATGTAAAATACAGCCCGTTCCTTTCCTTTTCCTTTCACGCAGCACAGAACAGCACAGAAAGGTGCATTGCTGCGATGTGCTACATGAAAAGATTATAAATAAGGGCCTATTTACCAGGGACATGTGTAATGGACCACTATAAGGTCCTGTTTGTTTAAGTAGCTTTTCTACATCTCATCTTGGACCACTATCTTCACTAAAAAATTAAAAAATATATATATAAAAAAATAACTCCTTTTTTACTTTACTTCCTCTATCCCACTCGGGCACCAACTAAAAATGTCCTCCTTCTTGCTTCAATGGATCACTCACTATCTCCCTCTTAAACAATGGAAAGGTCATTATTCAAGCTAATGACCCTTGTCTCTCTCTTTTTGACCACCTATTTCCATCTCTGCTCACCACCCCTGGTACTTCGATCCCTCCTGACTCCTCCCTCAATTCACTCTCGCTTCTCCCTAGCCACCTGGTCACCAGAAGGCAGCTCTCCCAAAAGAATCAGGCATCTCCACTGGGAGACCCACTCCCCTCCTTCAACCTGGCTTCCCCTCCTTCCAATTTCTCCATCTCCAGTGGGGATGTTACCCTCAACACACCAGCCCAGCCAATGGCCAGTACTCTCATTTGCCCCTCTGTATCATCCCAGGTTTCAGAGGGAACCTCTCACCGTACCTGGTTATTCAGCCCTCTTATCCAGTCCATTTTTCCAAAAGCCAGACTTCCCAGCTCACATAGCGACTTCTCTACCATATGCTCCCCCTTCTTATCCACCTCACCCTTCTTCCCCAGCTTCCTCGCCCTTGAACCAGAATCCTTCACAAACCCCATGCATCTCTCTTCACCCGCCCCCTCATTCCAGTAAAGCTGCTCGATGCATTACCCTCCTATGGCAACCGCTACCTTTCCCCTCCCCCTCCTCCAGCATAGAAGAACCATACACTTTTTACATTCACCCTCTGGGTCAATTGTTCTCATTGTGCTTGTCTCCGGCCTCCATACACTCACTTTAGCCAGCTCATGTGCCTTCTCCCCACCCTCTTCTCTTCATCTCCCTCGACCCCTGCATTTATTTGACTCCCTTCTATCCCTTTCCCACCTACCATCCTCCCACCACAACTCTCACCCTTCTTCTCCTCATTTAAAACTCAATACTTCTATGTTTTTAAAAATAGGCCCAAGAAATGTTCTCTCCACTAAAGCTGCACCCACACTATCTAGCAATCAACACCACTTGATGAGTCTCCCGCCCGATGAGTCTCCCGCCCCAGCATACCTTCTTCCCCCCTCCCTTCTCGCTCTCGCTCTCATTCTCACTCTCAAGTTGAGCCACCTTATTAACCTGTCAAGCAACATACTCTGCAACACAGCAATGAGGGCACTTTCAGTCTCAGACCCCAACTCTGACATCAATGACGTAACCACCCAATGTCTCACCAGCCTTTCAGTTGTGATTGATAAGGTTGCCCCACTACGAAGCAAAAAGAAAAGGCCCACTCCTTCTGCACCATGGTTTTATGAATTCCTCTATGAAGAAAAAAAGATCTTGAGACACCTGGAGAAACAATGGAGACAATCTTCTTCCACCACAAATCTCCGTTACGCGAGACCGCAGTACCACAAACACATCTTTTGTGAAAAAGCAAATCACTTCAGAGCACTCATTGACTCCTTCAAGAACGAACAGACCTAAAAAGCTATTTGACCTTATCAAAACTACCAGCAACTCTTCCTCAGCCACCAAATTTGACAACTCTCTCAAAAAAGCAGCAGAATTTCCACTATTCTTTAATGAAAAAGTGAAATTGCTCGTTGAGCAAGTCACTCATCCTACCCCCCTTGAGGACCGCAAATCCAAAGTCTTGTGGCAGAGCTTGGACATCATCACAGAAGATGCCCTCCTCAAAAGCATTCAGAGACCAAAACCTTCAAACCACTCCATCGATCCCATCCCTAGTGACACTGCCTTGGACTTCTACACCTAGACGCTCCCCTACTAGACTAGTCTGAGTAACATCTTTCTCAACCAAGGCTCCCTTTCTGCTGCTTTCAAACCAGGGCAGGCTACCCCACTTCTAAAGAAACCCTCTGCTGAAGTGAATCACCTCCATAATTTCCACTCTATCTCCAACCTCCTTTTATCTTGCTAAAATTATCTAAAGATGTGTAGCTGAGCAACTCCCCAACGCATCAAGGACAACAACCATCTTGACGAATTTCAATCTGGCTTCACTCAAGGCTACAACACTGAAACAGCCCTAACGAGTAGTGGAACTGCAGGTTGATGTAATAATGTCAATGCTTTTGCATTTGACTCTTGAGGGACGCCTAGTAACGACAAGTTGAACTGCAGCTCTTTGTAGAATTATTTTGATATTGGATATTATAATATTCACTGCCCACAGCTAATCTTGTCCCATAATGCTTTGCAGGACCTTTGGTTGGGATTGTAGTTTTGCCCATAACTGTGCTTGGGGTGGTCCTAAGAAGATGGGACTACCAACGAATCATTCAGAAAGATGTGCGCTTTGTTTTCAGGGCATCTGCTTGGAATCACCACCTCTCTCACTGCTTGCTAAATTTTGATTTTCACTTCTGTGAAATGACTATATGCATTTAAAGACAAAGATACTTGTTATTTTACCAAAAGTATATGAGGTTTCTGTTTTATTAATTGGGAGTCCGTCACCAGCTGAGATTCCATACAATCATTGACACACAGAAATGTCATTTCGAATATGTGACACCCTAAACAGCTTCTCTGTACAGAGGTGACAAACCCACCATCTATTTTCAGATTATGATATTGTTAGTACTACATGTTGCACTTACACTTGTCAGAGTGATGTGCTTGTACAGAGGAGTGACATGCACTCAGGTAATGCTGTGCCTGTGGTCATTTTGCACTGTCCCATGATTACTAAGGACTGGCACATGCTCATGTGAAGAAATTGTCAATGATGGTGTTCCTTTGGGCTATTGCTGCTGCAGCTGCAGTGGGGTGTGGTCCACCTGCCTCATCTTCCTCATCATCGTCCGGTACATCTGGCACTTGTATCCATGGGGCATTGGTGAGTACACATGTGTTGTGCAACACACAACATGCTACGATCATCTTGAATACAATGTCTGGGCTGTACAGGAGCCTTCCACCTATGATGTCCAGGCACCTGAAACGTGACTTCAACGCGCCAAATGCTCATTCCACGATGACCATGGTGCGTTGTGGACCGCATTGTACTGCCTCTGGGCCTGTGTGTTCGGGCTTGGAGGGGTGTCATCATCCAAGGGCAGAGTGTATATCCTTGATCACCTGTGACAGTGCAGAGAGACATGAGTCAATAGTTGGTTCTGCATGATGTGTTGGCAGGCTCACTGGTTCATTGGTGTGTGCTTTGTATGACTTAATGATTTATGTTAGACATGTACTGCTTGTAGCACATGTGAGGCATTAATGTGTGTTACATACCCTCACTGCTGCTCCTCCCTCCCCCGAGCCTATTTACTTGTGTGCGCAGCGCGGTTGCATCACTTGCACTCCTACGGCACACCATTGACTGCCGGCCTGTGCATGTCCACAAGCCTGACAACGAAACTGTGATGTTGTGCGCTGAAGGTGGGCGGCCACGTGTGTGTAGGCCTATGGTAAGGATAGGGCGGACACAGATGTAGAGTTCATGGCTAACTGAATTTGTGATGCTGTTGAGAGTAGACCTTTGGCTTATGCTGCGGTAATAGCGACACACACACAAATGTTGGCCTGTACGATCCCGGACCCCAAGCGGGCTTGTGCTCCATCATTTACCCCTTCTGCCTAACCCACACTCCGGGGGCTTGCTACATTGCAACATTGTCCATTGTGGGACGGGTGGCGCCGACACTACAACAGAGACACACGCATTAGTTACTTCTTTGGCAAGGCCAAAACTTAACCACGCCTAGAGTCCCGGGTTGATGAACCACACCCCTACGCTGGACTGTCGTACACCAGTCCACTCCACTTACACTTACAGGGGGGTACGACACAGCTTCATGTCCCTGGTCTACCCCACTGCCTGAGGTGACATGGTCAATGTTATGTGGTAGGGCCTGGGGCCCTCATGCATACATAATGACCACACAGACACACTTAGATAGTTTGTGGAACTGGCTACGGGCACTTGCGCCTGGCCCCTTTTATTGCCAGGGCGACATGCCCAGTGATGCCTGTGCTGGATGGGTATGAGGTGAGTATAAGCCAGCCCTCAGGGAGTGGTTGGTGCTGGCAACAACTACAACAGTGATTAGACATTCAGAAGGTCAAAGTTCAAACAGCAAGGGCCCATGACTTGAGCTGCACAGAGTTAGTGACCCCGGATGCACAGCAGCCAGCACAGGTACACCGCCACAGGACGGTTACTTGCTGTGTACTGAGGTAGGGCCACGAGAGCTGAGAGGGTCCTCATTGATGTCCATGGTGAATGTCGTGGAGAGTTTCGGGGGATAGTGGAAGGTGTTCTTCCAGGGCATGATGCAGAGGGCAGAACCAAGCAGAAACAGGCAATATGGAGGAGATTAATGATACAGACTCATTCTTAACACAAAGCCAGTATCAGCTACATGATGATGAAGACAACCCCCAGGCCATATACTCAGACGCCACCAATGTTCAACCAGAGAGTGTCCATGAATTTCTGGGCACATAATTAGTGGCACCAGAGCTGAAAGGGGATACAGTCTGCGATGAGCCCTGTACAATGATATAAACTCTGCCATAAATAAATCAAGGCTCAGTTCCAAATGTGGGACCTACTCGCCCGCAGTGTAGGCCGGAAGCAGATGTCAGCAGGGGCCCACAGCCACGTGTCGTTGACTTGCGATGCACAGAGTTAGTGGCATCAGAGCAGTTGATGTAGAGTTCGATCACCTCAATAACAATGATTAATTTTTCCTCCGGACTGAACTGCGACTTCCTCTTACTCCCCTCCTTGTGTACAATGATATGAACTCGGCCATTGAAAAATCAAGACTCAGTTCCAAATGTGTGACCTACTTGACCGAAGTGTAGGCCGATGGCAGTAGTCAGCAACGGACCATTAGCATGTGTAGTTGGAATGCTATGTACAGGGTTGGTGGGACCACATCGAGGGAGTACAGTGATATCAAACGTCCCATTAACATATGAACTCGGCCATCATGATAGCAAGACTCAGTTCCAAATGTGTGACCTACTAGACCGCAGTGTAGGTCGGAGGCAGCGGTGGAGTACGTCAACAAGAAAGGAGTGCTGGGGCCTGTGTTGCGGAGGCCAGCGATGGACTGAGAAGGCAGCCAAGATCGCGGGCCTCGGGCTAGGAGCTTGCACTGGCACGTGGTAGGCCCTCTTTGACACACGCCGGTGTCGGCAGGTAAGCAGTGAGGCATGGGTGCGCAGGGGTGGCTAAGACGGGTCTGGGAGCCAGCGGCCTGAGGTGCAGTAGGCGCACAGGATCACAGGCACCACCGCTCACGGCGTAGGTCTCGTGGCGCGTTGAGTGGCACCGCCCTGTCAGACACGTTGGCCATTACAGAAGAGAACCACGCCCAGAGCACGCCGGGCCAGCCCACTCCACTCACGCTTACAGGGGGGGGGAGAGGTGCGTAACAAGCTCCATTTCCGCAATCTCCCCCACTGCCTGGGGTAACATGGTTGCGTCCACTGTCCACTGCACTCCAAACACCAGCAGTATATGTCAACATGGACATGTCTGCATACTGCAGTCATGCCAGCACATCCATGCCACACTTGGCATTGTGTACATTCCTATTCATGGGTCACTTGCCTCCTTCACACATGCCAGGTTCTCACCTCTCATCACATTTTGCTATTGTGTGGCTGTGCCATGCCGTTGACGGCTCTTGTACATGGCTAGCCCAGGTTACCACAGTAAGTTCTGCTCTCGTGTCTGGTAGGTGGGCATGTTGTTTGGCATGTTGTATGTGAGTTTGTAACGTGTGCATTGCCAGAGTTGTGAGTTGCATGATAGTGGAGTTGGGGTGTTTAGTGTGTTTATTTAGTACTTACCAACAAGCAGTGCATTTCTGTAGGTGCCAGCCTCAAAGAGCTGGTTGATGATGGACTGTCGGAAGATGAAGGAATCATGCACACTGCCTGGGTGTTGGCGACAACATTGGTGAAGAGTCCCCGGTGGTCCACTATTGCCTTACACATTGATGGAATGCATGTGCTTTCTGTTGTGGTAATTTTGTGCTATGTCGGCAGGTGGCACAAGTAGGACATGTGTGCAGTCAATTGCCCCCAACATGTGCAGGAAGCCAGGTATTGCGTTAAAGCCTTGCTTGGTCTCCAGCTGTTCCTGCGTTTTGTGGGGGTAATAAAGGTGCTGGGGTACCAAGCTGATGATGGCATGAAAGACAGTTGTGATGAACTTTGATAGGGCTGGCTGTGAGACTCCTCCAACTCTGGCAGTTGTTTGTTGGAAGGTACCAGAGGCCAACAGGTGCAGCACAGCCAGCAGCTTTGTCTGTGGAGGGATGTTGGTTGTCCGCTGTGTTGGTACTGTCAGCCTGTGGGCAGTGATGGTCAGGATGCAGAGGATGGTTGTCCGTTTGAGCCTGTAGTGGGCAAGGACATCCTCTGGTGTTAAGTCTGTGAAGCTGGTGCGTTTTCTGAAGAGCCGCTGTCTTTGTCTGCGCTGCCTCTGTGGTAGTCCGAGGAGGGACGTTAGGCAGGAGGGGGGCTGGGCCTGCGGGTGGTGGTGGTGGGTGTTGTGGCCCTTTTGGGAATCTGAGCAGCATGATCGTTGGCTCTATGGCATGTGTTGTTCTTCAGATGTGGCTCTGGGCTGGGCTCCCTTTTATGGTGTAGGTTGGCGTCCGACTTAACACCGGGTAAGAGCCGGTGTTAAATCCCTGCTGCTAACGCGCCTTATCGCCTGTTTTGGGATCTTATCGCCGATCTGGCTGGTCGTTGAGAATGTTGCGAAGTGGTGTTGTCAGGCTTCTTGCACTGGAACGCCTACTCTGCAATATCATTGGCGTTAGTAGCCGTGTCATCTGTGGCGATGTTTTTTGCAGCTGCTATCACTGGAAAACTGGTAATATCGGCTTTTAGCACCAGCTTGTGAATAGGGCAGCGATAAGTCCTTGAGCATATGCCCCAGTAACTTTTCTCTTCCATAGGCACTTCCAGGAATAATTCAATCCAGGTCATGGCCCCGATGACCACATGGCATTCACATGAGCTCAATGTTGCCAATATGTATTCTAAACTTGTTTCACCCTAATTATGCTACCTTCCATTTGTATAATCATGGTTGTATATGTAACTTGTTAATATGTAAACTTCATCACGAATCCCTTATGTAACTTGCTTCGTTCCAGTGTGAAGCGCTCTGAACACCTTTGGGTAATGTTCGCGCTATATAAAATTGCTTTAAATACATATTTAATATAATAAGTAGCTCCCGCAGACAATAAGGGTCCCTAATCAAGTCAGCCAGTCACCACACTGAATACACACCAGGGTGCAGTACCATGGGTCGTCACTAGAGGTCCATTAACAAGTCAGCCACGCACCACACTGTACATACACGAGGGTGCAGTGGCTGCTTGATGGAAACTGTTGGTTATTTTTAGGTCTCGTAGTGTTGCAGTGCGAAGCACTGCCGCCACGAGTCTTATAGCTGCTGTCTGTGCCTCCAAGGGAGGCAGAGCTAGCTAAAGACCTGTGCACGAGCCGATTCTACTATGGGCACGAGCCGATTCAGGTCTGTGAACGCGCTTCACAGTGGAACAGCTTGTGCGCTGCAAGTAACAATTATCACAGCATAAGACCCTACTTATCACAGCATGTCAACAGGCACCCCAGGCTGCTGGAGCACTCAACTATAATTAATGTGCAGTTGATTGCTCCAGCAGCATGGGGCGCCTCTCTGCATGCTGTGATAATTATCACTTTAGGGCCTCATGCTGTGATAATTAGGGCGGCATGCTCTATTTGCAGCACTGAACATTTTCAAAGAAGGCAAAGCAGCGACATTCATTGGAGACACTCACCCTCACGCCCTTACCCCCCTCAACCCTTCACACCCCCTGACCCCTCACATCCCTCCTCACAACCCATCACTCTCACACACCCTCACTCACCCTCTCACCCTCACACACCCTCTCACCCCTCACCTTCACACCCCCTCACCCTCACACACCCTCTCACCCCCTCACCTTCACACCCCCTCACCCTCACTCACCCTCTCACCCCCGCACACCACCTCACCCTCACACCCCCCCACCCTCACACCCCTCACCCTCACACCCCTCACCCCCCTCACCCTCACTACCCCTCAACCACCCTCACACCCCCTCACCCCCTCACCCTCATCCTCACACCCCTCACCCTCACGCCCTCACCCCCTCACACCCCCTGACCCCTCACACACCTCCTCGCCTTACACACCCCCTCACTCTCACAACCCCTCACTCACCCACACACACCCTCTCACCCCCTCACCTTCACACACCCTCACCCTCACTCACCCTCTCACCCCCTCACCCTCACACCTTCACCCTCACATCCCCTCACCCTCACCCTCACACCCCTCACCCTCACACCCCTAACAAAACAACATAACAAAGCATAGCATAACAAAACAGCATAGCAAAACAAAGCATAGCATAAAACATAGCTAAACACAACAAAACATAGCATAGCTTAACAAAACACAACAAAACATAGCACAGCAAAACAAAACATAATAGCATAGCAAAACATAGCATATCAAACGCAACAAAACATAGCATAGCATAGCATAACAAAACCTAGCATAGCAAAACAAAGCATAGCATAATAAAACACAACATATAGCATAGCATAACAAAACATAGCATAACAAAGCATAGCATAGCAAAACATAGCATAGCATAGCAAAACATAGCATAGCATACCAAAATATAGCATAGCATAACAAAACATAGCATAGCATAACAAAACATACCATAACAAAACATAACATAGCAAAACAAGGCATAGCATAGCAAAACACAACAAAACATAGCAAAGCATAACAAAGCATAGCATAGCATAACAAAGCATAGCATAGCATAACAAACACAACAAAACATAGCATAGCATAACAAAACAAAGCATAGGATAGCAAAACATAGCATAGCATAATAAAACAAAGCATAATAAAATATTGCATAGCATAACAAAACATAGCATAACATAAAAAACATAGCATAACATAACAAAACATAGCATAGCAAAACAAAACACAACAACACATAGCATAACAAAACATAGCAAAACACAACAAAACATAGCATAGCATAACAAAACAAAGCATAGGCTAGCAAACCATAGCATAGCATAATAAAACAAAGCATAAGAAAACATTGCATAGCATAACATAGCATAACATAACAAAACATAGCATAGCAAAACAAAACACAACACATAGCATAACAAAACATAGCAAAACACAACAAAACATAGCATAGCTTAACAAAACACAACAAAGCATTGCAAAGCATAACAAAACAAAGCATAGGATAGCAAAAAACATAGTATAGCATAAAACAAAGCATAGAATAGCAAAACAAAACATTGCATAGCATAACAAAAAATAGCATAACATAACAAAACATAGCATAGCATAACAAAACACAACAACACACAGCATAACAAAACATAGCAAAACACAACAAAACATAGCATAGCTTAACAAAACACAACAAAACATAGCATAACAAAACAAAACATATCATAGCCTAGCAAAACAAAGCATAGCATACCAAACACAACAAAACATAGCATAGCATAACAAAACATAGCATAGCAAAACAAAGCATAACACACACAACCACACACACAACCACTCACACACAACCACGCACACACAACCACAACCACACACAACCACACACACAACTATCTATCTATCTATTGCCCTCACTATCTATCTATCGCCCTCACTCTATCTATCTCCCTCGCTCTATCTATCTGTCTATCTATCATCGATCGGCCTCACTCTATCAATCTATCTATCTTTTGCCCTCACTCTATCTATCGCCCTCACTCTATCTATCTATCGCCCTCACTCTATCTAGCTATCGCCCTCACTATCTATCTATTGCCCTCACTATCTATCTATTTCCCTCACTATCTGTCTATCACCCTCACTCTATCTATCTATCTATCGCCCTCACTCTATCGCCCTCACTCTATCTATTGCCCTCACGCTATCTATCTATCGCCCTCACTCTATCTACCTATTGGCCTCACTCTATCTATCTCCCTCACTCTATCTATCTAATCGCCCTCACTCTATCTATCTATCTATCTATCTATCTATCTATCTATCTATCTATCTATCTATCGCCTTCACTCTATCTATCGCCTTCACTCTATCTATCTATCTAATCGCCCTCACTCCATCTATCTATCAATCTATCTATCGCCCTCACTCTATCTATCGCCCTAACTCTATCTATCGCCCTCACTCTATCTATCGCCCTTACTCTATCTATCGCCCTTACTCTATCTATCTATCTATCTAATCGTCCTCACTCCATCCATCTATCTATCTATCTATCTATCTATCTATCTATCTATCTATCTATCTATCTATCTATCGCCTTCACTCTATCGCCCTCACTCTACCTATCGCCCTCACTCTATCTATCTATCTATCTATCTATCTATCTATCTATCTATCTATCTATCGCCTTCACTCTATCGCCCTCACTCTATCTATCGTCCTCACTCTATATATTGCCCTCACTTTATCTATCGCCCTCACTCTATCGCCCTCACTCTATCTATTGCCCTCACTCTATCTATCGCCCTCACTCTATCTATCGCCCTCACTCTATCTATCGCCCTCACTCTATCTATCTATCTATCGCCCTCACTCTATCTATCTTTCTATCTTTCTATCTCTCTCTCTATCGCCCTCACTCTATCTATCTATCGCCCTCCCTCTATCTATCGCCCTCACTCTATCGCCCTCACTCTATCTATCTATCTATCTATCTATCTATCTATCTATCTATCTATCTATCTATCTATCTATCTATCTATCGCCCTAACTCTATGTATCTATCTATCGCCCTAACTCTATCGCCCTTACTCAACCTATCGCCCTCACTCAACCTATCGCCCTCACTCAACCTATCGCCCTCACTCAACCTATCACCCTCACTCAACCTATCTATCTAGATACTGATCGCCATCACTCTATCTATCTAGATACTGATCGCCATCACTCTATCTATTTATCTAGATACTGATCGCCATCACTCTATCTATTTATCTAGATACTGATCGCCATCACTCTATCTATTTATCTAGATACTGATCGCCTAGATACTGATCGCCATCACCCTATTTGTCTAGCTATCTATCGCCCTCACTCTATCTATCTTTCTATCTATCTCTCTATCGCCCTCACTCTATCTATCTATCGCCCTCCCTCTATCTATCGCCCTCACTCTATCTATCGCCCTCACTCTATCTATCGCCCTCACTCTATCTATCGCCCTCACTCTATCTATCGCCCTCACTCTATCTATCTATCGCCCTCACTCTATCTAGCTATCGCCCTCACTATCTATCTATTGCCCTCACTATCTGTCTATCACCCTCACTCTATCTATCTATCGCCCTCACTTTATCGCCCTCACTCTATCTATTGCCCTCACGCTATCTATCTATCGCCCTCACTCTATCTACCTATTGGCCTCACTCTATCTATCTCCCTCACTCTATCTATCTAATCGCCCTCACTCTATCTATCTATCTATCTATCTATCGCCTTCACTCTATCTATCGCCTTCACTCTATCTATCGCCCTCACTCTATCTATCGCCCTCACTCTATCTATCGCCCTCACTCTATCTATCGCCCTCACTCTATCTATCTATCTAATCGCCCTCACTCCATCTATCTATCAATCAATCTATCGCCCTCACTCTATCTATCTATCTATATCTATCTATCTATCTTATCTATCTATCTATCGCCTTCACTCTATCGCCCTCACTCTACCTATCGCCCTCACTCTATCTATCTATCTATCTATCTATCTATCTATCTATCTATCTATTTATTGCCTTCACTCTATCGCCCTCACTCTATCTATCTATCTATCGCCTTCACTCTATCTATCGCCCTCACTCTATCTATCGCCCTCACTCTACCTATCAATGTATCTATCTATCTGTCGGCCTCACTCTATCTATCTATCGCCCTCACTCTATCTATCACCCTCACTCTATCTATCAATCTATCTATCGCCCTCACTCTATCTATCAATCTATCTATCGCCCTCACTCTATCTATCAATCTATCTATCGCCCTCACTCTATCTGTCACCCTCACTCTATCTATCGCCCTCACTCTATCTATCGCCCTCACTCTATCTATCGCCCTCACTCTATCTATTGCCCTCACTCTATCTATCGCCCTCACTCTATCTATCGCCCTCACTCTATCGCCCTCACTCTATCTATCGCCCTCACTCTATCTATCGCCCTCACTCTATCTATTGCCCTCATTCTATCTATCGCCCTCACTCTATCTATCTATCGCCCTCACTCTATCTATCTATCTATCGCCCTCACTCTATCTATCTATCTATCGCCCTCACTCTATCTATCTATCTATCTTTCGCCCTAACTCTATGTATCTATCTATCGCTTTAACTCTATCGCCCTCAATCAACCTATCGCCCTCACTCAACCTATCGCCCTCACTCAACCTATCGCCCTCACTCAACCTATCGCCCTCACTCAACCTATCACCCTCACTCAACCTATCTATCTAGATACTGATCGCCATCACTCTATCTATCTAGATACTGATCGCCATCACTCTATCTGTCTAGCTATCTATCGCCCTCACTCTATTTATCTAGATACTGATCGCCATCATTCTATCTATTTATCTAGATACTGATCGCCTAGATACTGATCGCCATCACTCTATCTGTCTAGCTATCTATCGCCCTCACTCTATCTATCGCCCTCACTCTATCTATCTATCTATCTATCTATCTATCTATCTATCTATCTATCTATCTATCTATCTATCTATCTATCTATCGCCCTAACTCTATGTATCTATCTATCGCCCTAACTCTATCGCCCTCACTCAACCTATCGCCCTCACTCAACCTATCGCCCTCACTCAACCTATCGCCCTCACTCAACCTATCACCCTCACTCAACCTATCTATCTAGATACTGATCGCCATCACTCTATCTATTTATCTAGATACTGATCGCCATCACTCTATCTATTTATCTAGATACTGATCGCCTAGATACTGATCGCCATCACCCTATCTGTCTAGCTATCTATCGCCCTCACTCTATCTATCTTTCTATCTATCTCTCTATCGCCCTCACTCTATCTATCTATCGCCCTCCCTCTATCAATCGCCCTCACTCTATCTATCGCCCTCACTCTATCTATCGCCCTCACTCTATCTATCGCCCTCACTCTATCTATCGCCCTCACTCTATCTATCGCCCTCACTCTATCTATCGCCCTCACTCTATCTATCTATCGCCCTCACTCTATCTAGCTATCGCCCTCACTATCTATCTATTGCCCTCACTATCTGTCTATCACCCTCACTCTATCTATCTATCTATCGCCCTCACTCTATCGCCCTCACTCTATCTATCTTTCTATCTATCTCTCTATCGCCCTCACTCTATCTATCGCCCTCACTCTATCTATCGCCCTCACTCTATCTATCTATCGCCCTCACTCTATCTAGCTATCGCCTTCACTATCTATCTATTGCCCTCACTATCTGTCTATCACCCTCACTCTATCTATCTATCTATCGCCCTCACTCTATCGCCCTCACTCTATCTATTGCCCTCACGCTATCTATCTATCGCCCTCACTCTATCTACCTATTGGCCTCACTCTATCTATCTCCCTCACTCTATCTATCTAATCGCCCTCACTCTATCTATCTATCTATCTATCTATCGCCTTCACTCTATCTATCGCCTTCACTCTATCTATCGCCCTCACTCTATCTATCGCCCTCACTCTATCTATCTATCTAATCGCCCTCACTCCATCTATCTATCAATCAATCTATCGCCCTCACTCTATCTATCTATATCTATCTATCTATCTTATCTATCTATCTATCGCCTTCACTCTATCGCCCTCACTCTACCTATCGCCCTCACTCTATCTATCTATCTATCTATTTATTGCCTTCACTCTATCGCCCTCACTCTATCTATCTATCTATCGCCTTCACTCTATCTATCGCCCCCACTCTATCTATCGCCCTCACTCTACCTATCAATGTATCTATCTATCTGTCGGCCTCACTCTATCTATCTATCGCCCTCACTCTATCTATCACCCTCACTCTATCTATCAATCTATCTATCGCCCTCACTCTATCTATCAATCTATCTATTGCCCTCACTCTATCTGTCACCCTCACTCTATCTATCGCCCTCACTCTATCTATCACCCTCACTCTATCTATCGCCCTCACTCTACCTATCAATGTATCTATCTATCTGTCGGCCTCACTCTATCTATCTATCGCCCTCACTCTATCTATCACCCTCACTCTATCTATCAATCTATCTATCGCCCTCACTCTATCTATCAATCTATCTATCGCCCTCACTCTATCTGTCACCCTCACTCTATCTATCGCCCTCACTCTATCTATCGCCCTCACTCTATCTATCGCCCTCACTCTATCTATTGCCCTCACTCTATCGCCCTCACTCTATCTATCGCCCTCACTCTATCTATCGCCCTCACTCTATCGCCCTCACTCTATCGCCCTCACTCTATCTATCGCCCTCACTCTATCTATCGCCCTCACTCTATCTATTGCCCTCGCTCTATCTATCGCCCTCACTCTATCTATCTATCGCCCTCACTCTATCTATCTATCTATCTTTCGCCCTAACTCTATGTATCTATCTATCGCTTTAACTCTATTGCCCTCAATCAACCTATCGCCCTCACTCAACCTATCGCCCTCACTCAACCTATCGCCCTCACTCAACCTATCGCCCTCACTCAACCTATCGCCCTCACTCAACCTATCGCCCTCACTCAACCTATCACCCTCACTCAACCTATCTATCTAGATACTGATCGCCATCACTCTATCTATCTAGATACTGATCGCCATCACTCTATCTATCTAGATACTGATCGCCATCACTCTACCTATTTATCTAGATACTGATCGCCATCATTCTATCTATTTATCTAGATACTGATCCGCCTAGATACTGATCGCCATCACTCTATCTGTCTAGCTATCTATCGCCCTCACTCTATCTATCTTTCTATCTATCTCTCTATCGCCCTCACTCTATCTATCGCCCTCACTCTATCTATCGCCCTCACTCTATCTATCGCCCTCACTCTATCTATCGCCCTCACTCTATCTATCGCCCTCACTCTATCTATCGCCCACACTCTATCTATCGCCCTCACTCTATTTATCTATCGCCCTCACTCTATCTAGCTATCGCCCTCACTATCTATCTATTGCCCTCACTATCTGTCTATCACCCTCACTCTATCTATCTATCTATCGCCCTCACTCTATCGCCCTCACTCTATCTATTGCCCTCACGCTATCTATCTATCGCCCTCACTCTATCTACCTATTGGCCTCACTCTATCTATCTCCCTCACTCTATCTATCTAATCGCCCTCACTCTATCTATCTATCTATCTATCTATCTATCGCCTTCACTCTATCTATCGCCTTCACTCTATCTATCGCCCTCACTCTATCTATCGCCCTCACTCTATCTATCGCCCTCACTCTATCTATCTATCTAATCGCCCTCACTCCATCTATCTATCAATCAATCTATCGCCCTCACTCTATCTATCGCCCTCACTCTACCTATCAATGTATCTATCTATCTGTCGGCCTCACTCTATCTATCTATCGCCCTCACTCTATCTATCACCCTCACTCTATCTATCAATCTATCTATCGCCCTCACTCTATCTATCAATCTATCTATCGCCCTCACTCTATCTATCAATCTATCTATCGCACTCACTCTGTCACCCTCACTCTATCTATCGCCCTCACTCTATCTATCGCCCTCACTCTATCTATCGCCCTCACTCTATCTATCACTCTATCTATCGCCCTCACTCTATCTATCGCCCTCACTCTATCTATCGCCCTCACTCTATCTATCGCCCTCACTCTATCTATCGCCCTCACTCTATCTATCTATCTATCGCCCTCACTCTATCTATCTATCTATCGCCCTCACTCTATCTATCTATCTATCTTTCGCCCTAACTCTATGTATCTATCTATCGCTTTAACTCTATCGCCCTCAATCAACCTATCGCCCTCACTCAACCTATCGCCCTCACTCAACCTATCGCCCTCACTCAACCTATCGCCCTCACTCAACCTATCACCCTCACTCAACCTATCTATCTAGATACTGATCGCCATCACTCTATCTATCTAGATACTGATCGCCATCACTCTATCTATCTAGATACTGATCGCCATCACTCTATCTATTTATCTAGATACTGATCGCCATCATTCTATCTATTTATCTAGATACTGATCGCCTAGATACTGATCGCCATCACTCTATCTGTCTAGCTATCTATCGCCCTCACTCTATCTATCTTTCTATCTATCTCTCTATCGCCCTCACTCTATCTGTCGCCCTCACTCTATCTGTCGCCCTCACTCTATCTATCGCCCTCACTCTATCTATCGCCCTCACTCTATCGCCCTCACTCTATCGCCCTCACTCTATCTATTGCATCACCACAGTATCACTCAGCACCACCACAGCATCACTAAGGGGCACAGCAACATCCCTATGCGCTACCACAGGATCATTGAATGCTACAGCATCACTAGTCGCCACCACAACATCACTCAGCGCCACCACAGCATCAATCTGTGCAACCATTCAACAACAACTGGGTCAAATATGTGCTCTCAATGTTTCAAGCTTTATTACAAATGTCACAAAAAGAGGTTAGTATTTGACTTCTGTTCTTGGATTTTAGTCACAATAAAATACACTGAACATATTCTTCACAAAAGTTATTTACAAAAGTTTAAGCTATTGCCATTTTAAATTACAATAACTTTTATTTAAGTATTAATTATTAAAAAAATTAAAAGCCATTGTTATTTGTAATATCAATACATCTAAGTCACGTGAATACAACACATATTCCATTACAAATGCTATAGGTGTCACAAGTTATAACTATTGGCATTGTAAATGACAAAGCTATTATTTTTGCTATTTTCAAAACCAACACATAAATAAAAAATGTGTCATTTACAATACCAATAGCTCAAACTTTCCTAACGCGAGACCTTATGCATTGAAAATGCTTGTTTTTTTTACAGGAATGGCACGGTCGTCACTAGGAGCCTCCGTTAAGTCAGAGCCCACGCTGTACAGGGACAGCTAAAGTCTCCTGCTAGATGGAAATCGACGCCGTTTTTTTGTTTTTTCCCTTTTCCTTGCACGACGCTGTAAGAAAGCACTTCCAGTGCAATATGGCGGACTATGAACAGACATCCGCCTTCCCATAATGCTTTGCAAACATGGGAAACCCTGCTCCCCTAATAAAACAAATTCACTTATCATTAATTACACTTTAGTTGCGTATGTTTTGTGTTATGTATACAAACTTTGTTCTAGATCCGTAGTCGCGCTAATATTCACAAGAGTCGAAATCACACCATTAAGAAGTATACTCAGGTCTAATTACCACTTTTATGTAGACAGCGGAATCGATTTTCGAAATCAGGTGCACTTCGTGTGGCTCTGATGAAGAAACTTCGAATTTTTGGAACCTCTGATTAACTTCAGAAGTCACTCATACGTTTCAATAATAGAGAAAGAAATCAAGAAATAAATTACAAAATGCCTCTGAGATAGAATTCGAACAGACCTTTAGTTTTCCAAACTTGCAACTGACCTTGAGATTTCATGACAGTTTAAGGAACTCCGGGACAAACGTCATGCAAATACAAATACACTTTCTGCTTCAGATACCATTTGAGTGAGTGCAGATGGCACAACCCAAAGCACAGCGTCACGAAAACCCTTTGAGACAGCCAGAGCATGTGCTTTCACGCAGTCTGTGGGATGCAAGAAATAAATCAAACAACCTGTAGTAAATTCGCCTTTTCTGTCTAGTCACTCTGGCCGGGTCACTCTGGGTTTTGTTACCTTTTTGCTGAACCCTAATTTTGCTGACTGTAGGACTTAAAACAGGATTGAATAGGTGAACTCCTAATTACCATATTTAGCTTACTTTTAAGTCCAAAGTTTATGGTGTATCAAGTGCACCCAGGGCCTGTAAGTTAAGTCACTAGGGGCTTATTTATTAGAGTCCTGCATTACTTTGCACCACATAAAGTTGTACATAGATGAAGCAGGGCTCTCATTTCAATTTATGATGCCACACAAACCTACTCTACATGTCGGTGAGTGGCCTTATATTAATGAGGAAGGCAATGCAGTGCAAATCACGTCGCCTTACTCTGTGCCCAGGAGGCATTCCATGGGGGCCATTGGATATTTTCCCACGCAACACCCATAGAATTTGACGCAGCCCCAGATTTACGAAGTAATGTAAACCTAGGGAAGCGCCAGTTCTGCACACCTCCCAAGATGAGGCGTAACGAGGAGAAATATTTGTATTTCTCCTCATATTTTCCTCTTCTTATGTGTGCTTAGGGTTTTTTTGTGCAGGATGGTGCCACTTCCAGCCCAAAAACAATCCTGCATGCAAGAGTGCCTACGTTGGCGCTAGAACGCCGAAACGGCGAAAGCGAAGAAAGAAAGAACAGAAATGCAGAATATTGCATAAATACAGTGCGTTCCTGCATAGGGCAGTGCTGCCCTATGATAACATCCCACAAATAAGCTCCCTAATGTGCCATCCACTACAGTGTCAGTTAAAACATGGCATCATTGTGAGCCCTTCGGCGTTCTAAAACAAAACGGAAATTAATTTCTTGTCAGCCTGGTGGAGGGCGGGATGTGAAGTCGTAGTGACAACAGAGGTTTCAACATCTGAACAAAGGAAGCACTAAGGCAGCACATAAACACAGATTATGGCCGGGCTTAAACAAAGCAGAGCAGAATGTTTTACAGGTGTGTGCCCTAAGCAAAGTTACAAATACATAACCTGGCTCGCCCTTTCTTTAAGAAAATGACAATGCTTAGAGCTTGTCTTCCCATGGCAGAACATTATATATGGGCTAAAGAACTCCCAACATTATAAGGATGATGCAAGTCACCGAGGAGTTCCATGACCAGTTCATCCACGATTCACGGAATGAACTTAAGACTCAATCCTAAACTTACTACTATTTTGGTATTCACAGAATGCACTTACTACTTTTGGTATTCACAGAAGTTAGGATTTTGTCTTAAGTTTGTCTTAAGGCAAACTTAAGACAAACTTAAGACAGACTTAAGTTAGGATTTTGTCTTAAGTCTGTCTTAAGTTTGTCTTAAGATAAAATCCTAACTTCTGTGAATACCAAAATAGTAGTAGTAAATAGTGTTAAACAGATAAACCCCCCTAATATCCCATTATCGTCTCTTGATCCTTTAGCTGAGCCTTTCTCTGACATGATTGAAATTGAAAGGATGTCTAAACGATCTAACGTAGTTTTTGAAAAGGAAAGTGTAGACACCGCTTTTATAGACTTCATTCCTCTGTTTGATACGGATCTTATTATAAATAGATCTGTTCTTCTCAATTGCTTTTGGGAGATTGAAAGTTTAAAATTGATCCAAACTAACAACATAGATGTAGTCTCTATTTTGAAATCTGAGGTTGGGAAGATAGCAAGGGTTAGATTTTACTCTAAAATTATAGTAAATCATATTTTACAATGGTCTGAAGGATTACAAAGTAGGGGGATTGATGTTATTCCTTTTCTCATGAGACCTCGCAACGACAGTCGTATAAATCTGCCCTCCCTCTCTGCTGAATCTGCTGGCAACACAGACTGGTCCTCAAAAACTGATGAATTAAAAATCTGTATTTCAAAAAATGAAAGGTACGTGATTTACAAAAACCCACTTCCTTGTCAAACAAATTTTGTAGAAGAAAGTCTTAAATGGAATTGGTTGCCAGGTGTTTTGTCATGCAAATCTACCCCCATCTAGGAGAGGCCGTGCCAAGGGTGGAGTTGCTTGTCTACTCTCGAATAAAATAAGATGGAATTTTGCCAATTTTTTAGACTCTGATAAATTGTTTCAGACAATAACCTTGTCAAACCTCGTCAACGACGACCCAGGAAAATCACTGGTATTGATAAATACTTATATTCCTCCAGATGCTTGTTTCAATGCTGGTTTAAAGAAGGTCTTTTCCTTCATACAGAATCTTTTAGGCTCTCAATTCCCCCCTCACATATTACAATTAGGGGATTTTAATGGTAAAATCTCTTATTGCAGCCTAGAACTGTTTAGGAATAAGCTTAAGGAGGAATCATTACATATACCACAAGCTTTATTCCCTGGTAATATTAAGACCAATAAGAGAGGAGAATTATTACTGGAGGAAACATTAGAGGCAGACTGCATTATAATAAATGGAAGGCTTCCCTCTGATATTCTGGCAAATTTTACACATAAATCTAACAATAGTAAATCAAATAATAGTGAATCTATTCTTGATTATGTGGTCGTGGGTAGTACTTCCTTTTATCTTCTGAAAAACCTGTTGGTAATTGATACTGAATTTAGTGATCATAAGGTACTTGCCACCACTGTAAATGTAAACCCTCCTGCTGTGGATACGTGGCTCATAAATAGTGAACTGGTAAATTTCGGAGTCAATTCTGGGAGATGTTACTGGAATTTTAAGGCCATTGAGGGCCTGACAAGTATTTTAGAGGCTGCTGTGGAGAATTTGGCTCTCTGGGATGGATGTGAATTAATATGTTTTTCTGACCTCTTGAACAAAGTAATTTCTATTGCAAAGAAACCCCCCCCCCTGCAAAAAATCCTAAAGCAGCCCCCAGCTGTCTTCGACATTTGAATATTGAAATAAATAAATTGGTAAGAGAGCAATACCTTGCATATACCCCTGAAAGGTATCACAGAATAGTCCTATTCAAAAGACGGAGGAATAGGAAGAAGGCTAAATTAAACTTATTAAACTGGATTAAACTTAGTGAGGCTGCTCATAATGGTCAAGCTAGGAAATTTTGGTCAATAATAGGGGAGGGCTGTGCATTAAGATCTAGATCTTTGCCAATTCCCATTGAAGAACAAATTTGGGTTGAGTATATCGAGAACTTATATGCTAGTAATGGCAGGGTCCATGAGAACAGTAGATCACAAGTGGACAACTCTCCTTACGGACCACCGTCCGAAAAGGACATTGAACAAGCCATTTAGGGCTTGCGCTCTTCTGGTGCAATGGGTCCGGATGAGCTCCCCATCTCGGTTATAAAACAACATAGTAAGATGTGGAGTAAAATTCTTTTTCCAGTTTTTAACTTCTGTTTCTCTAGTAAAGCTGTTCTCCCCTCTTGGAGGGGGAGCATATTAGTCCCCCTTTATAAGAGGGGAGTCCGTAACATGCCACAAAATTATCGTCAAATTACCCTTTTGGATGCCATAGGCAAGGTTTTTACAAAATGTATCCTTAAATTAATTAATGATTGGGTGTCTAGGGATGAAATCTTGCCCTTTGAACAGACTGGGTTCAGGCAAAATCATAGTACTCTAGACAATCTGACGGCACTGCAGGTTATAACAGAGAAATACGTCAAGATTCGTGGAGGGAGAGTCTATGGCGCCTTTATAGATTTCTCCACAGCATTTGATAAAGTAGATCGATCTTTGCTGTGGAGGAAATTATCTCATCTTGGCAGGCCGTCCACTCTCCTCGAATTAATACAAGCTTTACATTCGGATACCTGGTGCAGAGTGTTGTAAGGTGAGGAAAGGGGTCTTTCGCAAGTATTTACTACAGCTAATGGGTTAAAACAAGGCTGTTTATTGGCCCCTTTATTGTTTTCCCTTTATATAACTGATCTCCCCCATGCTCTGTCTGCAAGTGAAGGAATAGCTCCGGTGTTGGGGGGTGTTCCAATCGTTTGTTTAATGTATGCAGACGATATACTGATCCTAGACTTAACACCTAAAGGTCTAAATAATCGTCTGCACGCTCTTCATAAATATGCCGAGGCACACCACTTGAAGATAAATGTTTCAAAAAGCAAAGTAATGTGCATGACGGGTAGGGAAAAGTTGAAACATGCTAATTTCCCATGGTCGGTGGGAGGACAAAGATTGGAAGTGGTACCATCTTATGTCTTCCTTGGAAAAGTTGTTACGCGCAATTTAACTGAGAAGGCTCATATAGACAATATTACGCAGAAAACAATTATTCAAGGCAGAAGTTTAGTCTCACTTTATAAGGCTACTGGCAGAAGGCACTTTTCCATTTAGCGGGAGGTTTACCGAGCAAAAATTCCAGCATCATTACTCTATGGTACGGAAATAGATGATATAAAAACTTGGGGTTTCTTAAACTCTACGGAAGGCAAAATTCTGCGTAGTCTTACTATGGTTAATACTGAGAGCTCTATAGTCGCATTTAGACTTGAATTCGGCCTACGTAGCAGTTGGGTTCAAGGTTTAGCGGGAATAGTGCGTTGGGTTTTTAATCTTTGACAGGGGGACCCAGGCACCCTAAGATATATCATAAAAACTGAGCTGCTTGGAAACTTTAAAGAATATTCGTCAATTGTAAAACATTTTAGAAAGGCAGTTGATCTTCAACTTGACGAATCGGTTCTATTTACTTTATCTAAACATCAGTTGAAATCCATCTTGAAGTTGTCCTCTTGGGAATTAAGCTTCAGGTTGGATAGGGAATCACGTACTTTAAAAAAAATGCGTCCGTCTGGCTATTGACGCCTGCCAAATGAGAATAGCCCAACCATGGAACCTCCCTCATGGAGTACGGCGATTCTTGTTTTTACTGAGGCAGGACTTACTTCCGTTGAATTCTTTGATGTCCAGATGGTACACCTCCTCAGCTTTTTGTGATCTCTGTAATAATTCAATTCAGGATATTAATCATGTCCTTTTTGTGTGCCCGGCTCACTTTGATCGAGAAGGTTCTTGAATCGAGAGCACGCCCACACAATGTACCCTCGCTATTCATTCTTGAATTACTTGAAATTTGCCTAACCAGAAACTTTTTTCTTTTTGAGGGACAATTTTACGGCCAAGTCAAAGGAACATCCATGGGAGCGATTTTTGCTCCCAACCTGGCGATTCTGTACATGGACCATCTAGAGACTAATACCATCCTTCACACGTCTAATCCTTTCCACAATGGTATCTCCTTGTGGAAAAGATACATTGACGATATTTTCCTACTATGGAATGATTCCGCTGAAAATCTTTTAGCATTCCAACATTGGCTTAACAATAACAGTGGAGGTCTCTGCTACACTATATCCACCAGTAAAGAATCCATCCCTTTCCTTGACTTACAAATAAAACACACTGAAGGCCGCCTTACTACCACGTTGCATCGCAAGCCCACAGAGCGGAATACTTTGCTCCAATATACCAGTCATCACCCCCGGGCACTACGCGACTCCTTACCCTTTTCCCAGTTCCTCCGTATTAGGCGTATGTAGGAGAGTAGGGTCTGCAATCCCATGATCACCCAGATTTTTTGATTTTTGTTTCACTGGTTTACGACTTTCTCTGGCTGTGGGCCTGCTAATCAGACCCACAGCCTGGCTGTTCTCTTTCTAAATTACGATATGTACCCTAGGTGCATTTGCCAATTGGTACTGGGCCACCTTATCAGACCCCGTAACGCAGGGCATAGGGGTACCCAGGGCCGCCAGGGGCTGCAGCATGTATTATGCCACCCCTGGCTGGCCTCCTAAATTTGACACAACTGGCTGCATGACAGCTGGGGCGAAGTCGTGTAATCACACTTTGCTTTAGGTATAGTAGCTCTATATCTAACCATACAATGGACACCCGAGTTCCTATCAGTCACTCCTATGGCAGGCCTTAACAATCCTGAAGGCAGAGTGCGTGGGCTCGTGTGAGCTAGGTTCAGGCCCGAGCCGAGCCCGGCTGCAGCTTGCGGAATCAAGACCCAATAGCTGTTCCATGATAACGCGTACCATATCGGTAACTCCGGTATCGCGTTATCAAAGCATGTCGAGTAAGGTGTCATACGAATCGGGGTGCTGCCCTCTCACCAATTCTGGCGATGAGGTTAGCATCCCACCCTTCTAGAGGGACACGACATGTACGTAACTGTGAACCCCGGTTAAAGTTAACTGAAGCCTCAGCTCCACAAAATGGATGCTGCCACCACAGACACAAGTCTGACCTCCTGCTGCTGGGAGTCCTTCCAGCGAGGAGCACTTGGACAAAGGGTTTCCTGTCGAGGGCGCTGTTCGCACCGTCCCAGACAGGGTTTGTGTATTCTGGGTAGGTAGGGCTTTGGCGAGAAGGTGACTGCGGAGTGGCACCCCGGTGCTCACTACGCATCTGCCGGTTAGAACCAGTTCCAGGGGCGACAGCCCTGGCCTGGGGAAAGCCCGGCAGGGGAGAGGGGCGTAACTACCCCCCTTCCTGGTCCCACCCTTAGGGCAGGACCTAGTCATGTACCCACCCCTTTCTTTAGGATAAAGACCGGAGCGGGGACCCTTCCAAATTAGATCATCTTTGAATCAAGAACTACTTTCTACGAAAGGACACTCAAGACTCTTCTCAAGATTTCTCCCTTGTGGCTAAGGAGTAGTCACCCTGCATCAGCGGGCACCAACTAAGAACTCTGCGGTTTGCTGCAAGTCCTTCCTCAAGGATCCGACGGCCCAGCTCGACGAGAACCGGCTTCCCTGGCACCTCTGACCTCTACCCACGTCATCAGCTCAGCTGTGATCTGTGGGTGCGACGAGACCTCGAGGGACCGGCCATCATCAGAACCTGCACGCTCTTAAAAACCAGCACGACCATCGAGGTAACTCTCTGGTGAGTGCTCTGGGGTCCGAGAAGCCCCGACCCTGAGCCGCTCTAGCACCGAAGTGCAGTCTCCCAGCATCTCCACGATCTGCGTGGGGCCCTTCTGCTCGCTGCTCAGCACGTTGTCTGGTCACTCGCCGCTGGCTTGTGCCCTTCTGTGACGACATCCGAGAATCATCACTGCTGGTCTGGTTGCTCCAGACTGGCCCTTGCTTCCATCTTTGCGAGAAGCACCCCGGACCCCCCTGGTCCACTCAAGACGCCATCTTAGGCCCACCCCGTGGCCCTGAGATCTGCCAAGGCTTGTTGCCCCATCCTGGGCCCAGCGACGCCGACAGCATCATCCTTCGTGGGACAGCTCGCACCTCCACCGTGGTCGCCGACAACGCCTCCTGGTCCGTGAGACTGCAGAGCCTAGCGTCGCCCACTCACCTAGTCGAGGTGACGGCCAACCGGTGCCTTCCTGGTACCCTCTGACTACTGGCTAGTAGTACGAACTTGGTCCCCTCTGCTTTCAGGTTTCATCAATCTCCGATCCAGGCTTGGATCTCTACGAACTATTCAGCACTGGTCGCCGGCCAGCAACTCCTTTCTTCCGGCTCCTGGCTCGTCAGCGAAGACCCCGACGCCTGTAAGACTTGTGCAGCCGCAGCCCTCGTGGCTAGGTAACTCGGCATTTCGGTGCCTGCATAGCCTCCTTACTCCAGGGTCCCGAGTCCCTCGCTTCCGACTTGCCTTATCGGGTCCGCCCGAGACCTTAACCTTTCCGTGTCCTCGGACACTTGTTTAATTGTGCACTTGAAGTATTTGCTAAAGAGATTTGGTTTGTGCTTAGTACCCTGTCCTCATAAAGAGTACAGGGCTGTTGTGATTCTTAATAAATATCCTGTTTATTTTCATAACACTTGTGTGGTGTCCTTTCACTGGGTGTTCAAGGGGTACATGTGTGGTAAACAGCTGGCTTAACACGCCCTCTCGAGTCTTTAGCCTTAGACTGCTCGTATCCACGCTACTAGGATAGCTGGTCTATAGGTTGACTTACAACCAAACACCATAAGGGTCGTCGGAACGATACATAGCGGTCGCTAGAATAGCGAACGTTACATATCGGGCCAACTTCTCACATTGGTGAGCAGCGGTTGGGATTTGAGCTTGCTGTTGTTTTACCACACGTATCCTAAGAATATCTTGTTGAAAGATCGCACAAGTACTGTTAGTACATATAACTAAAAGCTTAAAATACTCTGAGTTCTACTGAACCAGCTGTTGTAGCTCCTCAAGGCTTAGCACACCTTGGCTACAACTCTTAGCAAGGGAACAGTAGGTAAACACATAGTGTAGGTAGGTGCATCACTTACACCACACTAGAAACAGTATGTCAGACAAAGGGGGAAACTCTGGGTCTCCCCTTGTGTCAGTTGACCCTCCACAGGTCATCCCTTCAGGATATACTGTGCTGAGCTTCAAGGAGTTGAGACGGCTGTGTCACTCCAGGAAGATTCAGCAGGGGTCTAACCCCACAACGTCCTTTCTGATTGGTCTCTTGGAGACTTATGATGCCAGGAGAGCTGAGAAACTTCGTAGCTCTTCTAATCCAGAAGGAGACATGCCTCCCCTCGAGGGAACCCGAGACGATCCTGACCTCATCCACCTCGCAACTGAGAACGAAGATGGGGAGGAAGATGAGGATGAGGATCTCTCTGGGGATGAGGCAGACAAGGGACAGGTAGAAGTCGTCAGACTTAGCAGGTCCAACTTAAGCAAACATGATAGCGGTACTGGGGGACCCCTGGGGCCACTATCAGGTCAGCTTAACATTGGGAACGGACGAGCCAGATCTCTGTCAAGAGGCTCTGGCAGATCCCTTCAAACCAATGGCTCTCACAACTCGTCTCAGAGAGGGATGACGTCCCCCCAGAGGAGAGTGTACGAAGCTAAGGAAAGGGCAGCTAATCTAAGGATTGAAAGGGAAGAACTTGCCCTGGCCAAGGAGAGGCTTGCCTTTGCAAGAGAGCAACAGTTAAGTGGGGTAGTCCCCACTGGTGGCAGCAATATACCTAGTAATAGGGAAAAGAGTTTCGATACGAAACACCTTGGTAAGATAGTGCCCCCCTTTAAACAAGGGGACGACATCCACAAATGGATTACTGCTTTGGAGAGGGCCTGCACTGTGCAGGGCGTTCCCCAGAGTCAGTGGGCAGCTATCTTGTGGCTCTCCTTTGAAGGTAAAGGAAGAGACAAGCTCCTCACCACAAGGGTGGAGGATGCTAACAATTACCAAATCTTGAAAAATACGGAGGGAGGAGCCTAGCCTGCGACCAAGATGGCCGCCTGATCCTTCGGCTCCGCCGACCCTTCCGTTCATCTCCCGAAACGCCGAAGATCCTGTTCACCATCCTGCCCGCTTGTCGGAGTCCTGGATCCGCGAAGCGCTCCTGAGTCCAGCGGTGTTCTTTTCAGCGCGATCCTGGTGGCAGAGACGGCGAGGAGTCCCGATCCCTGCTACAGTGTTGCAGCGCTGCGGCCGAGTCTTTGTTCTCCGGAGGCTGCCGTTCCTCGTTGCGGCTACAGCTGACATTGTATCAGGACGGGGTCGGCTGATTGGAATCTCTGGCCTTACTGCTTTCCTAGCTGCATCGGGCCGCCCTGTCCTGCATTCCCTGGCGCCGGACTCGATTTATCACCGTGATCGACAGGCTTCACCCTCCCCTCGGCCAGTGGACGGCTCCGGACATCTTCTTGCCATTCTAGACTGAGCCGGGAGCCATCTTGTGCTGGGCGCTCGGCGGCCATTCGGCGTGCACCTAGTGGACAGTGCTGCACTGACGCCGGGGACTGAGCGAAGGGCACCGTCTTGCTGCTGTGCTCCCGAAGCGACAACACTTGGGGACCGGCTACTGGTAAGCGGCTGAAGTGATGGCCGAAGGCTTCCAATCTCGAGGGTTGCGACGTGATCCTGAGCCCGGGGCGCGTGAGACTGCAGCTCCCTCGCCTCCTGCGGTATCCCTCAGCCTCGCGGATGTTATGCTTGCCCTGACAGACCTCCGTGGAACTATGCGTGCCATGGTCCTTGACCTTCAATGCCAACCGGAAATCTCCGTTAACGCGGAACCCTTGGATGGACATACCGCGCCCTCTGTGCTGTGCACTTCGCCACACCCGGTGCTTGTCTGTGACTGCCAACCTGCTCAGACGGACTTGATGGTGCTGGACGAGAGTGATACCGCTGCTGCCGAGCTATCCAGTATTGTTGCAGGGGTGTGTGGAGATCTCGGTCCTTGGCGGACACTGGGGACTTGTGTCTGGGCGCCTTACTTCACGATTGTTTCGGGGCTTCCTTGCGGGTCCCACTGGTCCATCCTGGAGTTGCAACTGCTGTTCTTGCTGGCTGCCCTTCACGCGTTGCGATTGTGCGTTGCCACTTTCTGGATAGACACTCACCGTCTGGTTCTGTGGCGGTGTGACTTTAGTGACTGGCATCCTGTGCTGCAGTGGACCTCACCTTTGCTTTCTTCGTCAACGGTGGCTGCTTCAGATCTGGACTCCGTCGCCTCGCTGGATCGCAGGGGACAAGGATAAGGATGCTTCTCTTTTTTGGCTGTATCCTGATGTGTGCTTTGCTGGGACTGTAACGGACATTTTGGGAGTTAAATGTTGGTCAGGTACTGGGTCGGGGTCCGGGGAAGGGTGGCCGAGGGTTACAACGCTGTTTTTTTTTTTGAACGTCTATTTGGCCCTCCTCCGGTCATATGTGTCTCCATATCCTGCTTCTCTTGCTTCTGTTCAGAGAGTCGGAGATTGAGATGGTCATTCTCACTCTCAATACTCTCTTTCCCACTTGGGGTTCTTTTGGGGCGACAGGCATGCCTATTGGGGGGGGGTGGGCCGTGGCCTTCCGCTGGTATGCAGGGTGGGGGGATGGGATGTGTTTTGTGTTTTCTCTTTGTCTCTATGGCCCCTTTCTCTTTCTTTTTCTCTTCTTCTTCTGTCTCTATTTCTTCTATATTTCTTTGTTGTCCTTGGGGTCGGGGTTCAGTGTTAGTAGGGAGCTTATTGTGTTGTAACATTCTCTGGCATAGCGTTTGGTCTTAGTTCCTTGACGGTGGCCACCTGTTTCCTGACGAACACTTTCCTCTATACGCCTCCTTCTGGGTGCTCCTTGAACGATGACGGCTATCCTGGTCGGTGATTAGCTTCGACTTCCTGTGTAGTTCTCTAAATTGTACTCGACAAAACCATAAAATTAAACCTTTTCCTATCCTGGCATTACGGTTCTATGTTCCACACGATACTTTTCGCTCAGAGACTGCTTTAACGGCGTTCTGCCCTATTGTTTTTTTTTTTCTCTTATATCCTTTTCCAATATGTCATAGCGGCCGGCCCCGAGGGGTTGTAGGCAGACGCTGTGTATTGTGCATTTAACAAATAAAGGTTTTCAAAAAAAAAAAAAATCTTGAAAAATACACTCGTTGAAGGGTTCGGCCTAACCACTGAACAGTACCGGGTGCTGTTCAGGGATACCCAGAAAACGCAGTCTCAAGATTGGTCTGATTTTGTCGATTGTGCCACTAAGGCTTTTGAGGGCTGGTTGCTGGGCAGTAAGGTTACTGATTACGAAGGATTGTATAATTTGATGATGAGAGAGCAAATTTTAAACAATTGTCAGAACCAGTTGTTGCATCAGCATCTTGTCGACTCAGATCTGACCTCTCCCCAAGAATTGGGTAAGAAGGCAGACAGATGGGTTCGTACAAGAGTTAAACAGAACCAGGGCCAGAATCAAGGTGGTCAGAAGAAAGCAGACCAGAAGGGTAAAGATTCTAAAGGGGAACAAAGTGACCAGAAGTCTTCGACAGGTCCCCAACAACCCAAAGAGGGTGGGGGTCAGGCTCCCCAAAAGAAGAAAGAAGGCCAATCCAAAAGATGGTGCCAGTACTGTAAAAGTAAATCTCACTGGTTTAGTGAGTGCACCAAGAAAGGAGGAGGGCAGACTCCTGCCACTGCAGCCCCTAAGGCACCTGTGCCCCCTAGTACAGTCAGCAGTGGTAGTGCGCCTCCCAAGGGTTTAGTAGGGTTAACCCTGGGTTCTGAGGGGCGTGACAACTTAGTTGGCACACTCACTCAGGCTGTCCTTGTCAGTACAGGGGACGCGGACGTATCCCCTGACGTAAGCCCCAATACTTTGGGCAAATACCGACAGACGCCTTTCATAAATGGAAAGATGGCTCAGGCCTATAGGGACACTTGTGCCAGCGTCACCATGGTGACGCCTGACTTTGTGGACCCTGGACAGATCATGCCAGGTACAGAATTCCTGGTGACCAATGCAAGCAATGTCACTACCAATCACAGTATGGCAATTGTAGCTTTCTCCTGGGGAGGGGTAACTGGCCAAAAGAAGGTTGTAGTTAGTCCAGACCTCCCAGTGGATTGTTTGTTGGGCAATGATTTGGAGTCGTCACAATGGTCAGAAGTGGAGCACCGGACTCACATGGAAATGTTAGGTTTGCCAGCACATGTGTTCGCTGTGACTAGGTCACAGGTCAGGAAATGCCCCACTGAACAGGTGCTGGATCCTGGAACAAAGGACCAGACACCTCCCAAGAAAAAGAGCAGTAGGGTTAAGGCTGCGCCTTCCCCCTTGCCCCAGGTCGAGGATCAAGTCTCAGAGGAGGCTGACCTACAGGAATTGAGGGAAACTGAGCCTAGGGAATTCGAACTTGATCAAGTTGAATTCTTGGGTTCGGGGGGACCCTCAAGGGAAGACCTGGGGAAGGACCAGTTAGACTGCCCTTCTCTTGAACCCCTCAGACAGCAGGCTGCTGCTGAGGCTGCTGGGAACGCCACAGGTACCCACAAGGTATACTGGGAAGATGGACTCCTGTACACTGAGTCAAGAGACCCCAAGCCTGGCATGACCAGGAGGCTGGTTGTACCCTTGTCTCAGCGTGGTTTCCTACTTACCTTGGCCCACGAGATTCCCTTAGCAGGTCACTTAGGCCAGACGAAAACGTGGGACAGGCTTGTCTCACACTTTCACTGGCCTCACATGAACGAAGATACCAAGGAGTTTTGCCGCTCCTGTGTCACTTGCCAAGCCAGTGGTAAGTCAGGTGGCACGACAAAGGCCCCCCTTATACCAATGCCTGTGGTGGGGGTGCCCTTTGAACGGGTGGGGATCGACATCGTCGGTCCCATGGAACCACCTACAGCATCAGGGCACAAGTTTATACTGGTGGTAGTGGATCATGCCACCAGGTATCCTGAAGCTGTTCCCCTTAGGACCACTACAGCACCTGTTGTGGCAAGAGCCCTAGTTGGAGTGTTCTCCAGAGTGGGCTTCCCTAAGGAGGTCGTCTCCGACAGAGGTACAAACTTTATGTCGAGCTACTTAACTGCTATGTGGAAGGAATGTGGTGTTAACTACAAGTTCACTACGCCCTATCATCCACAATGCAATGGGCTTGTTGAGAGATTCAACAGGACCCTAAAAGGGATGATTCATGGACTACCGGAAAAGCTTCGGCGTAGATGGGACGTCCTGATCCCCTGCCTCTTGTTCGCCTACAGAGAAGTCCCGCAGAAGGGGGTTGGCTACAGCCCTTTTGAACTTTTGTACGGGCATCCTGTAAGGGGACCCCTGTGTTTGGTGAAGGAAGGATGGGAGAGACCTCTCAAAAAGCCTGCAGCCAACATAGTGGACTATGTGCTCGGCCTCCGCTCGCGGATGGCTGAATACATGGAAAGAGCATCTGAAAACCTTAAGGCCAGCCAAGAACTCCAGAAAGCTTGGCATGACCAAAAGGCTGTCTTGACTGTTTACCAGCCCGGACAGAAGGTGTGGGTGTTGGAGCCAGTGGCCCCAGCAGCACTCAAGGACAAATGGTCCGGGCCCTACACCATCCTGGAGAAAAAGGGAGAGGTCACCTACTTGGTCGACCTGGGAACTCCCCGGAGCCCCCACAGGGTGCTTCATGTCAACAGGCTAAAAGCATATGTCGACAGGAAGGACATGAGTTTGCTCATGGCCCTAGATGAGGGACAGGAGGAGGAGAGTGACCCTCTCCCCGACCTGCTCACTCAGAATCCTGACGATGGATCGGTAGATGGTGTTGTCTTTTGTGGCAGCCTCTCCGAACATCAACAGAGCGACTGTAAACAGGTTCTTCAGTCGTTCAGACATATGTTTTCTCTAACACCCAGCCAGACCGATTGGTGTACCCATGAGGTTGACACTGGTGACAGCTTGCCCGTGAAGAGTAAAATCTACCGGCAGCCTGATCACGTTAGAGATTGCATCAAGAGTGAAGTGCAGAAAATGTTGGAGCTGGGAGTCATTGAGCCCTCGGATAGCCCTTGGGCTAGTCCCGTAGTTCTAGTGCCGAAACCTCACACCCAGGGTGGTAAGAGAGAGATGAGGTTTTGCGTAGACTACAGGGGTCTCAATGCAGTCACTAAGACTGACGCCCACCCAATACCAAGGGCAGACGAGCTTATCGATAGATTGGCTTCGGCCAACTACCTAAGTACGTTTGACCTGACAGCTGGGTATTGGCAAATCAGGTTAGCTGAGGACGCCAAGCCTAAAACCGCATTTTCAACCCCTGGTGGGCATTATCAGTTCGTGGTGATGCCCTTTGGTCTGAAGAATGCACCTGCCACCTTCCAACGGTTGGTGAATCAAGTCCTTACTGGGCTGGATGACTTCTGCGCGGCGTATCTTGACGATATCGCTGTCTTTAGCTCCACCTGGGAGGATCACCTGGTCCGCCTGCGGAAGACGTTAGAGGCACTGCAAGCAGCAGGTCTCACTATCAAGGCCACCAAGTGCCAGATAGGGCAGACACAGGTTGTATACCTGGGCCACCTTGTAGGTGGAGGCCAGGTTCAGCCACTGGAGAGCAAGATACAGTCAATCAGGGACTGGGCTCCTCCAACCACCCAGACTCAGGTTCGAGCTTTCTTGGGCCTGACTGGTTACTATAGGAAGTTTGTCAGGAACTATGGTTCAATTGTGACACCATTAAACGAGCTGACAAGTAAGAAAATGCCAAAAAAAGTTCAGTGGACAGCGAGCTGTCAAAAAGCATTCGATGACCTAAAGCAGGCCATGTGCACGGCGCCTATCCTCAAGAGTCCGGACTACTCCAAACCATTCATTGTCCAAACAGATGCTTCTGAGTTGGGTGTGGGAGCTGTTCTTTCTCAACTGAATTTTGATGGTCAAGACCAGCCCATTGCTTTTATAAGCAGAAGGCTGACCCCTAGAGAGAAGAATTGGTCAGCTATTGAGAGGGAGGCCTTTGCTGTGGTTTGGGCCCTGAAGAAGCTGAGGCCATACTTGTTTGGCACTCACTTCAAGATTCAGACCGACCATAAGCCCCTCTTGTGGCTAAATCAGATGAAGGGTGAAAACCCCAAACTGCTTAGGTGGTCCATTTCCCTACAGGGGATGGACTTTACAGTGGAGCATAGACCTGGTACTGATCATGGCAATGCCGATGGGCTCTCCAGATATTTCCACTTAGAACAAGAAGACTCACCTGGTCAAGGTTAGCTTATTGTTCCGACGTTTGGGGGGGGGTCATGTAGGAGAGTAGGGTCTGCAATCCCATGATCACCCAGATTTTTTGCTTTTGTTTCACTGGTTTACGACTTTCTCTGGCTGTGGGCCTGCTAATCAGACCCACAGCCTGGCTGTTCTCTTTCTAAATTACGATATGTACCCTAGGTGCATTTGCCAATTGGTACTGGGCCACCTTATCAGACCCCGTAACGCAGGGCATAGGGGTACCCAGGGCCGCCAGGGGCTGCAGCATGTATTATGCCACCCCTGGCTGGCCTCCTAAATTTGACACAACTGGCTGCATGACAGCTGGGGCGAAGTCGTGTAATCACACTTTGCTTTAGGTATAGTAGCTCTATATCTAACCATACAATGGACACCCGAGTTCCTATCAGTCACTCCTATGGCAGGCCTTAACAATCCTGAAGGCAGAGTGCGTGGGCTCGTGTGAGCTAGGTTCAGGCCCGAGCCGAGCCCGGCTGCAGCTTGCGGAATCAAGACCCAATAGCTGTTCCATGATAACGCGTACCATATCGGTAACTCCGGTATCGCGTTATCAAAGCATGTCGAGTAAGGTGTCATACGAATCGGGGTGCTGCCCTCTCACCAATTCTGGCGATGAGGTTAGCATCCCACCCTTCTAGAGGGACACGACATGTACGTAACTGTGAACCCCGGTTAAAGTTAACTGAAGCCTCAGCTCCACAAAATGGATGCTGCCACCACAGACACAAGTCTGACCTCCTGCTGCTGGGAGTCCTTCCAGCGAGGAGCACTTGGACAAAGGGTTTCCTGTCGAGGGCGCTGTTCGCACCGTCCCAGACAGGGTTTGTGTATTCTGGGTAGGTAGGGCTTTGGCGAGAAGGTGACTGCGGAGTGGCACCCCGGTGCTCACTACGCATCTGCCGGTTAGAACCAGTTCCAGGGGCGACAGCCCTGGCCTGGGGAAAGCCCGGCAGGGGAGAGGGGCGTAACTACCCCCCTTCCTGGTCCCACCCTTAGGGCAGGACCTAGTCATGTACCCACCCCTTTCTTTAGGATAAAGACCGGAGCGGGGACCCTTCCAAATTAGATCATCTTTGAATCAAGAACTACTTTCTACGAAAGGACACTCAAGACTCTTCTCAAGATTTCTCCCTTGTGGCTAAGGAGTAGTCACCCTGCATCAGCGGGCACCAACTAAGAACTCTGCGGTTTGCTGCAAGTCCTTCCTCAAGGATCCGACGGCCCAGCTCGACGAGAACCGGCTTCCCTGGCACCTCTGACCTCTACCCACGTCATCAGCTCAGCTGTGATCTGTGGGTGCGACGAGACCTCGAGGGACCGGCCATCATCAGAACCTGCACGCTCTTAAAAACCAGCACGACCATCGAGGTAACTCTCTGGTGAGTGCTCTGGGGTCCGAGAAGCCCCGACCCTGAGCCGCTCTAGCACCGAAGTGCAGTCTCCCAGCATCTCCACGATCTGCGTGGGGCCCTTCTGCTCGCTGCTCAGCACGTTGTCTGGTCACTCGCCGCTGGCTTGTGCCCTTCTGTGACGACATCCGAGAATCATCACTGCTGGTCTGGTTGCTCCAGACTGGCCCTTGCTTCCATCTTTGCGAGAAGCACCCCGGACCCCCCTGGTCCACTCAAGACGCCATCTTAGGCCCACCCCGTGGCCCTGAGATCTGCCAAGGCTTGTTGCCCCATCCTGGGCCCAGCGACGCCGACAGCATCATCCTTCGTGGGACAGCTCGCACCTCCACCGTGGTCGCCGACAACGCCTCCTGGTCCGTGAGACTGCAGAGCCTAGCGTCGCCCACTCACCTAGTCGAGGTGACGGCCAACCGGTGCCTTCCTGGTACCCTCTGACTACTGGCTAGTAGTACGAACTTGGTCCCCTCTGCTTTCAGGTTTCATCAATCTCCGATCCAGGCTTGGATCTCTACGAACTATTCAGCACTGGTCGCCGGCCAGCAACTCCTTTCTTCCGGCTCCTGGCTCGTCAGCGAAGACCCCGACGCCTGTAAGACTTGTGCAGCCGCAGCCCTCGTGGCTAGGTAACTCGGCATTTCGGTGCCTGCATAGCCTCCTTACTCTAGGGTCCCGAGTCCCTCGCTTCCGACTTGCCTTATCGGGTCCGCCCGAGACCTTAACCTTTCCGTGTCCTCGGACACTTGTTTAATTGTGCACTTGAAGTATTTGCTAAAGAGATTTGGTTTGTGCTTAGTACCCTGTCCTCATAAAGAGTACAGGGCTGTTGTGATTCTTAATAAATATCCTGTTTATTTTCATAACACTTGTGTGGTGTCCTTTCACTGGGTGTTCAAGGGGTACATGTGTGGTAAACAGCTGGCTTAACACGCCCTC
The DNA here is from genome assembly GCF_964263255.1 of Lissotriton vulgaris. Taxonomy (NCBI): domain Eukaryota; kingdom Metazoa; phylum Chordata; class Amphibia; order Caudata; family Salamandridae; genus Lissotriton; species Lissotriton vulgaris. Next base: position 233,671,817 of record NC_141686.1, on the reverse strand, counting down.
TCGAGTCTTTAGCCTTAGACTGCTCGTATCCACGCTACTAGGATAGCTGGTCTATAGGTTGACTTACAACCAAACACCATAAGGGTCGTCGGAACGATACATAGCGGTCGCTAGAATAGCGAACGTTACATATCGGGCCAACTTCTCACAGCGTAAGTGTTACTTTAGGGATGATTATTTCTCTGAGGCAAAGATCCTTAGCAAAAAGCTCAGAAGTAGAGGCTACCCACGCAAATTGGTGCGAAAATCGCTCAAAAGGGCTTGGTATTGTCCAAGAGAAACCCTTTTAGAGCCAAAGCAAAAAAATGAACAGGACAAACTCATTTGTGTCACCACATTTTCACCAGTCTCCAACGCCATAAGAAAAAGTGTTTTAAAACATTGGCCAGTGCTCAATGCGGGGCAGTTGACATTAGATAAGCCCATGTTTGCCTTTAAGCGTGCAAAAAATATTAAAGATCATCTTGTAAGGGCAGCACTCCCACCACCCACACTGAAAACTACCATAAATGATGCGTGGGGGCTCCCACCACTGACAGGTCACAGTAAATGCGGAGGTTGTATTTGCTGTGATACTACAATTGAAGGAAAAACGTTTACATATGGTAACATCAAATTTGAGCGAAAGTACTTCTCTAATTGTAATTCTACAAATCTTGTGTATGCCATTTTTTGTCCGTGTGGTCTTATTTACATAGGTCAAACCAGCCAAAAAATCAAACCTCGAATTGGCCAACACCGAAGCAGAATTAAATGCAAAACAGCAAATGCACCCCTTGTGGAACACTTTATTGCCAATGGACACTGTGAGAAAGACCTCCAATGGACAGTAATCACAATTATCAAACCGCCCCCCAGGGGAGCAGACATGGCCCAACTACTAAACAAAGAAGAACTACAATGGATTCTCCGAACCAACAGTATTCGAGATCGGTTAAATCGGATTGAGGACTGGACGTCCTTGTTATAACAAGCTTTCTGATGTTTTTGTATTTCTGAAAAATGCAGATGCTCCCTTCCTGCCTTGTGTCTCTTTTTAAAAAAAAAAATAATCTGCATGTTCACTATAAATCACCACTCTAAGATGGCCGCCGAAAACACTCCCTTTCACCATTCCGACACTTGAGAGTCCTTTCACTATGTTTACCTCACTCTCAGATAAACCCGGGAAACCAGGGTTACTGAGGATCGGATTGCCATACCTGCAGCGTGGTCAGTGCACCTATACAGTAAGTACATCCCTGCCACACGTGTATCCTCTGTGAAATCACGTTATGCAATCGTGTAATTTGCAAACCGTTTTTGCCTCCCTAGGTAGCCATTGTGCTCCTTGATACATAGTATCGTTCAAGTCCCGGTTAATCACTATACCGAAGGAACTACCGATCAGGTAAAATGATACTCTCACCCTCTTAGCAGATGCACTCATCGCGCATCGGATAAGCCTTAATGTTTCTCTTATTATTCACAGACTACGTGATCAAGCATTCCCCGTTCTGCACATTCCACGGATAGCCTAACTATCTTACGAAGTATGTGCAACCCTCTTCCATTGTCTCTTACAGTAATCACCACAGTTAGCGATTATTTTTCACCCTCGCCATGTGGACACCCCCAAGCCCGTCCGTTATCCTTGAATGCTGCCTGCATGAAGTCGCGGTCACGCCTTCACCCCTCTGGCTTCATAAGCACCGGATCCGTTCGAACCTGACGTTCCCTCTGGCATACCTATCTTTACAAATTCCAAAATCACTGCGTCGATGTTTTTAACCACATTGTTTTACGCTCCATTCACTGTCGCCGCGCGCACACCAGCAACACCGCGCACTCGGTAATCCAGTCCAACCAATGCTGTCATGCATGATTACCGCCACCACGTCGCTGGTACTACTTGAATGACCTTCCTTATTACATGCCCATAGTCCACAAGAAGCGATGCATGGAATATTCTATATTCTCAAAGTCACTGCGACAACAATTTTAAACCACGCATGTTTTTAAACTTCTCCTCACGTGTCACGAACTAAATGCTTCACCAAAAAGCACTTCCACAAACTGTAACTTAAGGATCTCTGATACATGCCTGTTACTTATGTTTTTTCCTTTTCTCCCATTTTTCTCCCGAAATGTAAAAATGTTTGTTAAGTTTATGTAATGAAAAGGCTTTAAAATATTTCTCTTGTTCAAGACAACAATAATGTCATTACATGTCCTGATGATGATGCCTGTATTTCTATAGGCATCGAAACGTCGTCGACTTTTAAACCCCATATGCGATCAGTTTATGTGAAACCTAAAAATTGCAATGGAGGGGTTTTTTCAAAATTATATGTCTGCTTTACTGAGGTACAAGTACGCAGATTAATTAGTTTGCCTTACGTACATTGTTGCTTTGTTGTTGTGTTGTGTTCTATGTTAAGGGTCACGGCTGTGCCCGCTTGACATTCTCTCTAAGAAAAACTATATTTTGCATCTATTGAAAAAATAAAAATCCTGTCCGGACGGACGGAAGACATACTACTTATTAAGTATATGGTCATTTTTTCTCTGTTTATTTTCCTCATATAGGGACCACTGTTCTTTGTAATAGGCGCAAGTGGTTGAGACCCATTTGTCTCCAATTAGGCATTTCCTCTGCTAATTCTTTTTTAGATGCCATCTATAACCCCCAAATGAAATATTTTGCTATAACATTTTTAACTTTTCAAATGTTTCTTAGCTTTATATTAAAAAGTTGGAAATTTAAAGTTCTATGCAATATTTTACCCATGATTGTATGTAAATGTAAATTTCTAATTTGAATTTTATTCTTGATTGTATGTAAATGTATCTAATTGTTCAACTTTTTATGTGGATCTCATTCGAGTTCCGAAACCATAAATAAATAAACTTGAAACTTGAAAAAAACTTGAAAAATACCATTTTCCTTTTATTTATTTTTAATATGGGTTATGTGTGTGTCTATTACAGACATTTTGCAGAGAAATGTTGTGTTTATGTTTCATGGAGCATCCATAAAAAAAGTTTATTTTAGATCAAAACAAGACCTCGCATATAAGACATTGGAGGGTGTCACAGGGGTTATGTGCAGTAATATCAGCGAGTAGCTGCTGTGGTGCAATTTTGAAAACACACATCACTATCTCTGAATATTAGATGTATACACAGTCCTGACCAAAGAGGGCATGGAAGAGCTGAAACTGAATCAAATTCAAAGCTGTTTCGAACAGTGGCCCCCAAAATATGTTTGGCCCAGGGCCCCCAAAATCCTTAAGATGTCCCTGCTCATGGAAGCCATGTATCCTGATCTTTCTGGACTTATCTGCAGCCTTTGACACTTTTAATCACAACACTCTTCTTAACACATTAAATCAAAGAATGGTATTTGAAGGCACAGGGCTCAAATGGTTTGAATCATTCCTCTCGGGCAGATCTCTAAAGATCAAAACAGCAAACTGTCTCTCTACATCAAAGGCTGTGGAACAAGGAGTCCCTCAAGGCTCGATCCTAGCGCCCACCCTGTTCAATCTTTACATGGAACCGCTGGGAAATCTCCTCAATAAATCCAGAATCCACTATCACCTCTTCGCTGATGAAACCCAAATCTACCTAAAGGTGTCCTCCGCATATGACATTTCAGCAGTGGCGGCTGGTGACATTTGAAAGTGGTGTGGCGTAAACTTTGTCGTAGAGTGATGCAAGAAAACACTTACATTGAAACAAATAGACGTATAGCATGACAAAATCTTTAACAAAAACAATATGGGCAAATTTTACATAGTCGCTCATCAAGGGAAAGTGAACTTGAAACAATCCCTAGCCATATGCTGTCACAAAGCACTTTCCACCACTGCTGTAACTTTTTAGCCTAAAAGAACTTCTGTTATAATACAGATCTCTGTGGTAGGCGTAAAAGATGCCATCTTTTCACTTTCAGGCTACATACAGATTTCAGTTGTAATCTCTAAACCTGCTAACCCATGGAAATAGTAACAATAGAGACAACAACTTATTGTTAAACATGCTAGTATCCAAGATTTAGTGGTCTCCTGGGCTATTAGAAGTGTTGCACTCATGTTACGGACATCGACAGGATGAAGGTCTGAGGCAGCCCTGTCTGAATAGCACGATAAAACACTCACCAACATAAGCACGGGGATAAGCAAGAGCATTTCACCTTAAAGGGTGCATTACCATTACCCTTACACAGGGGAGAGTAGGACAAAGCCAAGCGTAAGTTTCACTCTGAGGGTCTCCTGTCCTTCGTCAGCACTCTGTTGCTCTTTAGCTAGATTTAGACTCTGGACATACCTAACATAAACGCATAAAAGGCACAACCCTGCAGGGAGGCTAATTAGCTAACTGGCTTCTGATTAGGACCCACCTCTATTCACAAAACGAAAGTACAGGGGAGAACACTGCAGATGTGTGAAAACATTTATCGAGTTGAAATATTTAGGTAAATGACAAAAAAATCTGAGTGACAGGCATGTATAGTATTTAGCACCAGAGAGCGATTTTTATAGAATTCTGCAACTACACTGGTGCCCGATTAGAGAACTTATCCTATTAAAGACAAGTTACAAAAGTCTGTGTGTGGAATAAGAAGCAGCGAAAGCAAAGCAATCTACTCCAGCCTCAGCCATCCAGAAAGTCGTGGAACATTCTTGCGTTTGCCACACAAGGCAGAAAGAACGGATGCTGTTTTTTGGCATGCAAATGACTTTAGCACTGCCTTCAAAGGCGCGTCCATGCCATGCACTTCCATGCACTTCTGAAGCATGCACAGCTGCATGCAAGGCTCCAGCAGGACGGGCCTAACAGCCTGGCCTGCACCAGACCAATCAGTCCGTGTTCCCGCTATGTAAACATTAACACTCATTGAAGTGCAGAGTGGCTTCACTCTGCACTTGAAAGAATGTTAATGTTTATAATAGCGGGAACGCACACAACGGTTAAAGAGCTAGCCTACGCACACACGGACAAAAGTCGGAGCTCGCAATACTTGGGGAGGGTTTGGGGGGGGGGGGGTCCCGCGGGGGAGTGGGGGGCGGAGACCGCCGGGGAAGTTTAAAATTGTATTATAACTCTGCTCGACTGCTTCTGGGCCGGGGTCTCGGGCTCAACAAACCGGAACAGCCGCGACGTCACTGGGCAACCTCTCTACGTGCCAGACCCAGGATTGGCTGAGGGCAAGCATACTATCTGCCCATTAGGGCTGCGGCATGAAGCAACCCTCGGTCTCTTAAGAGGTACACTAGTGCGCAAGTGCGGGCTGATCGTAAATATGATCAGCCCAACAACGAACATGCTCCATAGCAATGCCTTGACGTGTTTAGTGCCGTGCCTGCTGTCACTCAAACGCTAATTTGAGCAAGTGACGCGAGCAGCTTGTTACGCTGCAGCACAATTGTAATCAGAGATCAGTTCTTGCTGTTTTAGCTTAGAAATTGTATTTTAATACTGAATTGTTAGTGTACTGTGTAGGAAGGTACATCCTGACTATGGTTGCCCCCAACTTTTTGCCCTGTGTTTTAGCTGGTTTTGGACATAGTCGACCTGGGACCCTGCCAATCAGGACCCCAGGCCTACTGCTCTCTCTTTAAAATGGATTCCATGTACCCTAGGTGCGTTTCCAATTGGTACTGGGCCACCCTATCAGACCCTGTAACTCAGGGCATGGGTGTACCCAGGGCTGCCAGGGGCTGCAGCATGTATTATGCCACCCCTGGCTGGCCTCCTAAATTTGACACAACTGGCTGCTTGACAGCTGGGGCAAAGTCGTGTAATCACCCTTTGCTGTAGATATAGTATACCTATATCTAACCCTAAAATGGACACACAGATTCCTATCAGTCACTCCTATGGCAGGCCTTAACAATCCTGAAGGCAGAGTGCTTGGAATCGTGTGAGATGGTGCTCTGGCATGAGCTGAGCCTGTCTGCAGCTTGCGGAACCAAGACCCAATAGCTGTTCCATGATAACGCGTACCATATCGGTAACTCCGGTATCGCGTTATCAAAGCATGTCGAGTAAGGTGTCATACGAATCGGGGTGCTGCCCTCTCACCAATTCTGGCGATGAGGTTAGCATCCCACCCTTCTAGAGGGACACGACATGTACGTAACTGTGAACCCCGGTTAAAGTTAACTGAAGCCTCAGCTCCACAAAATGGATGCTGCCACCACAGACACAAGTCTGACCTCCTGCTGCTGGGAGTCCTTCCAGCGAGGAGCACTTGGACAAAGGGTTTCCTGTCGAGGGCGCTGTTCGCACCGTCCCAGACAGGGTTTGTGTATTCTGGGTAGGTAAGGCTTTGGCGAGAAGGTGACTGCGGAGTGGCACCCCGGTGCTCACTACGCATCTGCCGGTTAGAACCAGTTCCAGGGGCGACAGCCCTGGCCTGGGGAAAGCCCGGCAGGGGAGAGGGGCGTAACTACCCCCCTTCCTGGTCCCACCCTTAGGGCAGGACCTAGTCATGTACCCACCCCTTTCTTTAGGATAAAGACCGGAGCGGGGACCCTTCCAAATTAGATCATCTTTGAATCAAGAACTACTTTCTACGAAAGGACACTCAAGACTCTTCTCAAGATTTCTCCCTTGTGGCTAAGGAGTAGTCACCCTGCATCAGCGGGCACCAACTAAGAACTCTGCGGTTTGCTGCAAGTCCTTCCTCAAGGATCCGACGGCCCAGCTCGACGAGAACCGGCTTCCCTGGCACCTCTGACCTCTACCTACGTCATCAGCTCAGCTGTGATCTGTGGGTGCGACGAGACCTCGAGGGACCGGCCATCATCAGAACCTGCACGCTCTTAAAAACCAGCACGACCATCGAGGTAACTCTCTGGTGAGTGCTCTGGGGTCCGAGAAGCCCCGACCCTGAGCCGCTCTAGCACCGAAGTGCAGTCTCCCAGCATCTCCACGATCTGCGTGGGGCCCTTCTGCTCGCTGCTCAGCACGTTGTCTGGTCACTCGCCGCTGGCTTGTGCCCTTCTGTGACGACATCCGAGAATCATCACTGCTGGTCTGGTTGCTCCAGACTGGCCCTTGCTTCCATCTTTGCGAGAAGCACCCCGGACCCCCCTGGTCCACTCAAGACGCCATCTTAGGCCCACCCCGTGGCCCTGAGATCTGCCAAGGCTTGTTGCCCCATCCTGGGCCCAGCGACGCCGACAGCATCATCCTTCGTGGGACAGCTCGCACCTCCACCGTGGTCGCCGACAACGCCTCCTGGTCCGTGAGACTGCAGAGCCTAGCGTCGCCCACTCACCTAGTCGAGGTGACGGCCAACCGGTGCCTTCCTGGTACCCTCTGACTACTGGCTAGTAGTACGAACTTGGTCCCCTCTGCTTTCAGGTTTCATCAATCTCCGATTCAGGCTTGGATCTCTACGAACTATTCAGCACTGGTCGCCGGCCAGCAACTCCTTTCTTCCGGCTCCTGGCTCGTCAGCGAAGACCCCACCGCCTGTAAGACTTGTGCAGCCGCAGCCCTCGTGGCTAGGTAACTCGGCATTTCGGTGCCTGCATAGCCTCCTTACTCTAGGGTCCCGAGTCCCTCGCTTCCGACTTGCCTTATCGGGTCCGCCCGAGACCTTAACCTTTCCGTGTCCTCGGACACTTGTTTAATTGTGCACTTGAAGTATTTGCTAAAGAGATTTGGTTTGTGCTTAGTACCCTGTCCTCATAAAGAGTACAGGGCTGTTGTGATTCTTAATAAATATCCTGTTTATTTTCATAACACTTGTGTGGTGTCCTTTCACTGGGTGTTCAAGGGGTACATGTGTGGTAAACAGCTGGCTTAACACGCCCTCTCGAGTCTTTAGCCTTAGACTGCTCGTATCCACGCTACTAGGATAGCTGGTCTATAGGTTGACTTACAACCAAACACCATAAGGGTCGTCGGAACGATACATAGCGGTCGCTAGAATAGCGAACGTTACATATCGGGCCAACTTCTCACATACTGCACTTTTGTTTTAAAGACCTCGCTTTTAATAACTACTTACTAGCGCTCAGCTCCTGACGCTGACTCACACCCTTTATTGATTTTTCACTCGCTCGATACCTGCCGAGTTAGGGCAAGGCACCGAGCATTAGGGATTCCTGTGGCGGCCATCTTAGTGCGGGACAGCGCGGTGAGAGAGCGCTAGTCTCCGCCATAAAAGGAGCCCTAAACAGGGTCATTCAGAATTTGAGCAAGTGACGCGAGCAGCTTGTTACGCTGCAGCACAATTGTAATCAGAGATCAGTTTTTGCTGTTTTAGCTTAGAAATTGTATTTTAATACTGAATTGTTAGTGTACTGCACTTTTGTTTTAAAGACCTCGCTTTTAATAACTACTTACTAGCGCTCAGCTCCTGACGCTGACTCACACCCTTTATTGATTTTTCACTCGCTCAATACCTGCCGAGTTAGGGCAAGGCACCGAGCATTAGGGATTCCTGTGGCGGCCATCTTAGTGCGGGACAGCGCGGTGAGAGAGCGCTAGTCTCCGCCATAAAAGGAGCCCCAAACAGGGTCATTCAGAATTTGAGCAAGTGACGCGAGCAGCTTGTTACGCTGCAGCACAATTGTAATCAGAGATCAGTTCTTGCTGTTTTAGCTTAGAAATTGTATTTTAATACTGAATTGTTAGTGTACTGCACTTTTGTTTTAAAGACCTCGCTTTTAATAACTACTTACTAGCGCTCAGCTCCTGACGCTGACTCACACCCTTTATTGATTTTTCACTCGCTCAATACCTGCCGAGTTAGGGCAAGGCACCGAGCATTAGGGATTCCTGTGGCGGCCATCTTAGTGCGGGACAGCGCGGTGAGAGAGCGCTAGTCTCCGCCATAAAAGGAGCCCCAAACAGGGTCATTCAGAATTTGAGCAAGTGACGCGAGCAGCTTGTTACGCTGCAGCACAATTGTAATCAGAGATCAGTTCTTGCTGTTTTAGCTTAGAAATTGTATTTTAATACTGAATTGTTAGTGTACTGCACTTTTGTTTTAAAGACCTCGCTTTTAATAACTACTTACTAGCGCTCAGCTCCTGACGCTGACTCACACCCTTTATTGATTTTTCACTCGCTCGATACCTGCCGCGTTAGGGCAAGGCACCGAGCATTAGGGATTCCTGTGGCGGCCATCTTAGTGCGGGACAGCGCGGTGAGAGAGCGCTAGTCTCCGCCATAAAAGGAAACAGTTGTCCTCCGCGATAGCGGACGCGTTTTAGCGGACGCGCCTCGTCTTCGCCGGAGTCCAGCCAGAGTCAGCCCGTCTGTGCCCGTCCGGGCCAGGCCGGGACTTAGGGCTCAGAGCTCTGCCCCTCTATTACCCAGGTACGATGATGCTTACGCGCGATTTTCTAACAGCATTACGCCCTGCTAGACACGACAAATGTACAACTTTAAATCCCTTGTTCGCTGGTACACAGACCTGTCCACAATGTTCCCTTTCCCTGGCTAACTTCCAGCCTTATCCTGATATTCCGCATGGTATCCCTCACAAAACCCCCCGCCAGAAAGTTTGCTCTAACAATTTCACTTTCTATGTGGTAAATTGTCGTTCCTTACCACAACACAAACTTGATGTCTTTCATTTATTACTGGAAGAGAAGCCCAGTGCGATATTTCTTACCGAGACCTGGCTCCATGATGGCGCCGGCCCCGATGTTGCTACGGCACTCCCCACGAACTATGCTATTGTAAGGAGAGATCGCGTCGGCCAAACAGGAGGGGGCATAGCCATTATTTACAACAAAGACTTTGTATGCCATTTTGAACATGCAGACATTCCCAATTGCGAAGCAGCATCTTTTAAAATTACCCTTAGCCCCAATTTCACTTTTTCTGGTTTACTGATTTACCGACCACCAGTTTATAATCCCTCTTGGTCTGATAATTTGGTAAACTTTGTCTTACCTCACCATTTAAAAGCTCAAAACTTTACAATACTGGGGGACTTGAATCTCCACTTGGAGGATGAGAACAATACTAACTGTAAAAACCTCATTGATGATCTCTTGGCGTTGAATATGACACTGCGCAATAAGGGCCCCACCCATAAAGCAGGACATCTGCTTGACCCCATCATCTCTAATATGGAAGAACTATCTTGGCTGAACACTATCCCTATATGCTGGTCAGACCATTTTCTCATACTCTTCGCCATCTCTCTTAAACCCACTAAATCTCTTTCTACCACTTCTTCTGAATCTCTGAGGAGAAATTGGAAAAGATTAAACCTAGATGACCTTAACAGTGCATTGAACAAAGACCTCCCATGCCTTGATGGAGACATGGAAAGCATAGCTGAGGCTACACAAGCATGGCTTAGTGATGCAGTGAATGCCTGCCTCCCCCTATCCCGTTGTAAGGGAAAAGTAAACCGTCCCCCGGCCCCCTGGTTTACAGAGGCCCTCAAGAAAGAAAAATCTACTTGTAAGAACTTGGAGAGACAGTGGCAGAAGAACTAAGAGGCTCACCAAAAAGAGATCTACCGCAGGGCCAGAAACAGCTATCACTCGGCATGCATGAAAGCTAAAGCATGCTATGTAACCACGACTATAAATTCAGCGGCTAATAAATCCCAGACTCTTTTTACCTTGGTGAAGGAATTGGCTGGTGAAAACACAAGAGCGGAGGCTCCCCCTCTTAGTACCCAGCAATGTCAAGACTTGGCATCCTTCTTTACTGAAAAGATCGAGAAGATCGTCTCCAATATTAACAAAAACAGTACTACCTCTCATAATCAAGAGGACACCTCTCAATGCTTCAAAGGAAATTGTCATCTCGAAGCCTGGCCCCCCTTAACACCGGACAAAACGAGGAAACTTCTTACAACTATCAAATCGGGTTCTCCCCGTGATCCCATACCCATCAGTATTATCAGCCAATTGGAGGATTCTACCCTGACGCCCATTACGGACATACTCAATGCGTCCATGGAACAGGCTTCAGTTCCTGCTATATGGAAACACGCCATAGTCAGCCCTTTGCTGAAAAAGCCAGCCGCCGATCCTACGGTATTGGCCAATTATCGACCAATATCGTTACTTCCTGCCTTCTCCAAAATGCTGGAAAAGCACATCCATGAAGCTCTCTCCACATATGTGGAAAATAATGAACTACTTCACCCTTCTCAGTCCGGATTTAGGAGTGGGTATTCCACTGAAACTGCCCTGCTCGGAATCACGGAAAAAATTAAAGAGCTCAGAGATGATGGTCAAACGGTGGCACTGGTCTTGCTGGACCTAAGCGCAGCCTTCGACACCATCTCTCACTCCAGACTACTTTGTAGGCTGGGGGAGAGTGGTGTCGAGGGCAAGGCGTTAGAATGGATCAAATCATATCTATCCTTCCAGATTACCTCCTCTGAGGCCTGTTCGGATGTTTTCTATTCCCCGCACGGGGTACCACAGGGATCTATTCTGAGTCCCCTTTTGTTTAATTTGTACCTTCGCCCACTAGCCACCCTTGCAGAGAACTTTGGTCTTATTTTGATGACTTATGCAGACGATTCTCAGATTTTATTTTCATTATCCAAATCTGATTCGTCTGATTCTTCTGCACTTAAAACAGGCCTCCATGAAATTTACTCTTGGATGTCGGACAACCAACTTAAATTAAATGGGGAGAAAACAGAGATCCTCCTCTTAGGGAACAGTAAAAATCTCTGGAGCGATTCCCTTTGGCCAACCTCATTGGGCAAGCTCCCGACCCCTGCCACTCAAGTCAGAAATTTGGGAGTCATCATTGATGACAGCTTATCTATGGTGCAGCAAGCTAACAAAGTGGCTGGCATCTGTTTTACTATTCTCAGATGGCTACGTAAAATTGTCTGGATGTTACCATCGACCACCCAGAAGACCGTAGTCAATGCCTTAGTGACATCTCGGCTTGACTACGGCAACATCCTGTACCTGGGTGCAAATAAAGCAGTAGTAAGACGCCTACAGCTGGTGCAGAATGCTGCGGCCAGACTGCTTTGTAGAATTCCCAGATATGCCAGGATCACTAAACATCTCAGAGACCTGCACTGGCTCAGGGTCGAAAATCGGATCCGTTTTAAAACCCTGAGCTATTTGTTCCAAATTAAAGCTGGGACTGCCCCCAAATATCTTCAAGACCTTGCCAAGCCTTACCTTCCAAACCGCAATCTTCGCTCAATTACATCTGCGAAGTTTGCGGTACCAAGGTATAAACGGGCTAGAGTGGGCGGAAGATCCTTTGCATTTTTGGGCCCAACTCTGTGGAATTCACTGCCTACCCAAATACGCAAAGAAGAAAACTACAGGAGTTTCAGAAAAAGCGTGAAAACCTGGTTGTTTGATCAATAATTTTTGCCTTAGGATCTGCTCTCTCTCCAGGTGTGCCTTGTGTCTTTGCTGATTTCGGCGCCGGGAAACCCTTTGTGGGTAGCTGTGCGCCTTATAAATGCTATAAAATAAATAAAATAAATAATAATAACGCTGCCGCAGCCCCACCCCTTTCAGCGCGATGTCCCTAGTTCTACTTCTCCGACGTTAATTCCAATCATTAGTCCTGATTGGAATTATATTCGGAGAAGTTGAACAAAGAATTTGAATGGCATTAGTGGGGCAACGCCACAGCGCCCCCAATGGACGCACCGCCACTGCATTTCAGTCCTCAACACCACCCTCAACTCCATCGTTGATTAAATGTAATCTCATCAAATAATGTGAATCCCGTCAAAACAGAATTCATTCTTATGATGGAGCAAGATTTCATATGTACAGAAACTTGCTCGTATTCAATCCTCTCGAAATAACATGTAACTTCCTAACCAACATGTTTTGGGATTACTAAAACCACACTACACAACATTTCTAGTATCTAGGGAAGCTTACCTATGTGCTTTTACTAACAGTAACCCGAGTGTCCTAATATGGCTGCCAAAAACGCGGGAATATTTCTGCGCATGCGTCTACTACATCTACGTTGTGTGACGTATCTCTACTTTTGGTGGGAATTTCTTGCAGCTGCGCACTAGTGCCAAAGATGGCCGCTTCATGCTTCACATACTAATGCACATGCTGCTGCTCGAACTAAAATGTGTATGTTCTGCTTAACACAGAATAGCCACGTAAGCATTGGTTAACGCAGTTTTGTAAATCAAATGTAGATTGGTCAATAAATTAAGAGACGCACTGGTATTGGAGAAGCATTTTTGCAAAGTAAACAATTGATTAAATTACAAATTTCAATGTTAATAGACAGCGGTGATTATATGTGGCATCTAGATCCAGCATTCATAGGAAATCGCCCAGATAGAAAATACTTAGGTTTTGCACAAGAACAGAGCATTAGAGGTAGACCATACATCATGTTTTGAAAAAAGAAAAAAATGTATTTTTGCAGAAAGTTAAGAATTTTTTTTAAAAAGATAAACTCATTAAAACGAGAGAAGGAATTATTATTCCACCACAGAAAGCACCAGCATCATACATGATGATAGAAAGAGGCTACCACACTTGTGTTTGGTTAGAAAATTGGATAGAGTACACAAAAGATGATGTTATATGGTACATTTAATGGTAGAATATTGCACAATTTACAAACTTGCATGATTGAATTAGACCCCAGACCAAGATTAACGCAGTAAGAAGCTTTAGAAGAGTGGGAGACTCAGGCATTTGAACGAGACAGACGTCGGTGTGATAGGAATTTAAGGACATTTTATCCCAGATTTCCTCGAGAGACAAGAGATAAGCAGATGAAACAATGGAGACAGTCTTTGTTAGTGGAAGGATTATATCCTGTATACTCTTTACCACAGAAGAACCGACCAGAAGTAAAAGTACAGAGAAAACAAAAAATTTAATGACTAGTATTGGTGATTCAGAAGATGATTATTTTGAGGATTTATTGATGAGAAATCCACCGCCTTATTAGGAAGAAACAAATAGAGATACCCCTAGTGCTCCATTCTTAAAACCTCCCTTGGTTCCACAGATTGTACATGAGATCACTACAGAAAAGGTACTACAAGAGAAAGAAAGGGAAGCAATAAATAAACTGAGTAATGAATTAATACAGAAAATAACCCAACTGAATACAAGTCCTAAAGCTATAACAATACCAGTAACTATTGGTCCCGTTGTCCCCTTATATGGAGATAAGCAGCCTAGGCCTAAAACACCTGTTCATACTACTCCCATAGTACAATCCAGTAAAGAAAATATAATAATTGAGGACCAGGCAAGTGAGTAAGAGTCAGTGATTTCCCTGATGGATTTGCCTATAAGAGAACCAGTGGGTGACTTGATCAGGAAAGTTACTCCTGGGTGCTCAGGAGGAGTACAGGTTGAAACCTCCACAGGAACGAGGAGTGCCACTGTAGTAATACCTGAATAAATAGAAAGATGGACACGAGATACAGAAAAGCCAAAATCCCTGCCAAAAGTATTGGACCTTTTCAAATTAAGAGTAGAATTGGAAGAAATGTTAGCTGCAAATGTAGGGCTAGAGAGACGGAATTCCTTCTACGAAGAAGGTGTTATTCATATGTAGAAGCATCACTCGAAATACAAAAATATTCCATGAAAAGTTAATGAATTTGGCTTCAGAAATGGGAATTGATATACAGAAATCTAAAGTGTTACAGAAACCATATACAGCAGCATTTTCTGACAAAGATTTAGAAAACATGAATGTGTCAGGAAGACAATTGCAGATAAAAGAATTGTTGTCATTATAACAGAAATGGGGCAATTTGGATAGATGGAAAGCTAGATGGAAAAAGAAAAAAGAAGCACAAACAAATAGAACAACATCTGACTATTTATTGAAGGAACAGTAAAGGTCGAAAGGTTGTGTCCGATGAGAGAAGTCCCAGGAGGAGGTTATGTACATGTCCCATGGTCTCAACAGGATATTTTATCATTTACAAATGACTTCCCAAAGCTTAGAGAAAAACCAGTAGAATGGTACAGGCAAGTTGAAAGGTTTGTGAAAGTTTCGAAAGTACTGCTAAAAGATTTAGATGGTTTATTTGACATAGTTGTTCCTGCTGACTTATGGACTGAATGTAAAATTTCAGTAGATTGGCCTAACGATGAATACCCTAGAGATCCAAAAACAGGAGCTCCGTCAGATGATGTAATGAAGAAATATAATCAGGTAATGTTGGACTTGGCCTGTCTGGTAGGTCCGCCCCTGAAGTTTGGTGCTTAGTATATGTGTCCGGGGAATGGTGATTCCCCCTCTGAGTGTGTGTGTGTGTGGTGAGAGAGACCTGCCTCCCATAGGAATGCATGGGGAATGTATGTGGCCCTGGTAGTTCCTGATGCGTGGGGGCGTGCCGGGTCGTGTTTGGTATGTGTGCGCTCGTGAGGTTGAATGCTACAAGATGATGTATGCAGCATGTGTGTGACTAGAAGGGAAGTGCCACTTCTAGACTTTGGTGCCTGTGTGCAGTAGGTGTGCTGGTGTATGATTGGCTGAAGCCGGCTGGGCCTTCCCCACCAGGCTGGCTCCACCCCCTAGGGTGCGTCCAGTGCCCCTGGCCTGGCCAGTAGCATGGAATTCCTTATAACCAGTTCTGGCTGGTTCTCTCCCTGCCTGCCCCTTTTGGAGACAAAGGGAGCTCCTGTATAAAAGGGGGGTGGGCCCTCTTCTCTCTCTCTCTTCTCTTCTTCCTGCTTGGGACCCTGCCTGGGTCGTGCTGCTGCTTGGGCTCAGGGAAGGGCGTGCCCCCCCCTGGGCCGTGCTCTGCTCCTGAACTACAGACTCCCTGGACTTCCTATGGCTTCTGCTGTCCATGCCACTAGCCCGTGGGAGCGCTTCCCTGCGATCCTAGCGCTCTGGGGCGCTTCATCTAGGCTCCTAGCGCTCGGGAGCACTCTCTTGCTGGCCTAGCGCCTTGGAGCGCTTCATTCGTGCCCTCGCGCTGGGAGCGCTATATCTAACAAGACCGGTGCCCACCCGGCGTCTGCCTCGTGCTACCGAGGCTCTACAACCCAGCGAGTGCCTACCTCGCTTTATCCCCTCCCTGGCTGCCTTATCGAGGGAGCCGAGCCCTCATCAATTTCCCCTGTGTTTCACCGCCGCAGCCCGGGACCCCGCGTGAAGCCCGCCCCCGGGCCGCGCTCTGATTGGCTGTCGGCCCGGGCTGAGCTGATGACGTTTCCCCGGGCCGCGCTCTGATTGGCCGGCGGCCCGGGGAACTGTGCCGACGACGAGAGAAAGCCGAGCCATGCAGGGGGCAGCGGGAGCCAACTCCGCGCCCCTGCGTCCCCCCACCAGAAGTGCCGTTTCCCCCCGGGGCCCCCAGGAGCGAACGGGAGCCCCGGAGAGCGAGGAGAGACCAGCGCGTCTGGACGCCGACCGGTGAGTGCTGCAGGAGGGGAGGCGGGGCGTCGGAGCACATTGTCGGTGCTCGCCCCTCCCCTCCAGCGCGAGCACCTATGTGCGCCAAGGCCCTCGCGGCCCCCAGTGATGCCGGATCCCCCGAGGGGGACCCCGCCTGGCCATCTTTTGTCCCTGAGCCCCGAGAGGCTCCCCACATTGTCCTTTGGCCCCTTGAGCCCGGAGAGGCATCACCCCAGTCCCTTGAGGCTGAGCCCCGAGAGGCTCCCACGCATCTCTGAGCCCGAGCGGCTCCACCATTGTCCTCGAGCCCCGAGAGGCTCCATCCAAATTCCCTGGGCCCTGAGGAGGCTCCACCCCTGGCCCATTTGTTCCCGAGCCAGAGAGGCTCCACCACGTGTCCCGGACCCTGCCTGAGCCCCAAGAGGCTCCACCATTGCCCCCCCCCTGTGCCTGCAAAGCTACGACCAAGTCCCCCAGCGGCCCAGCACTTCGTGGGCCGCTGCCACGTTTAGGTTTGCCCCGGGCCCCTTGCAGCCCACTCTGGACATCGAGACTCTAAGGCGCCCCGTGCCCCAGGAAGGCCATCTGGCCTAGGGGGCGCTACTGACTATTATCAATGTGTTGCTGAGACTGATTATGTGTTGCCCTGCTGATGGGGGCCTCTGTTGTGTTATGTACCTTGCCATTCCTTCCCCCCTTTCATAACCTTGCCTTATGTATGTCTATACTGGTTAGAGTGAGTTCTATTGCTAGTCCTATGAGACCCCGGGGCGTGACGTATCCTAATGCTAAGCTCCTGGTGATTACGTGTTCTAGTCCTAGTCCGAGGTAGCTCCCAGTTGTTCTATGTTCTAGATGCTAACTCCATCATGTGCACCTTCCTGGCAGTGGTCCCTTGGCTCTGCTCTGTACCTCCTTCCCTGTAACCCCTGGCCGTGCCCCTGGCACCTTGTACAATGTGTGCCCCTATGTGCCCTGCTTAATACAAAGACTATTTTTATATATACTTTGCGTGGAGTCCCTTTTGTGGGAGGCCTGGGATGTTGCTGTTGGTGGGTGCGTGCGCAAATGCTTCACACGTCCTCCGAGATAGGCCTGACTGCCCGCGCCGCGTTACCTAGAGGGCGAGCAGGGGTCGACTTTACATAGGAGTGGTGGTCTCTGACTGGCTGTGGCGCAAGCCCTGGCCGGCCGGGGGTCCCATTTCCTACACTGGTGGCTAGCGGTGGGATCCGGACTTGTGTTTGCGCAGTACCACAACGATAACTGGCCTCCCTACAAAACTCTGCATTGTAAATGGTCGCAAAGAAAGGAGATTATTGCTTTTAAGAGGTTACTTAAATGTCTGTTCTGTGAAAAATGTATTCTGGTACGCTATGACTAGGTGGCCCTAGCTCGGGAGGGTAGATCAACTCCCTAGTGCAATGGGTTTTTCTGGATTCACCAGAAGGGTGGGATCCAGTGGTGGCAGCGTAATTGTGTTCAATGTGCATGGTCCCTGTCCCTTCCCTGGAGTAATGATACCTGTGCCACATGGGTCGGGTCAGGTTGCTGAAAATGTCTGTTCTGTGGAAATGTTTAATGATTACTAGAAATACCCGTTCTGTGGAGAGTTTTTTAAGGTTACTTAAATGTCCGTTCTGTAGAAAAATGTGGGCGTATGCACTGTGAGTTAGGTGCCCCTAGCTTGGGAGGGTAAATCATCTCCCTAGTGTAATTTGGTTTTCTGGATTCACCAGGAGGGTGGGATCCAGTGGTGGTTGTGTAATTGTGTTCAAATGTGAAGGGTCCTTGTCCCTAGAGTAATGGTACCTGTGCCCCGAGGGTCGGGTTGAGGAATCAGGGGCGGTGGAAAACTGTCTTACCAGTCTAGGGGACGGTGTGTGGATGAATGTTGAGGTGCACGGAGTAATGGAGTGTAAGTTCTCTGGGATGGGGAGCTTGCGGAATCACCAATAATCCTGTCCTTCCTTACCCCGCTGAATGTGTAAAACTGTCTTACCGGTCTAGGGGACGGTGTGTGGATGAATGGTGAGGTGCGCTGAGTAATGGAGTGTAAGTCCTCTGGGATGGGGAGCTTGCTGAAACAACGATAATCCTGTCCTTCCTTACCCCGTTGAATGTGGTTGACGCATTATGTGTTCCGTATCCCGCTGGATGCGTTTTAGGCGTCAGGTGTCGCCCTGGCTGAATTTATCTTAAGTGGTATCCCTGTTGTGTTCTAGGCGTCAGGTGTCGCCCTGGCTGAATGTATGTTAAGTTGTATCCCGGACAAGGAAGACCTGCTGGCGCGGCCGCGGCTTGCCTTGGGGAGAGCTGAACTCTGAGACTCTTCTTGTTGCGTTTTAGGCGTCAGGTGTCGCCCTGGCTGAATTTATCTTAAGTGGTATCCCTGTTGTGTTCTAGGCGTCAGGTGTCGCCCTGGCTGAATGTATGTTAAGTTGTATCCCGGACAAGGAAGACCTGCTGGCGCGGCCGCGGCTTGCCTTGGGGAGAGCTGAACACTGAGACTCCTCTTGTTGCGTTTTAGGCGTCAGGTGTCGCCCTGGCTGAATTTATCTTAAGTGGTATCCCTGTTGTGTTTTAGGCGTCAGGTGTCGCCCTGGCTGAATGTATGTTAAGTTGTATCCCGGACAAGGAAGACCTGCTGGCGCGGCCGCGGCTTGCCTTGGGGAGAGCTGAACGCTTAGTTCCCAGGTGGAAGACCAGTGGAGGGAGGAAGTCCCAAGACTGGTAGGAAAGTGTGTTCTGAGGGTGTTTCTCCTGGGAGAACGCGGAACCTCAGAAGTAGAGGTAGGGTGGGGCATTCTTGCCCGTGACCTCTGGCAAGCCTGAGGGTGCGGGCCCTAGGTGGAAGGAACAGTGGTAGTCGTGGCTACCCTGAGAAAGGGAGTGGAGAAGGGCTATTGTGGGCCCGGGGTTACCACCCCCCACTTCGGATTAGCAGGGACCAGTGGTACCTGGATGGCTTAGGGCCTGGTCCTAGTCATGGACAACTCAGGAGTACCAGGTGGGTAGCCTGGTTGGGCCTATGTCTTCATTTTTTTGTTTTGTTTTGTTTTGTTAATTTCTTTTTTTTTAACTTTTATTATTTTTAGTCTGTGTATGTCTATCGGTCCGGCGGTGCGGGCCGCGTCCAAATTCTATCGCCCTGCAGCAGGGAAGTCCATCACGGTAGTGATTGGTCTGCCCTGCGTTTGGGCTGGGAGGGGCATGTGTTGGACTTGGCCTGTCTGGTAGGTCCGCCCCTGAAGTTTGGTGCTTAGTATATGTGTCCGGGGAATGGTGATTCCCCCTCTGAGTGTGTGTGTGTGTGGTGAGAGAGACCTGCCTCCCATAGGAATGCATGGGGAATGTATGTGGCCCTGGTAGTTCCTGATGCGTGGGGGCGTGCCGGGTCGTGTTTGGTATGTGTGCGCTCGTGAGGTTGAATGCTACAAGATGATGTATGCAGCATGTGTGTGACTAGAAGGGAAGTGCCACTTCTAGACTTTGGTGCCTGTGTGCAGTAGGTGTGCTGGTGTATGATTGGCTGAAGCCGGCTGGGCCTTCCCCACCAGGCTGGCTCCACCCCCTAGGGTGCGTCCAGTGCCCCTGGCCTGGCCAGTAGCATGGAATTCCTTATAACCAGTTCTGGCTGGTTCTCTCCCTGCCTGCCCCTTTTGGAGACAAAGGGAGCTCCTGTATAAAAGGGGGGTGGGCCCTCTTCTCTCTCTCTCTTCTCTTCTTCCTGCTTGGGACCCTGCCTGGGTCGTGCTGCTGCTTGGGCTCAGGGAAGGGCGTGCCCCCCCCTGGGCCCTGCTCTGCTCCTGAACTACAGACTCCCTGGACTTCCTATGGCTTCTGCTGTCCATGCCACTAGCCCGTGGGAGCGCTTCCCTGCGATCCTAGCGCTCTGGGGCGCTTCATCTAGGCTCCTAGCGCTCGGGAGCACTCTCTTGCTGGCCTAGCGCCTTGGAGCGCTTCATTCGTGCCCTCGCGCTGGGAGCGCTATATCTAACAAGACCGGTGCCCACCCGGCGTCTGCCTCGTGCTACCGAGGCTCTACAACCCAGCGAGTGCCTACCTCGCTTTATCCCCTCCCTGGCTGCCTTATCGAGGGAGCCGAGCCCTCGTCAATTTCCCCTGTGTTTCACCGCCGCAGCCCGGGACCCCGCGTGAAGCCCGCCCCCGGGCCGCGCTCTGATTGGCTGTCGGCCCGGGCTGAGCTGATGACGTTTCCCCGGGCCGCGCTCTGATTGGCCGGCGGCCCGGGGAACTGTGCCGACGACGAGAGAAAGCCGAGCCATGCAGGGGGCAGCGGGAGCCAACTCCGCGCCCCTGCGTCCCCCCACCAGAAGTGCCGTTTCCCCCCGGGGCCCCCAGGAGCGAACGGGAGCCCCGGAGAGCGAGGAGAGACCAGCGCGTCTGGACGCCGACCGGTGAGTGCTGCAGGAGGGGAGGCGGGGCGTCGGAGCACATTGTCGGTGCTCGCCCCTCCCCTCCAGCGCGAGCACCTATGTGCGCCAAGGCCCTCGCGGCCCCCAGTGATGCCGGATCCCCCGAGGGGGACCCCGCCTGGCCATCTTTTGTCCCTGAGCCCCGAGAGGCTCCCCACATTGTCCTTTGGCCCCTTGAGCCCGGAGAGGCATCACCCCAGTCCCTTGAGGCTGAGCCCCGAGAGGCTCCCACGCATCTCTGAGCCCGAGCGGCTCCACCATTGTCCTCGAGCCCCGAGAGGCTCCATCCAAATTCCCTGGGCCCTGAGGAGGCTCCACCCCTGGCCCATTTGTTCCCGAGCCAGAGAGGCTCCACCACGTGTCCCGGACCCTGCCTGAGCCCCAAGAGGCTCCACCATTGCCCCCCCCCCTGTGCCTGCAAAGCTACGACCAAGTCCCCCAGCGGCCCAGCACTTCGTGGGCCGCTGCCACGTTTAGGTTTGCCCCGGGCCCCTTGCAGCCCACTCTGGACATCGAGACTCTAAGGCGCCCCGTGCCCCAGGAAGGCCATCTGGCCTAGGGGGCGCTACTGACTATTATCAATGTGTTGCTGAGACTGATTATGTGTTGCCCTGCTGATGGGGGCCTCTGTTGTGTTATGTACCTTGCCATTCCTTCCCCCCTTTCATAACCTTGCCTCATGTATGTCTATACTGGTTAGAGTGAGTTCTATTGCTAGTCCTATGAGACCCCGGGGCGTGACGTATCCTAATGCTAAGCTCCTGGTGATTACGTGTTCTAGTCCTAGTCCGAGGTAGCTCCCAGTTGTTCTATGTTCTAGATGCTAACTCCATCATGTGCACCTTCCTGGCAGTGGTCCCTTGGCTCTGCTCTGTACCTCCTTCCCTGTAACCCCTGGCCGTGCCCCTGGCACCTTGTACAATGTGTGCCCCTATGTGCCCTGCTTAATACAAAGACTATTTTTATATATACTTTGCGTGGAGTCCCTTTTGTGGGAGGCCTGGGATGTTGCTGTTGGTGGGTGCGTGCGCAAATGCTTCACACGTCCTCCGAGATAGGCCTGACTGCCCGCGCCGCGTTACCTAGAGGGCGAGCAGGGGTCGACTTTACATAGGAGTGGTGGTCTCTGACTGGCTGTGGCGCAAGCCCTGGCCGGCCGGGGGTCCCATTTCCTACAGGTAATAACCTACTTAAAGGGAAAAATACCCCAAAAGAAACAGATTGGACAAAAATAAATAGAACTACCCAAAATAAAGATGAATTTGTACATGCATATTATGAGCCCCAATACAGTAGGTTAGAAAACATAGATAATAAAGACATGACACATTTTTATTTATCGTTTCATGTCCGGACTAAAGCCAGAAATATCGCAAAGGATTAAAGAGCATAAATTATGCTGCCAGGCGAAGCCTATGGATGAAATTTTCAAATATGCAAAATACTGTGGGGATGAAATTGATAACAGGCGAAAGAAATTAAAAGAAAAAGTAATATGGGCTCAAGTAAAATTGGCAGGAACTCCAGAGTCACCAGGCCAATAACCAAGGAAGAGGGGGGTGTCAAGGTGAAAGTAGTGGGGGCAAACCTAGAAGCAGAATGAGCACTAGTGCCAAAGATGGCCGCTTCATGCTTCACATACTAAAGCACATGCTCCTGCTCGTACTAAAACTTATATGTTCTACTTAACTATTAATGCTATAGTTAAAATAAAGTAATGGGGTTAGAGTAGAAATAAGTGGTATACCGTGCTTGCATTAATTTATTTTTGTATTCTTATGTGTCTCTCTTTGACTTCTTTGTATTTGGGTCTGAAGGGGATCGCAAACTCCATTTTGAATCACTTGATCATGCGCAGATGACATCGAAATCCTCAAAGCTCTGACATTGAATTGATGCCAGTTCCCATTTGCGACGTTCATGGGAATCGTACCTAGTGACCTGGAGCAAGAGAAAGCACAGAACTGTATACATTATATATGAATTTAAATAATATTGCTGGGTGGAATAAAAAAGCATGGGAAAGTAAATTATGGGCGGGAGCATTGATCAACTATATCGAATAGAAATGATCTCATACAGGTATGGTGTGATGACCTCTCCTCGTCTTTCTGACCAATCAAATTATGGGAATACATAGAATTTGCAACATTAAGGGGGTGGTACACACACTGAAATTGTATAACTAAGGTAGGCTTAGTCAGTTAGATTGTCCGATTTGTCACAGACCTGTCACTGACCCAACTGATGCTGAAGGAGAATCAAGAGCAGAGGGCTAGTCGAGCACTTTGACAGAAAAATCAGGAGGTTGCTGAGGGAGAAGAATTGATCTACCCAGTTGGGATACGAGAGTAGCCGTAGAAAGGGGTGTGACGCTGGCATTGCACTTAGCGGAAATTGCCTGTCCTGCACCTTGGCATCTGATTAGCCGGGAGCCTTTCTTTTGTTCCATCCCGTGGCTAGGGTTGGTCGTCACACCATTCTAGGTAAATATAATCTATGTGGTATGTCCTTGTACCATTTTCCCTTTTTCACCCTTCGCAGGTACCAATGTTTAAAGGTATTTTCCTAATGTCCTGAGAATTTTATGCCTTAATAGTTATATTCTTACCTGCAAAATCCTTAATCTCACTGTCATGGCAACTGGCTTACAAAATATTGCATAACGTGCTTATAACTTTCCTGAGTCTGTGGTTTATTTTTCATAAAGTAAATGTTATTCTCTATTTATTTATTTGTATTTTGTAAAGCGCATGGTTACACTAGCAAGTGTGTCCCCGCGCTGATCGCTACAGTTGTTTCCAAGAGTCCATGGCATGATTGCGTGCATAGTCTTTGATCCAGTCTTAGTCTTTGGGGAAGAGGACTGTTTTCAGGTCTCTTCGAAAGTTAGACTCAGAGGGTTCCAGACGCAGTTTTTCTGGCAGCTGGTTCCATATCCTAGCGGTCATGACTCTAAAAGATTTTCCACCCATTCTAGCTGTTTTAACCTTCGGGACCTGTACTTGCCCAGTGCCGCATGATCTAAGCTGGCGGGTGGGCTCGTATCGTTTCAGAAGCCCATGCAGATACCTTGGGCCTCTACCATGAAGGATGCAATGTCCTACACATAGGGCTTTGAAAGTCACCCGTTCCCTAATCGGGAGCCAGTGAAGGGTTCTCAGTGCTTTTTTTGTTGATGCCTTTCTGGGTAATTGTAGGATTAAGCGGGCCGCTGCACTTTGTATTCGTTGTAGTCTCAAGAGGCTTTTTACGCTGGCCCCTAGATACAGTACATTTCCATAGTCCAACCTAGATGTTATTAGGGTATGGACCAGGGACTGCGTACCGTTATGGTCATAAGGTCCAGCGTTTTCCTAAGGACCCGCAATATACCAAAACAAGTGCCTGCCACTTGTTTGGTATGGTGGTCGAACGATAGGTTTTTATCTAGCCAGACCCCTAAGTTCTTTACTAGATTACTAGGTGTGGGTAGTTCACGTAGTTCTTCCAGCCACCAGGCTGAGGTCCACACTGATGGGGATTTGCCTACAAACAATACCTCCGTCTTATTCCCATTAAGCCGGAGGCAGTTGCCCCCATCCACCACTCTACCTATTATTCTAACTCCCTTGATCCTTAGATTTAGGACTTAGCACAAGTGACAATGATTTGGTAAGTCATGGTGTACAGGTATAAGTCCTAAGGTGAATAAAACTCTGATAGGCAGGAAGTTAAGTTGGATTACTGGTTCAAAGTGTGAATGTTTATGGGTCCAGGTGAGTATGATTAACTGAGCTGGTAATTCCGCACCATCACTTCTCTCTGCCTCAATCTCTCCTCCTCCTGTTCACTCATGGATGGACAATCTGAACATACTTAACAACAGACCATTAAATCAATGGGGTGTTACCCATAGAGTCAAAGGACCTGGGTATAAATCAGTTTAAGAAAAAACAGTGGTCCTCGACTATCGATCAAGAAACAAACATTACATGAAACACTTTTTGATTTAGAAAATGCAAATTAAATCAGCATGCTTTATACCTGAAAACAGGTATTATAACAAAGCACAGATTGACCCACTCAGTGAATCAATCCGCAAGATATTAGGTGAGTCTAGCACCTTGCTTCTTCATAGACATAATACTGGATATCAGATGCCCTTGGGAGATGGGAACTGATAATGTTCCATATCTTCTATACTCCACAGGTGACTCATACCCTGGAAGCTTGAATTGAATTCCCAGTTGACCAGTCCTATTGGTAATGTACCCTTCAGCATGTATTGAGACCACACCTCTGTAAATATCAATCATTGATATTCCTAATAGCAACCTCCCCTTTTACACTTTTACACTTCAGGTGTCCGATCCAGACCATTCATTGGACAACGGCCAAGCCAGCTTTCTACCCCTCCCTACCTCCCTCCCCCGTCCTGAGGAAGACCCGCCGCCGAGGCCCAAATATCCCATGAGCATCAGGGTCGAAACGTCGACGCTTTTAATACCAATGTGCCTGTACCCATAACGTCCCCTTCCTGTTCTTACCCCCCAAAACAAATTGTGCGGACAGGCACACAGCAACAGCGGAAGGTTGCCCGCTTTGTTCTATTGTAAATACCTGAATTATCTACCTAATCTTCTCCTTTCTTCTTTTTCTAAACACTTGAGCACCCTTTATCTTCTCACTGACTATACTCAATAGTCCTTGCGCCGTTTTTTGATAATTATTGTTTTATAAGCAACTGTAAATAAATATGTAAATTCTCTCGAAGTACATTTTCAGAGTGTGGTGACAATTCATTGATCGTATTGATATGCCAGGGTACTATCTCTTTTTCATTTAATGTATATAGAACCAATTGAGATAAGACATATATCTCCCTTACCCAGCTTGAGTCAAAGCATGCTGATTTAATTTGCATTTTCTAAATCAAAAAGTGTTTCATGTAATGTTTGTTTCTTGATCGATAGACGAGGACCACTGTTTTTTTTAAACATACTTAACAACAATCCTACCATTGTGGACAGTGCCAAATCCCTTGGCATCATTCGAGACAAAAGACTCAACCTACATTCCCATTTCAACACCATCGCCAAGAACGCACGCTACCAACTGCGTCTTCTCTGGGAGTTCAGCATTTCATTCCTGAGCAAGACCTGAAAACTCTGGTCCACACTGGTTCTCTCCAGATTGGACTACTGCAACTCTCTCCTTGGTGCAACCCACCTTTCCCCTCTGAAATTCTACGGCAGGACCGGACGCTCCCATTATGCAGTCTCATTTCTTTACTAAGAAATACTCAGCAGCCAATCACAATGAAGAAGAGAAAAACACAACTACAAATCCCATTAATACTCTGGGTAACCATAGAGTATATACAGTATATAAGGAACCATAGAGAATAGGCTATCCTCTTTCTTTGCTGCTCCGCAGCCAGTTAAGTGCCTTTTCTCTACTTTTACTGCATTTGCTAAACCTTATTTGAATTGTATTCATGCTAATTGTTATTCTTAGCTGGTGTTTCATTGGCATTGTGTTGCCTGCTGCTTGTGATGTTCTCGTGTGCTTTCTCCTCGCTGGCCCGACATGTGGCAGTTTTTTTCTCCGAGTTTCTGTGGTGTTTGGCCCGTGTTTTTGTGCCGCTTTGATTGGGAGCGCGTGTTCGCCTCCCTGGTATCGGGCGCTTTGTGTCTTCGCCTGTATCTTTGGTGGAGTGGGAGCCAGGGACTCGGAGGTTGCGCGTGCTGCTTGCACGCGGACCTCGTTTCTGCATTTAAGCAGGCGGCCGTTACTGCGCATGCGCGGCGGCCATTATTTTTGTTATTTTCGTGTTTCTCACGGAGTTTACACGTCGGAGCTGTGTTTTCAAGAGCTCAAGCCCACATCCTGCGCAGAAAGTCCCCGATCTCATTGAAGCTGTTCCTGAGGGATACTGCCTAGCTCGTCAAGATAGACTGAGCCGGGTGGGAGGAGGGTTAGCAATTCTTTACAAGGATCACTTTCATTGCCACACTGTCTCCATCTCCGACCCTACGGACAGCTTCCAAGCCCTATTCTTTTCCATAAAAAGTGGCCATAGTGTCCTCTTCAATGGAATCTTGGCCTACCGCCCTCCTGGTTCTCGTACCGACTTTGGACAACGGCTTCTTCATGTTCTAGAACCCTACTTTGGTCGGAAAGATTTCACGATCCTGAGTGATTTTAACTTTCATTTGGAGAAGCTTGATACTAAGGAGACTATTTCTCTGCTTGAGGACATTTCAGCATGTGGATTCGTCCAGCTGGTTAGAGGGGCTACTCACAGAGCAGGCCACACGCTCGATGGAATTTTCTCCAATGATGAGAGGCTGATAATTAAGGACTCCATCCCTCTATCATGGTCAGACTATCTGGCTGTTCCATTTGAGCTATCCTGTCCTTCCTTTCATATGTCTAAAAATACCTTAAGTAATAAGGAACTGTGCAGGAACTTCAAGAATATTACAAGCAGCTCCCTTACCCCGTGGGTACCCAATTTGCTCTCATCCTAAGGGGAAAGTGTCTCTATGGCAGTTACACAGTTTGAAAGGACTGTGACTGAGGCACTGGATGAACTTGCCCCTATCCAATTACGCCATCGAGCCAGGAAAAGGCCTTCAGCCCCTTGGTTCTCCGAACATCTTAGACTTCTTAGACAAGAAGTAAGGAGGCAGGAGCGACTATGGCATTCTGGTTGGGATCCAAAGGATAGGGAAGCCCATAAGACTATGCTGAGGAACTATAAAGGAGAAATCATAAAGGCCAAACAAGAACATTTTACGGCCCTGACAACCTCAATGTCCTCTCCTAAAGAGCTCTTCAGGGTAGTGGGCTCCCTTATTACCCTTCAAACCCCAGATCCTGTAGTGGCATCCCAAGAGCTCTGCAATAACATTGCCTCTTTTTTCCAGGCAAAAATTTTAGACATTTACTCTGCCTTGGAGCTGCAGAGATCTCGTATTACTGGGGCCCCTGCCCTGGGAGCTATGGACCTTGTCCCTGCAGAAACACCTCCTGTAGGAACCCTAGATTCTTTTCCCCCTCTCTCTCTGCAGGATCTGGACAACCTCCTTAATAAAACTAAATCTGGTTCCCCTTTGGATGTATGTCCACTTAGGATCCTCAAACAGTGCAAAGATATCTTCTTGCCCCCGTTGGTTGATATTATGAACAAAGCCATGAGAGATGGCTTTTTTCCCACCCAATGGAAAAACGCGGTGGTAAAACCCTTACTTAAAAAGGCCTCTTTGGACCCTGCGGTTCTAAAACATTTTCGGCCCATTTCACTCCTCCCGGCCCCTGCAAAGATGCTTGAAGCACATCTTAATAAGCATCTTGCTGCATATATAGAGAACTCGGATTGTCTTGATTCCTCCCAACATGGATTTAGGAGGGAGCACAGCACCGAGTCTGCCCTCACCATCATGCTGGATAACATCCGCACGCGTGTTGATGGAGGCCAGACCACCCTCCTGATCCTCCTAGATCTGACGGCGGCCTTTGATACCCTTTCTCCCTCAGTATTAACAACTCGGCTGAGGGAGGTTGGGGTTCAGGGGGCAGCCTTAGACCTACTCACTTCTTTTCTCAACCATCGAGTGCAAAGAGTGAAGTTGGGTGAGTACCTATCTCCATCCCTGCCCGTGCAATGTGGGGTCCCTCAGGGGTCGGCTTTGAGTCCGACCCTATTCAACAATTATGTGACCCCACTTGCCAGGCTAATTAGATCATATGGGATGGAGATAGTATCATACGCGGACGACACCCAGATCCTCGTCTCTCTCTCCCAATCAGGTACCCCGACTGCCTCCAATTTTAGATCCTGTATGGAGGCAGTCGGGCAATGGATGATTTACAATTCATTAAAACTGAATGGAGAGAAGACGGAGGTGTTGGTGTTTGGAGGGAAAGAGGATGTTTGGTCATCTAACTGGTAGCCAGACTCATTAGGAGCCTGCCCCACCCCCACCTCCTCTGCAAAAAATCTAGGGGTCATGATTGATCCCGCCCTCAATCTGGACAAACAGGTCAACAGAACCAGCTCTACCTGTTGGGGCATCATCCACATCCTTAGGAGGATCAGACACTATCTATCTTTGCAGGCAAGGAAACAGATTACTGTTGCCCTGATTGGCTCACAGCTGGACTATTGCAATGCGCTGTATGTGGGACTGAGTAAAAGTCTACTGCAGCGCTTGCAGGTAGTGCAGAATGCGGCTGCCAGGTTTGTCCTCGACTTCCCAAACGGGCCTCAGCCACAGCGGCTAGAAAGCTGTTACACTGGCTTCCTGTGGAGGACCGTATCCGCTTTAAGACCCTGTGCATGACCTATAGGGCATTAGCCAAAAACAGTCCCACTGGTGTAGGATCCATCTTGTCCCGCTACACTCCTGCTAGGAACCTACGCTCCTCGAGCAGACTTCTTCTGTCAGCCCCTCGATTCAGGAGAACTAAATGGGGGTGTAGGGCTTTCTCTACCCTGGCGCCCAAATGGTGGAACTCCCTTCCACTGGAATTAAGATCCCTACCCACTCTTCAGGCCTTCAGAAGGGCCCTGAAGACTCATCTCTTTGTGCAGGCTTATATGTAATGGTGACATGCCCTTGTTTATGATATACGTTGTTAGGCGCCTTGATGCCTTCGGGTTATTGTCTGCGCATTATAAATTTTATTCAAATTCAAATTATTCAAATTCTTTGCGGACCCATCTCGATGGGCGGCTGTTGGTCGCCGGAAGAGTTGAATCTCCACATAAATTGCTTGGAGCTCCTGGCGAGCTCTTTCGTTATTCGTTATTCGTTGTCTTGCACCTCACATGGCGAATTGTTGCATACTCCTCCGCATGGACAATGTCTTAGCGGTTCGGTATGTCAACAAACTGGAGGGGATAAGGTCAAGACTTCTGGCGGAGATTGCAAAAGATTTTTGGCATTTTTGTCTACAGCGCAAGATCACTGTTATTGCAGAGTATCTCCTGGGTCGCGACAATCAAATTGCCGATTGGAATTCTCGTCATCTGAGAGACTTTAGCGATTGGAGGCTCTTCCCCGGGTATTCCGGTCTCTGTCCCGGATTTGGGGACGGTGTCAGATCGATCTGTTTGCATCTCGCCTCAACGCTCAACTGCCTCAGTTTTTCAGTTGGCGTCCGGATCCGGAGACTCTGGCCACTGATGCGTTTCTCCAGGTCTGGCCTCCTCACCTCTGTTATGCGTTTCCCCCGTTTGCGATGATCCCCAGGGTCCTGGCTTGCACGAAGCATTTCCAGTCGGAGCTCATTCTGATCACTCCTCTTTGGAGGGCTCAGGCTTGGTTCTCGGTTCTTCTGGAGATGAGTTGTTCCCCAGAAGTGGAATCTGTTGTTGGACCCTCTTCTCAATCCGCACCCTCTGGTTCAATCGGGTCAACTCCTTCTGGTTGCTTGGTGAATTTAGGGGAACGCTGGCAAGTCCCAGGCCTTTCTAGAGACGCTGCACGATTTATCAGCGAAGCTTGGTCCCCCAACACACACAAACGTTATGCTTCAGCTTGGAAACGATGGTGTGATTGGTGTTCACAACGGGAGGTGGATCCCGCTTCAGCGGATGTCGCCTTGATTGTTAATTTTCTAGCCTCCATTGCTTCTTCGGGTCTGGCTTATAGGACTGTCAATAATTTTCGTTCTGCCATTTCTGCGGGCCACATTTCTATAGATGGGAAACCTGCAGGGGAAATCCTCAAATTTCTAAATTACTTAGGGGTATACAGCTGGTAAAGCCGCCTTGTCCAAAGTATGTGGCTTTATGGGACGTTTCTCTTGTTTTGCATTTTTTGGAGTCTTGGCCTTCCAACTCTTTGTTGTCTCGCAAACAACTTTCAGCAAAATTTACGATGTTGCTGTGTTAAGTATCATTCAACCGTGTCTCCGATGTTCGGGCTCTGGACCTTGCTGGTCGTTCTTTTTCTCCAGAAGGTTTTACCTTTTCTATCTCCAGGCGCACCAAATGCAATACGTCCTCTGTGACATATCCTTCTTTTCCTCATAATCCACAATTGTGTGTGGTTCAGTGCATTAAAGATTATGAGGTGAGTTCCGCTCCTTTTAGACAGTATTTAAATGGTCAGTTGTTGATTGCTCTACAGAAGCCTTTTAGGCCTGTGACGCCCTCTACGTTAGCAAGATGGGTGTGTTGGCTCATGCTGGAAGCCGGCATTGATGTTTCCATCTTTGGTGCGCATTCCGCACGGGGGGCTATGGCTTCTACAGCTTTTTCTATGGGTGTGAGTCTACATGACATCATGAAAGCCGCTGATTGGTCTTCTGACTCTGTGTTTCAAAACTTTCTATTTTAAACCTATTGTTGATATTGCTTCTGTTGTGGTGGCTCAGCTTTAAACAAGCATAATCGGAGCCTGCGGTCCTGTCATAGAATTACAAATTTGCAAACATACGTGACAAGAATTTTCAATTCTATTAAGGACACGGAGGCGAAGATTATCCCACCCATGTTATCTGCTTGCATTTCTCATGTTTGATATTTTGCTTTGTGTATAATTGACTGATGCATTGTTTTATGACGATCCTTACACTGTTTACCCTCCCTCATTGGTTTGATGTTTTGATCTTTGATGGGTATAATGTATTACGACTCTGATTTACCTTTCAGGGTCTGACCCTAAATTAAATTTCTGCTGTGTGTTCCTCCTTCTGCCTGTTGGCTGTTGTTCGTCCAAGAGGATTCTTCAGCTGCTGAGACCATCGCTTCTGTCTTTCCAGAGGCCTGTTTTCTTCATGGTGTTGTTCCTTCATCCATGGTTTCGTTTGGGACTGCAGTTTTTCTTCACTTGAACTGTTTGGTTATGGACAAAGAAAGAGGATAGACTATTCTCTATGGTTCCTTATATACTGTATATACTCTATGGTTACCCTGAGTAATCATGGGATTTGTAGTTGTGTTTTTCTCTTCTTCATTGTTATTGGCTGCTGAGTATTTCTTAGTAAAGAAATGAGATAGCATAATCTTCGCCTCCGTGTCCTTAATAGAATTGAAAATTCTTGTCACGTATGTTTGCAATTATTTAATCCATCCTACACTCAGCGGCACGTTTTGTCTATGGGGCCAAAAGAAATTATCATATTACACACATACTGTTTTCTCTTTGCTGGCTTCCCATTGAAGCTAAGTCAATCTACAAGACTGCCTGCATCACCCATAGTGCCATACACACCTCCACACATAGGTGGTACCTGGCCAACGAACTCAAATTATGACGTGGTTTCAGACCTTCACGCAAAGCCGAAAACTTACTACTTGAACCTCCTACTTTCAAAAGGGAAAGATTTATGGCACAATCCTTTTCAGGTAATGCAATAAGAATTTGGAACTCGTTATCTCCAATCCTTCGGACCACCGCCTCTTTCCGGGCTTTTAAAACCGCTTTTAAACTCTTCACTTCCAAAGACACTTCCAGGAATAATTCAATCCAGGTCATGGCCCTCGTGGCCGCATGGCATTCACATGAGCTCAATTTTGTCAACATGTATGCTATACTTGTTTCATTAGGTCTCGCCTTTTCCATTCCGAAGGAATGGGAAACGGCGAGAATTCAAGTGCTCAAAATACTCGTGAAACCACGGGTTTTTTCGTGCGGTTTTCTTCGAGTTCACGTGGCCACAAGCACGCGCTTTTGGGCCATAAACGTTCACGGCCATCTGTTCCCCAGCTCCAGCACCTCCCCTCTCTCTCCTTGCGCACACCCTTTACTTGCATTTCTCCTCCCCCTCCCCAGCCAGCTTCCCCCAGGCCGTGTTCCCTCCCACCTTTCCTCCTCTCTGTCCCGTCTTACAATCACAACTTGTTAGCTCCAGCCTCGCTTTCAATCGTGCGATTCCCGATTTAGTGTAATCAAGCAGCTACCTTTTAGCCCCAGCCCGACTTCAACCGTGCACGGGCTTTATGTTATCAGCACAACGCTCCAAGTGAAATTAAGATCGACGCATTGTAAAGAAGATCATGACTTGCAAACTATTTGCCTGGTTTGAACATGGCCACATGTCAGGAGATATGCCCAGTGTTAAAAACCAGGAAAGTGCAACAAACTGCTGTATAAGCATTAACAGAAGGTCAGTCACAGCCCCCACACAGCAGCTCACTATTTTAATATCTGGAACAGGAACGAGGTTTACTCATAGCGTTTACGTGATTTAAAGATACAATCTGCAGTTCTGTGTCTTTTAAAGGAACGTAAAACCAGTTTGAGTCCTTCCTTTATGTCTATGACTTCAGCCACATCCCTTTCATGTAAATAAATACCCAGCGAGATAAGGGCTTTAATAGTACCCTGCATGGCGCCAGTGCAGCCATTCCAGAATCCCCGCCCAACCGGGTGCAGTAGTGGGAAGAGCCATTGCAGCAGCCGTTCCGAAAGTAGAGCCGTGCACAGCCCCCTTGCCAGTTTCTGTTTGAGCTGCACTGCTTTTGAATGCTTTATCTGATGTCGTGTAGTTTAAACCGTAAAACCAGGAGAAATGCATTTCCTCTGCATAGTTCAAGGGCACTGGAATTATGCCATTTTAAAGCAGCTGTGTTTCTCGCATAATAAAGCCTGATAAACCAGCCTGATAAAACCATGTAATTCATCAGCTGTAGCACACTTTAGATTTTAACAAAAACGAATTTGCAAAGGTTAACTGTCCACCTTTCTGATGCTTGTTTTCCTCACATTCATTTGATGATGGTCTTTGTAGTAGTCGTTTCTAATTTTATCTCCCTCGTTCTTCTCAAAGATACTCTACCACCCCCACATTGTAATCACTTTCTCTCCCCTCCCACCGGGAGCCCCATTCACTCTAGCCCTCTTTCAACCTCACGCTGGCTCTTGTGTTTCCACCTCCCCTGATTGCTGCAGGCCTAACCTAGCGGCCTCTGTCTGGGGCTTCCAGTATGACAGCAGCCTTCCCCCGATGCCAGCATAGATTCTGCCACCTGGCAGGCCCATGCAACGTGCAGCCAGCGGCAAGAAAGGGGCATTTTTCGGCAGCATTCATGACGCTCTCAGTTGTCTGCAGTCAAGCCGTTGTGTGACCCAGAGCTATGCATTGTTGTCACTGTGCCAGGCCAATCTATCTCTGTGCCAGTGTGAGGGGCAGTAGGGCTTAGGGGATGTCTGCCACATTGCCATGTCAACACGAGTTATTGTGCAAAGAAGCATGGCACCCTCTGTCTCTATGCCAGGGCACATGGCATCTTGTGCCTCTATGCCAGGGCACAAGGCACAGCCACGCGCATTGTGCCCAGCTTTCATTTCCCACCAGACACTTCGTGCGCGCGCACCACCTCTGCTGGCAAAGGCATGGAGTTCACCAGGGTGCACACCCCCTCACCCCCATATGCTCGATCGCAAATCTCCCTCCCACCCTTCCTTCCATGTCCGCTTTCCTTTGAAGTTTCAGCCCGAGCTTTCACCGGCTCCTCTCCACCCCCTTCCTTTAATGGCCCACCCCTTCCTTTAATGGCCCTCCCCCAACTCAGAGCGCGCAACGCTTGTTATTTTCTATGCTTTGCTCCTTCGTTCACTTTGTCTCTCTTTCTTCCCTTCCCTCTTACACCCGTCCCCATTTACCTGGGCAATTGCCTTTATTTTCCTCACATTCATTTGATGATGGTCTCTGTAGTCATCGTTTCTAATTTTATCTCCCTCGTTCTTCTCAAAGATACTCTACCACCCCCACATTGTAATCGCTTTCTCTCCCCTCCCACCGCGAGCCCCATTCACTCTAGCCCTCTTTCCACCTCACGCTGGCTCTTGTGTTTCCACCTCCCCAGAGTGCTGCAGGCTCTGCCGTGTCTCCTCGCCTACCCCGGCCTAACCTAGAGGCCTCTGTCTGGGGCTTCCAGTATGACAGCAGCCTTCCACCGATGCCAGCATAGATTCTGCCACCTGGCAGACCCATGCAACATGCAGCCAGCTGGCAAGAAAGGGGCATTTTTCGGCAGCATTTATAACGCTCTCAGGTGTCTGCAGTCAAGCCGTTGTGTGACCCAGAGCTATGCATTGTTGTCATGGGGCCAGGCCAATCTATCTCTGTGCCAGTGTGAGGGGCAGTAGGGCTTAGGGGATGTCTGCCACATTGCCATGTCAACACGAGTCATTGTGCAAAGACGCATGGCACCCTCTGTCTCTATGCTGAACACCAAGTACTTCGCAAAATAAAAGGGATGGGTGAGGGGTTGTAGCCGTCCGGCGAGTACATCACAATCCCACAGCTCCAGGCGGTCAAGGCTGCTTTTTTGTGGTCTTGCAGGATTGATAATCATTAGTTTCCTTGTTTGGTTGTCGTATGAGAATAGGTCAACAGAGACAAGTAAACTTAGTCCTTGCGCTGCAACCGTTCCTTAAAGAATCCTGAGACGTTTGAGTCCCTTGCACGCATTGGCCATCAATATCAGTGATCTTCACCACCATTACGTATGCTTTTTTCATTTTCTCACTCCTTGATCTTATTATCAAACACGATAATGTGAAACTGATTATCACCTTATACAGAAAGGGAATACTTTGCTCAAATACCACACAAACCCTGATAAAAGGCTACCCTGTGGGTAGTTTAACAGGCCTCAACTCAGTTGCATAAACATTTTTCAGTTTTACATTATGTCTTCTTGGTTATAAATAAGGTAACAAAAATGCTTTTAACACTT
This sequence comes from Lissotriton vulgaris, assembly GCF_964263255.1. Classification (NCBI taxonomy): domain Eukaryota; kingdom Metazoa; phylum Chordata; class Amphibia; order Caudata; family Salamandridae; genus Lissotriton; species Lissotriton vulgaris. The sequence continues at coordinate 233,636,378 of NC_141686.1, read as the reverse complement.
TTTTTATTATAACTTTATGGCATGCCTCACAGCAGCCAAGCTGCTCTTGAACATAGCTTACATACATTGCCAAAGCCAATAGCTCTAGCAAAAACTTACCATTGCCATTATAAATTACAATCACTTTTATTTAAGTATTAATTATTTTTAAAAATTAAAAGCCATTGTTATTTGTAATATCAATACATCTAAGTCACGTCAATACAAAACATGTGGCATTACTGTAGTAGCGCGTTCTAGTGTATGCACGTCACGTAGGTCACGTGACGTGCCGCGCCCGCGCAAGGCTACGCAGGCTGCGTAAGTACTTTGGCGCGTAACCGTTAATCGGCAGTTGAGGCGCGGCGCTCTTCATGGGTAGACGTGTTCTAATAAAGAAGGTTAAACACTACCAGATTGCAGCGTCATCATTGCTGGGGAATCGATAACATTACAATGGCGACGAGGGTGGGATTCTCCATCCCTACCCCGCAGTGAACCAAGACGACAACTAAGCAAGTACCCTGAAGAGCGCGGAAGGGCCGAACAACCCTAAGCCCCCGGAGGGCGGAACGACGGAAAGTCGAGGAAGGCACACAGAGCAGTGAGCCAACGAGGTAGTGTCCATCGGTCAAGGAACGAGCTGGATACCTTGATAAAGAGCGAGGGGGCTGACACAGGTGGTCCCCAGAACCACGCATACAAAGCGGAACGAGATAGCGCGCCAGGAAGCCCCAAGGGCCAAGCGAGCCACCAGCCCACGATCAAGAGTGAAAGAATGAGTGTTCAAACAGGATATGCGACAGCGCCGGTGCAATTCCTGCCCAGGCCGGGAGAGCCGTTGATGAAGTGGGAGGATTGGAGAGAGTACATTGACAACTTCATTGGCGTGCTAGAGGACAAGAGTGAAGAGACATTCAAACCGTCGAGAAAAAAACGCATCCTGCTGTTGAACCTAGGCCCGGAAGGGTTGAGAGTGTATAAAAGCCTGGTGCCGAAGCAAAGGAACAGCACGGACGACGATGTGTACGCTCACGCAGTCGAAGACCTGAACGAACACTTTAGACCAGCGGGGTGTGTGTCCGTGGACAGGTTCAATTTTCAACAAAGAAAGCAGCGCCTAGGAGAGACCGTGGAGGAGTACGTGGCAGCGCTAAAACGGCTGGCGGCCACGTGCAAGTACGACAACTGGGAGGAGGAGTTCATAAAGGACCAAGTGGTAATGCACACCACGTGCACCTCCGTGCAAGATAAGTTGTGGGCCAGCGGAGAAACCACCCTGAAGGATGTGATGGTCATCGTCAAAAGGGCAGAGCTGGCCAAGAGGTGTGCGGATGCAACAAAGAAAGAGACGGCGTCCAGCACCATGGTAATCAAGGTAGATGAAGACGAGCCCCGTAGGGACCACTCGACGAAAAAGACAACAGAAAAGAGTGGCGCCAAGTGGAGCAGTAATGGCTGACCTCCAGGAAGGCACGCGGGAACCAACCGGAAGCCATGCTACAGGTGTGGAAACTGGACGCACGAGGCGCATGATAAAAAATGTCCGGCGTTTCGCGCCAAATGCATGTACTGTGGAATAATAGGACACTTCGAGAAGGTGTGCAGGAAGAAAGCCTCCAAGAGCGCAGTGAGATTCATCAGCCAGGACAGCGATACACTGGAAGAGACATCGGAGGAGGAGGTAGCCACGGTGCTGGGCATATACGACCAGGTACTGGGAGCGGACGGACAAGTCATGAATGTGGATGGGAAAAGATCTATGAAGCCGGTGTTGGAAATGACCATAGGAGGAATCATGATCAGTCTAATAGCCGACACCGGTTCGCCGTACACCATCGTCCAGAGGGCCGTGTGGGAGGAGAAGTTCGCACCACGACTAGGCCCGGAACTCGAGAGGTTAGACATCCGCCCAGTCACGTACAACGGGGACCGCATACCAATGGCGGGATTCCGACCACTGAATTTCGAATTCCGGGGCCGATCGGCCTGCTGCAAGCTCTACGTATCAGAAAAAGGACCCTCCGTGCTGGGGTGGTTGGACCAGGGTGACCTGGGCATCAAGTTGGATCCTGGGGGTGTGGAGCAGATCTTACTAACTGAACACGCATCGTGGCCTGACCAAGACAGATGGAGGAAGACATTCCCCAAGGTATTTGGCGGCACGGTGGGGAAACTAGAGAAATTTGCACATAGGATCATCCTGAAGGACAAGGCAGTGCCCGTGGCTCACCGGGCCAGGAACATTCCCATCGTAGTGCGAGAGGCGGTGCAAGAGGAGCTCCAAGAGCTGGAGAAGAAAGGGATCATTCAGCCCATCACATGTGCGGAATGGCTGGCGCCACTGGTGGTGGTTAAGAAGCCCAACGGAAAGGTCCGGTTGTGCCTGGACCTCAGGGAGCTTAACAAGAACATTGTAGTAGAAAGATTTCCCCTGCCAAGAATAGAGGAGATGCTGGCCAGCACCCGGGGCATCAAATGGTACTCCACCATCGATCTGACCTCCGCCTACCACCAAATTGCCCTGCATCCGGAGAGCCGCCACCTAACATCGTTTATCACCCCGTTTGGCTCTTACCAGTTTCTCCGCATGCCATTTGGGCTGGCCTCTGCAGCAGCAGTCTTCCAAAAATTGATGCACCAGCTCTTCCAAAATAGCGCGGGTGTCCAGTACTTTCAGGACGACATCCTGATAATGGGCAGAGACAAGCTGGACCATGACGCAAAACTGGGGAAGGTGCTACGGATATTGGAAGGGAAAGGTCTCACCGCGGAATGGTCAAAGTGTCGCATTGGAATGTCGTCAGTAACATATCTAGGACATGAAATAGGCGTAGAGGGAGTGACCCCCAAGGCTGAAAATGTCAAGGCGATCCGGGAGGCACCCCCTCCAATCAGCAAAGACGAAGTAAGATCATTTCTCGGCATGGCCGAGTACTATGGAAAATTTGTGCAACATTTCGCCTCCAGGACCCACCACATGAGGCAGCTTACGAGGGAAAACACCGAGTTCCGATGGTCAGGAGAGGCACAGGGTGAGTTCGATGATGTCAAGAAAGCGATCACGGAAGCCATTCCCCTTCAGGAGTATGACCCCCAAGGCAGAACGGTCTTGACCACGGATGCCAGCGACAAAGGTCTGGGAGCAGTCCTGATGCAGGACAGAGGGCAAGGACAGATGGAGACAATAAGCTTTGCCTCGCGCACGCTGTCGGACACTGAGAAAAGGTACAGTGTAATTGAGAAGGAGATGCTTGGCAGTGGTGTGGGCCACCGCGAGGTTCAGACAATTCCTGTGGGGCACACGGTTCCTACTAAGAACGGACCACAAACCTCTGCTAAAGGTGCTAACGTCAATTGGGCACGCCGAAGCCACGCCAAGAATATCAAAAATGTCGTTGAAACTACTAGAGTTCCGGTATGACGTGGAGCATGTACCAGGTAACAGGAATCGTGTGGCAGATTACCTAAGCAGAGCTGCCGCAATGGAAGCCAGTGGCGAGAACATGGCAGGAACAGAGGAATGGGTGGCACTCACAGAGGACCAGGAGGCCTCCATCAGTCTCACGGAATGGGAACAGGCATACGATGAGGATGCAGTGTTAAAGGAGGTGAAGAAGTTCGTGATGCAAGGGTGGCCTGAAAAGAGAGCACTTGGAGGGGAACTCAGACCCTACTATGAAGTCAGAGAAGAACTATCGATAGGTGACAAGGGAGTGTTTGTACACAGAGGCGAGAAGGTAATACCACCCGCTAACCTCATCAACCGGCTATTAGACACACTCCATGAGGGACACCTCGGGATCTGCAAATTGAGGCTGAGAGCCAGGCAAGACTACTGGTGGCCCGGAATGGACTTGAAGGCAGAAAGACATGTCAGGAACTGCACCAGGTGTCAAGGAGCGGATAAGACCCTCAAACTCCTCCGACCTGAGCTGGGCAAGTTTGAATTACCAAGGAACCCTTGGGAAGAACTAAGTGTAGACATCCTGGGCCCTATTCTGGACATGCAAGGAGTGCAAAAATACGTGTGTGTCATGGTAGACAGGTACTTGAAATGGCCGGAGATAATGATAGGAGAGACCATGGACACAGATGCAATTATCAAGTTCCTGGCAGACACGTTCGTGAGGGAAGGCATCCCCAAGACTGTGCTTAGCGACAACGGGCCCCAGTTTAAATCAGAGAAGTGGAACAGATTCATGAAAAGAAATGGCATAGGAGCCAAGCACACAGCCATATATCACCCAGCCGGAAACGGCTTAGTGGAACGGTTCAACAGGGTGGTAATGGGGTCAATCCAAGCTGCCATAGCTGATGACAAGGACTGGGAAGCAGAAATTTGGCATATGATCTGGGCCTACAGGATAACGCCTACCAGCACAGGATACAGCCCGTTTCAAATACTTAGAGGAAGAGAACCTTTCCGAAGGAGAAAACAGTCACCAGTGAATGGTCGCCCGCTGTAGTGCGAGCCAACCTCGAGAAAGCCCAAGCAACCTACACAAAACATTATGACCGCAGACGGAATGTACGGGACACCGGACTAGAGGAAGGAGAGTGGGTGCGAGTGAGGTTGGCCAATGCGCAGAGGAAAGGAGAGAGCAAATACAGCAAGCCCATGCAGGTGAAGGAAGTACGGGGCAGGGCGGCCCTACTGAGTGATGGTAATGTCTGGTCGCAAGACCGCATGGCGAGGTGTAACAGAATCTTGAACTGGAATCAGAGGATCACGGACTGGAATGAGGCGGAAACGGAGTTGGGGGAGCAGGAGGCTCCGGAGGGAGCACTCGAGGAGTAAGGAGAAGATGCACAAGAACTAGAGACAAGGGAACACGATCAGGAGTGGATGGCCCGAGGATGTCGGATAGAAGGAGAAGAAGGCGCGGCCGCGCAGGAGTCAGAAGGAAGCAATGAATGTGAGAACCTCAACACCCCGGTAAGACTGACCCGCAGTGGCAGGGTGGTGGTTAAACCAGCTAAATTTAGAGACTATGAACTGAACTGTGGACAATGAGAAACTGCCTCCATGTTGGGAAAAAAGGGGAGATATGTAGTAGCGCGCTCTAGTGTATGCACGTCACGTAGGTCAGGTGACGTGAAGGCTACGCAGGCTGCGTAAGTACTTTGGCGCGTAACTGTTAATCGGCAGTTGAGGCGCGGCGCTCTTCATGGGTAGACGTGTTCTAATAAAGAAGGTTAAACACTACCAGATTGCAGCGTCATCATTGCTGGGGAATCGATAACATTACAATTACAAATGCTAAAAGTGTCACATTTGCTAAAGTTAAAAGTATTGGCATTGTAAATCACAAAACATAAATATAAAATGTTATTTACAAAACCAATAGCTCCAACTTTCCTACTGCGAGACCTATTGGCAACGCCAGTGCTTGTCCTAATTATGCTACCTTCCATTTGTATAATCGTGGTGGTATATGTAACTTGTTAATATGTCAACTTCATCACAAATACCTTATGTAACTTGCTTCGATCTAGTGTAAAGCGCTGTGACACCTTTGGGTAATGTTCGCGCTATTTATTGAATTGCATTCAATAAATAATTAATAAAATAAGTAGCTCCCACAGACAATTGGGGACCCTAGTCAAGTCAGCCAGTCACCACCCTGCATAGACAGCAGAGTGCAGTACCACGGGTTGTCACTAGGAGTCCCTAATCAAGTCAGCCACGCACCACATTTATATAAACGAGGGTGCAGTGCCTGCTTGATGGAATTGGAAACCGTTAGTTATTTTTTTCCAGGAACGACGCGGTCGTCACTACAAGCCTCAGTTAAGTCAGAGCCCACGCTGTACACGGACAACTAATGTCTCCTGCTAGATGGAAACTGAGAAGCATGGTTTTTTGTTCCTTTTCCTTGAACGACGCTGTAAGAAAGCACTTCCAGTGCAATATGGCTGAATCTGAACGGACATCCGCCTGCCCATAATGCTTTGCAACATGGCAAACCCTGGTCCCCTAATAAAAAAAAAAATCACTTCGCATTAATTAGACTTTAGTTGCGTATGTTTTGTGTTATATATACAAACTTTGTTCTACATCCGTGACATGACTAATACATTGAATCGCTCTAATTTTTAAAAGATTCGAAATTACACCATCAAAAATTGTAATCAGATTACATAACCAGTCTTGTCCAGACAGCGGAATCGATTTTCGAAATTCAGTTGCACTTCGAGTGGCACTGATGAAGAAATTTCGAATTTTTGGAACTTCTGTTCAATCAGAGGTTGTTTATCGGTATAAAAAAGAGTAATAGTGGCGAATAGTGTGATGGGAATGTAAATATATCCATAAAACATACATCAACGATCTAATTACCATTTTCACTCGACCATTAAAGTACCCTCCGGGACAAATGTTATGCTAAATACGCCTTCTGCCTCAGATACCATCGGAGTTAGTGCAGATGGCCCAACCCACTCCACAGTGTCACAAAACCCTTGACGGCCTAAGCGTGTGCTTTCCCAGTCTTTGGGATGTAAGAAATAAAGAAAATAACCTGTAGTAAATTTGCCTTTTCTGCCTGGTCACTGGATTTTGTTACCTTTTTGATGAACCCTAATTTAGCAGACTGCACTTTTTCCCTGCTAACTAGCGTAAAGTACTGCGCCCTCACTTAAAACAGGATTGGATAGGTAAACTCATAATTAGGGCTCCCAGTTTTATGGTATTTGTTTTTTCTACATTTCCGTCTGTATTTATCCATATTGATTTTTTGCAATTCTTTTCGGTATTTATACACTTTTATTTTCTGTTTTCGGTATAAATGAAGCTGCAATGGGTATTTTACCACATTTATTTGACTGATAAATGCATATTCACGTTTGAATGTCCAAAAGGTTTCAGCGGTATACAGTGTAATAGTGTTATCTGAAAACACATGCATTGTAGAAAAGCATAAATAACTGTAGATCTACACTTAATTAAGCTTAATTATGAAATCCATTGTCTTTTTAATCTCCCCTACCTCTCAATCTGTACACCTACTGACTGGCATTCGTGATTGACAGTCGAAAAAAGCATCCAAAGAAAACCTATTTTCTGTATTTTTCTGTATTTAAAAATGAATACAGACAGGAAAATAAATAGTTTTCTGTCTGTATTTATCTGTAAAAATCAGTAAAAACGGAAAACTGGGAGCCCTACTCATAATTACCATATTTAGCTTACTTTTAAGTCTTAGTCTATGATGTGCCGAGCACACCCTGGGTCTGTAAGTTAAAAGTCACTAGGGCCTTATTTATGAGAGCCCTGCGTCACTTTCACACCTCATATAGTTGTACATAGATGACACAGGGCTCTCATTTCAAATTATGGTGCCATACAAAGCCACTCTGCGTGGCAGCGAGTGGCCTCATAAATAATGAGTAAGGCGACCCAGGAGGCATTCCATGGGGGCCGTTGGATGGTTTTCCCACGCAACACCCATGGAATTTGACGCTGTCCCAGATTTACGACATCATATAAATCTAGGCAAGCCTCAAATCTGCACTCCTCCCGAGGTGAGGCGTATCTGTATTTTTCCTCGGTTTTTCCTCTTTTATGTGTGCTGCATTCTTAGGATTGTTTTTGTGCGGGAAGGTTCCACTTCCAGCACAAAAACAATCCTACATGCAACAGAGGCACCCTTGCACCATGGTGGAAGAGTGCCTACGTTGGCGCTAGGCTGCCAATATGGCGCCAGTGCAGAAAGAAAGGAAAGGGATGCAATATATAGCATAAATACAGTGCATTCCGGCCCTTTTGACTTCGGTATAGGGCAGTGCTGCCCTACCCCAAAATCCCATAAATAAGCCCCCTAATCTGCCACCCACTACACTGTCAGTAACAACTTGGCATCACGCCTACCCTTTGTGTCGTGTCACAGGTGCAGCTTTTAGACCTGCATGGTGTCCGTCAAAGTAATCCTTTTTGAGAGGTAAAAATCTTCCTTTTAAATATTAATATGTTACGTTTAGGACAGGGTGCATAGTATTTTGAAGCAGGACGTGGAAATTTAAACTAAGCGCATCCTTACAGTGACTAGGCCCCAACACCTATTTCATTGAAATAAGGCTGACAGTTCCATACAGAAATACTGGAAAGCAATGACATCCATTTTTCAAACTAAGGGGCAGATCTACTATGCATTCATGCAAAGCAACACAGCAAGGCATCTTCCTGCACTGCTCTGCATGACAGGAAGAGAGTAGAAATGTTCTATACCTACTAAATTCTATGGCAGGACAGGAGGCTCAGATTATGCTTTCTCGATTTCTTTACTACAAACAGCAGCCGATAGAATACAGTAAAGAAACGAAAAACTACAACTCCCATGAGCACTTAGATAACCATAGAGAGCATATCCCTATATAAAGAACCATAGAGGGCAAGACTTCCTCTTTCTTTGCTGCTTCGCAGCCAGTTAAGTCATTTTTGCCTTCTTAATGCTTCTTATGCTTATTACATTGTTTGCATTGTATCTGCTTTATGCACGTTTGTTGCGTTTGCCTGCTTGCAGCGTGCGTTGTCTCCCGCTGCTACGCTAGCTTACTTCGGTTCTCGGCTTCTTTGTTCGCCGTTGTTGTTGCGAGAGCGCGGTGTCGCCTCTCTTTCGGCTCGGGCGCTTTCCGTGCCCTTGTCTTTGGTGGAGTGGGACTGGGGACAGGAGCGGTCGCGCGTTTCAGTCGCGCGCCGCTCTATTTCCGCATTTACCGGCAGGCGGGCGTCTGCGCATGCGCGACGGCCCTTTGTTTACATTTCCGTGTACCTCACGGATTATCTGACACGCTGACGGCGGCGTTATTCCAGCCTGTGCCCACTGCCTGCCGAGTGCTCCCCGTTTGACACCCTTCCTTCGTGAGAGTTGAGGTTCGATAATTTGTAGAGGCTTTTGCGTAGAGTGGCTTTCTGCAAGCCTGTCCCTCCACATTATATTTCATTTCTTGCGTGGGGAGTGTGTTGCTCTCCATTGTTGAGGCTTGCAAAGGGGTTTGTCACTCCCCCTGACTGGGTCACTTCGGTGTCCTCCTTGTATTTTCAGTGTGGGCTATTGTCTGTCTGTCCTTTTCAACCTCGCTATTGTTAGCATGGCTGGTTATGAGGAAGGCGACTCCTATTATTATGACGAGGAGCCTGAGGACTCCTTTGAGTACAATTTGGTTGACGCACTTGATCAAGGGGTGCAACATTCTGTGAATTCTGCGCTTGTCCGTGTCATTGGGCCATTGAAGCGTCACCTGACGGACTATGCTCAACAGCAGGGCTGGATTCCTTCTGCGTCTGCCAAGCGCTCTTCTAAGTCTCCAGGGAATCCCCACAGATCGGACTTTGTCAAATTAGCCAAATCTTTATCCAGTTCCAAGGGTTCTAAAGTGGCTGTGTCTTCTACCCCCGATACTGAGGATGCCTCATCCTCGTCCTCCTCTTCTGGTCCCTCTGCTCCTCCTGCTAAGAAGTCGAGGAAGGAGCATTTTGTTGACGCATCGGTGCATCCACCGGTGCTTACCTTTGAGCCTACCGATATCGTCCATCCGAGTTGAAAGTCCTGGCTTCCAGCTCCTGAGGTCGCAGAGTACGTCCAGGCCCATATTCGGGACTCCTTTGATCAGGAGGTACGTTCTCGCCTGCGTTCCGAGTGTCCTCGCCCGGATTTGGCGGACAAACTCGCTGAAACTCCGGAGGTAGATCCCACAATCCTTACTTACCTCAGGAAGTTCACGAAGGATCCCAAGAAGGGCATTGATAGATCCTGACGCCTATGCCAGGATAAATTGTTAGATCTCCTTGGACCACTCACTAAGATCCTGGACTTGGGGTACCAGGCACAAGGGTCTGCTTCTGGTATCGACTAAGACGAGCTGATTGGTTGGGCCCAACGGGCTATTTGTCAGTTGGGCAATGCGAATTGTGCTCTTTCTACGGAGCGTCGCCGTTCCATTCTTCTTAAAATGGACCCATGTCTGACGGAACTGGCTTCTTCGGAATCGGGGCCCCTTGCCCAGGGTCTTTTGTTCGGCCAGCCGTTCCTCAAAGAACTGACGAAGTTTGTCTCTACATTTAGCGGCCTTGACAAGGCACAGTCTCAGCTTCGCAGAGCGTTCCGCCTGGTTTTTGGCAGGGCCGGACGTTCACAGGGACGTTTGTTCGGCCGTGGTTCAGGCCAACAACGTGGCACTCAGTCCCAGCAGGGTGGAAGTCAGCAGTTCTCCTATTCCGGTTCCAAAACCAAGTTTTACCCCTCCCGCAAAGGCCGTGGACAGGCCTCTAAAGGCGGTTATGGCGGACAGCAAGGAGGACGACAAGAGTTCACAAACTCAGGTGAGCCTCATTCCTTACGATTCAGTTGTTCTGGGGGGCAGAGTGCAATATTTCCTCCCCAATTGGCGTACAATCTCCAGCGATGCTTGGGTGTTACAGACAGTTCAAGGTTACCACATAGAGTTTTATCACCCTCCCCTTCAAACTCTCGCCCCTTCTCCCCTTGTTTTTTCCCAACGAGATCAGGCCATCATCTCGGCAGAAATCGAGTCCCTTCTGAGAAAGGGGGCCATTGTTCAGACGTCTCTGCATCCTCAAGGGTTAGTCAGCAATGTGTTCCTAGTGGAGAAGAAGGGGGGAGGCTCTCGCCTAGTGCTCAATCTAAAGGAGTTCAACAACGGAGTGGTCTATCGCCACTTTAAGATGGAAGGCATCCATCTTCTCAGGGATCTCCTTCGCAAGGGTGACTGGATGGTTCGTCTAGATTTGAAGGACGCTTACTTGTCCATCCCCATCTTTCCACCTCATCGCCGTTTCCTTCAATTCCAATGGTCGGGGACGTGGTTCGAGTACACGGTTCTCCTGTTCGGTCTCTCATCCGCTCCGTGGTGCTTCACGAAGCTCCTACGACCAGTCATGGAGTCGCTAGGGGCACGCGGGGTGGGTCTGATAGTGTATCTGGACGACATTTTGTTGATGGCTCAGTGTCCGGTAATATTGCAGTCCCATCTGGCATGGACGGTCGACCCGTTGCAGTCTAGTGAATCCTCAAAAGTCTCATTTACGTCCCACTCGGTCGATCGAGTTCCTGGGTTTCCTGGTCGACTCAGTCTCTTGCCTACTGCTTTTACCCTCCCAGAAAATCAGGTCTACCAAGAGGGAGTTGAAGTTACTGTTGTCCACACAGAGTGTGTCCTTACGATCGATCGCTCGGATTGTCGGTCTGTTGGCCTCCTCCATTCAAGCGATCTTTTTGGGCCCCTTACATTATCGGGCCCTGCAATGTCTCAAAATCAAAATCAGACATTTGCAGAAAGGTCTTCGCTATTCAGATCTTGTTCCACTGTCACCGGATGCGAAGTCGGAGATGCTGTGGTGGCTCAACCACATGGAAGCATGGAACGGGAAAGCCCTGTTCGGCTCCACTCCGGATATGGTACTGGAGTCGGATGCGAGCCTTTGGGGCTGGGGAGCCCGGTGCCAGGATGTGACGACGGGCGGCCGTTGGTCGCAGGACGAACTGAGTCTTCACATCAATTGTCTGGAGCTCCTAGCGGGATCGTTTGCGATCCGCAGCCTTGCTCCTCAGGCTACCAGTTGTTGCATACTGCTCCGCATGGACAACATCTATGCGGTAAGGTATGTGAACAAACAGGGGGGTAAGAGATCGAAGCTTTTGGCCGAGATTGCAAAGGACTTCTGGCACTTCTGCCTTCAGAGGAGGATCCCTCTTATTGCAAAGTATCTTCCGGGTCGCCAGAACCAAGTGGCCGACTGGAACTCTCGCCAACTGCTGGATTTCAGCGATTGGCGGCTTCATCCCCGGGTTTTTCGGAACCTGTCTCGCCTTTGGGGTCGGCCTTGGATCGATCTGTTTGCATCTCGCCTCAATGCCCAATTGCAGAGGTTTTACAGCTGGCGTCCGGATCCGGAGGCTCTGGCCACGGATGCCTTTCTTCAAACTTGGCCCCCTCACCTTTGCTATGCGTTTCCCCAGTTCGCGATGATTCCGCGACTCCTGGCACGAGCAAAGCACTTTCAGTCGGAGATGATTCTCATTGCTCCTCTTTGGAGGGCTCAAGCATAGTTTCCGGATCTTCTGGAGAGGAGTTGCTTGACGCCGTTCCTGCTTCCACAGAAATGGAACTTGTTGTTGGATCCTCTGCTCCGCCCGCATCCTCTGGTATTGTCCGGTCAGCTCCGGCTGGTTGCGTGGCGCTTATCTGGAGACGCTTCGCGATTTATCGCTGAGGCTTGGGCCCCCAACACACGCAAGCGTTATGCATCAGCTTGGCGGCGATGGTGTGGTTGGTGTTCTGAACGAAACTTGGATCCCGCTTCAGCGGATGTTGCTTTAGTGGCTAATTTTCTTGCCTCCTTAGCTTCTTCTGGTTCTGCCTACCGGGCAGTCAATTCCTTTCGCTCCGCTGTGTCTGCGGCCACGATTTTGTTGACGGAAAACCTATTGGGGAGCATCCAATGGTTTCTAAGTTGCTTCGTGGTATTCGGCTGCTTAAAACGCCTTGTTCGAAGTATGTGGCTCTTTGGGATGTCTCCATTGTCTTACGTTTTTTGGAGTCTTGGCCTCCCAACTCTTCCTTGTCTCGCAAGCAACTTTCAGCGAAGTTGACTATGCTCCTTTGTTTAGTGTCTTGTAAACGCATTTCGGATGTCCGAGCATTAGACCTCGCAGGGAGTTCATTTTCTCCGGACGGAGTCACTTTTAGAATCTCCAGACGCACCAAAACTAACATGTCGTCTGTGTCTTGCCCGGCTTTTCCGCAGAAACCACAATTATGTGTAGTCCAATGCATAAAAGATTATGAGGTAAGTACTGCTCCTTTTCGACAAGATTTGTCTGGGCAGTTGTTGATTGCTTTGCAAAAACCCTTTCGGCCGGTAGCGCCGGCTACTCTGGCCCGTTGGGTTCGTTGGCTCATGTCTGAGGCAGGTATTAATGTCTCCATTTTCGGAGCACATTCCGCTCGGGGTGCCATGGCCTCTAAAGCTTTTACTGTTGGTGTGAGTTTGTCGGACATTATGAAGGCCGCTGATTGGTCTTCCGATACTGTGTTTAAAACCTTTTATTTCAAACCCATTGTGGATATTGCTTCTGTGGTGGTGAACCAGCTTTGAACAAGCATAATCTGAGCCTCCTGTCCTGTCATAGAATAAAAAATTTGCAAACATTCGTGACAAGAATTTTCAATTCTATTAAGGACATAGAGGCGAGGATTATCCCACCCAAATGTACTTTACTGCATGTATCATGTATTTTCTCATTATTATGACTGTATGACATGTTTTTCTTGCACTATTTCCCTACCCTTTTGTATTTTGCCTTATGGTACTGGGATGGTGCATTACGGCTCTGATTTTCTTTTAGGTTCTGACCAGAAATGAGCCTCAGCGATTTCTCCTGCATCGGTCCCGGTTTTTCAGCTTCTGGACCTGTGGAGTTCTGCCTTCTCCAGTCTCCTGTTCCTTGTTTATTTGGATGGTCGTCTGATGCTCCTTCTCCTGTTGCCTACGGATGTTTCCTCCAGGCTGTTCTGCGGTTCCACGTGAATTGACTTTTTCATTGACTTATTTATTTACTGACCAAAGAAAGAGGAAGTCTTGCCCTCTATGGTTCTTTATAAAGGGATATGCTCTCTATGGTTATCTAAGTGCTCATGGGAGTTGTAGTTTTTCGTTTCTTTACTGTATTCCTATTGGCTGCTGTTTGTAGTAAAGAAATCCAGAAAGCATAATCCTCGCCTCAGTGTCCTTAATAGAATTGAAAATTCTTGTCACGAATGTTTGCAAATTTTTAATTGTGACACATTTTGGCTCTCTCCCTGTGCTGTCGTGCACTGTGTGCTGTCTAGCACCAATACAGGCACCCTTGCATCATGGTGCACGGGTGCCTATGTTACAGGGAGGATTGTTTTTGTGGAAAAAGTCATACCTTCCTGCACAAAAGCAATCCTTTGAGGCATTTTTCTCCTTCTATGTGCTATTTTTTATTTTTATTTATTTTACGGAGTTTTATAAAGCGCAAACTTGACCCAGTATCGGGTATCAGATTGCTTTACATAGCACCAGTTGCTTTACTTGAGGACACACATTCATTGTTGTTAGGCACGGCGAGATTAAGTGATTTGCCCAGAATCACAGGATGTTCAGCGTCATTGCCGAGACTTGAACCCGGTTACCCAGATTCAAGGTCAACAGCCCTCCCCTGCGATGCAGAATGCAACACAAGTCGAAAGAGAAAATAACGATGTAAAATAGATATTTATTCGTGTTACACCTCACTTAGGAAGACATACCATTTTGAGGTAATTCCAGGTTTACTAACGAACTAATGCAGTTGGCCTCAAATCGCGCCTAGGTCCCAGTCTAGAGCGACTAGTTGACTGCGGTTGGCCCTTAATACTTTTTGGTGCTATTTTTCATTTAAAACTTGACACAATCATATCTTGGGTTCTCCTTATTAGATTGTTGTCATTTTGGTGGCATTTAATTTAATACAATTTACTCTGTTTTTCTTAATTTGTTGGAGATTTGAATTGTGTTGTGTTTTTATTTTATTACTTTCTGGTACAGCATAAATAGTTTACCATTGCCTCTGAGTTAGCCTGTCTGCTCTGAGCTATAGATACCAGGGGGTTGACCTGAGGTTAATTTAGTGACTTCTAGTAGTTCACGTGACAAGGATTGTGATTATTATTTACTTATTATTTCCTCAACTAATACTCCAATGTCTAACACAGCCATTAAAGTCTGCTTTCTCTCCATGCTCCAGACAAAATAGCCTGTTGCTGTGCCTTTACAGACAAGCTGGGTGGGGTAAGGAGCAGTAAAATAAGGAAGGTCGATGTTTTTGAGGGGTGAAGCAGCACAAAAGGGAGAGAGAGCTAGTAGAGACAACTACTCTCATGCAGGGCTGAATAAAAAGGAAAAAAGTAGTTCCATAAATGTGAGCGGTGGAATGCTACAATTCAGCCAATCGGAATGCTTGCAGAGTGGACATGCCCCAAGGGAAAACGCACGAAAAGGAAGGCAAGTCATCAGATAAAAAGCAAACAAATGAGAGTGACAATTAAGTCACCCCACTGTAAGCAATAGGGCGGCTGTAAGCCCACTGTAGGCTCACAACAGATTTTTGAAACCCAGAAAACTAGTGCTGTATGGTAGACGTGACCTAAAAATGAAAGGTATGTGGGACGGATTAATCAAACTTTCATGCAGTGCAATACACCAAGCCAACTTGCTGCGCGGTTGGGAAAGGGAAGGAATGTGCCCAGTTCAACATTATTGGGCATTCCTGTCATTTTCTAGCGCTGGTGCACTTCTGGCTATCTAGTGCCAACGTAAGCATCCTTGCATTGTGGAGCGTGGGTGATCCTAGGCATCCACTCATGGATTTTGGTTCATTCCCAGATTTACCATTAGTGGCAGACCTCTGCAGGTGAGGCATCATGAAGAGAAATATCTTTATTCTCCTTGTGTTTTCCTCTTGCATTCTGCACACGTAGAAAGAGGAAAATCCATCTCAGGATTGTTTTTGAAAACCATCCTGCCTACAACGCAAGCACCCTTGCACCATGACACAAGGGTGCCTGCGTTGGCGCTAGAAAGCCAGAAGTGCGCCAGTGCTAGGAAAGGACAAGAATGTGCCGTATAATGGTAAATACTGCGCATTCCTGCCCTTTCACGCATCGCAGCAAGGTGGCTTGTATGCATAGCGCTGAATGAAAGAATGATAAATCAGCCCCTTATTATTTAACTGCCTATAAATGAGTCCGTATGTAAAGCTACAATAATGAGAAAAGCTTTTTTTTCAATGAAAATAAATGACTGCTAAAAGGCAGCTCAGTGACAAACAGACTCCACTCACAATGTGTGTCTCTGGATTATACCAATTCCCAGGCGTGCAGCGACCTTTGTAAAATGGAAGCAGTATCCCGCCCGTCAACCTAGAAGAAATTACCAGCAATACAGTACTGCTCCTGTTTTTTACCGGTGTAGATGTATGGAGCGGGACCATAGTCACTAAGAATTTAAACTAACAAGATTTTTATATACTGCAAGCTAATTTGTGACTCCATCATTGGTTTTGACCAGATCGATTGTACAGTGTTCCTTATAATATCACACATTACACCAACGTTTTGTGCCCTATCTATTGTCGCTGATTGTACAGCTAGTTGTGGAATCTTCTAAACTCGCATTTGATCTATGATCTATTCATAGGGATCAACTCATGTAAGCTATTCTACCCCACATTCGTTATTGCCTAGAGAGACTTTACCTCCCATTACACCTCAGGGCCGGACTGGCCATAGCGAGCACCGGGCAATACCCCGGTGCGCCACACGGGTGGGGGCCGGTTTTGGGCCCCTGGGGGGCGTTTTTGTTACAGGGTTTGTTTTGCAGCATAGCTGCTAAGTCGACCCTGTACCAAAATCGGCCAAAACCGGCCCGTCAAAGAGCTCGGCGGCACCTCCAACACCCCCGAATGGGGAGGGGGGCCGCCGAGCACTTTGCCAGGGTCGGTTCTGGTTCCCAGTCCGGCCCTGTTCAGGCTGCTTTACACGAGAGCAGAGGACGGCCCGGGACCAGGGTTCGAGTCCCGGCGCGGCAGGTTTCTGGACCAGAGTCAGCGGACTCGATAATTCTCTCGCCTCGGTGCCCACTCTGATCGGCGTTCACACTCGGCAACTCTGGGCATTAGCTTGCCTCATCTTCACTAACGGCCCCACCAGACCGCCGGGGATGCCTGGTCTCACCCTGGAGATACCCATTAAGGGACCATCTCTCAGGGAAGCCAGGAAGGGTTTCGCAGCGGTCGAAGCGCCTTGGGACCCTCCGGGTAAGTAGTGCGCTATATAAATGCCTATACATACATACATACATACATACATACATATGTATCCATTTATGGAACTAAACTCTAATTAACGCGATATAGAGCCCGTTGTGCACCAATTATAAGAATCATATCTGAAATATGAGATTGACATCATTTCTACTAAAGTACAATCGATCTACTGACCCCTGACAAAGGAATCTGGGCCTACATACCCCACTCCGAAACGCGCGTCATCGCTTTCTGTAAGTTTTTAGCTTATGTATTCAAGTCATGTATTTGTGATATGTGTCAATTTGTCTAGTTATGTTTGAGAGTATGATATTGTATGGTACGATAGGAGCTGTATGGTTGATGTTGGATGAGTGCATGATTTAAATGTATTTGTGTATTTATTCTTGGGGCTCTTATATGTAATCAAGTACATGTATCATATTTGAAAAAATGAATATATAAAATATTTTTGATAAATAAAAAAAGTAATTAAAATATGAATCCTTGCCTTGTGGGACAATGTATTTTTTGATGGTCTAAGTACCACATGCGTAAAGATTGTTAGTCAAGGAGAGGTTTCATGTTGTGGTTCTATTGTACCCTGCCTTTCTCTCCTTGTATGCTAGGATTCAGGGACCTTCTTGTGTTTTGTATTCTTATACCAATACCCGGACCTTAGGGGCCTATTTATGAGAATGTCACGCATTGCAACGCAGCAAGTCAACTTGCTGCGCTGATCTGCATGACAGGGAAAGGGCAGGAATAAGCTGCACTGAAGCCAATACAGCGCATTCCTGCCTTTTCCCCTGCGCTGGCCACCTTTTGGCAGCCTAGTGCTAACGCAGGCACTCTTGCACCACGGTGCAATGGTGCCTGTGTTGCATGCAGGATTGTTTTTGTGCAGAACGGGACATCTTGCGGCACCAAAACAATCCTGAGAGCCATGTTTCTCTTTCTATGTATGCTTCAAAATGCAGAACACATAGAAAGAAGAAGCAACGAGGAGAAATTAAGATTTTTTCGCTCGCTACGCCTCACATGAGAAGGCGTATATTTTTGGTGCATTCCCAAGTCTAACAGTTCTTGTAAATCTGGGAATGCGTCAAAAACCATAGGAGTTGCGTTGGAACCCCCATGCAATGCCCATGGACTGCCTTCCAAGGGCAGAGTAAGCCAGCACATTGATTTGCGCTGCGTCTACTTTTATGGAGCCACTCATACGTAAGGTTTGCATAACTCTTCCACCACATTGTGTGGTGAAAGAGCGACACAAACCGACTCAGCAAGTCACCTTACTGCGCTGCACTGCGTGACAGAGAACGAGCAGGAAAAGGCCATAGTTAACTCAATATGCCACATTCCTGCTTTTTACCCCGGGCTGATGCCCTTTTGGCTGTTTAGTGCCAATGCAGTCACCCTTGCACCATGGTGCAAGGGTGCCTACTAAACTTGACCACGTACGCTGGGTCCAACCAGCCTCCAATATAATAGTTGTTAATGACCAACTTCTGAGCTGCTAGGTAATACAGGCAGAGGCTGGGCACACCTAGGCCTCCATCGTACGTAGCTTGTTGCCATTTGGCTAGGGCAATTTGCAGTCTAGTGGTATGCTAGAGGAATGTTTTTAGTAAGGAGTCCATCTTGTTGAACCAACTACGAGGCAAGGCTCTCGGGTAGTTCTGAAAGAGATGGAGAAATAGCTGCAAAATTATAATTTTGTATAGTGCAACCCTCCTCATCACATTAAGTGGTGGGGTCCCCCCACCCTTTCAGATCAGCGTTTGCCTTCTGAACCAACCGTGTGAAGTTAAGTTTCCATTACAAGTCTGGAAGAAGAGCAATATGGATTCCCAGGTAGTGGATACTCGGGCGCCGCACCGGATTGGATGCCTGCCATTCGATACACCTTTGAGAGGGGTGCAGCGGACCAATAACGACTTAGCGTGGTTAAGCCAGAGAGGTCTGAGGCCTCCCCATAAAGCCGAAGAATATGGAGGCAGAATGGACCGGTCTCCAATGGTGTGGACATGTATAGTAAAATGTCACCGGCATACAGGGCAATGAGATTTTCGTGGCCTTTGTCCCAGCTCCATCCCTGGCTGAACATGCGTATCACAGGGTTTGAGTCTCGCCAAGGGTTCAATAGGAAGGGTGAAAAGAAGGGGGAGAAGGAACAGCTTTGCCGCATTCCTCTACGGATGGAAAGAGTTGGTAGACCATGCCATTGATTTCTATTGCATTTGGGCCCAGATCTTTGGACTGGGATGAATGTGTGACATTGATCCACATTCGGTCCATCACCTGTTTTGTTTGCAGAAACCGGTCCGGTCCTCGGATGCTTGATTCTGTTCTGGGAAGGACATGGCTTTTGTAGTTCGGACTGGACTGTTCCCATGGGGCACAGGGTCAGAGCTGATTTGCATATCGCCATTGTCTAACCCAGGGTGGTGTGGAGTGCAAAAAAACGATGGATTTGGGCCCAGATCTTTGGACTGGGATGAATGTGTGACATTGATCCACATTCGGTCCATCACCTGTTTTGTTTGCAATTGCCGCCCTACGTGCGCTGGGGATGCTCAGACGTGGGTCCCAGGCACTCCACACCACTGGAGTCAAGCTAGCCGGGCTGATGAGAGGTGTTACCTCGAAACCGGTCCGGTCCTCGGATGCTTGATTCCGTTCTGGGAAGGACATGGCTTTTGTAGTTCGGACAGGACTGTTCCCATGGGGCACAGGGTCAGAGCTGATTTGCATATCGCCATTGTCTAACCCAGGGTGGTGTGGAGTGCAAAAAAACGATGGATTTGGGCCCAGATCTTTGGACTGGGATGAATGTGTGACATTGATCCACATTCGGTCCATCACCCGTTTTTTTTTTGCAATTGATTTCTATCCGTGCAGAAGGCTCAGAGTACAGTCATTTGACACACTCACAGAAGCAAGGGCCGAGCCCCGATATAAGAAGGACCTGGAACAGGAAAGACCAGTCCACAGTGTCAAAGGATTTTACAAAGTTGAAAAGTAACAGGGCACTGGGAGATGTTAGGTGTTGTCGGCGCACCAAAGTAACATGCACACTTATGAGACAGTGTCTCGTGCCCCTTGTCGAAATAAAGCTGCATTGGTCTGGGTGGACAAGAGTATTCAGGGCAGCTGTCAGCCTGCTGGCAAGGATTTTGGCAAATAATTAAATTTCCTCATTGATCAAAGACATAGGACGGTATGTGGTGAAGGTGTTAGGTACTGGGGCCAATTTGAGGCAGACCACAATGGTGGCCATGTCAAGTTCCGGAGGGAAGTGGCCCAGTATAGTGGCTTCATTGTAGAACGCAAATAGAAGCTGGGAGAGGATACCCCTGTATGTGTCATAGAAGTCTGTGGGGTAGCCATCTGGGCCTTGGTGTTTACCAGCTGGTAGGTCGAAGATGGCAGCCCCTATCTCAGATAACGTGATTGGCTGCCATAGCTCGCCCCATAGGGTCTGGGACACCACACCTTGGGTGGGAGAGGTAATCTAGGAGAGGGAAGGTTCTCTTAATCTCTGGTCTTGGGACAGCCACATTTAGCTGTGCACTGTGACAGGAATAGTGTGGAAGAGAGTGCCTTCAACGTTTAGGATTTTGGGGAATAACGCGGGATACCAGAGGCCTAGTGGCCAGCCAATATAATAGCTTGCCATCCTTGTAGCTTGCTCGTAACTGCTTGATGTAGAGGCACACCAAATTTGGTGCACCTCTTCTAAGATCTGTCGTATCTCAACACAGGCCACTGCGAGTTGGCAAGAGGTCTCACCCTGGGAGTCTTCCCGAAGGATCTGCCAGCAGGGTTATTTGCTGCAATCACTCTTTTTCGTTGTGTAATATAAAACCTTCGGCATAGCCTCTAATGGTGGCTTTGTATGCCGCCCATAAAGTGCCGGTTGAGTTTACCGTGCTTTGATTACATTGGAAATATGCTTGTAGCTAGTCAGCGATTGCACAAGAGCAGATTTCATCTTTGTGATGCCATGCTGTGAGAGGTCAAGTTGGGAGATGATGGGGGGCCCTGGTCCAAGGCGAAGCAATATGGGAGAGTAGTCAAAAATTCCCCTAGGGAGGATTTGGATCCTGGCGACCTGCATGTAGTCAACGTCTGGCATAAATATATGGTCAATACGTGCATGGATGTGGTGAGCAGTGGAGGTGTGCGTGTATTGTCGTTTGGCGGGGTCATGGGGTGCCATAGCCTCCATGCATCACAAAGGCCAAGCGCGTCTAATTTCCACAAATTTTACCAGGAAACGTACCACTCGTTACAGATTTTCTCGCCCTGCAATCGTTCTCACATAGAACACATTTCAATCATGCACTGTATTAGTCAGGCTTGCCCAAAACTGGACAAGGCAAGCAAATACTCAAGCTCTGGTTTGCACAACACTGGACAAGTCAATCAGGCATACAAAGGCTTGTGCAAAAATGGATAACAAAGCTTTACATATGAGATCAAGACTGTGGGTAATTTGGACAAGGTTTAAAGAGCACAAGAGCCACACTGATGGCATCATAGTGTGATACAATTTTTTTTCTTTTATTTATTGTCATTTTATTTGGAGTGTTTCTAAAATACCACCCCCCCTGCAGTGGCCTAAGCGAGTCAAATGCACCGCCTTTTAAATCCCACACAAGCAGGCCCTCGGAACAAATGCAATTTTTGTCAGTGGTATTTTGCGCATAATTTTGGATTTGACGTATTTCCCACATAATCCCTCTTCTGGTGCATAATCTGCAAATTTGAAGAAAAAAAGCTCAAACAGATCAAGTAACTAAAACTGTGCCAAGACATATTGCTACACAATGGAAGAGACTGGAAGGTTGACTGGTTATCTTCCTCTTGTTTATTGCAGTATTTGTGTGTCTGACACGTACTGATGAGGTGAAACTTTTGCCCAGATAGAGGTAATATGAGCAAAAATAATAAATAATGAGGTAACATTAACAACAATTGTGCAGCATTATGCAGCAAAATGTGCCCTTTCTCACCGTGCTGCATATTTCCAGTGGCACTGCCCCCAAGGTTACTTTTTGTAAGGCTTATTGTTCATCGTATATTATAATTTGTGTGGCAAGAGAGAGAAACGGCTGTCACTGGTCTACCATGCTGGCTTTGCCCATGACAAACACTTTTTGGGACGGGGTTGACATGGAACTCTTTATTAAATAGACAAATAATGATTTGGGCAAAAGTCATACTTGTTCTTTGATAATCTATTTCACATTAATATGTTTTATTACTGAAAGGGTGGCATGTCCCATAGTGTGGGCACTCAGGAATGCTCTGTTCAACATGCCACTAAAAGTTTATAACCTTAAAATTATGCTGTGGCAGGTTTTCATGCAATTGCTCTGATAAATATAATATAGCCTTATAACCCGCCTTAGAGGGCTTTAACCCCTTCCGTGCGGCCGCGATTTTTCCCGTGTGCGGCCGCCGGACGAACACGGGCGGGCCATGACGAACCCCAGCCGTCATCAGCACACGAGCACCGTAGTGCATGACGGCTGGGGTTCGTCACCAGCATGGAAGGGGATAAAAGGCCTTGTCCAGCGTTTACAAGGGAGAGGGACTTTAATAACCGGTATAGCCCACCTACGAAGGGCTATAAGGCTATTAGAACATTCTGCCACTAGAGGGCAGAATGTAACAAAAAAAAACAAAGCCTTATGGGAGCGTGAGGGGATTGGAATCCCCTTAGGCTCCCTGAAGCCTTTGTTCACAGCCAGAGCTGTGAACAAAAAAACATTGGAATGTTGGAGCTCCAGGCTTATACCAGCCATTTTAAGCCCGGAGCACTCCATTGTTTTCAATGGAGCTCAAAACATTCCAATTTTCTAATAAGTTCTACCTTTAGGATTTAGAGATCTTAAGGAATTAGGGAAACGCCTGGGGAGTGGAGGTTCATTTCCCAACCCATTTACATTTACATTTACATTTACATTGCTCTGAGTCAATGATGACAACCAGCATCACTGCTTCAGCTGATGGCATGGGGAATGTAAATGAAATGAAATAAATGAAATACCAGTATTTGTAAAGCGCACAGCTACCTCCGAAGTGATGTGCCGACGCTGGGGGCCCTCGGGAAGATTGAGCGAGCTATTGCCAGAGTCACATGGTGCTGGGCTAACCTGCCGCCGGTGCCGGGAATCGAACCGTGAACCCCGTGCTCCAGAGTCAGGCACCCTGGCCGCTGCGCCACACCTCTTCCGCAATAGGGATATTGTTTAGGGAGTGAAAGACCCACCCAGGGTAACAACCACAATCCCTGGCACCTTCAGCAGTCAGACATAGAAGCAGCCAAGCCCAGCGCAGAGGTAAAACGCAAACATGCAGCACAATAAACATTGGCCCCTATTTAGGGGTATTCGGCAAAGGGCAGTGGAGCAAGTCACTTTGCTCTGATAATGTGTGTTGTCTCAATGGACTTTTCCCAAGACTTGCTTGCCGTACTGGCAGCCCAGATTTATTAATGAATTCTGCTGCCTTTAGGTCACACAGGGGGACACAAGGGCAGCACAATCCATAAATCAGAATCCTGGACTGCGTGGTTCTGCGTGGCGCTGCGTGGCTTGGTAAATCTGGAGTAGCACAAGGTAGCGTTGCTCTGCCCTGGGAAGCAGTGCTATGGTTCCCTATGCACCCACCCATGGGTTCTGAAGCATTTCGGGATTTATCAATACTGGTAGACATGGGAATGCGTCAGAATGTTACACCTCTCCAAAGGAGGCTAAACAAGGGAATATATCTTTATTTCTCCGTATTTGCTTTTTTTAAGTGCTGCAAAATGAGGAAAAAGTCTAAGAGGATTGGTTTTGTGCAGGAAAGTGTCCCTTTCTGCCCATAAACAATCCTTTCTAAAACGCAGGCACCCTTTCACCACAGCGCAAGGGGGCCTGAGTTGGCGTTAGGCAGCCAATAGTGCACCAGCGCAAGCAGAGAGCAGGAATGCGCCTTATCGTGGCAGATATGGCACATTTCTGCCCTTCACGCAGCTCAAGATGCGCCCCTCTGGTCCATGGTGGCTGAGGGCGGTGTATGGTCTCCGTTCCGCAGGGGCCAGATGGAGCTGGACAGTCGCTCAGCGGAGACGCAGCACTGGCTATTATCGCTGTAAAAATTAAAATAAATCAATCCCTTCTTATACCGGTGCTGGTGTTCACCTGTTTCGTTTTTTCACTTCCCTCATAAGTGGAGTTTCCTGTCTATATCTGTCATGGATGTATGATAGTACAACACGATCTTTTAGATCGCGGTACTTTACATCGCGGATTTTACAACGCAAGTCGTTACAACGACTTGCGTTGGAGGGCGCGGATTGAGGATTATTATAATTTTTTATTCTAACACCAGTCCACGTAACAGTAGGGAAGGTGTTGGAATACAAAATTACAATATTCCTTAACCAACAGCGACATCCAGCGCAAGTCGTAGTAACGACTTGCGTTGTAATGGCAGCGTGGTAAAGGTCGTGCAGTGTAAACACCGCGTTGTAAACAACGTTTCCCTCTGCCATCAGACAGAGAGTGGATTTCCTGACACAAGCTCTGCCCTGTTCACTCTACTCTGCATGTGCTCAAATAAGAAGGGGGGGGGTCACCCTTCAAAGAGCCATTTACCTACAAAAGATTAACCGAAATGAATGACTCAGAGGTAGCCATACAACCCAAGCACCCTAGCAACTAAAAGACATACCCCTGTATCCAGTATGAAACATGGTCCATTTCGACAATTCGAAGCGGTCACTGAGGAAAATATATATTTAAACAAGGATTTATATATTTTAAGAGCAAAGAGGAGTTGTGCAATACAAAAAAAGAGTATTTTCTGCTTTTTATTAAATGCTCAAGAAAGGTGGGCTCTGAAAAGTACTGTTGCAGTGATCTTAAAATGCAACCAACTCTGTGAGCGCGTCAGCGTTATCACACAGAACGGAAATTAATTTCTTGTCAGTCTGGTGGAGGGCGGGCTGTGAAGTCGTAGTGACAGGATAGGAAGCATCAGCATCTGGACAAAGGGTCTGGCCATTTATGTATGCGCTGAAGGAGGAAGTACTAAGGCGGTCCGTAAACCCAGTTTGTGACCCGGCTCAAACAAAGCAGCACAGAATGTTTACAGGTGTGCGCCCTCAGCAAGGTCACAAATACATACCCTGGATCACCCTTTCTTCAACAAAAGGCCAATGTACTCCCTGCAGTAGATTATAAGGATATTGCAGCTCACAGTGGAGTTCCATGAGCACTTCTTTTGTAAGGCTATGGAACTCCGAGGAGTCTTGCAATATCCTTATCATGTACGGCAGGGGGTACTTTAGCCCAGATAATCGTTGCCTATAGCCGTTCCATGAGTGAAGCGCAGGCGTTCGCATGCATCCACCCATGGATTTGGGTGCATTCCCAGATTTACCAACACTGGTAAACCTTAGAATGCGTTAAAATGCTACACCTTCCCGAACGAGGCGCAACGAGGAGAAATATGTTTATTTCTCATTGTTTTTTCTTTCTGAACATACTGTATTCTGCAGTACACTTGGAAAGAGGAAAATGCCGCTAAGGATTGTTTTTATGCAGAAAGTTGTCCCTTCCTGCACAAAAACATTCATGCCTGTAACACAGGCACCCATGCTCTATGGGGCAAGGGCGCCTGCGTTGGCCTGCCTTGCGGCGTTGCATGAAGAAATGTTACATCTTGCCAAAATCTTAAGCGCAAAATTAAATACAGCAAAAAAAGCTATCCGATATTTGCTACAACAAGATATTAGAATGAGTTTGATACTAGTCAGTTTTTAAAAAAAAGGCGCAGCAGCAAAGAATGTGTAGAAACATGCAGAAAGATTCTAACTTTTCTATAACCTACCTATCTTATCATAAAAGTCTCCTTTATGCTTGTCACTGTAGAGCTGAAGAGCAGAAGAATTGAAAATAAATGTTTTGTTTTAGTTCTTTAGACAGCTACTTAAATTATGCTGTGTAAGATGACCTTCCTCTTTGCTGTGGGCTCAGGCAGCAGGCGTTATGATAGACCTCAACTGTAATAAGTCACTACAGTTGAAATGCAACATCATTTCTTTATAATAGGCGGCTGGGTGCATCACAAGTCACTGATTATAAAGTAATTAGACATGGGTTTATATACAGGGACTAGCAGCCCGTCCCGACGTTGTCCGGGTATGAATTGCTGCCGGCCAGTAGTATATTGTTTCGTAGGATTTCATTTTGATAGCATTTCTTATCTGTGACAGGCCTGTGAAACGCTCCGATTCACAGTGCACTGCTGATGCACTTAAGAGTGCGCGTTCAGTAGTGTGTGAACTCGAGTTTCTCTACTTTATTTTCCTTGCAATATTATATAGCGCGAACTCGACAACATGGCATGAGCACAATTTACATTACAGAAGAACACATTGATTTGTGGTAGGCACGGGGAGACAAAGCGATTTGCCTGGAATCACAGGATGTTGAGCTGATGCCGAGATTTTAATGTAGCTCCCCATCTCTAAAGTTCGCAATTCTAGAACTTGTGGTGGGAGGTGTGTCTAAAAGTGTATGTCGGTGCTGGGCATCAATGAGGGAGACCTGTGCATTTTTCCAATTGGTGGTGAAAAAATATGAGTATGTTGCTGGAGATGTGGGCCGCCGTGCCACCAATGTACTTACGGGGGAGGGTAAACACCCATTATTCCGCAAATTTCTTTCCGCATACCATCACTCTGCATACTTTCATTAGGAAAGTACCATGACCCCGCAATGCCATTATAACGCATGGCATTACATTTTTATGCTTTTACCAGGCATACATTTACAACTGTAAATGCATGAATGGTAAAAGCATGTTTTAAAAAATGTTTGGATAAGGCAAGTATGGGTATAGGGGTATATGTTTTGGGGTACTGAGGTATATGTTTTGGGGTGTTTGGGTATTTTAATGGTTCAGATATAGTTTTGGGGTACAGGGGTGTTTTTAGGGTTCAGGGCTAGGTTTGGGTTTTGGGGTACAGGGGTATAGGGGTATTTTAGGGTTGAGAGGTAAGTTTGGGTTTTGGGGTACAGGGGTATTTTTAGGGTTCAGGGGTATGTTTGGGTTTTGAGGTACAGGGGTATTTATAGGGTTCAGGGCTAGGTTTTGGTTTTGGGGTACAGGGGTATTTTTAGGGTTTAGGGATAGGTTTGGGTTTTGGGGTACAGGGTATATTTATAGGGTTAAGATGGGTTAGTGTTTAAGGGTGTTGGGGTATTTTATAGAGTAAGGGTGGGTTATGATTATGGGGTGCAGGGGTATTTAAAGTAGGGGTGGGCGGAATTGGCGCGAACTTGGTACAATAAATCCGCAATATTTAGTTCCGTCAGATTTCCAATTATTAAAACAGAAACCTCATATAATCAAGGTAAAATAACAAGTATTTCTACATGCTAAAATGCATATAGTCATTTCACAAAAGTGAAATTAGCTTCCAGCAAGCAGTGAGAGAGGTGATGATTTTGAGATCAAGCCCCTGCAAACCATTATGGGACGAGATTAGCAGTGGGAAGTGAATAATATAGTATCCAAATAATTCTACAAAGAGCTGCAGTTCACCTCGTTCTCCCCAGTTGTCCCCAAGAGGCAAATGCAATAGCATTTAAAATATTATACAACAAGCTGCAGTTCACCTCATGGTCCCTAGATGTCCCTGATGAGGCAAAAGCAATAGCATTTAAAATATTACACATCAAGCTGCAGTTCACCTGGCCGTCCCTAGATGTCCCTGATGAGGCAAATGCAATAGCATTTAAAATATTACACATCAAGCTGCAGTTCACCTCGTCGTCCCAAGATGTCCCCGATGAGTAAAATTCAAAAACATTGAAACCCTTTCATGAATGCTAAAAATTATGCTAAGCTTATCCCATAATGCTTTGCAGGGCCTTTTAGTTGTATTTTTGCCCATAACTGTGCTTGGGGTGGTTCTAAGAGAATGGGACCTCCACTGAATTACTATTTATAGGGAGCAGGAATGTATAGAACCTGGGAAGAAAAAACAACACTCGTGACGGAATGCCCCCAGCGATTGTCACGCCCCCAGCACACATCCACAGCACAATGCAGACACGCCCACAAGGGACTACTTTGCTGGCACGGTTCTTTTACATTTTAAATGTATATGGTGGGTGTCTGCATAGCCTATGTCCTTCTGCTGCAATTGCCCTTTCCAACGCTGTATTGGGTGTTGTGATTGGTGCTGTGGTTCCCGAGTTTACCTGGGCAAAAGGTGCAAGTTCTCTCTTTATAATAGTAGTATAGATTACAGAATCCCATGTGTTATACATTGATTCGGGTGGCTACTCAAAGGCCCTAAGCACGTTGAAGTCACGTTGAAGTCAGGACACAGAAGATCTTTTAAAGTCTTATAGTCCGGCGTAGCAGGCAAAACCAGCCATCAAAGGGCCCGCTCCAGGGTTAAATGGTCGAGGAAAAGGCAAGGGAGTGGGTCTTTAATCTATACTACTATTATAAAGAGAGAACTGTGTCCTTTGAGCCAGGTAAACTCGAAAAGTACACTACCAATCGCAACACCTAATACAGCGTTGGAAAGGGGGGGTCCAGTATATGGACATAGGCTATAAAAAAAAAAAAATTAAACGTTATTTAAAAAATAAACAATAAAAAAAAGTAGTCCCTAAGAAGTAGCGCCGGCCGTGTGTGCTAACAATGTGCGTGCTGACATCATCGGAGGACAGGAACGCGAGGAGGAGCGGACAACAGTGCGGGGAGGAGCGGAACACTTAGCTAGACTGGAGGGAATAAGGTACGTGAACCGCGGGGAAGAGCGGTTAAGTAAGGCGGACTGGAGCGGAATGGAGGACAACAGCGCATGGAGGAGCAGAGAACGTAGCAATACTGCAGCACCATGAGGTATGTGAAACACCGGGAGGAGTGGTGAAGTACGCTGGGAGGAGCGGTAAGTGAGGCGGAATGGAGCAGGATAGCGGAGTGCAGCGGGCGTGTAGACTGGCTTGGTGTAGTGGGGGGCGGTGAAGTGAGGCAGACTGGAGAGGGGGCCTGGGTTTGTGCGACTGGGAGCAAGCGGAATGGAGTGGGATAGCGGACTGCAGCGGGCGTGTAGACTGGCTTCGTGTAGTGGGGGTCGGTGAAGTGAGGCAGACTGGAGCGGGGGCCTGGGTTTGTGCGACTGGGAGCAAGCGCTGAGGTAAGGTGCACGCAAGCCTGGATTGCTGCCCCCAGCCCCCTTCTGCCCCATGCAACGCTGGGGCGGGCTGCTAGTGACATATATAACCCAGCTACGAAGGGAATTAAGGCTGTTAGAAGATTCCACCACTAGAGGGCAGAATGTTCTAACAAATAAAATAAAGACCTCACAGGACCTGAGGGGATTGAAATCCCCTTTGGGCTCTGTGAGGCCTTTGTTCACAGCAACAACTTTGAAGGACACCATGGGAATGTTGGCGATCCGGGGTTCTACCGGCCATTAGAAGCCCAGAGCACTCCATTGTTTTCAAAAGAGTTCCCAAAATTCCAATATTCTGAATAGAGTCCTACAGCATCTTAGCTACAAACGCCATATTTAGTCATAAGGCATTCCAGTGTCTTATGGTTACATTTCAGATGCAAACATAGGACTGTTGTCCTTCAATCTTCAGTATGGTCAAATCTCCCCTGAGGAAAAGTATTGTATTACTTGCAAATCACTCAGATACTGCGCACAACAATATTCATATACATCACTTAAACCAACAGGAAATCCTGCAATCACGGTAGTACCACAACAATGTGGAAAAACTTTAAAATATTTATAACATTTCTCATAAACACCATTTTAAATGTGTACTTGAGCGGTCAAAAGTTCACAAACCACTCTGAAATCTGATAAACATTTCTATACAATGGCATGTAAAATACAGCGCAAACAATATAATTTAAACATTATAAAATCAAATATCAAAAGGGAGAAACATATACGACACCAACCATACGTCTATTTTGTCCATACCACTCTGCTGAATACATTATACCCAATACATTATATACTTAAAAAATTAACATCTATTATATTGAGAAATTACAGAAGATTCTGTAAGTTAAAAGTGTCAACATGTTTTGGTGGGCTTCCAGTTTTAGCCACCTTCCTCAGGAGAAAAACAAATAATTTCACACAACATATAACACAAATTACATAAAACCTTTGGAGAAAAAATTAAATAAATATACCTAATACACATCCAATTACACATCATTTTGGTATAATTAACTATGAGACAACTGAAGTAGCTATAAGAGCTATGTAGTATAAAGTATAGATGAAAAAGGTACAGCGAGAAGGAATGGTAGATGGATGAATGGTATGATTCTGATGGCTGACTGCAATATAAGTACCATCACAGTATTGGGCAACTTGTAATAGGATGTCCCAACAGGAGTTTTACAATGTGTGGGGTTCCTTTTTTTAAAAACAAAAAGTATGTGTAATTGGATGGGTATATGGTATTATTTTAATTGTTTCTCCGCAGACTCTTGTCAGGGGTTCTACTTGTTGAGCAGGGAGTTGCGTGGTCCTTTGTGTGTCAAGGAAGCAAGTTCCCACGGCCTCCTCTTCAGACCTGATTAGGCCATACTGGAAGCAGAGCTTCTATTACTGTGTCTGGGGCTTTTCACTAGTCTAGTTCTGACGGTCACTCACCTAGTTAAAAACTGCTTATTTACAATCAAGCTTTTTCTAGATCTTCTAATCTAAAATGAAATATTCCAACAATGGTCTGCAGACTTCAATGAGTACATAAAAAAAGTACTGTAACATTACCAGTTAAATCTGCTATCCCCTGGCAATTGTTCACTCCTGCATGTGCACGAACCAGAAAGTAAACTGTCCACTACATCTATTCAGAGTACCTTTAAAATTGAGTCTTGTAAACTGAATGATTACCTTTTGGTGATTATGAACTTTCTCGATAAAGTATTTTTGGATAACGGTATATAAATTATTATTTTTGTGTATCGCGGATAAAATATGAGACTCCACAATGACACCCCTTAGGGGCATCCTACACATTGCAGCACGTTTTATCCAGGACCTGAACATATATGATCACATCACCCCCATTCCCTGCCTTCCCTTGCCATCCACCCCATCTTCAAAAACATCTGCATCGTCTACGTCTACAAAGCCATGACAACTGGCAACCCTCTTAACTTGCAGACAAGCTCACAATCTCTGGTGGTTCTCGGCACACCCGCAGCAAAGACACTACCAGACTCCCAACTAAGAAGTCCAAACAGAAAAAAACGAGACAGCAGGCCTTTTCCATCTATGCACCCAGGATCTGGAACAACATCCCGGTACCCATGAGGACTGCCTCAAAGCTGCTCCAATTTAGGAGATTAAGATAAACCTCTTTAAAGAGCACTACACCGGAGTGCATTACCCTTTCAGAACTCAGCTCCCTTTCCCTTTACTCAAAGACTTTAAGCTCGCTTTGTCATTGTTCAGGACTTTGCTGCCTTTTGGCTAGGTTCACTCTATAGAAATACTATGTACATGGTGTACAACCGTTACAACTGAACTTTTACAACGCACTACCATTACAACGCGACCATTACCACGCAAACCATTACAACGCATTGCGCTGGGGGGCGCTCTAGGATAGGGAATAAGTTTAATTTACTATCCAACACCTTCCCTAGTGTCCACGGGGACTGGAGTTGGAATAGTAAATTAAACTATTCACTATCCAGCACCCCAAACGCTATGCATTGTAATGGTATGCGTGGTAAAAACCGCGTTGTAATGGTATGCGTGGTAAAAGTATGCGTTGTAACGTCATACATCCTATGGACATACATGTGAATACAGGAGGTACGACTACCCGCTAAAAGGTCTTGGTTCGTTTGGTCATTATGGCTATCGAGTTAAAGTAAGGACAAACTATTGCAGTTTACGGGAGTAGTGCACTGGGCAGGAATTTACCTCACCCTTCATATTTTACGCCTTTCCAAAATATGCATCCCTATACCTCATGGTGTATGCAGAGCACAGTGAACCTGTTCAAAACAAATCTTTGATAGAAATATTAAAGCTAAGTTCGAAAGTTTTATAGCATAAGTAATGTTTCAGAAAATGAACCAACTACATACACTAGTCATTGTGCCTCACGATTAGGAACAATAAAGGCATACACCATATGTGAATGTAAAATTAGAATTCAGACAAAAAAGCCTACCTTCATGTTCCCGCTACACATATTTAATACAGTGCAAACATTAACCGAATGGGCATAAGAGCCCATCCTTAGGTGTTCAACAGTTTACCACTGCAGGCAAGCAGTTTTCACAAGGACAGATTGAAACGTTACACAATTTCAAGGCAATTTGGACGAGAAAAAGTTGGATGTACCATGTTACTCCGCATACTTTTACTCCGCATACCGTTACAACGCGACTTTTACAACGCATACCATTACAACGCATAGCGCTTTGGGGTGCTGGATAGTGGTAAGTATAATTTACTATTCTAACTCCAGTCCCCGTGGACCCTAGGGAAGGTGTTGGATAGTAAATTATACTTATTCCCTATCCTAGAGCGCCCCCCAGCGCAATGCGTTGTAATGGTATGCGGAGTAAAAGTCGCGTTGTAATGGTAGTGCGGAGTAAAAGATGCGTTGTAACGGGTGTATACCAAAAAAGTTCAGTGATCCAGGTATTAGCTTGCCCTAGTCTTTAAATTCTCAGTCATCTGGAGAGTATCATGTGATAGGCCCGCAACTAACATAGCCCTAGAGAGTCTCACAGTGTTTCAGGAAATATAATCAATGCCAAGTGAAAGATAAGACAGGCGTTCTAGTCTTTTTCATAGAACTAGAAAATAAGATGGCTGCCACCAGTGATGCATAGAGCAGGGATTTTAGGCATTCAGTCTGGTTATATGAACCTCGATTTATAATAGAAACCTGTATCCCGGGACGACACAGTCATTGGGGGTGTCCAGAAACATAGAGCACGATTGTGAGTTTGGCACACGGGTTAGTCTGTCATAAATGTGGTGGATATTCCGTCCACTTTCTTACAACTGCCATAGGATATAATGCACTTGTATTAATAGCCTTGCCAAGTTTCCAGGGTCCATGTGTGATGAGCTGCTCCAGTCCAGGTTTTTTCTTTGAACTCTGGGACTTGTAGGCTTGTTTACTCCATTATAAAACTGGACTACAAGTCCCAAAATTCAAAGAAAAACCCCTGGGCTCGAGCAGCACATCACACATGGCACTTCGCAGCTACATATTAAAGGGAATGGGTTGTCGGTAAAGTGATGGAATAATCCGTCCTCCAAACTCTATACTCTGTCCCGCTGTGAAGCGGCGGAGCCATCATTTGCGGAACTCCCACAGTCCAGCATGCCAGAGACGCCACCACAGTTGGATTCATGTTCCCAGGCATGTGTCGCTCTCCAGGACCGGAGGCAGCAGGGCAGCTTTGGGAGCGCATTCAGTAGTGAGAATGGTGTGGATGGCCACTGAAATGTCAGGGAGTCCAGGCCTAGCTGCCTCAGATCCCAAGTAGTGTCAGTGACTCTGGAGTTCTGCCCATCCTTGGGGTGTTTTGTTACACCCGAGTTCGTGTTGGCTGCACCTGGAAGACAACTGTGGAATGAGGGCACCAACCATGGTGAGCCCATCGGTAGCTTTACGTAGGAACTGGTAGCCCGCTACCATCTTGAGCAGGTTTCAGCAGGTGAAACGTCAAAATTAGTCACTATGACATATCTTCTCCACTGAGCTACTTCCATTCCAATGCATGAATTAATGATCTACAAAAAACATCCCTGCAGCACTGCTGTCAGTGCTCTCGGTGACATGGACCTCTCACTGTGCATCTGTCTTGACCAGGTCAGGACACTTCTCAGCAGTGCCTGTGCGTCACAATAACTTTACACGTACGTTTGTTAAAGCCCACCTTCAACCCTTGAGGCATCCTGGGTCTGAAATAACAGATGTTTATTGCTACCCAACTCAATGATCCTCATCTTATTGGCCGTGGAAGGATGAAAGGTCAGCAGACCCACTGGGATTCGAAGCTGTGACCATGAGGTCAAACCCCGACCACAGGAGTGGGTGCATTAACCCACTGATTGAGCAACCAGACCAGGAAAGGCAACACCTGCTCTGTGCATGAACTGTGGGGGACATTGAATTACTGCAAAGGGGCATGAGAAGGGCCCTTTGCAATGTACACAGAGCATTAGCTGGCAATAACTCTATTTTATCAGGAGTGCTTCCTCAGTTCCTGCTTCTCAGGTTCAGAGTGACAAGGCCTCTCAGTCTGACCTCCAAACCATGGAAACGAGTCCCGCCTCTCCAAACAGGCACTCCTTTTCGAAGAAGCTGATTGCAAAACATTGCTTCCTGCTTGCAACACTGACACCTGGCGCAGACCCCAAGCGAGCAGCATTAGAGCCGACACCCTCCACCCTCCACCCTCCACCCTGGGTCTGTGAGTCTGGTCGTGCCCGGCCTGGCTCTGTGCTGAGTCACACACACCTCGCCCCTCGTGCAAAGGAACAGTCCACATTCCTGGGCAATGAACAATGTATAGACCTGGCTCATAGGAGGGCCGGTTCCCTTTCCACCAGTGGCCCCCGTCCTGGATAAACATGGGCCACTGAGCGCTTTAGGGCTGGTCTATGACGTGAACTCATATTTAATAAGTGCAGCGTTGGACTGGTCTTTCTGGCAGTCTGGCATTGCCAGGAAGACCCGTTTGAAAAGGCCACTATGGGAGTTATTTTTATTTGGTCCCAGGGACCACGAGACCACACAGGTCCTTTTAACATGACCCACCTTACGCTGCCAAACTGCCCAGAAGGCCAGTCCAGCACTGAAGAACAGTGCTGCTACCACAACCCCTCCCACAAATAAATCTTACGTCAGCTTTGTGAATCTTCTACCTGGGGCATATATATAGCCACACGCTCTCTGCTATCAGGTGGCCCCGCATCAAACGTGTCATCTTCAGCCAGACTTATATCCGAGCGAATTTTGAATCTGCGACCTTTGACACTGCTCGCAGGCAGGTTGCCCCCCATGCCACCATACATCCGCCAGCTGCCTTGTGTCCTGCTTCCTGCAGCTGCCTGGTTCCCGCCGTCTCCCCATCCTTTCCCGCCGCTGCGTCCCTGCGGCCCGCCCCCCTTTTCCCCATTGGCCACCCTGCTCCCGCCTCCCAGCTGCTCCTCCCTTTCTTTCCCCCTCTTATGGAGGCTGCGCAGTGGCGCAGGAGCGACCTTTATCCCTGCTTGCAGGCAGGTCGCCTCCCACGCCACCACACAGCGGCCAGCTGCCTTGTGTCCTGCTTCCTGAAGCCGCCTGGTTCCCGCGTCTCCCGATCCTTTCCCGCAGCTGTGTCCCTGCGGTCCCGGGCCCCTCTGCTCCCTATTGGCGACGCCGCTCCTGCCTCCCAGCTGCTCCTCCCTCCCTTTCCCCCTCTTATGGAGGCCGCAAAGTGGCTGCGCGCAGCGGGCGCGCCGCTGGCACGCCGAAGGCAAGCCCGTCTGCGCCCGTCCGTGCCTGGACGGCGCCCAGCTCCAGAAACCCTGGACCCCGTGAACGCCACAATGTCAGACGCTGCTATGACGCCAGCACCCTCTATGCACTCAACGCTGGCCGTAACAACACCTGCTTCCAAGCTGCCAAGCTGCCCCGACACTCATCTACAGACCACCCGGACGCCGAGCACAATTCAGCAACTCCATCGCCGACCTCGCCAGCACCCACGCACTCCCCTCCACGGACTACATCCTCCTTGGGACCTGAATTTCCACCTCAAGAACAACAACGACACCAACTCCGCCACCCTGATCGACAAACTAGCCAACCTCAGCCAACTCGTCACCGCACCCATCTACGCCGCTGGCCACACGCTGGACCCCATCTTCTCCACAGGCACCCACGTCGCCTTCGACCGCAATACCGAACTCCACTGGACCGACCACCACTGCATCCATTTCACCTTCAAGAAACCAACCACGCACCACTGCACCCAACAGCTGCCTCTCTGCTGCTGGAGCAAAGTCACCAAAGACCAGCTGATCACCACCCTCGCCCAAAACCCGCCCACCGACTCCACCAACCCAGACACCGCAGCCCGCAACCTCAGACAGTGGATCGGTGACTGCGCCAACACCCTCACCCCACTCAAGAAAGCCTCCAACAACCATGCCAGCAAGAGAGCCACCTGGTTCACCGACGAGCTGCAGACCTCCAAACGCGCCTGCCGGAAACTGGAGAAGATATGGCTCCACTAACGCACTCCGGACAACCACGTAGCCCACAAGGACGCCACCCGCAGACATCACCGCCTCATCAGATTAGCCAAGAGATCCTCCTTCAAAGACAGCCTGGATAACAACGCACATGACAGCAAAGAGCTCTTCAGCATCGTAAAGGGACTCTCCAAACCCAGCACCAACGACATACCGCCCTCACAAGAACTGTGCAACTCACTAGGCCTTCTTCTTCCACCGCAAAGTCGCTGACATACATGACAGCTTCAACACCATGACCGCCCCGACTACGCCAGACCCGCCTCCCCTATGAACACCACGAGTGCTGACCTCCTGGTCCAACGTCCAAGACGACGAGACACGCAAGGTCATGAACTCCATCCACTCAGGATCTCCGTCAGACTTATGCATACACCACATATTCAACAAAGCAGACGCTGCCATCGCACCCCAACTACGGAAGGTCATCAACATCTCCTTTGAAACAGCGACATTCCTGGAAAGCTGGAAACACGCCGAAATCAACGCCGTCCTCTAGAAGCCCAAGGCGGACATCAAGAACTTCCGGCCCATCTCCCTGCTCCCTTTCCCGGCAAAGGTCATCGAGAAAATCGTCAACATGCAACTGGCCAGCCACCTGGAAGACAACAAAATCTTGGACCCGTCCCAATCCGGGTTCAGACGAAACCACAGCAACGAGACAACCCTCATCGCCGCCACAGATGACATCAGGCGCCAACTAGACAACAGCGAAACATTAGCCCTCATCCTATTGGACCCGTCAGCTGCCTTCGACACGGTCTGCCATCGCACTCTAAAGACAGGCCTCCTAGAAGCCGGAATCCAAGAGAAGGCCCTTGACTGGACCACGTCCTTTCTCTAAAGCAGAACCCAGAGCGTCCGCCTCCCGCCCTTCCGATCCGAGGCCACCAACATCATCTGCGGCGTCCCCCAGGGCTCATCCCTCAGCCCGACAATGTTCAACGTCTATATGGCCCCCCTCGCACAAGTGGCCCGACAACACGACCTCAACATCATCTCCTACGCCGATGACACCCAGCTCATCCTCTCCCTCACCAAGGACCCGCAAACCGCCAAAACCAACCTCCACGAGGGAATGAAGACTGTCGCCGACTGGATGAGGAACAGCCGTCTGAAGCTCGGACAAGACGGAGGTACTCATCCTCGGACCCACCCCCTCAGCCTGGGACGGCTCCTGGTGACCGACCACACCGGGAACAGCACCGACACCGACCGACAACGGAACCTAGGATTCATCCTCGACTCCTCCCTCTCCAAGTCTAAATAGGTCAATGCCGTCTCCACCTCCTGCTACAACAGCCTCCGCATGCTCCGCAGGATCTACAAGTGGATCCCGACCGAAACAAGAAGAAGGGTGACACAGGCCCTCGTCAGCAGCAGACTGGACTACGGCAACTCACTCTATGCAGGAATCCCAGGCAAACACCTACGACATTTACAACGCATCCAAAACGCCCCCGCCCGACTGATCGTCAACGTCCCCCGCCACAGCCACATCACCCCCCACCTGAGAGACCTACACTGGCTCCCGTCGACAAGAGGATAAAATTCAAGCTCCTCACCCACGCACACAAAGGACTCCACAACGGCAGACCAGCCTACCTGAAAAGCAGACTCAGCTTGCTTCTACATCCCGACCCGCCAGCTTAGCTCCGAAAGCTTCTCCTACCTCGCCACCAAGACCAGGAACACCCTCCCTACCCACCTACGGCAGACCCAAGACCTACTCGCCTTCAGAAGACTCCTCAAGACCTGGCT
Source organism: Lissotriton vulgaris (assembly GCF_964263255.1). NCBI lineage: Eukaryota > Metazoa > Chordata > Amphibia > Caudata > Salamandridae > Lissotriton > Lissotriton vulgaris. The sequence continues at coordinate 233,598,464 of NC_141686.1, read as the reverse complement.
CTTCGAGCAGTAGCGGGACCCCCTCCCCTCAGCGCCTTGAGACCCTCACGGGTAAGTAGCGTGCTTTACAAGTACTCTGATTGATTGATTGAATTCTTGGGCAAAGGAAACTACAAGTCCGAGGATGCAAAGTGTTTTTTGGCGAAGCAAGAAAAAAGTTTTAAGCTGTTACTGGATGCACAGTATCTAAACACCCAGGCGCTAATGGCTGAGCCACGGATATTCCTAGGTACTACACCGTAACTGATGTTATTGGGGAGCGTTGTGACGTCAAGAAACCGTTCTGTTGACGTCATGTATTCGTTTTATTGTAGGGAACGGAATGACGTCACTTATACGAACCTTACTCAGCCAAAGATCTTCCAGCACTGCAACAGTTCTATTGTAGGGAATTAATGACGTTAATTGCACGTTCTATTGTAGAGAACGAAATGACGTCAATTGCACAAACCTTTACAAGAAATGTAAAGTAACCCTTGCTCAGCGTGGAAGTGTCAGACCCCGCCCGGGGCCCAAGTGGTGATGGGTGAGGTTGTTTGCCACGGGGGCCCTTGGGCTCGTCCTGCTGAGGCTCTGCTGATGGTCCAAGTACATCCTTTCTGCACTTACCTTTCAGTGTGTCAAGGGCTAGCAGTCAGGGCTTCTCAGAGAGGTAATGTGGGGGTTGAAACCCAGGACTCAACAATCACTCAATAGGTGCAGTAATGAAAATCCACCCTGTGACTGTCTTTTTAGAAAAAGAGAAGTATTTTAATCACAGAAACACCTAGAATTGGGCAGGTGCGACATGCCGTCAAGGTGGCAGTTGTCCTGTTTGGGTGGCGGCTGTCCCATCTGGGTGGCGGTTGTCCCGTCCGATTGGCCGCTGTCCCGTCAGGTTGGAGGCTGTCCCGTCTGGGCAGCGGTTGTCCTGTCTGGGAAGCGGTTGTCCCATCAGGGTGGCGGTTGTCCTGTCTGGGTGGCAGCTGTCCCATCAGGGTGGCGGTTGTCCCATCTGGGTAGCGGTTGTCCCATCTGGGTAGCGGCTGTCCCATCTGGGTGGCGGCTGTCCCATCTGGGTGGCGGTTGTCCCATCTGGGTGGCGGCTGTCCCATCTGAGCGGCAGTTGTCCCGTCTGCAAAGTGGTTGTTCAGTCTGTGCGGCGGTTGTCCCATCAGTGTGGCAGCTGTCCCGTCTGGGTGGCAGTTGTCCATTCTGGGTGGCAGTTGTGCCTTCTGGGTGGCAGTTGTGCCTTCTGGGTGGCAGTTGTACAGTCTGGGTGGCAGCTGTCCCGTCTGGGTGGCGGCTGTCCCATCTGCGATTATTACAAATGCACAATAGCCTGGGGTACTTGCAATGCAGCAGCAGGGGTATCCACCACACTTGTGACAGAGTATCTTCTTTAAGTTCAAATAATTTTAATAAAAGAAAAAACAAGGAGTCCATACAGAGTACACACTATAAAATGTACAATATCACATCCCAACCTTGTTGCTTAGAAATGAAGGAATTGGACGGATAATTCAAAGATGAAACATAAAAGAAAACAATGTATATTAAATGAAGCACATATGCAGTGTGAAGAATATGAAAGAAACTTATGGAACTACTAGGAAAGTCAGGGATGTTTGGTAACCTCTTGTTGACACAGCTTTGGCAAACACCTTTTGACACTATTATCAATAAATGTTGTAACAGGTGACCACAAATCAACACGTTTTGTAGCCATTTGAGGTGGGTATACAAAGGAAGTGTCCAACCTATGATTATGGCAAACATTGTACCACCAAGCTCTGCATGAAATCTTTGAGAAGTCTTTCCAATTAACAGTAATTTGTTGATAGGCAAGCGCTAGCAATACATCGATAGTTTTAACATTAAATGAGATTCCGTCCGAAATAGAAAAGAGACTATCCAAAAAGATATGAATAACAGAAAAAAGAAATGTGGTGCTATATATCAAATTAAGTGATCTTTCCGCTAAATCTATACTACTATTATAAAGAGAGAACTTGCACATTTTGGCCAGGTAAACTCGGGAACCACAGCACCAATCACAACACCCAATACAGCGTTGGAAAAGGCAGTTGCAGCAGAAGGACATAGGCTATGCAGACGCCTACCATATACATTTAAAATGTAACAGAACCGTGCCAGCAAAGTAGTCCCTTGTGGGCATGTCTGCATTGTGCTGTGGGTGTGTGCTGGGGATGTGACAATCGCTGGGGGCATTCCGTCACAAGTGTTGTTTTTTCTTCCCAGGTTCTATACATTCCTGCTCCCTTTAAATAGTAATTCAGTGGTGGTCCCATTCTCTTAGAACCACCCCATGCACAGTTATGGGCAAAAATACAACTAAAAGCCCTGCAAAGCATTATGGGATAAGCTTAGCATAATTTGTAGCATTCATGAAAGGGTTTCAATGTTTTTGAATTTTACTCATCAGGGACAACTTGGGACGACGAGGTGAACTGCAGCTTGATGTATAATATTTTAAATGCAATTGCATTTGCCTCATCAGGGACATCTAGGGACGGCGAGGTGAACTGCAGCTTGATATATAATATTTTAAATGCTATTGCATTTGCATCATCAGGGACATCTAGGGACATGAGGTGAACTGCAGCTTGATGTGTAATATTTTAAATGCTATTGCATTTGCCTCATCAGGGACATCTAGGGACCCTGAGGTGAACTGCAGCTTGATGTATAATATTTTTAATGCTATTGCATTTGCCTCTTGGGGACAACTGGGGAGAACGAGGTGAACTGCAGCTCTTTGTAGAATTATTTGGATACTATAATATTCACTTCCCACTGCTAATCTCGTCCCATAATGGTTTGCAGGGGCTTGATCTCAAATTCATCACCTCTCTCACTGCTTGCTGGAAGCTACTTCACTTTTGTGAAATGACTATACAGACCCTCCAGGATATCGCGATTTCGCGATTTGCAAAAAAATCGCGAAATCGGCAGTTTTGTAAAAATGCCGCGATTTTTACAAAACTGCCCACGAAATCCGGCACTTTCTATTGGCTCCGTGGCTCTCATCACCACGGAGCCAATAGAAAGGGTCAGGGGTCAGGTCAAAGGGTCTCTCATCCCGTGCGCCGTGCATTAGATGTGCAAGGTTTACTTTGGCAGCAGGTGCAAGTCCGAAGGACAGGATCATTCTGTGCGATGTCATCTCTTGCACTTTAAAGCAGGCCCTTCACTGTATCTGTCACTGATGCCGGCTCTGGGAATTCCGGAGCGGCTATACCCTTCCTTACGCTTACTTTGTCACTGTACAAGTAATATATAGGTCCGATTACTTGGTAACTCAATAGTGTAACTGCACGACTACAATAGAGGAATATTCCAGGGTGAAGGCGTGAATAACAGAAAGAAGTTCTTTCACCGCACGCACTCAAGGCCCTTCTGCAATCCTGGCGTTTGAAAGAAACTGACCGAGAGCTGAAACTTTTAGGGCCACTGCTAAAAGAGGGGAGCATAGAACACACCCGATAGCAGAGGCGAGGCTGGACCTAGGCCGCTTACTAACAGCGGGTTAAACACTTGGACAGGATATCTAGCTGTATGGAGCTCCCCTTCGGGGTCACGGAAGGGCAGGAGCCATCCAAACTTGCCCAACCACCTGGCACAGGGCCTCCTGGGGCCGAGCACCAGAGCGCGCTCATGGACTGACTTATCTAAAATGGGATTGAATTTGGATATGCATAATGCAGGCGAACTGGGGCGAGGCGGTGCACGACAGAGGAGAGGAGGAAGGGAGCTGTCTCTTCCTACAGCTGACACTTACATGGCGATTCAAAAGAAGCGGGATAAACTTAGGTGGAGCTGGTGGGTAGTGAGGAAACATGTGATTAGGTTGAATAGAGCACCTGTTGCAGCCCCCGCCCCCATAATTTTACGTTACGTCACTGGAAACAATGGAGCTGGGGAAGGTGGCGGGAAAAAAGGGGCATAGGCCGAAGGAAGGGAGCAGAAAAGGCAAGCATAAAGTACAAAGGAAGGAGGTCAGGGAGTAGGAAGGGGGCACTGCCATGCCCATGCTGCAGGAGTGGGCAAAACAGAGCAGGGGTAGGAGGAAGGTGAAATGGCCATGCCCATGCTGCGTGAGTGGGCAGAATAGAGATGGGTTAGAAGGAAGGTGACATGGGGCGAAGATAGTGCTGCAGGAGTGTGCAGAATAGAATAGGGGCAGTAAGGAGATGGCAACGGCATAACCACGCCTCAGGGTGGGCAGAATAGAGGTGGGAGAGGAAGAAGGTGGGAGGGGTAGGTGCAGGCCTAGAGTAGCGTGGAAAAACTGGCACAGGAGGGGACGGGGTTGCATAGGATGCCATTTTAAGACTGATGGGCACATTAGGGGAGCAAGGGAGGAGCAGTAGCGTCTGATACCGGACCCGGGTGGTGAGGCAGGGGACAAAAAAGAAAAACAAAACAAAATAAAAACACTTACCTGAAATGGCCGCCACCTCTCCCGTACCTCCAACATCTTCCTACACTCCCGGTGAGCAGCAGGAAGCACCCGCCTTCCTGGCCTCCCCATAGCCAATCACAGTGCTGCAATGCAGCGTTGTGATTGGTCTGAGCGTCATGGATGGCCGCTCATACGGGGACTGGGAGGGTTTGTATGTTCCTTACCAGGATGTGTAAAACAGCCTGGTGGGGGACATGCAAAGTGCGCAGTACGGCTTAGGGAGACCCGAGAGGGCCGGCCAAGCAGTACTGCACACTTCAGGAGTGAAAACCACTCCTGCTCCTAGTCCACCAGCCCCGTCCTTCCCTAGTGCCACTGACGTATATAGGAACAATAAAATGATAATAACAATAGTTATTATCATTTTGTTTTTCCTTTTTTTCAGTGGGCGACTTAGTGGAGGAGCCACCACTGGGGAGGAGGGCCGTAGGAAAGTAGAGCAGGTGTAGGCAAATTGAAGAAGTAGAGCGAGGGAAGATCTGGTAGTAGTATGTGGTCAAGAGGATTATGTGGTAGGATAAATGCACGCGTCAGATGTAGGTGTAAGACAGTGAGGAGTAAGGAAACAATAGGTGGGATTAAGCAACGGTAAGATTAACAAAAAGCAGGGGAAGAAGATGTAAACGGGTAGAAGGAACACTTAGGAGAAAGGTGGGAAGAGAGAAGCATCTGGAAGAGGCATGGGAACAGGTTGTTAGGAGAGGCGCGTGGATGCACGGATGGAGGGGTACAGGCAGTCAGCAGGGGACACGCAGGGACAGACGCGTAAATGTACGACGTAAGAGCAAGAAAGGGCGGGCCATCTTAAGGATTTCAGTGATCCTGGGCCAGGTGCGCAATGCCCATTGGGCTCAAAGGGCTTCAGCCCCCCCCACCCCCCTCCCGCTCCGGCGTGAGACATCTTCCTGGGCACACGCACACACTTTATGAGCTGTTGTAGGCTGGGTGATCTGGCGTCCATCTATTGCAGCCGCACCCGAATACTTCATGGATCTTTAAGACACCATTTACTTGTTATCAATGCTTTGTTTTTCACACCTTCTTAGAGCCGAGGAGCAGCGTTATACTTCATCAAGTGAAACTGCAGCAGCCTATAATTGTGAAGCACACGCTCGAGGGAAACAAATTGTCTACATTGTAAAGAAACCAAATATACATAGCTTCATGTTGTTAAATAACTAAGAAAACTAAGATATCTGTGTTTGTTGTAGGAAAAATGGCCACATAAAATGCCGCAAAATTGCCGCTAAATTTCCATATTTGTGCCGCTAAATTTCCATTTTTGTGCCGCTAAATTTGCTAATCCATGCCGCTATATCCTGGGGGGTCTGACTATATGCATTTTAGCATGTAGAAATACTTGTTATTTTACCTTGATTATATGAGGTTTCTGTTTTAATAATTGGAAATCTGACGGAGCGAAATATTGCGGAATTATTGTACTGAGTTCGCGCCAATTCCGCCCACCCCTACTTTAAATACCCCTGCACCCCATAATCATAACCCACCCTTACTCTATAAAATACCCCAACACCCTTAAACACTAACCCATCTTAACCCTATAAATATACCCTGTACCCCGAAACCCAAACCTATCCCTAAACCCTAAAAATACCCCTGTACCCCAAAACCAAAACCTAGCCCTGAACCCTATAAATACCCCTGTACCTCAAAACCCAAACATACCCCTGAACTCTAAAAATACCCCTGTACCCCAAAACCCAAACCTACCCCTGAACCCTAAAATACCCCTGTACACCAAAACTTAAACCTAGCCCATAACCCTTAAAATACCCCTGTACCCCAAAACCCAAACCTACCCCTGAACCCTAAAAATACCCCTATACCCCAAAACCCAAACCTAGCCGAGAACCTTAAAATACCCCTGTATCCCAAAACCCAAACCTAGCCCTGAACCCTAAAAATACCCCAGTACCCCAAAACCCAAACCTAGCCCTGAACTCTAAAAATACCTCTGTACCCCAAACCTACCCCTAAACCCTAAAAATACCCCTGTACCCCAAAACCAAAACCTAGCCCTGAACCCTATAAATATCCCTGTACCTAAAAACTCAAACATACCCCTGAACTCTAAAAATACCCCTGTATCCCAAAACCCAAACCTAGCCCTGAACCCTAAAAATACCCCTGTACCCCAAAACCCAAACCTACCCCTGAACCCTAAAATACCACTGTACTCCAAAACCCAAACCTAGCCCATAATCCTTAAAATACCCCTGTACCCCAAAACCCAAACCTAGCCCTGAACCCTCAAAATACCCCTGTACCCCAAAACCCAAACCTACCCCTGAACCCTAAACATACCCCTATACCCCAAAACCCAAACCTAGCCCTGAACCCTAAAAATACCCCTGTACCCCATAACCCAAAACTATATCTGAACCATTAAAATACCCAAACACCCCAAAACATATACCCCAGTACCCCAAAACATATACCCCTATACCCATACTTGCCTTATCCAAACATTTTCAAAAAACATGCTTTTACCATTCATGCATTTACAACGAATTTCGGTGTAAATGTATGCTTGGTAAAAGCATATAAAATGTAATGCCATGCGTTATAATGGCATTGCGGAGTCATGGTACTTTCGTAAGGAAAGTGTGCAGAGTGATGGTATGCGGAAAGAAATTTGCGGAATAATGAGTGTTTACCCTCCCCCGTAAGTACATTGGTGGCACGGCGGCCCACATCTCCAGCAACATGCTCATATTTTTTCACCACCAATTAGAAAAATGCACAGGTCTCCCTCATTGAAGCCCAGCACCGACATACACTTTTAGACACCTCCCACCACAAGTTCTAGAATTGCGAACTTTAGAGATGGGGAGCTACGTTAGAATCTCGGCATCAGCTCAACATCCTGTGATTCCAGGCAAATCGCTTTGTCTCCCCATGCCTACCACAAATCAATGTGTTCTTCTGTAATGTAAATTGTGCTCATGCCACGTTGTCGAGTTCGCGCTATATGATATTGCAAGGAAAATAAAGTAGGGAAACTCGAGTTCACACACTACTGAATGCGCACTCTTAAGTGCATCAGCAGTGCACTGTGAATCGGAGCGTTTCACAGGCCTGTCACAGATAAGAAGTGCTATCAAAACGAAATCCTACAAAACAATGTACTACAGCAATTCATACCCGGACAACGTCGGGACGGGCTGCTAGTTCTAAATAAGGCGCTTAATACAGTTCATTTGGAATAAGCAAATTCACAGGGATGTATTACCGGGTTTGTACAGAATGAAATCATGGAATGATAGCACTTAAAGTTCAGGCGCAGGCTCCCTATCGTGTAGCAGCACAACTTCGTAGCAGTCTGTGACCCGCAGGTCAATCCTTGGTAAAATGCTACCCATTCTTGTCTAGGGAGTTTCCCAACATACTCTGTTAGCACAGAATTCACAGATAATGTTTTTCTGGTGTAGGGAATTACCTGATGGGATGCGCACTCGGAGTTACTAAGCGCGGGTGCCCGGTGGACAGCGCAAGTGGTGAGCGGCCACTGGTAGAACTCCACCTCCTAATCCTCTCCAAGGTCAGCTGGCTGGCACAGGGATGGCTCCACAAAAACCATACATCTAAATAAGTAGGGTGCCTGTGCAGACAATTCACAGAAATACAAGGATGACTCCGTACTACACTTCCCGAGGGGTCATCCGTCGTCACTATATTCAGTGGGGGTCAGATTAAAAAGGGGAAAGCCATCCATAATGAAAGAGGATGTCTCACATACATACTAGTGTCATGCTTCATCATTGGTATCCTCTCCCCACATTGGTAACATGGCACTAACAAGGAGGACTCAACCTCTGCGAAGACTTGGCGGTAGGAGGGAAGCTTACTGGACAGGGTGGGGTCCAGAAAATCTAAAACACCTTAAAGTTCCTCGGTTGTCACCTTTATTCGTGAGGACTTTGGGCATACCTAAAAACACTTAGCTCAGCGGGTGAAGCGAGCGCAATGTCTAAAACACATCTGCTAGTCGCCAACATGTTTCTGCCCTCAAAAGGTAACCAATCTGGTCTGGAGCATTCGTCAGGGCTGAATGATCCCTATCATAAGAGCAGCTAGGTTTAATCTATCATCCTTGGTGGTGCAGAAGCATCACTAAATATCACAATCAACCAGGTGAGTCCTACCTTGATTTTTTCAAAATATTCACACGTTAATCCTAGACTTTAGGACAGGGGTCTCCAAACTTTTTAATAACGCCCCCCCCCCAACCACCCAGAAAAGCCCCAAAGTCGGTAAAAAAAAATTTGCGGGCCCCCCGATCAGAATTTTTCAAAATAATTTTATTACACTGGAAATGTTCAAATGTCTATATATCTTTAAACACTGCAGGTACGTTCTGTTACTGTTTTAAAAATTAAATCAAATACATGATTGACAATCATACTATTCTGGTCAGGCAGGCCTTACTAACACATACAAGTATCCACAGTGTGACTATTAGAAATGGGGGTGGGGTTTTGAAGAATAGTTGGAGTCCCTTCCCGTTTGACACCTTCTCCCAGCTAGGATATAAATAAAAAAAGATGTTAGTGATGGCCCATTACAGAGCAGCTTGGTGGCGTGAACATTTTTCAACTTTAAACAAAGCACTGTTAGCAGTACAATGCCTCTTTTCGCCAGAGCATTTTGCCCCTGCTGGGATCACTTGAGCCCCCTAGTTTGAAGACCCCTGCTTTGGTGGATACCAGTAGGCTGGTCAGGGAGTGGGGGGGGAAGGAGGGGGGGTGTCCTTGGTAGTCACACTTGCATCAAAAGGTTCACCACTCCAGTGAACCTAGACGTTCTCGCTCCATGCCACTGGCTCGTTTTACAACCGCCATCTTGTGCCTCGTCAGGGAAGGGGTAATCCAAAATGGATCCCTCTGGTAACAATATACCTACACACTTGCATATGTATGGAGTCCTGCTCACATGCACATTGTGTGCACATGCACTGAACATTCACATGGATCTGTCAGCACAGGATCTGGTCATGACTCCTAAGTATAAGTTGAGTAGGCCTGTAGACACTGCACCCATATCCTTGAACAGGTATAAAAGGTCTGTTCAGCTACTGATCAGTAAAAACACTGTACGCAGCCGTGCCACCATGGCCAGGGACACACAGCAGTCCTGTGCCCATACAAGGGAATGTTTGGAGCACCCCACTCTGACCTCGGAGCCAGGTTCTCGGTCTCTATGAATGTCAGGCTTAGGCCTTCTGCGCGCTCACAGGACTCCATATGTGCAGAGGCCATCATAAAGTCAGGGTATCAGATGCATCTGCAGGGTGGTCACTACGGGCACAGGTCCTTTACGATACACAGCGCCATTCCCGTTGTATTAGGATGTTATAACAAGCATTGGCAAGGCAAATAGGTCTCACTTTGGCTGAAAGCCTTTTGGCTTTGTTAATGCAAGTTCTGTCATGATTTTTTTCTCTAAAACGTGGTTAGCGGTAGCACAGCAAGGCCCTTACCAATATAAAAACATTTGGTTTAATGCAAAAATATATTTTGGCCTCAAAAAGCATACATCGCCATGGCAGTCTGTGGAACAGCCTTCCACGTGAGGGACTATCTTTTGATATCTTCTATTCCCTCGAACACCTGTAAGTTAGAATTCAGTGCAAATTAAGTTGATCGTTCAACGTCAATGTTCACTGTTAAACTTTATTCTAAAGTCACTCAGCTACTAAAAAATGAAAGCGTCGGCATTATGAGGGTGGCTTGCTTCAGGTCTCCCAACGCACCTTCTTTTTACTAAAACCACGTCCCGCTTCTCACCCTGGCGTTCAGGGTTTGCACCTAATATTGTGGATTTGCAGTTTAATTATTGTATGTTTAACTTATTTGTTGAAGTACAGACTGCCTGCACATTTTCAAAACACTAAGGTGCATCCTTTTAGCCTGGCCCTTTCAGTATTCGCTGTTAATGGTAAGCTGCAGCACGAAAGGACACCCTCATTCGCCCATTCATCTACCCCTGCGCCGGTCGACAACCCAGGGGTGGCTCCTCCACATGGGCAGAGGAGCGTTGCCCCACTGCTTTCTCACAGTGCAAGTACCAGAAACATAAAAAGGTAATTTAAATACCATTTTATGTTTCAGCTTCTCGAGCTGCGAGAAAGCAGAAGGCATGGTATGCCTGGTTGGGGGCGGGAGAGTATGCCTGGTTGGAGGCGGGCGGGCAGGCGGGTTGGGGAGGAATGGCTTGCCCACTACCGTGGGCCTTGACTGTTTGGTCTGCCCTCTGGGGCGGATCAAACCAGTCATGCGCACTCTACATTTTCTCTATGTAGGCTGCATGCAGCCTACATAGATAAAATGGCCTCCCTACCGGCGCCCGGCTGGGCGCTGTCCGCACAATTCACAATGCTGCTATTATTGTGATTGGCTTAGGGAGGGGAGGGAGCATGCATGCTTGATGCTTCCTGTTCCAGGAAACGCGGTAGCCGGTAACCAGCCAGGAGCGGAGGTGGTGTGGGACCCGGTAAGGTACATTTAAAAAAAAAAAACATTTACCCCCCCCCCCCGTGCGAACCTACACGCGCCCCATCCTACGAGTCATGCAAGCTGTGACTGCCATGACAGGGACTGAGGACTGGTGGGTTGCCCCCTCAGTGTTAGAGTGGCCCCAGGGCTGCTCTAAACATACACATGCATTAAGACTGTGTGAAGGCCCAGGATATGGACCTAGAGGTAAGTGGCAATGCTGAGGCGATAACAATATGTGCCTAGAGGTCAGAGGCAATGCTGAGGAAGATGGAAATGAGCCGAGAGGTAAGTGGCATTGCTGGGGAGAAAAGAATATGAGGCTAGAGGTAAGTCGCAATGCTGGGGAGAGAAGGATATGAGCCTAGAGGAAGGTGGCAATGCTGGGGAGAGTAGGATGTGGGCTTAGAGGTAAGTGGCAATGCTGGGAAGACAAGGATATGAGCCTAGAGGAAGGTGGCAATGCTGGGGAGAAAAGAATATGAGGCTAGAGGTAAGTCGCAATGCTGGGGAGAGAAGGGTATGAGCCTAGAGGAAGGTGGCAATGCTGGGGAGAGTATGATGTGGGCTTAGAGGTAAGTGGCAATGCTGGGGAGAGAAGGATATGAGCCTAGAGGAAGGTGGCAATTCTGCAGAGAGAAGGGTATGAGCCTAGAGGAAGGTGGCAATGCTGCAGAGAGAAGGGTATGAGCCTAGAGGTAAGTGGCATTGCTGGGGAGTGAAGGATATGAGGCTAGAGGTAAGTGGCAATGCTGGGGAGAGAAGGGTATGAGCCTAGAGCAGAAGTCTTCAAACCTTTGGATGCAGAGACCCCCCGTCAACATTTTCAGGCGTAAGGACCCCCTCCTGACAAAAATGTCTAAACCCTGTGTGGGTGACAAGAGTACCCGAGTGACTGCACGGTGAGCGATGCAACATTGTGAGAGTAGGGTAAAAGGAGTGACTGCAGGGTGAGAGGTGACCATATGAATTTGGGTTCGGCTGTAAGTGCAGAGTGGGACGAATTAATGCATGGTTAGTGATGGCCTTGTTTGAGTGAGCTACAGATTGAGCAGTGAGGGAGGGGACAGGTGAGTGAAGTGTCACATGAGTGCAGGGTGAGTAGTGTGCTCATGTGACTGCAGGGTGAGGTAAAGGCTGAACAATGCAAGCGCATTGTTAGTGTAGAGTGATCACTGTGAGTGCAGGGTGAGCGGGTGAATGTTGTGAGTGCATGGTGATCAGTGTGAGTGCATGGTGATCAGTGTGAGTGCAGGGTGAGCGAGTGAATGATGTGAGTGCATTGTGATCAGTGAGAGTGCATTGTGATCACTGTGAGTGCAGGGTGAGTGGGTGAATGTTGTGAGTGCATGGTGATCAGTGTGAGTGCATGGTGATCAGTGTGAGTGCATTGTGATCACTGTGAGTGCAGGGTGAGTGGGTGAATGTTGTGAGTGCATGGCGATCAGTGTGAGTGCATGGCGATCAGTGTGAGTGCATGGTGATCAGTGTGAGTGCATGGTGATCAGTGTGAGTGCATTGTGATTACTGTGAGTGCAGGGTGAGCGGGTGATCGGTGTGAGTGCATGGTGATCAGTAGGTGTGCATGGTGATCAGTGTGAGCGCAGGGTGAATGGTGTGAGTGCATGGTGATAAGTGTGAGTGCATTGTGATTGCTGTGAGTGCATGGTGATCAGTGTGAGTGCAGTGGGATCACTATTAGTGCATGGTGATCAGTGTGAGTGCATTGTGATCGCTGTGAGTGCAGGGTAAGAGTGAAAGTGAAGGCGAGAATGAGGAGTGAGTTGTCTGAATGCAGGGTGCATTCCCAGAAACTTGAAACGTAGGGTTTCAGATATAAGTTAAACTATTGCTATAATGGCATTAATCAGGGATCGAGGGTGGAGGAAATAAATAATGTGCTGATACAGCTCATTATTTTGATGGCCCAGAAATAAGCAGTCACCTAAAGCTGTATTTTTAGCACTTTTCTGTGAATACTTAGAAAGCAAATATAAATAGAAAGCACTTTTAATTGTGATCTAGGGATGCCTCAATGATTCATGACTGATAATTAAAGAGAACAAAGATAGAAAAGTCACATAGCTAATTAATACATACTTTTTGATTTATAACTCAATTTAGTGTCAAGAGCAGGGCTCTGCAGGATCTTTAAACAACACATAGCTTCTTTTGGCAATCTAACTTTATATTTCTTTTCATTAAATGCATTCTCACACTACAGCAGTAAGTGTAAAAATACAAATGTAAGGAATAGGCAGAGTGGGGGCCCAGCGGGTACTGGAACCATAAAAAAACTAAGCCTAGCTAACCAATTAACAAAGGCATGTAAATATGCAAATGGTCTTTAAAGACCTGTGAAAAGCTCAGGTGGAGATAAGACTCCAGACCCCTCACAGCCGAGCCGGAAGCAGCGCGAGCTGCACTGCAGCAGCCCGGGCTGAGAGACACTTTGGGGAAGCAGGGGGGCTGAAGCTATGGGCCTGGGCAGAAGAGTGAAGGGAATGCGCGACCCCCTTCCTACCACTCCACGGCCCTCCAGGGGGTCGCGCCCCACAGTTTGAAGACCCCTGGCCTAGAGGAAGGTGGCAGTGCTGAAGAGAGAAGCATATGAGCCTAGAGGAAGGTGGTAATGCTAGAGATGGGTGAATGATTTAGGTGGCAAAGCTGGAGAGAGACGGATGGGTGGCTTGGTATGGGGTCTGGTCTAAAACAATTCAGGCGAGGGCAGCCATGCTATAATCAGCAAGCCCCAGCTGTCTATTATTTAACTGTGTCAGTTCCTCTGCAATGTTGTATGGATGTGCGTGGGTGTTTGTGTGACAGTAATGCATAGCACAGGGTTCTCCAAAGTGGGTCCTGGAGGGCTGGATCCATGCCAGAATTTGAGTATAACCCCATTTATATAAATGCAGTTATCTTAAAAATCTGGCCTCGATACTCCAGGACCGACTTTGGAGAACCCTGCCCTGCCATGCGACTGTTACTGGTGTATGGTGGCGATCCATGGCTTATTGTAGTCCTCCTTGGCGTGTTGGCAGGAATGTTTGACATATGGTGTTGGCACATAGCACCTATCCCTGGCATCTCTAGCATAGCCAGCCAGAGCATTCCATGGCCGTGTCTGGCATATGACGGACACCCCGATCGTGTACTTGTGACCCTGGCACCTGAAACCATTGCTGCCTTCGCATGTCAACTCCGGAACATGTTGTCCATTCTGGCAAATGGAGATCATGGTGAGAATTGAGTACCTATTCTGGCATATGCTGGGCATCCTTCCCATATGGTAGCCCTTCCTAGCATTTTGTAACATTCCAATTATATGATGCCCATTACTAGAATCCAGTGGCCATGCGAGACACCTGGCGGCCATGTTGAGAATACCATTGTCTTCCTTAGCTTCCCGTAACTATCTGGTTATCCTATAGTAACTTGTTGCATATGGCTCTCATTGGAACCTGTTGGCCCTCCCTAGCCTATTGTACCCCTCTGTGTCCCATCCCTGGAACAAGATGCCTATAGGCCATTTGGTTCCATCTGTGGAATACTGTGGCCTTCCCTTGCATCTGAAGGCCTTCCCTAACACCTAACATCTTCTAGCAATGCTTGGCATATGATAACTTCACCTTGCAACCGATGGGTATTCATGGCACATTGGTCAATCCGTTACATTTGGAAGCCATCCTCGTCATTTGGCGTTTTCAGGATGTATTGTGGCCCTTTGTAAAATCTGGTGGCTAGCTATTCCAAGCACTTGGTAATTACCCATAGAATATGGTTGCCACCCCTAACACATTGTTATCATTTCAGTCACCTGGTTGTCTCCATCAGCATACCGCGTCCATATCTGGTAAATTAGAGGAATCCCTGACAAATGATGGTAGTGCATGGGCATGTGAGATGAACCGGGCATGTGAGATTAACCGAGCATGTGAAGCTAAAGTCGGTCACGCCAGGATGGTCATGACATGAGATGGTACACTCAAGTATCTGACGCGGCACATGGTAATATGTCAGTGTGAGGCCAAACCTGTCTGTGAGTGGCGGAAGTAGCGAGAGTACTTAGGGAAAATGAGAAGCCGGTGACAAAATTAGTTTATTTCAAAATAAGTAAACACTAACAATAGGGGAGTAAATATGATACGCTTTGTTTCAGGAAAGCTGCATTTCCTTACTAAAAATGACATGGAGGAATAGGAGAACAGAGCGGTGTAGTTTCAGAAAACGTCATGGTCTTATACGAGGCATCATAATCTTATTCATCACAAATCAAAAGCCATTTAAGGGCTAAAGTAATTCGTTTTCAGAATAAATTGGCTGATGTTTAGGGATTACATTTAGTGCACTTGAAGAATGATATTTGAGTACAAATTCACGTATTTTTGGAGGCATTCCATGCCAATTTGATGGGCTTATTTCGTTCAAGCTGGGAGAGGGGTGTGGGTGAGTTAAGTGCTGTTGTAGCCTTTACTATTGATCATGATCAGGCATTTCATTGTCAAAACCAGGCTTCTCCAACGAGTAGCTCGCGAGCGGCTGGTAGCTCTCCGTCTACCTATAAGTATCACTCCTGTGTGCAGCCTGGCCTACTAAATTAGAAGCTTTTGTTTAGCTAAATGAATATATGTATAGCAAAAATTCACAAATGTATATTCAAGATGAAAATGATGAGATATTCAGAATTCATAAGCTGATGTGTGGAAAAAAATGGTTGAATTTTCAAAATCTATTTAAAGCTGCTATTTCAATGATAAGCTAGGTAGGGTTGGGGAGACGTATTACTAATATTACTACCTTGCTGGAAGGAGAGGAAGTGCAGTTGACGTAAATAATTAATTTACTCTCTTAATTTCTATGCATGTAAGTACTTAATCCATAATAACTCAGATCGGATGAAAAAAGACAGAGTCCGTGGTGTTAGAGTTCTTAGGGGTTTTATTCCTTAGAAAGGAATGGTCATGACAAATATCTGATTCTGACCACCACAGGGGTGTCAGAAGGGATAGAGCGCGCTGCATTTTATTAACAGTTCATAGCTTATATACTTAATACATGTCATACACAATAAGGCAGGAGGCGTAACAGCTGAGAGAAGACAAGATAACAGTATACACGTGGTACCAATACGTAATCAAGAGGCGTGAACTAGAGGCGTGTGCTAGAATCGTCACAAGTAGGTGTCACCAAAGGGGTGGCACTAACAGAAATGTTGCAATGTCAGCAGAAATTGGAAGCTTGGGTGCGCGCGCAGCTGCATGACGTGTAACTGACGTGAAGCTGGAGGGTGCAGGGGGCTTGACATTCAAACTGACGGAAAGAGACAGAAGTCTGGCATGTCAGATCAACTTGTACTTTTATCATATCTGATATCTAGTGTTATAGGAACTAAGCTATCTGGGCGGAAAGGTCTCTGGGGCAGAAGCTATTCTATACTGACAGAGAGTGCGTGTATAAGCGCCTGAGTGTCTACATGAGAAGCGTGGGGGCATGGGCCTTCCATGGGGGCATGGTAACAGAGGCTATGAATTACTTGAATTTAACTGCACAAAGACAGGCCGGCCCTTTGGCTCTGCAGCTGGGAGGATGTTTACTTAAACTAGTAGGCAGGAATGCATATTCGAGGAGCAGATCAGATAATTCGAAGGTTGAAGTCAGTCTTGGCAGAAAACAGGCTGAGCTGAGCGCGAGGGGCCGCGCTGAAAGTAAGTCAGAGTTCACGGGTACAGGAGACAGCCTGGGCTGAGGCCCTCGGAGTCAGAAGCCAGAAGAGGCTCGGTGGCAGAAATTCAGGGCCTACTTTAACTAGAGCGAAAAAACAGAGAAGTACACCACAAAAAGACGTTGGCATGGCATACTTAGAAACTGACTATTTGACCCATTCAGGGTGGGTCTGAAAGAGGACATATTAACGTTGGACGCAAATGTATTTGCGTCTTCATAGCTGGTTCAGGAGGGAAGTTACATGTACTTTAAGCTTGGTACACGGAGTCGGTGGGGTACTCGATAGGGAACATAACATGACCAAAAATTTATATTTCCTCATTCCCTCCTTGTTCCCTACGGACCCTTCATGAAATCTCGATCCTCATAAATCTATCAGTTTGTTCTTGCAGCATCATCTGCTCATCTTTCTTTCTTTGGCGTTTTGAGAGGAAACTAGAATGTTCAATACAGGAGGTGGCACAAAGTCCACAAATCGCTGGCCCACACTGCAGGCACAGGCAGCAACTGAATACTATGACTAGGCCGATGCCTAGGAAGGATAGGATCTTCCATCCCCAAGCAGTTAACGTTGTCCAGAACCAACCGGACCAAGTCCAGGTGCCTGGATTCTGATGTATCAGATTTGCAATTTTATGGAGACGAGTAATAGCTTGGTATACTGATGGTGCATTTTGTGGAATGAAAACACAGCAACTTGACCCGATGACCTTACAAGCTCCACCTCGATCTGCCAAGATGACGTCAATCACGAGACGATTTTGAAGGACAACAATCCGCATAGCAGACTGTTCTTCTGTTATGTTACCTAAGGCGGAAGTAGTTTCATGTACTACTGCTTCGAGTGTTCTAGTTAACTTGCGTATCAGTTTACTATTTTGAACAGGTCCTACAAAGAAAAAGAATCCTTTATTAAAATCGGTATACTGTTCCCATGCCGTTTCTGTGTAGTCGACAAGCGGGACGTCTCTTCGGACTCTATTGCTTACTACGTTTGAATTACGATGGTAATCAGGAGGAGCTAAGAAAACAGGGGGCAGAAGGAAAGCAAGATAGCAGGTACCATCCCAATCCGGTGGTAGACTTATGTATGCGGTATGACCACAAACAAAATATGTATGTCGTCTAGCTTGAAATGAGGACCTACCCTCGTCAGTGTATTCTATTACAGTAGTGCATTTACTATGACCTAAATGTACTGAACCCTTCTTTCTAACACAGAGGTGACCGGTGACTGGTAATACTGACATGGCAGGAAGGACGGGTGCAGCTTCGGATTCAACAACAAGAACCATAAGTGTTTCTGTGTAATTGCCTAATCCATATACTTCATTTTCTAGATCAGTTCCTTCTTTAACAGATTGACCACTACTGTCAGGGTAACAGGCATAGAATAGGACTGAATTCAGGTTTCCCCAAATCCAGCCCCCTTCGGGGGTAACAGCAATCTCAGAATCTAAGTCATTAATCATTTTAAACCATGCACCGCAAGAGCCATTATGCGAGAATGGATACGGAAAAAGAGGCAGGGCTCCCTGGTATTTCTGATGGGGAGGGAGTCGGCCACATACCCAGCAATTGGTGGCATTGCTGGTCTGATGAGAGTGATGTAACATACTAATGAATGTATTGTTGCGCAGCGCGAGTCTGTAAGAAAGCTCATGTGGAGGTAATTCGCTAAAAGAATGTTCAGCAGATACATTGTAAGCAGATTGTTCACGCCTGAAAATAGGCCAATAGATAGGTAGCAGAATGCTGGCAATGATAATTAAAACACTCAGAATAAACATGATTATTAGTGTCACTATACAGTGACTACGAAGTGATTTACAATAGGCATTTTTCTTAAATCTTCTCTCTCTCTCTCTATCTCGATCTAGGAGATACATGTCAGAAACTATTTAACCGATTCACCTAGGGGAGGACTTAAACAATTAAACTGTCTGACTTGCTAGATCGGAGTTTCATACGATATTGTTCTTGGGGAGTCTTTTCTCTTTCGGTTACTGTAAAGTCTTTTGGCTGGACACAGTCTTTGGTGGGGGTGGACGAGTCTCGGTCAGGTTTCAGGTCGAAAAATTTCTTCACATGACTCGTGTGGACCCACCCCTTTCTTCCCTCGATTTTCACTGCAGTCCTGGTGGTAAGGAGAACGGTCTTCGGGGATTTCCAGCGGGGCTCCAGCGGACTTTTCCTGTCAAAATTTCGAACTAGAACAAGATCACCAGGACGGACATCGTGCGGCTTTACATCGGTGTTGTCGGGGAAGGCTGCGGCAACCTGTGAACGACATGATTGGAGTGCAGACATCAAGGAGGCAAGATAATCTGTCAACATATTACAATCAACATCAGTGATTTTCTTCGGAATGGGCGTCCCCCACATATTCGGTGGTCTGCCAAAGACCACTTCGTACGGGGATAGCCCCGATCTCGAATGGGCAACCATTCTCATGTAGAATAGTGCCACGGGCAGGGCCACTATCCAGTCGACCCCCTTTTCCTGACAGATCTTTGCAAGTCGTATTTTTAGTGTCTGATTATGCCTTTCTACCAGGCCTGCTGCTTCAGGATGTCGGACACAATGGAATTTCCACTGGTATCCTAGCAGTAAAGAAACTTCTTTCATTAATGCAGACGAGAATGGCTGACCGTTATCTGAGTACACGACACGAGGCAAACCATATCGTGGGAAAAATTCACGAACCAGCTGCTTGGCAGTGGTCGGAGCAGTGTAATCGGGAACTGGGTATGCTTCGGTCCAGCGGGACAGAGCACAGACAATTACGAGAACATATTTAAATCCTCGACAACGGTCCATCTGGATATAATCCATCTGGAGGACTTCAAAAGGGTGATCGGGAGGATGAAATCCACCTTGCTCTACAGGGACGCTTTTTCCTGGATTGAACTGACAACAGATCATGCAAGTACGCACTTTCTGTTTTGCTGCTGCTCGTAAGTGTTTATTGTTCCAAAGATTTTGTAAACTGTCTAACATCGCTTTCTCTCCTAGATGAGCTGGACTATGTGCTGTATTTATCATAACTTGAACCATTGAATCAGGGAGAAACCATGTAGATTTTCCCTTTGTCATCCAACCTTGATCTGTCTGGATCCCTCCTAGTTCAATCCATTTCTTTATTTCATCTGGGGTAGCATGTGCCTGAATATCGATAACATCTAGTGTGGGATCCCTGACTGACATACATTTGGTCGGTCCTATTGTCTTTGTCATATCAGTTGTCTGAGTGTGAGTCAGTGCTGTATGCTTTGCTGTCTGGTCTGCCAGGTCGTTACCCTGGGAAACAGAATCTGTGGCTTTAGTATGTGCTTTGCACTTCATGACTGATATTCCGGAAGGCAGATGTATTGCCTCTAATAGTGCTTGAATGAGGGGACCGTGCTGAATCTTGGCACCATGAGAGGTCAGAAAACCTCGCTCTTGCCACAGCATGCCGAAGTCGTGTACAACTCCGAACGCATAACGGGAATCAGTGTATATGTTGACATTTCTGTTTTTGGCTAGTATACAGGCTCGGGTCAGAGCAATAAGCTCTGCCGCTTGGGCGGACAGTGTATCAATACGATATGTTTCTTTGATTTCAGTTTCGGTGGTCACGGCGTACGCAGCCACTAATTCTCCTGTACTAGTTCTCATGCATGAACCGTCCACATAAAGTGTCAGGTCTGGATTTGTCAGTGGAACATCTGTTAAATCTCGTCTAGGCTTTGTTACTGCATTAATGATCTCTATGCAATCATGCGGGGCTGGATCTGTCATAACTGAGGGTAACAATGTTGCGAGATTCAATATACTGCAGCGCCTGATTTCTATGTGTGGCTGGAATAGTGTCAATTCATAACCTGTCAGTCGTGCTATAGTCAAGTGTTCAGTCTGGGTTCTGTTTAACAGAACCTCTACAGAATGTGGAACTTGTACTGTCAACTGATGACCTAAAACAATTGAATCGCTCTGTCTGATTGCTAAAGCTGTTGCTGCTACTGACTTCAAGCACGCAGGGAGTGCCTGGGCTACTGAATCCAATGTACTTGAAAAATAAGCGCAAGGCTTATGTGAGCCTGCTTGGTCTTGAGTGAGGACAGACAATGCTGTACCATCACGTTCTGTAACAAAAAGTGTAAACGGTTTGCTGTAACATGGTGTTGCTAAAACTGGTGCTTGGCATAAGGCTTTCTTTAATTCTTCAAAAGCTTGTGTGTGTTCCTGATTCCAAGGAAGGGCAGTTGAAGTCGCTGCCTCCTGTGTTGTTAACTGAATGAGTGGTTTAGCTAGAAAGGCATATTGAGGAATCCATTGTCTGCAGTACGAGGTGAGGCCTATAAAGGCCCGCACTTCCTTTTGTGTCTGAGGTTGTGGCATATTTACAATTAACTGAATGCAATCGGGAGTGAGCTGTCTCCCCACTTTGGACAGCAAGTGACCCAGGTACACAACTTGCTGAACACAGAATTGTAGCTTCGAAGGGGACACCTTGTGTCCTTTGTCAGCCAGAAAGTGTAAAACTGTCAATGATGCGTGCTCACATTCGGGCTCACTTCGTGCGGTGATCAGCAGATCATCGACGTATTGCAGTAAAGCGGTGTTAACTGGCATTTGAATACAATCTAGTTGTCTTTTCAGTGCTTGGCTATAGATGCTGGGGCTTTCTGTGAATCCTTGAGGTGCGCGGGAAAATTTGAAACTTCGTCCATTTAAACTGAATCCGAATAGATATTGGCTGTCGGGGTCAATAGGTACACTAAAGAAAGCGTTCTTAAGATCAATTACAGTAAAGAACGTTGCTTCAGAATCAATAGCAGTCAGTAAAGAAGAGATATCGGGGACCACAGGGTATTGTGGTACAATACATTTGTTCAATTCTCTTAAATCAATCACCAGCCGATATACTGGCGGTGCGTTGGGATCAGTACGTTTAAGAATAGGAATGATGGGTGAATTACAGACATTGGAGTCGGTTTCTACGACCACTCCTTGGGCAATGAGCTCTTCAATGATTTTCAGTAAAGCCACTACAGCATCGGGTGGTAACTTGTATTGCTTAATTCTCGGTAAAACAACACCTGTCTTGAGTGTAACACGGTATGGAGTGATATGCATGCAACCTACATCAGTTGGGCCTTTTGCCCACAAATAATCTGGCACATTTTTCAATCTGACATCAAATTCTCTCAAAACATAATGACCCTTGAAATCCCGCAGAAAGAGTCTAACCCCCTCCGGGGAACAGCATATTATAGCTCCTAGAGCCTTCAGAGTTTTTTTCCTAACAGATTTTCTGGACATGATTTCGTCAATAACAGGTCTGTGATACGTGATAATGGACCCACAGCCAAGGGTACTGGTTCTGATACTTCATTTACAATAGGTTGTCCTGAAAAACCAAGGGAAACATTCTGCGAGCCTGAGAGGGGTGCCCCTGGAACTTCATCATGACTGATTGTGGTGCGACTTGCCCCTGTGTCAATTAAAAACTTTCTATCTTTTCCCAATACCTGACTGTGTACATAAGGACCTTCTTGATCTACAGGAATTTCAATAAGAGGCAGGCCACCTTCCCTCTCTAGGCTGTTTCATGTATAACGGGGGTAATCTGGGTATGCAGACTGGGCATACTGGTACATCTGTTGTGAAACTTGCTGAGTCGCGGCAATGGGCTGTGGCTGTGGTACCGCTACTGTCTGTGCTGTGTGAGATGGAGCATGCATAGACTGTGTGTTCTGCATTTGCTGTTCGCTCTGTGAGGTCTGTTGATGCCCATGGTCATGTCTAGGTGGATGCGGTCTTTCTTTAGTTTTACCTGTTGCTATGTTATGTTTCAGGACGGGACATTCATGTACATAATGACCTGGCTGTTTGCAATAATTACATGTCCCTTTAACGGGAGCTGTAGAGTGACTTGTCTGAGCCCCACCTTTTCTCTGGCCCTCGGCTGGGACCGTCTGTGCTACTAACATTTTCATCTTCGTGTCTTTCATGCGTTTCTGTTCCTGATCTTGTTCTTCCCTAATTCTGTTCTGGTGATATTGTAACATTTGTAACATCTGAGATGGCGTATTTGCCTGCCAAGTACTTTCAACTTTGTACACTCTATTTTTAACTAATGGTAGAGAGTTCTCGACTAGTTTTGATACAAAAAGGTGTGGATATGACTCGCTACTGGGTTGGAGGCCACTATTAATAATGAAACATTTCTCGAATCTTGAATAAAAATCACTAGTATCTTCATCTGGTTTCTGTTTACAGGACGAGATGGCGTCCCAATCTTCCTTTCTAGTTGTCAATAATCTTGGCAGGACCTGTACTATTAAACCAGGTAATGCTTTTGTCCTATCCCCAAGGCCTAACCCTGGGACCCGTTTACTTTCTTCGTCCTCTATTTCTGCCCATGCAATCTTTGTGTCCCCCACCTCCCAATCCTTTTCCTTCAATTTCTCGTAAATGCCCGTGGGCAACAGCACCTTCAACATTTTCATGATATCATCATACGTGTAATCCCCCATTAGTAACATGTCTTTAAGCTCTCTGTGAAAACCTGCAGGGTCTTTATCATGACACGGAACTAGTTTCTTCCTTTCTAACAGTTCTAACTTAGTCAGTGGCGTGTGTACATATACACGTTTCATATGTTGATCAGCACCCATAACTGGGTGTACTTCTCGTAAGGGGTTCTGACTTTCCATGACACCCCCGCATTGCATGTGGTACATTTTCCTTTCTGGAGGCGGGGCCGGGACATATTCAGAGCTTATGAAGGTGTTGTATTTATGTCGTTGTTCTAGAATTATTTGTATTAACTTGGTACTGAAACCTCTCCATCTATCCATAAGTAGTGCTTCTAATGTTTCATGTAAGGGACCTGGATCAGAATGATGGTTTCTGAACTTGATGAGGAGGTGCTGAATCATGTATACTCCTGCTAATTTCTGTTCGTCTGGAGAGAGGTTCAGGAATGTCTGCATTAATGTATCATCATTATATATGTCTGGATTTTCGGCCCATAACACTGCTGTCCGAGCTAGTTCTTGTTCATCCATAGAATTGAGTACATGGTACCCCATTCGGTCTCGAAGCCTTTTATCAGTTTCCTGGAACTGATGTTCAGAAGAATTCGGGTTTGTTAAAGCAGAGAGAAAAACTCTCTTGTTTTCTGGACGGACGCCTTTCCTAAGGTAAGTTCCCCTACCAACGTATGCTATAGTGTCTGTAGTCTTTTCTGGTTCCCCAAGTTCTTCTTCCTCCTCGGAGGAAGCTTGTTCTTTCTCTTTCTGGTGCGCCGCTATTACTGCCTTTCTGATTTTCTTGTACATACTGGCTATGCAAGTCCCCTTGTCATGTTTTCCTTCAGCTATATTTTGGCCCCACTTATTCAGTGCGTCCATTTCACTCTGATCTGTTCCGGGTCTATCTCGTTCTCTTATTAGACAATTTACGAAAAATCTTAGTATCTGTGCTTGAATGTCAACTTTCTGTTTCTCCATGGCATCCTTGATACTGTCAGGGTCTTTCCCTGTCTGAACAAACTCATATATTCTGTCTAAACGTTCTTTCATTCCTACATAACATAGCAAGCTGTCAGTAGCAGATCTTAACCGTAGTGATGCCAGGATCATTAGATCTTCTTTACCGGGTACTGGATCATATCTACAAACGGACATGTTTTCTCTAAATGCTTCATAACGGGGAGACTTGTGCGCGAGAGGACTCTGCATGTCCCTGATATTGAGTCTGCGAGCTAATGGAGGGGTCCGAAAACCCGCGGTCGCACCTCCTGAAGCGGAGGCTTGGTCATTATCTGTCTGTGGAGTCTGTATCTGAACCTGAATTCTTCGTTTAGTGGGATCAGGTAGGCCTTGTTTCGGTAAGTCAGTTTTGAGTACGGGAAGTGGTGGAGCTGGCGGAACGGGGGAGG
This sequence comes from Lissotriton vulgaris, assembly GCF_964263255.1. NCBI lineage: Eukaryota > Metazoa > Chordata > Amphibia > Caudata > Salamandridae > Lissotriton > Lissotriton vulgaris. The sequence goes on along the minus strand of NC_141686.1, from coordinate 233,573,827 downwards.
TCTGTCGCGGTATCGGTGGACCATGATCTGGGGGCGGAGTGCCACCCCCGGCCCTGTCAGTAGGCAGGGCACGAACAGGCAGATTGGTGTAAGCTGGTGCTACATCTTCTAGATATGAATTTAGGAATATGTCTTTAGTAGTTTTATGCATTACTTTAGTTGGCACTAATGGTGGCGGTAAGTTTTTCGGTATTTCGGATAGGGCCTCAGGTGTACCCTCGGCCGCTAGATACATACCGTTTACAAGATTATTACGGGCACGGTCTATTTGTTCTGTTTTTACTCGGATCCCTTCAGTAACTAATTCGTTTTCTTGATCTTTCTCAGATTCTTTAAGTCTGTCTTCTCTACGGAGTGCTTTCTCAGCACGCTTATGTGATTCCTTACGCCAAAATTCTATGGCGTCCTTCTGAGATTGTCTAGCTTTCTTTTTCCATAATGCTTCTTCTACCTTCATGATGCACTCGGCATCCCATGTTCCGGTAGTGGGCCATCTGTGTCTTTCGTCTAGATGCTTGGTGTAGTCGGCCCATAAGTCTAGATATAATATGGCATCTATGCCGTGTTTGTGATACATAAAATTCCCGGGAGTGTCCCTAGGGGGAATAGGAATTTCTTCCTCCAGTATCCCTTTCCTAGTTCCTATCTGTTTTAACTTGTTGAAAAACGGCATTTTGTTTGCTTATTACTGAATACTCAATCCTTACTGCTTAATGCTGGTTATAGCTAGTTTATACGGGAGACACAATGATTCACATTAAAACGATCACATTCATACCACGACATTAATCACATAAAAAGACATTTGAAACATAGATGACTACCCCCTTATACTGGATGTACTGCTCAACAGTACAGATACACTGGTGTAACAGTGCAGAAATTCGGAAGACTAGATATACTGCTAAACAGTACAGATACACTGCCTAAAAACAGTGCAGACCGGACTTGTGTACCCAAACCCGTCTAGATACGTCCCAGCAATGGTACTCACCGGGAAGCACGGAACAGAAGGCCTCGGAAAACTCGACTGGACTCGACTCGACACTTGGGAAAACTTCGGAAAACTTCGGAAAACTTCGGAAAAACCTGGTGGGCCTCTCGACACCTCGGACCTTGCTTCTTTCGGCTAGGCTCTGGTCGGGATCCTCCGCACTCCTCACCGCCTCGTCTGGGCACTGATCGCAGTCTTCGTCACCTCCGTGGGTCAGAAGGAGATGCAGGAAATCCTGCCAGTACGCGTAGGGTCCGTCTAACTGATGGCAGGGGACAGAGCTTGCAACGCACCAACCGGCGCGTGAGGTGGGGGAGGGGTCCCTGTTCGGGCGCCAAAATGACGTAAATAATTAATTTACTCTCTTAATTTCTATGCAGGTAAGTACTTAATCCATAATAACTCAGATCGGATGAAAAAAGACAGAGTCCGTGGTGTTAGAGTTCTTAGGGGTTTTATTCCTTAGAAAGGAATGGTCATGACAAATATCTGATTCTGACCACCACAGGGGTGTCAGAAGGGATAGAGCGCGCTGCATTTTATTAACAGTTCATAGCTTATATACTTAATACATGTCATACACAATAAGGCAGGAGGCGTAACAGCTGAGAGAAGACAAGATAACAGTATACACGTGGTACCAATACGTAATCAAGAGGCGTGAACTAGAGGCGTGTGCTAGAATCGTCACAAGTAGGTGTCACCAAAGGGGTGGCACTAACAGAAATGTTGCAATGTCAGCAGAAATTGGAAGCTTGGGTGCGCGCGCAGCTGCATGACGTGTAACTGACGTGAAGCTGGAGGGTGCAGGGGGCTTGACATTCAAACTGACGGAAAGAGACAGAAGTCTGGCATGTCAGATCAACTTGTACTTTTATCATATCTGATATCTAGTGTTATAGGAACTAAGCTATCTGGGCGGAAAGGTCTCTGGGGCAGAAGCTATTCTATACTGACAGAGAGTGCGTGTATAAGCGCCTGAGTGTCTACATGAGAAGCGTGGGGGCATGGGCCTTCCATGGGGGCATGGTAACAGAGGCTATGAATTACTTGAATTTAACTGCACAAAGACAGGCCGGCACTTTGGCTCTGCAGCTGGGAGGATGTTTACTTAAACTAGTAGGCAGGAATGCATATTCGAGGAGCAGATCAGATAATTCGAAGGTTGAAGTCAGTCTTGGCAGAAAACAGGCTGAGCTGAGCGCGAGGGGCCGCGCTGAAAGTAAGTCAGAGTTCACGGGTACAGGAGACAGCCTGGGCTGAGGCCCTCGGAGTCAGAAGCCAGAAGAGGCTCGGTGGCAGAAATTCAGGGCCTACTTTAACTAGAGCGAAAGAACAGAGAAGTACACCACAAAAAGACGTTGGCATGGCATACTTAGAAACGGACTATTTGACCCATTCAGGGTGGGTCTGAAAGAGGACATATTAACGTTGGACGCAAATGTATTTGCGTCTTCATAGCTGGTTCAGGAGGGAAGTTACATGTACTTTAAGCTTGGTACACGGAGTCGGTGGGGTACTCGATAGGGAACATAACATGACCAAAAATTTATATTTCCTCACAGTGATGGCTCTCATGTATTACCCACATAAAGGCGCTCCAAGTAGACAAACACTATTCACCTTACCGGTGTGACCCAGCCCAATGCACAGAGGAGATCACTGTAGGCAATCTTGCACAGGACAGAACTAATGTATCTTGTCTGGAGTGATCACTAAGACAACCTGAGTACTATTAATAGCTGAGAATGAAATTCATTGAACTTAAGTAGCTCTTATTACAGATGGGGTTGCATGCTCCTGGTCTATACTGATAGGGTTTTATGACTTATCTAAAGCCTAGCCGCAGCTCTCGTGTCTGAGTCTCTATGATTTATGATTTTTTTGGGGGCACAGTTCTGTTCTCAAAGGCAATTGAGAGTAGTCTTCCATAATAGTGCTTTTAATGCTAGAAAAGTCAAGAACAATATTATAACTCAATTCCTGTTGCCTTAGCATCTGATCAGTTCATCTCATTATGAGAGTCAAATCTCGCTGCATGGCCAACATGAGAAGAATGAATTTCAATTAAAAAAAAAAGAGTTTGCACCTTTCAATCCGACTTCCACTCCAGAACACCAGGCTCTGCTCATTTAGAAACACTGCTGATGTGGCAGGAAAACACACACACAACAGCAATGTGTATTAGAATCTACATTTCTCATACTAAAAATCCCCGCAGTTAATACAAAGAATCTTTATTAAATGTAAAACCTGTTGGTCCTGCTTTGCCACACCGATATATTGCACAAAAAATTACAGACTTCCAAAATCCGTGCACAGAACAGGAAGCACCAGCACCAGCTCCTCTGATCCTGGTGTCTCCAGCTGCTTCCTCCTCTGTCTCAATCTCATCCTTTGCTACCACTGCCTGTTCTAAAACTGGGCCACAGACTGCACTGACTCCAGATGACTAATACACAGGTTTGGCACCATGATCGCCTCTCTTTTGATTCTTTTGGCATTGACACAAGGTCTTACCGAAGCACGGCGTAACCCACCCAGGGTGTTTCTTCCATTGCACTATTCCTAATGTGCCATTTCCTGTAGAGACTGGAGGATAGTTAGGTAAATTATTAAACATCACTCACACCACTCCCCCTTCACTGCACTACACATATTTTCATACGTAACTCTCCTCAAGTCGCTGCACGCCCCAAGCAGTAGATGTTTGGGATGGCCCCAATGATGAAGCATCTCACCTAGGGGCAACCCTGGGTGAGTGAGGGGACTCAATTTCTACTGGCAGATGCGGTTTTTCCCCCAATTGGTGAATCTCCCATTTTTTCTTGGCTAGGTTCTTTTGATCCGTCATCTACGGATTCTTTTTGCTGTACTCTAGACACAGAGGAGGGTGAACCTAGCCCAATCCTCCTCCTCCCCCTATTTTTGATTTAGACTTAAGGATAGGCATTAAACTATTCCTAATTTGCTGTAGAGACTGGAGGATAGGCATTAAACTATTCCTAGTTTGCCATTTCCTGTAGAATGTAATGTAATGTAATGTAATTTGACTTATATAGCGCACAAATCACCCGAAGGTCTCAGGGCGCTTGCTTAGGGAACCCGTCCTGGTATTCCCTTGTGAGATATCCCGGCAGGGTATCCACAAGGTGAAAGCCAGGCATCCCGCCGCGAGGGGCCGTAGTGGAGATTAAGCAAGCTATTGCCCAGAGTCGCAGAGTGTGACCCCGTGAGTTGAGTAGGCACCGGCGCGAGAATTATCGAGTCCGTGGAATTTTTGAGCCCGAGACCCTGCCGCGTCGGGAATCGAACCCTGGTCCACGGCCGCTCTCAGCCTCCGGGTCTGCCGCCTCTAAGCCACACTTCTCCGTAGAGACTGGAGGATAGGCATTAAACTATTCCTAGTTTGCCATTTCCTGTAGACACTGGAGGATAGGCATTAAACTATTCCTAGTTTGCCATTTCCTGTAGACACTGGAGGATAGGCATTAAACTATTCCTAGTTTGCCATTTCCTGTAGACACTGGAGGATAGGCATTAAACTATTCCTAGTTTGCCATTTCCTGTAGACACTGGAGGATAGGCATTAAACTATTCCTAGTTTGCCATTTCCTGTAGACACTGGAGGATAGCCATTACACTATTCCTAGTTTGCCATTTCCTGTAGACACTGGAGGATAGGCATTAAACTATTCCTAGTTTGCCATTTCCTGTAGACACTGGAGGATAGGCATTAAACTATTCCTAGTTTGCCATTTCCTGTAGACACTGGAGGATAGGCATTAAACTATTCCTAGTTTGCCATTTCCTGTAGACACTGGAGGATAGGCATTAAACTATTCCTAGTTTGCCATTTCCTGTAGACACTGGAGGATAGGCATTAAACTATTCCTAGTTTGCCATTTCCTGTAGACACTGGAGGATAGGCATTAAACTATTCCTAGTTTGCCATTTCCTGTAGACACCGGAGGATAGGCATTAAACTATTCCTAGTGTGCCATTTCCTGTAGACACCGGAGGATAGGCATTAAACTATTACTAGTTTGCCATTTCCTGCAGACACCGGAGGATAGGCATTAAACTATTCCTAGTTTGCATTTCCTGTAGACACCGGAGGATAGGCATTAAACTATTCCTAGTTTGCCATTTCCTGTAGACACTGGAGGATAGGCATTAAACTATTCCTAGTTTGCCATTTCCTGTAGACACCGGAGGATAGGCATTAAACTATTCCTAGTTTGCCATTTCCTGTAGACACTGGAGGATAGGCATTAAACTATTCCTAGTGTGCCATTTCCTGTAGACACTGGAGGATAGGCATTAAACTATTCCTAGTTTGCCATTTCCTGTAGACACTGGAGGATAGGCATTAAACTATTCCTAGTTTGCCATTTCCTGTAGACACCGGAGGATAGGCATTAAACTATTCCTAGTTTGCCATTTCCTGTAGACACCGGAGGATAGGCATTAAACTATTCCTAGTTTGCCATTTCCTGTAGAGACTGGAGGATACCAGCCGGGACCATGGGGGACCAACGATAGGTCTCCAAGCGAGGGCACTCCGTTTACCAAGTAAGGCCTTGAGTAATAGCGTGAGCTGAAACGCAGAATACTTACTGACAACAGTAAGCTTACCGCAGCACTCAATCTTTGTTCCCCGTAGATCGGACACAGAGAGTGCCTCCCCCCTGAGCCCCGATTACTGCGTCGAGCATAGTGGCATTGTAAATATCGGTGTATTACTGTATTTTAACCCCCTTTTTTGCAATCTTGTAAATATGTTTAGGTAGCACTTAAATACCGCAACACGGGCGGTCATTTATCAGGACGTGGCTTTTACAGGTGATATATCGGTGTTTCACTCAGCAGAATGCCATCACAAATCGCACTCAGCGTGCCACGGACTGACTGGCCTCTTCCCAGCACCTCCCACGCATGCACGCTGTGACATAAAATCCCCGACAATACTGTCCTCGCATGCAATAGTCTTTATTGTTGCCTACCAATAATATGATTGACATACCAACCGCGCATGTATGGTTTCACATTATAGCTGTGAGATGAGCGCGACCCCAGTGTGTTTGGCATGCAAACCACTGTATCAGTGCATGCCCTTTTGCATGTTCCAATATATAGTCACATTTTAAGGCCTAATGACGATACAACTTAATACCACAACTTAAGATTGCATTTTATGTTGCTGAAAATATACAGATGTATATGTTGTTTTGTCCCCTTCTTTCCCTACAGGATTTTTTTGCTACTCTGGAGTACCAGTGAGTACACCAGCACTTATCATTTTTCTTTTCCACACACCTTTGCGCGTGTGTAGGAATTTCACATTTCACGTGGCACCTTTCACTTTGCCACTCACTTATTACCACCTTGGTCCTGAAGAAAGCCCTTACAACCACTCAAGGGGCTGAAACATGTAGACCGCTGCACATAGACAACTCGTAGGACTACTACTCCTTCAGGAGTTGCACTACACATAATTTTTAAACGATACCCTGGGCCGCCAATAATAAAATACAAAGGCAAGGATTCCCAGAGGTATTTTTAACCAAACACTCACATCACACTGTCGCACCTACACCTGCTCCGCTGTAATCAGGCGTCGTAGCACAACCAGGTGGCATTCGGCCGCCTGGTTGGGACCCCTATGATGAAGCATGACACCAACCAGGTTGGTGTGTGAGGGGTCTTTTAAAACACCAGGTGTGTCCCAGTTTCAAGCCACGAAAACAGTGACTAAAACTATCACATGGTGGGCTTGTCCACATTGTTTATTTGTATACTACATATCTGGGGATCTGGACAGGCCCTAGTTATCCTTGCTCTCTCATTGTTTCCTGGAGACTGGAGGATAGTCATTAAATACCAAATTCCAAGTCAGGTATTTGTACTTTAAATATTACTTTCTTTTGTTTGGACACATGATATTATCTAAATATTCTTCAACATGTGGCCTTGGATTTACTTTGAAGTACCCCAGAGCCCTCTGGCTAGACCCCACCTTGTTGCGGTTCCTCTGCATGAAAAATGGTCCTCCGGAGAGTACTGTCAAATTCATTGACACACTCAACCATATTACCTTCAATATTACATTCACATTTAAGTTAAGCAAGGAGGACATAGAAATTCTGGACCTGAAGGTAAGGGTGGAAGGTGGCACCATATGTACAAGCCTACATTGAAAAGAAGCAGCAGGGATTAGCGTCCTTCATTATAACAGAGACATCTCAGTAACAGTATCCCATATAGAGGGCTAAATGGCCAAACGCTTATGCAATAGAGACAGCGGATTCCATAAAGAGAAGGCCCAGGTCATCAATCGATTCAGATTGGGGTTAGTCTGATAAAACTCTGAGAAGAGCCAATCACAAAGTGGCTGCAGTAAATAGAAATTAACTTCTAATACCTAACATTAGACAAAGAGGAAAATAATGCATCCGACTAATCATCACATAGAATAATGCTTCCCATAAAATGAGGTCTATTATGTGTAAACATTGGAAAATTCTGATAAATGATCTCCTAATAGGCTTGGAGCTAAGCACTAAAGCTTCCATCACATATAAGAGAGATCATTAGGAGATGCCCTTACTCATAGTTAATTCACGAGCAACAATGGTGGGAACTGGTCGGGTAAGACTAACGTTTTCCACAAATGTGGCCTATATGGGGTCTGGAGGCATAAAACTAAAGAGCATCTGCTGCCCACGGGCAAGAAGAAATACATCAAGCAGTTTCTCACGCGCACCGCTGACTAGTACTCGGATGTTAATGCAACCCTAAATAATTAGGTAGTACCATCTTTCCTTTAAAGAAATGTATCCTAGAACACCACACAACTATAAAAAATGCTGATGTCACTTACCCAGTGGCAAGACATTTTAAGCAGAGGAACTATAATGATGTTTCTAAACTGCAGTTTTTTGGCATAGAGTACGAAGGAATATACACAGAGGAAATAGGCTTTAACAACTGAGACAGCTTGAATCCAAGTGTAGTTGAGACATGCAAACAAACTATCCTGGTGGGCTGAATAAGGATGAAGAGTTGGAGGTACATGTGGAACAATAATGCCCTAGGGTGTCTTACCCTCTCCTCGCATTTGAATAATGATTATCATGAAGTATGTTTTACAAGCTGACTTTTTGATGTATCTCATCCTTATTGCCCCGTTTTTTGTAACCACTAGCCCTATGAATCATATAGTTACATCTTATTCGTGGCTACAAATTAATGTTAAAATATATGCATCGTAGATTTCAGTATGCCTTATGATATATTCGGAATTACATGACATTTATTATCCATTTGAGTTTGTTTTGTACCTATTTCTTCTTTAGATTATTATTTATTTGGACTAAGATTTGGGATTTATCCCTTTCATAAAGGTCTATACAAGTATTACCATCTTTAATTCTTTTGTTTTTTAAACATATTTTTATTGAAATTATACAAGTTCAAATAATAGCACAATGTGATTGTATCATACATTTGCTTAATCGTCGGAAGAAAGACATAAGGCAGTATTGCAACTAATAACTCCTTAGCTTAAGGAGTTTGCCTTCCGCATCACATCTTCACACTGCTGGACCTTATTGATTGTCCTATTATATAGATAGATCTGTACAGCTTGCAAAGTTTCCAATATTTGATCCCATTTAATAAGACATCCCCATCCTTCATATATGTATTGGTCGGTTAACATGCACCAGTCCATGTACATGACCCTCTAGTTTGGAGTGGAGAAAGCTCGCTACCAATAGTCTGGCTACATTTCTCCTCATCATAGTCTGAAAACATTTATCTTCTTCATAGGCTGGCAAATTTTTTTTCCTCGTCATAGTCTTGCTACATCCCTCCTCATCAGAGTCTGGCTACATTTCTTCTCCTCAAGACAAGACTACTAAATATTTTAATGTATTTTGGTGGGGGTCGCTTTTTCCCATATGTTTAGGAAGAACAACTTCACTTTCTGTTCCAAGGGGAACACTGTGGCCTGTGCCAGATGTTCACGTACCCCTCTCCAGAATAGCTCTAGAGTAGGAAATGACCATAGGATGTGGCTCAGATCTTGCTCTGTCTTCAATCAATAATAGTCTTCTACAGTTCTACTTTTGGAAATGGGCTCAAGTGGACGTCCCAATACGCTTTGGCAATGTATAGTTCCCCTTCACTGTATCTAAAGGTACCACTTCCGCAATGTCCTGACATACTTATTCAAATGAGGTCCCACTGTTGGAAATCCGGGGTCTCATCATCAATTCTCAGTGAGGGTTCACACTCATTTACCACTCATTTACCACTGCCAGATGTGCGGCCCAGTAGAATTTATATATCTTGGGGGTCACTCCATCATAAACGCTTCATGTCGATGTTTTGAGCGTGGTGCCCGGTGGCTTCTGTCACATATGAGCAATCTGACTGCTTCTTATAGTTTCCTAAATAATGTATTCAGCAGGCCACTAGCAGTGTTTTGGAGGATGATTAAAAATGTGGGTAGTGCTATTATCGTAAACATATCTACATGACACAGCAGCTGCGTTCTCCTGCTTTTTAACTCTTTTATAACCTTGCTGGCCTCCAGCTAATACGACTCGTGTCTGAACACATCCTACTACAATTATATCAGACCACTTTGGCTCTGGTCAATGAGAAATAATACTCGAACCATAGGAGGAACCCAGATTCTAAAACCACTATGGGATCCCAGAAGTGGTAGGAATGTGTGGATGAATGATCATAACAATATATGTTTTACAAGCTGGTCTGTCATAAGCCGAAGCAGACAATCTTGCCAACTCTCTATCCAAAGCTACATTTAATTTCTGAATTTGACATTGTGCCACAGATGTTTACACTTCTTTTTATTCCCTTGATCCTTTCACATATTCTCCCGATAGATCCCCCTCAGTACTTGTTTCATGCTGTACCTTCCTTCATGAACTCTGAGATCACCTTCCCACTGTAGTCCGGGGACAACTAAGTTTCTTTGAAAGACTGTTTTTAGTTGCGGCCGCCCAACGCAGGACCCAGGTCGTGGACTTTCTTAGGGATGAAGCAGATCTCCTCAGGGAAATGTCTGAAGACCTGGCTATTTCCTTGCATTTAATTGGTGGGTTACACAGCCAGCGGATTGTGGGCATCTGCTATTCCTGTTTTTAGTGCCAGGATACCCCAGTGTGGGTGAATTTTTGTGCTACATAAATCCCAACTCAACTATATATTGTGTAGTGCTAGGAGATACCAGGTAATTCATGGCAATTCTTTCCAGGCCTTGGTCCTTTTGGACCCGTCAGCTGCCTTTGACACGGTCTATCATGCCATTCTGATCGATCGTGTCAAGGGCGCTGGCCTTCGGGGCGCTTCCCTGGCCTGGGTCTCCTCGTTTCTGGAGAATCGTCAGCAGGCCGTCCAGCTGGCCGGCTTCTCCGCTGTTGCCTGTCCTATCACTTGTGGTGTCCCCCAAGGGTCTTCTCTTTCTCCTCTTATTTTTAATTTGTACATTCTTCCTCTCACCTCTGCTGTTCAAAAACTGGACGTCACGGTATTTCATTATGCCGATGACCTCCAACTTATTTTCAACATTTCTTCTTCTCCCATTTCTGTTTCTAACTTTCAATCAGTCATGATTTTTATCAGTGACTGTATGAGTGCCAACCACCTTAAGCTCAATCCTGATAAGACCGAGTTAGTGCTTACTGGGGGAGTCTCCAGTCCCTGGTCCTCTTCTTTTTGGCCTTCTTCTCTTGGTCCTTCACCTTCCCCGTCAGTTTCTGTCAAGAGTCTTGGCATCCGAGTTAGCAGTGATCTCTCCATGCACTCTCAAGTCAGTGCGGTGGTCTCATCTTGCTTTCTCAATTTACGTACTATACGCAAAATTGCTCGTTTCTTTTCCAATGCAGCATTGAAACTAATCATGTTAGCCATGGTCGTATCACGCCTTGATTACGGAAATGCTCTGTATGTCGGTATTCCGGCGTACGAGCTTCGCCGTCTTCAATTAATTCAGAACCAGGTGGCTAGGTTAGTCTACAAATTCCCTAAACACCACCATGTCACAGTACCACTGTGTGACAAACGATTTTGGCTCCCATCACACAGTCACCTGGTAAGGAGCCGATATCACACTGTAGCAGGGAAAAGGAGCAAAAAACAACTGTAAATATATATTTACAATCTTCTCCTAATTGAAGCCTCCATGATACGTGTCTGTCAAACGGACTTCAAGAAACGAGGTCACAAAAAATCAGCCAAAATATTTATTTTTGGGGACCTCAAAATCATGAAGATGACATGTGGCAAAGATATACTGAGTCAGATATCGAGATAGGTGGAGAGCAGGAGAGAGGCTGAGGTATAAAAAAAGAGATGCAAGATAAGGAGACAGTTCACTGTCACAGGGGCTTCTTACACAGTTTGGGTCTTTGGAAATTGCCCACTTTGCCCATGCCTTAAAATGTATTTGCCGTGGTTCCTCTATGGCAGGGTTCTTCAAACTTGAGGGAGGGCTCCGCTAGGGTGTTTTCAAGTGATCCCAGGGGGGGTGCAGGGCTCTGTCCAAAAGAAGCATTGTGGTGATAAAAGTTCTTTTTTTTTTAAGCTGAAAAAAATTGACCGGCACCAAGTCGCTCTATAATGGGACATCACAAAAAATGTTTGCTATTTATTTCCTAGCTGGAAAAAAAGGTGTAAAACCTAGTGAAGGGACTCCAAAAATTCTTGAAACCTCCCATCCCCACTTCTAAAAGTTAAACTGTGGATACTTGTATGTGTTAGTAAGACCTGCCTGACCAGAATAGTATGATTGGCAATCATGCATTTGATTGCATTTTAAAACAGCAATTGAACGTAACTGCAAAGTTTAAATTATTTATTTTCCCCTTCGGTGCAGCATTAAAATGTTTGAAGACCACTGCTCTATAGCATGGGTACTCTCAAACATTTTCAAGGGGGGCGCAAGGGGAGCAAAGCGTGGTCTATGGTGTGACCGAGGGCCACACTGATGCCAGCTGAGAGTGCAAAGTGAGTGTAGGCCAGGGGAAGCAAGGCATGTATATCTAGTGGCTGTCTTTACAAATGAAGGTGTTCCTAAAGGTAAGGGCTAGTTACTTCCTTTCCCTAACAGCAATTAACCTTTAAATAAGGGTTTGCTGTATTTTAACTTTTTTTCTATGTTAGTGCTGAGTCGAGTAAACGGCAGCCCAGTGCTGCTGCTGCCCAGTGGGCCCCATATAAAGGTCAGGAGGGCCACATGCGGCCCCCGGGCCGTTCTTTGAGTATCACTGCTCTCTGGTAAGAAATCAATGTCGGCGGCCCTGCATTCAAGCTTTCCTTGAAACAATCTTGTTTGTGCTCACTTGTTCCGCTAGGCAATGCTGTTTTTTCATCTGTGGCCCTCTTGTAGTGGTGGTCTACTGTATCATGAGGCCGATTTGAACATTTTTGCCAGAGGTCATTTTGGTTTCCCGTTTGGCCCTGGAACCGTCCAGTTTTCCTTACTTGGTGTTACTCCCAACTTTTCACCTGAGGATTTTCAGCGAGAGTACTTCCGCCTACAAGGCAAGATCACTCGCAGAAAAGACTACAGTGGTGACCAGCCCACTGTGTGTTTGCAACATGACAGACAAGTCCGCATCTCTTACATTTTCTACAGACAAATCCCCAAACAGGAGTGCTTCATAATATATATACATATATTACCTACTGGCGGTCGCCAGTAGGTAGTTATAGTTAGGATAATTTTCAATGTTAAATCTCAACATTCTATTTTGAATAACTTTGGCGCCGGTTGACGAATCTGCCTGAAATTTTCAGGAAAATGGTCTCATGGCGGTCCGGTCCTTCCCTGAAAGTTTGGGGGGGATTCGTCAAGCGGGGGCCGAGATAAAAGGGGGGTCCCAAAACGCGTTTTCCCCATGTTAATTTCCATAGGGCGGTCGATTTCACTTTTAGCCCGAACGGCTGAATGGATTTCCACCAAACTTGGCAAAATTGTAGGGACTGGTAGCCCGATGTGCCTTTGCTATGTCTCAAGATATGTGCTCCAGTGGATTTTGAGTAATTTAGGTTCAAAAAAATATATATATCTATAGCCGCGCTCCCGTGCGCGCACGGGAGTGCGCTCCAGGCGCGACACGCGACTTGCGCGCAGGAAGCTGATTGGATCTCAGTTGTCTGTAAACATTCTAAACAGTGCGGAGCGGCCGCCATCTTGTGTCTCGGTAAAATCGAGACACAAGGAGTTTGAAAAAAAAAAGGGGCAAATGACCATAAGGGGGAAGAGTAGACCCCCTCTGACCCCCTAGGTTTGATGTAGGGACTAAAATAGGGTCCTGCAGGGCATTAAAAAATTTTTTTCGTTTTGCGCGGGGATAGCCGCGCTCCCGTGCGCGCACGGGAGTGCGCTCCAGGCGCGACACGCGACTTGCGCGCAGGAAGCTGATTGGATCATAAGGGGGAAGAGTAGACCCCCTCTGACCCCCTAAATCCAGGACTATATTTATGAAGGCCTTGCGCTGTTAGTTTTGCGCTTCCTGTGCGTCAATTTTTGTGACGCACCAGCGGTGTAAAAAAATGCGCATTGTTATGCAATATTTAAAAAGTGACGCATCTATCTAGATGCGTCACTTTTTAAATATAGTGCAACGAGGTACATTTTATTACACTGCTGGTGTTATGCGTCACTTTTCTGTGCGCACTCCTTATGACGTTCCAGATGTGTCATATTTAATGTATGACGAATCATGTTGCAGATACAATATGGCGCAGAGTTTTAAAAAGTGACCCATGTACCTAGATGCGTCACTTTTTAAAAATAGCGTCAGGTATAATGTATGCAGAGGGGGTGTTCTCCCGCAAAAAGCTTTGTAATAGCGACGCAGTGAAATCTTTGAGATTTCACTGCGTCAGTTTTAGGATGCTGTTGCGTCAAAATCTTGTGTCTGCTTTACAGCAGGTGTTAGACTGAGGCAAGACCTTTCATATGCTGCTTTCCCCATTTGAAAGGACACATTACTGGAGTTGCGTCACTTTTGTGACGCACTCCAGCAATGCGTTACTTGGAATGTCATAAGGAGTGCGCACAGAAAAGTGACGCATTGCACCAGTAGTGTAAAAAAATGTGTTGCGTTGCGTTATATTTAAAAAGTGAGGTATCTAGGTAGATGGGTCACTTTTTAAAATCAAGCGCCACATTATATCTGCGTGAGGTATAATGCATGCAGAGGGGGTGTTCCCCCACAAAAAGCTTTGTAATAGCGACGCAGTGAAATGTTTGAGATTTCACTGCGTCACTTTTAGGATGCTGTTGCATCCTTTAAATATAGTGCAACGAGGCACATTTTATTACACTGCTGGTGTGATGCGTCACTTTTCTGTACACAGTCCTTATGACATTCCAGATGTGTCATATTTAATGTATGACGAATCATATTGCAAGGAGTTACAGATACGTCAGTATTTCTGACATATGTGTAAACATAAAAGTGATGCGAGGCCGGCGCAAAATTTTGACGCAATAGCATCCTAAAAGTGACGCAGGGAAATCTCATAGATTTCAGTACGTTGTTATTACCAAGCTTTTTGCGAGGGATTGCCCCCTCTGCATACATTATACCTGATGCAGATACAATATGGCGCAGAGTTTTAAAAAGTGACCCATGTACCTACATGCGTCACTTTTTAAAAAATAGTGTCAGGTATAATGCATGCAGAGGGGGTGTTCCTTGCAAAAAGCTTGGTAATAATGACGCAGTGCGTCACTTTTAGGATGCAGTTGCGCCAAAATCTTGCGCCTGCTTCACAGCAAACCTTTCACATGGTGCTTTTTCCATGTGAAAGGACACATTACTGGAGTTGCGTCACTTTTGTGACGCACTCCTGCAATGCGTTACTTTTGTGTTTAGAGATATGTCAGAAATACTGACATATCTGTAACTCCTTGCGAATTGATTAGTCCTATATTAAATATGACATATGTGGAATGTCATAAGGAGTGCGTCCAGATAAGTGACGCATCGCTATTTTCACGTAGCGATGCGTCACTTTTCAGAAATGAGGCCTCCAGTTTATTCACTGTGTCATAAATTTCTTTTCTAACACTCACCTTCTTTCAGTCCTCCTACTTCACTTCCTTTCACCTCTCATACCTTTCTGTTCTTTCTTACTCATTCTCCTTTCAATTATCAATGCACTATATTTCACTTACTCTTCATTTTTTAAGATTATAGCTCTTTGATGAGAATTGGAGGTAGTTCTGAAAAGAACTTTTGGTTTTCTTCTTTTAACTGAAGAGGAACAAAAACAGGGAATAGAAACTGCTCAACAGGAGCAAAAAGAAAAGAAAAAAATTAGGGGTGGGAAGGGCAGTGATGGTTCTCTAATGCCCGAACCATGAGCAGGACACTTTGCTCCCCATAGGTGAGGAGTTGATTGCAGTATCTGCATCTGACGACCCCATGGTTGAATGCAGGTTGGATGTTTGCTACCTGCCCCTGAGATTGATCTCTTCCGGAAGAAGTTGCTCCTCCTGTTGATGTAGAGGCCCCATCTCTAGGAACCTCCTGTGCCAGAGCCCTGACACTTTCCCGGGCAAAATTCTGGGGGTGCCTGGTCTCCACATGTCGGATCATCGTAAAGTTCCCAAAAGAGTACTTTTTTTGGGGGTTACCCCGTGACAGGACCTTTTTGCAGATCCTGCACTCTACTTTTGGTGCATTCACCTTCTTCTGGTCTGCTGGGAATTTAAAGAATTTCCAAATGAAATGTCCCTTCACCTTTGGGGTAGGTGGCTCTTCATCAATGAAGTCATCTTCACTGCTGGATGATCTGGCAGCCATGATGAATCCAGGAATATGGAGCAGCAAAAAAGGCAGGTCTTTCAGTCACAAAAGTGAAAGAAGAAGTGAAGGAAATGGGTGGGGATTTCATTCATTGTAACAAAAAACTGTTAGCAACCAATGAAAAGTGTTATTTTAGGGTCACATGACCTGACGCGCTTACGATGCGCGCTCGGGTGCACTTCCGGGTGCGTTTACGCAGCGCGATCGTAGGCGCTTCCGGGGCGCACACGTGGCGCGATCGTAGGCGCTTTTGCGTGCGTTTAGGCGCCGCGCACGTATGCGCTTCCGAGGGCACGTACGTTGCGCGCCGAAGTGACGTCATCAATCTTTAATAGAAATGCATAATCATTTTCCATATTAAAAAAAACAAATTTTATTTGTATGGTACGAAATGTTTTGCATTATTATTAACTTTTCATTCATATTTTTTTTTCACGAACGACAGTTGCGCTCTGGGTGCGCTTTCAGATGAGCGCTCGGAAAAGCTTACAGGAGAGCTTAGCTGAAAGCTTCCCCGTGCGCGCACCCAGAGCGCAAAAAAAAAAAATTATAAAAAAAATGAATACTTAAAAAAAACAGGAAATTGTAAAAAAAAAAAAGGTTAGAAACTCGATATACAAAGGAATTAGCATTTAAAAAACCTATGAAATACACTGAAAAAACCATAGGTTTCACACCAGTTATAGTTAGGAATTAGCATTTAAAAAACCTTTGAAATTCACTGAAAAAACCATAGGTTTCACACCAGTTATAGTTAGGAATTAGCATTTAAAAAACCTTTGAAATTCACTGAAAAAACCATAGGTTTCACACCAGTTATAGTTAGGAATTAGCATTTAAAAAACCTATTAAATTCACTGAAAAAACCATAGGTTTCACACCAGTTATAGTTAGCTGGAAATTTTACTGATATAAAACCATTGAAATTCCCACGTTATAGTTAGTCGGACTCACTATAACTTGCGCGTGCAATGCACTGCTGATGACGTCACATATTACATCACTCATGACATGGTCAGTGACATCACTCATGACATCACTGATGACACCATCCTTGTGACAGAGTGACAGACCTCCTCTCAGTGTAAAGTAACCCTTGAGACACATATTTAAAAATAGAAACTGAAATTTTTAAAAAATGGACATACCTATATCAGTTACAACAAGCAATTCTGTACTTCCACTATCTATATACTCATCCACTCATTCACCAACAGTTCTATATAGTCACTCATACATATACTCACTCATCATATGAAGAGATACACCTATACATTCTGTTACACATCGACATTCATCCAAAAGTTACTCACACACATATTCACACGTGCAAATAAACTATTGAACAACCATTTATTTGAAAATAGAGTTATACACACACTTCCACCTTACTTCTATTGAAAATTACACATATTTATTCTCTTAAACAATCACTTATAGAAACACATACTTATTTAAACAGGAAATCTTACAATCTCTTACTCTCACATATACTCAGTTATATACATCAATATTCATATATACTAGATTAAAACATATGTAGTTACTGATAAAGACACTAGTGAGACAGTCATTCACTCACTAACAAACACATATAGACACTCATCCACCCATACAGTCCTGTACATATGCTGTCTTCAAAACACATACAAACAAAGAGTCAGTCACTCATGCATCTATGTGCTAAGTAATACCTCCACCAAACCATATAGACACTCATACTGATACTAATAAAAATATCAAATAACCCATATACATACGCATGTAGCTACTTATCAACACATGTAGCCACTTATACACAAAGTGAAACACTAATATATGTATTTAAATATTTAAACATAACTCACTAATATTTATTTTTCAGAAAGACACATATTCACTGGATGGTGTCATCAGTGATGTCATGAGTGATGTCACTGACCATGTCATGAGTGATGTAATATGTGACGTCATCAGCAGTGCATTGCACGCGCAAGTTATAGTGAGTCCGACTAACTATAACGTGGGAATTTCAATGGTTTTATATCAGTAAAATTTCCAGCTAACTATAACTGGTGTGAAACCTATGGTTTTTTCAGTGAATATATATATATATATATATATATATATATATATATATATATATATATATATATATATATATATATATATTTAAGGTACAGTTTGAATGTATCTGATTCAGTGCGAGAAAACCCCAGTACCCCAGGGACGCTCATAGTGTTTTCTTGACTAGTACCACCATGATTTACTAGGCAGGAACCCTGACTGACATAATGTCTGCGGTGACTGCTCTCCAGTGCTTAATTTGTAAAAATGTAAGTGCCTGGGCCTTCTTCAGGAGGCTACTGCAGCTTGCACCACCCATTGCCTTTGCCATTGCTACCAAGGACAGTACCAACGCAACTACTAATCATCACACTCCTACAAATGTGAAAATTCACACAATTTTAGGTCCCCAAAGGTATAAGAATGGCTTTGGCAGCACGAAAAAGGCATTTTGAATGTATATTGCATTAATAAACAACTATTTTTGCACTTGTATTTAAAATAGACAAACAGCGCAACCATGTGGCAGACCGTCATAAGTGCTGGTGTTGTAAATTAAGTGCTGGTGCCGAGCATTGGACACCACCAGCTGAAATTAGGCTCTGCTGCTCTCCTGTGAGACTTCTACCGATGATGACGTGGTTCTACCATCAGGATAACTGCTATCACCCAAATTCTAAAAAGCATGGCGGACATGAGCGATTCGTGGACGGGAAAATATGCCTGCTAACTTGATCAAAAATCTCACTGTGTGAGGATGGGGCAAGGCCTTGCAGAAGTACCTAAGAGGCCCTTTTGCCCCTACCCTGCCCCCAAACCGCCTCCTCCAAAAACAAAAAAGATTGCAGAGGCTGGTGCTGATGTGAAAATCCACCAGGTTGATGTCGAACACTTTGAGGGTGGGTGCTTCCTTAGTGATTAGGGGCCATCACAAAATATTATTTCCAACAAAACATCCACATGGAACATAGGAGCACTCACGGGTTCCAAAAACTCTTTATTCAGCCCAGTAGGCGCAAGACTGCCTTTTTCAATACTGGTTAACAAGATGAGCATCCATTTGCAAAAGCTTTTAAGTGAGCCCACATGATAGCTCGGTAGCCCACATGACATCTGCCTGGGAGCTTGACCAACACTTTCCGTATGTGGACCAGCTACCAAGTCATAACTTAAGGCGGGAAGTCCTAAAAATGAGAATCGGAATAAACCCTTGATAGGCGAATAATGGAACCCAAAATCAAATGTTAAGTTGTAATGGGTTCTGCACTTGCACTCTAGGTACTACCTGTAATATTATACACCTTCTATCAGATTGTATGTGGTTTTTAGATTTAAGGAAGGAGATTTTACGTCCGAATCTTAAAAATTATAATATTACAAATAGGATGCAAGCCGCTAAATGTTGATGGAAATGGAGAACTTAGACATAGCCTGTGCCTTGGGGAAATATATGAAAAAAAAGTTAAGGTATTCCTCAGCTGCACAGAGTAAGATCTAATAAGATAGGTCCTTGACATCAAATAAAAGTGAAACATCTAGGGCCTTATTTATGAAGGCCTTGCGCCACCGGTGCGTCACTTTTTCCCATGTTAAAAGTGACGCACCGGCGGCGCAAGGCCTTCATAAATAAGGCCCCTAGTGTTTAAAATAGCGCTGTATAATTAAGAAGATGTTGTATAGATATGAATTAAGTGTTTTTAAATTAATTGTGATAACATTTCGATTTTAAAAATGATAGTTAAGTATACGGATATTAAGATGTAATATGTCTATCGATACCGCCGTGTTATGTATTTTTTTGTTGTTTTTATTTTCCTTGTTTTAGTAAAATAAGAGGCAAATTGTACTTTTATGGTTGTAACAAACCAAATAAAGTTTGTTTTGACTGACTGACTGACTGAGTCCATTCTCTTTCAAATTGGACAATGTGTTATAGTTATCAATGAAGGGCTACGTGTTGGTCTAAAGTTGGTCAATTTTGTCTCCGCCATCACTATGTGTCTTTTGAATATACACTTACAAGCCTTCTGCCATCACTTTCACAATTGCACACTTGATTATATCGATTTTTATCCCTCCACCAGCCGTTAAACTGACTATAGGAGGCAAATACCTGTAAGAGTGGTTTGGTAACCTTCTCTTAAAATTTAACATTTAGTAATGCCACCAATTGAGTGTGCGGCGGGTCTGACAGTCATTCAACCAAAACTTTTCAGCAAAAGGCACTAGGCTGCTGTCGAACACTTTGGGGGCGGGTGCCTCTTCCGTGATTAGGGGCCATCACAAAATAATATTTCCAACAAAACATCCACACGGGACATAGGAGCACTCACAGGTTCCAAAAACTCTTTATTCAGCCCAGTAGACGCGCTACGTCAAGACCGCCTTTTTCAATACTGGTTAACAAGATGAGTATTGCTTTCAAACGCTGTATATATATATAGTGCTTACTACCCCTTGTGAGAAGTTGGCCCGATATGCAGCGTTCGCTATTCTAGCGACCGCTATGTATCGTTCCAAACGACCCTTATGGTGATTGGTTGTAAGTCAACCTATAGACCAGCTATCCTAGTAGCGTGGATACGAGCAGTCTAAGGCTAAAGACTCGAGAGGGCGCGTTAAGCCAGCTGTTTACCACACATGTACACCTTGAACACCAAGTGAAAGGACACCACACAAGTGTTATGAAAATAAACAGTATATTTATTAAGAATCACAACAGCCCTGTACTCTTTATGAGGACAGGGTACTAAGCACAAACCAAATCTCTTAGGAAAATACTTCAAGTGCACAATTAAAACAAGTGTCCGAGGACACGGAAAGTTTAAGGTCTCGGGCGGACCCGATAAGGCAAGTCGGAAGCGAGGGACTCGGGACCCTAGAGTAAAGAGGCTATGCAGGCACCGAAATGCCGAGTTACCTAGCCACGAGGGCTGCGGCTGCACAAGTCTTACAGGCGTCGGGGTCTTCGCTGACGAGCCAGGAGCCGGAAGAAAAGGAGTTGCTGGCCGGCGACCAGTGATGAATAGTTCGTAGAGATCCAAGCCTGGATCAGAGATTGATGATACCTGAAAGCAGAGGGGACCAAGTTCGTGCTACTAGCCAGTAGTCAGAGGGTACCAGGAAGGCACCGGTTGGCCGTCACCTCGACCAGGTGAGTGGGCGACGCTAGGCTCTGCAGTCTCACGGACCAGGAGGCGTTGTCGGCGACCACGGTGGAGGTGCGAGCTGTCCCACGAAGGATGATGCTGTCGGCGTCGCTGGGCCCAGGATGGGGCAACAAGCCTTGGCAGATCTCAGAGCCACGTGGTGGGCCTAAGATGGCGTCTTGAGTGGACCAGGAGGGTCCAGGGTGCTTCTCGCAAGGATGGAAGCAAGGGCTAGTCTGGAGCAACCAGACCAGCAGTGATGATTCTCGGATGTCGTCACAGAAGGGCACAAGCCAGCGGCTAGTGACCAGACAACGTGCTGAGCAGCGAGCAGAAGGGCCCCACGCAGATCGTGGAGATGCTGGGAGACTGCACTTCGGTGCTGGAGCGGCTCAGGGTCGGGGCTTCTCGGACCCCAGAGCACTCACCAGGGAATTGCTTCGATGGTCGTGCTGATTAAGAGCGTGCAGGTTCTGATGATGGCCGGTCCCTCGAGGTCTCGTCGCACCCACAGATCACAGCTGAGCTGATGACGTGGGTAGAGGTCAGAGGTGCCAGGGAAGCCGGTTCTCGTCGAGCTGGGCCGTCGGATCCTTGAGGAAGGACTTGCAGCAAACCGCAGAGTTCTTAGATGGTGCCCGCTGATGCAGGGTGACTACTCCTTAGTCACAAGGGAGAAATCTTGAGAAGAGTCTCGAAGTCCTTTCGTAGAAAGTATTCTTGATTCAAAGATGATCTAATTTGGAAGGGTCCCCGCTCCGGCCTTTATCCTAAAGGAAGGGGTGGGTACATGACTAGGTCCTGCCTTAAGGGTGGGACCAGGAAGGGGGGTAGTTACACCCCTCTCCCCTGCTGGACTTTCCCCAGGCCAGGGCTGGCGCCCCTGGAACTGGTTCTGACCGGCAGATGCGTAGTGAGCACCGGGGTGCCACTCCGCAGTCACCTTCTTGCAAAAGCCCTACCTACCCAGAATACACAAACCCTGTCTGGGACGGTGCGAACACCGCCCTCGACAGGAAACCCTTTGTCCAAGCGCTCCTCGCTGGAAGGACTCCCAGCAGCAGGAGGTCAGACTCGTGTCTGTGGTGGCAGCATCCATTTTGTGGAGCTGAGGCTTTCGTTAACTTTAACCGGAGTTCACAGTTACGTACATGTCGTGTCCCTCTAGAAGGGCGGAATGCTAACCTCGTCGCCAGGGTTGGTGAGAGGGTAGCATCCCGATTCGTATGACACCTTACTCGACATGTCTTGATAACGCGACACCGTAGTTACCGATGTGGTACGCGTTATCATGGAACAGCCATTGGGTCTTGATTCCGCAAGCTGCAATCGGGCTCGGCTCGGGCCAGAGCACAGTTCACACGAGCCCACGCACTCTGCCTTCAGGATTGTCAAGGCCTGCCATAGGAGTGACTGATAGGAACTCGGGTGTCCATTGTGTGGTTAGATATAGGGCTACTATATCTAAAGCAAAGGGTGATTACACGACTTCGCCCCAGCTGTCATGCAGCCAGTTGTGTCAAATTTAGGAGGCCAGCCAGGGGTGGCATAATACATGCTGCAGCCCCTGGCGGCCCTGGGTACACCTATGCCCTGAGTTACAGGGTCTGATAAGGTGGCCCAGTACCAATTGGTAAATGCACCTAGGGTACATCTCGTAATTTAGAAAGAGAACAGCCAGGCTGTGGGTCTGATTAGCAGGCCCACAGCCAGAGAAAGTCGTAAACCAGTGAAACAAAAGCAAAAAATCTGGGTGATCAGATGGATTGCATACCCTACTCTCCTATATGACCCCCCCCCCAAACGTCGGAACAATAAGCTAACCTTGACCAGGTGAGTCTTCTTGTTCTAAGTGGAAATATCTGGAGAGCCCATCGGCATTGCCATGATCAGTACCAGGTCTATGTTCCACTGTAAAGTCCATCCCCTGTAGGGAAATGGACCACCTAAGCAGTTTGGGGTTTTCACCCTTCATCTGATTTAGCCACAAGAGGGGCTTATGGTCGGTCTGAATCTTGAAGTGAGTGCCAAACAAGTATGGCCTCAGCTTCTTCAGGGCCCAAACCACAGCGAAGGCCTCCCTCTCAATAGCTGACCAATTCTTCTCTCTAGGGGTCAGCCTTCTGCTTATAAAAGCAATGGGCTGGTCTTGACCATCAAAATTCAGTTGAGAAAGAACAGCTCCCACACCCAACTCAGAAGCATCTGTTTGGAAATGAATGGTTTGGAGTAGTCCGGACTCTTAAGGATAGGCGCTGTGCACATGGCCTGCTTTAGGTCATCGAATGCTTTTTGACAGCTCGCTGTCCACTGAACCTTTTTTGGCATTTTCTTACTTGTCAGTTCGTTTAATGGTGTCACGATGGAACCATAGTTCCTGACAAACTTCCGGTAGTATCCAGTCAGGCCCAAGAAAGCTCGAACCTGAGTCTGGGTGGTTGGAGGAGCCCAGTCCCTGATTGACTGTATCTTGCTCTCCAGTGGCTGAACCTGGCCTCCACCTACAAGGTGGCCCAGGTATACAACCTGTGTCTGCCCTATCTGGCACTTGGTGGCCTTGATAGTGAGGCCTGCTGCTTGCAGAGCCTCTAACACTTTCCGCAGGTGGACCAGGTGATCCTCCCAGGTGGAGCTAGAGACAGCAATATCGTCTAGATACGCCGCACAGAAGTCATCCAGCCCAGTAAGGACTTGATTCACCAACCGTTGGAAGGTGGCAGGTGCATTTTTCAGACCAAAGGGCATCACCACGAACTGATAATGCCCACCAGGGGTTGAAAATGCGGTCTTAGGCTTGGCGTCCTCAGCTAACCTGATTTGCCAATACCCAGCTGTCAGGTCAAACGTACTTAAGTAGTTGGCCGAAGCCAATCTATCGATAAGCTCGTCTGCCCTTGGTATTGGGTGGGCGTCAGTCTTAGTGACTGCATTGAGACCCCTGTAGTCTACGCAGAACCTCATCTCTTTCTTACCGCCCGGGGTGTGAGGTTTCGGCACTAGAACTACGGGACTAGCCCAAGGGCTATCCGAGGGTTCAATGACTCCCAGCTCCAACATTTTCTGCACTTCACTCTTGATGCAGTCTCTAACGTGATCAGGCTGCCGGTAGATTTTACTCTTAACGGGCAAGCTGTCACCAGTGTCAACCTCATGGGTGCACCAATTGGTCTGACTGGGTGTTAGAGAAAACATATGTCTGAACGACTGAAGAACCTGTTTACAGTCGCTCTGTTGATGTTCGGAGAGGCTGCCGCAAAAGACAACACCATCTACCGATCCATCGTCAGGATTCTGAGTGAGCAGGTCGGGGAGAGGGTCACTCTCCTCCTCCTGTCCCTCATCTAGGGCCATGAGCAAACTCATGTCCTTCCTGTCGACATATGCTTTGAGCCTGTTGACATGAAGCACCCTGTGGGGGCTCCGGGGAGTTCCCAGGTTGACCAGGTAGGTGACCTCTCCCTTTTTCTCCAGGATGGTGTAGGGCCCGGACCATTTGTCCTTGAGTGCTGCTGGGGCCACTGGCTCCAACACCCACACCTTCTGCCCGGGCTGGTAAACAGTCAAGACAGCCTTTTGGTCATGCCAAGCTTTCTGGAGTTCTTGGCTGGCCTTAAGGTTTTCAGATGCCTTCTCCATGTATTCAGCCATCCGCGAGCGGAGGCCAAGCACATAGTCCACTATGTTGGCTGCAGGCTTTTTGAGAGGTCTCTCCCATCCTTCCTTCACCAAACACAGGGGTCCCCTTACAGGATGTCCGTACAAAAGTTCAAAAGGGCTGTAGCCAACCCCCTTCTGTGGGACTTCTCTGTAGGCGAACAAGAGGCAGGGGATCAGGACGTCCCATCTACGCCGAAGCTTTTCCGGTAGTCCATGAATCATCCCTTTTAGGGTCCTGTTGAATCTCTCAACAAGCCCATTGCATTGTGGATGATAGGGTGTAGTGAACTTGTAGTTGACACCACATTCCTTCCACATAGCAGTTAAGTAGCTCGACATAAAGTTTGCACCTCTGTCGGAGACGACCTCCTTAGGGAAGCCCACTCTGGAGAATACTCCAACTAGGGCTCTTGCCACAACAGGTGCTGTAGTGGTCCTAAGGGGAATAGCTTCAGGATACCTGGTGGCATGATCCACTACCACCAGTATAAACTTGTGCCCTGATGCTGTTGGTGGTTCCATGGGACCGACGATGTCGATCCCCACCCGTTCCAAGGGCACCCCCACCACAGGCATTGGTATAAGGGGAGCCTTTGTCGTGCCACCTGACTTACCACTGGCTTGGCAAGTGACACAGGAGCGGCAAAACTCCTTGGTATCTTCCTTCATATGAGGCCAGTGAAAGTGTGAGACAAGCCTGTCCCACGTCTTCGTCTGGCCTAAGTAACCTGCTAAGGGAATCTCGTGGGCCAAGGTAAGTAGGAAACCTCGCTGAGACAAGGGTACAACCAGCCTCCTGGTCATGCCAGGCTTGGGGTCTCTTGACTCAGTGTACAGGAGTCCATCTTCCCAGTATACCTTGTGGGTACCTGTGGCGTTCCCAGCAGCCTCAGCAGCAGCCTGCTGTCTGAGGGGTTCAAGAGAAGGGCAGTCTAACTGGTCCTTCCCCAGGTCTTCCCTTGAGGGTCCCCCTGAACCCAAGAATTCAACTTGATCAAGTTCGAACTCTCTAGGCTCAGTTTCCCTCAATTCCTGTAGGTCAGCCTCCTCTGAGACTTAATCCACGACCTGGGGCAAGGGGGAAGGCGCAGCCTTAACCCTACTGCTCTTTTTCTTGGGAGGTGTCTGGTCCGTTGTTCCAGGATCCAGCACCTGTTCAGTGGGGCATTTCCTGACCTGTGACCTGGTCACAGCGAACACATGTGCTGGCAAACCTAACATTTCCATGTGAGTCCGGTGCTCCACTTCTGACCATTGTGATGACTCCAAATCATTGCCCAACAAACAATCCACTGGGAGGTCTGGACTAACTACAACCTTCTTTTGGCCAGTTACCCCTCCCCAGGAGAAAGCTACAATTGCCATACTGTGATTGGTAGTGACATTGCTTGCATTGGTCACCAGGAACTCTGTACCTGGCATGATCTGTCCAGGGTCCACAAAGTTAGGCGTCACCATGGTGACGCTGGCACAAGTGTCCCTATAGGCCTGAGCCATCTTTCCATTTATGAAAGGCGTCTGTCGGTATTTGCCCAAAGTATTGGGGCTTACGTCAGGGGACACGTCCACGTCCCCTGTACTGACAAGGACAGCCTGAGTGAGTGTGCCAACTAAGTTGTCACGCCCCTCAGAACCCAGGGTTAACCCTACTAAACCCTTGGGAGGCGCACTACCACTGCTGACTGTACTAGGGGGCACAGGTGCCTTAGGGGCTGCAGTGGCAGGAGTCTGCCCTCCTCCTTTCTTGGTGCACTCACTAAACCAGTGAGATTTACTTTTGCAGTACTGGCACCATCTTTTGGATTGGCCTTCTTTCTTCTTTTGGGGAGCCTGACCCCCACCCTCTTTGGGTTGTTGGGGACCTGTCGAAGACTTCTGGTCATTTTGTTCCCCCTTAGAATCTTTACCCTTCTGGTCTGCTTTCTTCTGACCACCTTGATTCTGGCCCTGGTTCTGTTTAACTCTCGTACGAACCCATCTGTCTGCCTTCTTTCCCAATTCTTGGGGAGAGGTCAGATCCGAGTCGACAAGATGCTGATGCAACAACTGGTTCTGACAATTGTTTAAAATTTGTTCTCTCATCATCAAATTATACAATCCTTTGTAATCAGTAACCTTACTGCCCAGCAACCAGCCCTCAAAAGCCTTAGTGGCACAATCGACAAAATCAGACCAATCTTGAGACTGCGTTTTCTGGGTATCCCTGAACAGCACCCTGTACTGCTCAGTGGTTAGGCCGAACCCTTCAACGAGTGTATTTTTCAAGACTTGGTAATCGTTAGCATCCTCCACCCTTGTGGTGAGGAGCTTGTCTCTTCCTTTTCCTTCAAAGGAGAGCCACAAGATAGCTGCCCACTGACTCTGGGGAACACCCTGCACAGTGCAGGCCCTCTCCAAAGCAGTAATCCATTTGTGGATGTCGTCCCCTTGTTTAAAGGGGGGCACTATCTTCCCAAGGTGTTTCGTATCGAAACTCTTTTCCCTATTACTAGGTACATTGCTGCCACCAGTGGGGACTACCCCACTTAACTGTTGCTCTCGAGCAAAGGCAAGCCTTTCTTTGGCCAGGGCAAGTTCTTCCCTTTCGATCCTCAGATTAGCTGCCCTTTCCTTAGCTTCGTACACTCTCCTCTGAGGGGACGTCATCCCTCTTTGAGAAGAGTTGTGAGAGCCATTGGTTTGAAGGGATCTGCCAGAGCCTCTTGACAGAGATCTGGCTCGTCCATTCCCAATGTTAAGCTGACCTGACAGTAGCGCCGGGGGTCCCCCAGTACCACTATCATGTTTGCTTAAGTTGGACAGTGTTAGTCTGACGACTTCTACCTGTCCCTTATTTGCCTCATCCCCAGAGGGATCCTCATCCTCATCATCCTCCGCATCTTCGTTCTCAGTTGCGAGGTGGATGAGGTCAGGATCGTCTCTGGTTCCCTCGAGGGGAGGCATGTCTCCTTCTGGATTAGAAGAGCTGGGACGGGTCTCAGCTTTTCTGGCATCATAAGTCTCCAAGAGACCAATCAGAAAGGACGTGGTGGGGTTAGACCCCTGCTTGATCTTCCTGGAGTGACACACTTGTCTTAACTCCTTGAAGCTCAGCGCAGTATATCTTGAAGGGATGACCTGTGGAGGGTCAACTGACACAAGGGGAGACTCAGAGTTTCCTCCTTTGTCCGACATACTGTTTCTAGTGTGGTGTAAGTGATGCACCTACCTACACTATGTGTTTACCTACTGATCCCTTGCTAAGAGTTGCAGCCAAGGTGTGCTAAGCCTTGAGGAGGTGCAACAGCTGGTTCAGTAGAACTCAGAGTATTCTAAGCTTTAGTTATATGTACTAACAGTACTTATGCGATCTTTCAACAAGATATTCTTAGGATACGTGTGGTAAAACAACAGCAAGCTCAAATCCCACCGCTGCCACCAATGTGAGAAGTTGGCCCGATATGCAGCGTTCGCTATTCTAGCGACCGCTATGTATCGTTCCAAACGACCCTTATGGTGATTGGTTGTAAGTCAACCTATAGACCAGCTATCCTAGTAGCGTGGATACGAGCAGTCTAAGGCTAAAGACTCGAGAGGGCGCGTTAAGCCAGCTGTTTACCACACATGTACCCCTTGAACACCAAGTGAAAGGACACCACACAAGTGTTATGAAAATAAACAGTATATTTATTAAGAATCACAACAGCCCTGTACTCTTTATGAGGACAGGGTACTAAGCACAAACCAAATCTCTTAGGAAAATACTTCAAGTGCACAATTAAAACAAGTGTCCGAGGACACGGAAAGTTTAAGGTCTCGGGCGGACCCGATAAGGCAAGTCGGAAGCGAGGGACTCGGGACCCTAGAGTAAAGAGGCTATGCAGGCACCGAAATGCCGAGTTACCTAGCCACGAGGGCTGCGGCTGCACAAGTCTTACAGGCGTCGGGGTCTTCG
The DNA here is from genome assembly GCF_964263255.1 of Lissotriton vulgaris. NCBI lineage: Eukaryota > Metazoa > Chordata > Amphibia > Caudata > Salamandridae > Lissotriton > Lissotriton vulgaris. The sequence goes on along the minus strand of NC_141686.1, from coordinate 233,545,189 downwards.
CTGACGAGCCAGGAGCCGGAAGAAAAGGAGTTGCTGGCCGGCGACCAGTGATGAATAGTTCGTAGAGATCCAAGCCTGGATCAGAGATTGATGATACCTGAAAGCAGAGGGGACCAAGTTCGTGCTACTAGCCAGTAGTCAGAGGGTACCAGGAAGGCACCGGTTGGCCGTCACCTCGACCAGGTGAGTGGGCGACGCTAGGCTCTGCAGTCTCACGGACCAGGAGGCGTTGTCGGCGACCACGGTGGAGGTGCGAGCTGTCCCACGAAGGATGATGCTGTCGGCGTCGCTGGGCCCAGGATGGGGCAACAAGCCTTGGCAGATCTCAGGGCCACGTGGTGGGCCTAAGATGGCGTCTTGAGTGGACCAGGAGGGTCCAGGGTGCTTCTCGCAAGGATGGAAGCAAGGGCCAGTCTGGAGCAACCAGACCAGCAGTGATGATTCTCGGATGTCGTCACAGAAGGGCACAAGCCAGCGGCTAGTGACCAGACAACGTGCTGAGCAGCGAGCAGAAGGGCCCCACGCAGATCGTGGAGATGCTGGGAGACTGCACTTCGGTGCTGGAGCGGCTCAGGGTCGGGGCTTCTCGGACCCCAGAGCACTCACCAGGGAATTGCTTCGATGGTCGTGCTGATTAAGAGCGTGCAGGTTCTGATGATGGCCGGTCCCTCGAGGTCTCGTCGCACCCACAGATCACAGCTGAGCTGATGACGTGGGTAGAGGTCAGAGGTGCCAGGGAAGCCGGTTCTCGTCGAGCTGGGCCGTCGGATCCTTGAGGAAGGACTTGCAGCAAACCGCAGAGTTCTTAGATGGTGCCCGCTGATGCAGGGTGACTACTCCTTAGTCACAAGGGAGAAATCTTGAGAAGAGTCTCGAAGTCCTTTCGTAGAAAGTATTCTTGATTCAAAGATGATCTAATTTGGAAGGGTCCCCGCTCCGGCCTTTATCCTAAAGGAAGGGGTGGGTACATGACTAGGTCCTGCCCTAAGGGTGGGACCAGGAAGGTGGGTAGTTACACCCCTCTCCCCTGCTGGACTTTCCCCAGGCCAGGGCTGGCGCCCCTGGAACTGGTTCTGACCGGCAGATGCGTAGTGAGCACCGGGGTGCCACTCCGCAGTCACCTTCTTGCAAAAGCCCTACCTACCCAGAATACACAAACCCTGTCTGGGACGGTGCGAACACCGCCCTCGACAGGAAACCCTTTGTCCAAGCGCTCCTCGCTGGAAGGACTCCCAGCAGCAGGAGGTCAGACTCGTGTCTGTGGTGGCAGCATCCATTTTGTGGAGCTGAGGCTTTCGTTAACTTTAACCGGGGTTCACAGTTACGTACATGTCGTGTCCCTCTAGAAGGGCGGAATGCTAACCTCGTCGCCAGGGTTGGTGAGAGGGTAGCATCCCGATTCGTATGACACCTTACTCGACATGTCTTGATAACGCGACACCGTAGTTACCGATGTGGTACGCGTTATCATGGAACAGCCATTGGGTCTTGATTCCGCAAGCTGCAACCGGGCTCGGCTCGGGCCAGAGCACAGTTCACACGAGCCCACGCACTCTGCCTTCAGGATTGTCAAGGCCTGCCATAGGAGTGACTGATAGGAACTCGGGTGTCCATTGTGTGGTTAGATATAGGGCTACTATATCTAAAGCAAAGGGTGATTACACGACTTCGCCCCAGCTGTCATGCAGCCAGTTGTGTCAAATTTAGGAGGCCAGCCAGGGGTGGCATAATACATGCTGCAGCCCCTGGCGGCCCTGGGTACACCTATGCCCTGAGTTACAGGGTCTGATAAGGTGGCCCAGTACCAATTGGTAAATGCACCTAGGGTACATCTCGTAATTTAGAAAGAGAACAGCCAGGCTGTGGGTCTGATTAGCAGGCCCACAGCCAGAGAAAGTCGTAAACCAGTGAAACAAAAGCAAAAAATCTGGGTGATCATAGGATTGCAGACCCTACTCTCCTACACCCCTGACGAGACATCAAAGTGCTTTTCAGAGAGTAGCACGCTACTCTGGAACTCAAAAATGATTAGTGGTGAATTTGTATAGGGAGATATGAAATTAATTTGAGAGGTGGATATGTGAATTTGTTATTTGGATTGAAAAAGGATAGTGGAGGGATAGAAGAGGGAATGGGTTGCATTTTTTACAGTGCTTGCAACCACTGATGAGGTGTCAAAACACTTTGACGGGTAGCACTCTACTCCGGATCCCAAACAGGATTAGTGGGGAATTAGTATAGGGAAATAATAAATTGATTTTGAGTGGTGGTTATGGGAGTCTTTTAGTTGGATTGACAGGGATAGTGGAGGGATAGAGGAGGGAAGAGTCTAGAAAGTGTTTTTGGACATCAAAGCTGTAGTAGGAGGTTCGGGATAAGTAAAAGGGTTGTGGAGGCGGAAAAAGTCAGAGGGAAGCGTTTAGAAAGGCTTGTTTGAGAGATCTGAATACTAAAAGAGGTTTCAGATGATGCAAGGAGGGTTAGAGGAGGGAAGAGTCTAGAAAGGGTTATTTGGGGATCATAGTAGTAGAATGGGGTTTGGGATGAGTGAGTGATTGAGGGTAGAAGATATATGGTAATTCAATGTGTTGCAAACATGCCCCCCCGAAATAGGTGCTGCTGGGGCCTCAAAAATCTTTAAGATGACACTGGAACCTGCGGTCTTGGGGGACGCAGACACCTTGTGACGCGTAGAGCCAGGAATGTTTATGAGCGCACATTAACTCCCTAATAAGATGCTAAGACGCTGTACGGAGAGCCAACAATATTCAACAGGTCTCAATGACTCTAAAATGTAACAAAGACCACAGACCTCAGGCTGTTCGCTGATCTTTTTAGTTACAGTTTGATGCAAATAGAAGCCGTGAGAAGAGCGCGTGACAATGACTCTTTATAAGTTGGTCCTCAGCAATAATGATACAGCCACACGTCTTCCTCAAGTTAACTTCCTGAAACTAAAAAGTGAATCCTAGCTGTTTTTTAAAATGTTTATGAAATTGCACGACTTGAGACGAAGTACGTATTTTTCAGGGAAAGTGGCATTTATATCAGTCAGTGCTTTAAATGGTAAGAAATTAGAGCCGGCACTCACTAATTAGACTGGGCGGGCCTTGAGGAGCAGTTAGGGGCGTATCTGGGGGCGTGGCTATGAGCCAAACCTTGAACAATAACAACATTTTCTTGCTGTCTGTCAGAGGTTGGTGATGATGAACCATACAAAAACATTGTATAACACAACACAAATGATAAGATGAAGCATTGCTGAGAGGCTGTAGTCTTGTGGATAGTTGTAAACTGTGTCACCATGAGACACTCATTGTAACTTCCCCCTGCTTCTGGAATTAAGTGTATACAGGAGTAAGTGCCTGCTTGTCTCTTCCAGCTCTGCCACTACGTCTGGGCCTGTGACAGCGGGATAGGCCCATGCACACACATCCAAGAACACTCAAATCAGCCATTGAGGCAACCATCAAGCATTTTATTTTTTTAAATGTGGCTGTATTACAGTTTCTGTATGACACAGACAAGCCACAGAACACTCAGCCCCCAACACTTACATTTGGATTCTGTGTGTGTTGTGAGACATAGTAGGCATCAGCCACAATGTCATATGTGTAGGGCCTCATTTTTGTACGTTTGATATTGCGCGAATTTGGCCCAAGAGCATCACAGCGCTTTATAAGACAATCATAAGTTTTAGATTAAAGCATACTTTTAAAAAAACACCGGTGGTTAAGTAAGATGGACAGAATCACAGGATGATAAGCCGATGCCAGGTTTCGCAACTGGCTCCACAGTCGGCAGCTCTGACCACATCCTCAGTCTTGTTACGATGCCTAAGGGCCTTCGTTCGCGCTTTATAAGTGTTTTTATAAATAAAATAAATAAATAAATGGCATTTAGCAAGTAGCACCGAAGTAGCAACACGGCGCCGGAATACATTGGCTGTTGCTAGGGCGGGCACTCGAGCAATGGGCCAGTATCTGAGTTGCAGCTGTAGGCTGCTTTTGTGGCCGACGTGGTGGCAGAATTAGGCTGTGTCTGTGCTGCTCAGATGCGGTCATCGGCCCAGTGGGGGCCTGAACGGCTTTTCCAGAGGCAGATGGGCGTCTATTACCTCCCTTTTACTCAACGGGGTGGAGGAATCATTCCCAGTCTCTCGCTTGGCCGGCTCATTAATGTATGAAGATTGAACAGGGGGCCGGAGCAGAAGCGGCCTTACTTATACTCAGGTGTGGTTCACCATTGAACTAATCCGTGCACAAAGAGTCCTGGCAACATTTGCATTTTTTTTTTATCTGAGTGAAATTAAGAAAACATGCCTCTTTTATAGAAACCCATGTCCCTCTCCTTCTTTTCATAATACTTAAAACACTGAAGCAGAGTTTTGTGAAAAGGCACAATCCGCAAATGTGGGCCACTTTTTTTAGGAAGCCCTGGCCTATTTTTGATCCCAATCCAACCCTGGCTGTTGCCTGCAATAGCGGCACATAATCATGCTCCATCTGAAAGCCTCATTTTCAGCAGCTTTTGCATTGCATGTATTCACACTTCAGAGTCCTGCTGCTGCTAGGTGTACCTGTAATCTCCTTACCCAAGATGGACTTCCGGTGCTCAGGGAGAGAAACCTGACAAGTGCTGGTACTCAGTACCAGGGAGTCCCAGCCCAATAGAGCACTGGCAGACACTACAATTCTGGTTGGGACAGGGACAACCTGGCAACTTTTGTGCCAACACATCACAGATTGCTGGTGGCCTTGCTACTAATGAAAGAAGGTTAGCTGCTACCTATGATACGAGCTGCTATCTTTCTTCCTCGCACGTCGTTGAGAGAGACCTCTCCCACTTTCCTTGCCGAAACCCCCTGCATTGGCAGAGCCAGACAGGGGGAAGAGCCTTCTCCTACATTGCAGCCGAGACCTGAAACGAGCTCTCGATTAACATCAGATGAGCCCCCTCCCCAAACACCTTTGGCAAGGCTCTCAAAACATGGCTCTGTGACTGAATGGGACTGCAGACCCCCCCCCCCTTGCACCTGAGACCCTCACAGGTGAGTAGCGTGCTTACAATTTCTGATTGATCGATTATCTAAGGCAGCGAGAAGGTGTGACTGGAGGAAGGTCACATTGAGGATGGCCTGTACCACTGAACAGCCACTGAAGAGATGTCATTCCGCAAGAGAGCTCCAACACCAGGAGGGTTCTGCCGGAGAGAGCTGCTACTGCTTGGGTCACAAAACCACAGAGACGTCACTCAACGGCGAAGCTTTCACCACTGGGATTCCAGCTGGACGACACTGGTTCTCCAGTGGAGAGAAGCTACTGAGCTAGAAAAAGGGAGCACTCACGGAGGACAGTGGAGGCCGCCACTCACAAAGGGTGGTGGGGCGGGTGGGGGCAGCTCGAGGGGTGGGGGTGAGACAGCGAGCTCTGGGGGGGCTGTTAATAAGAATAATTTAAAATATGTACCTGATGCTACTGGCTGCCTCTTCCTGGGCCCAGGAGTCCCTGGGACAGACTCCCATCCAATCCCCGTGCTCCAGAGCAGCTAATGAATGCAGACAGGCAGGAGAAACCTAAGTGCACATGAGTGTGTTTGTTGGCCTGAGATGGCTGGTCATGGACTTAGGGAGGGAGTGCACAAGCACTCCTTCTCCCCCTCCCATGCCCCGCACCTCTGTGCACAAGCTGGTTGAGAGACGGCTAACAGAAAATAAAACTATGCTAGAGCATAGTTTTCTTTTTCCTTTGCCGGACTTTGCGCCAGGCAGTGGGACGCACCCCTCCACCATTGTGGAGGAGCCCCACCTATCCGAGGGAGTCTCTAGTAAAGAGAGGATACTGTTGAAGAGATCACCTAGGGAGTTTTACTTGCACTTCCAGTGCGCTCTGAAATATTGAGCACTATGTTTGGTTTCTATATGTGCCACACAAGTGCAGGCTATTGCTAACTGCACTGCGTCTCTGACGCTGCTCGCCCTTGCAGGCTAAGTGGATGTCTCAGTTCATGCCTTAGATGGCAGTGCTGTACCCAAGTGGTTCACATGTTGTTGATTGCCTGCTTTGGTAGCCCACCAGTGTGGCACTCCACCAGGGCACACTGGTGCCAGGCTGCTGACCTGACATCCTGAACATTTCCCATGACCCTGGCTTGCCAGGTTCCTGCACCCATTTTAACTTAATTGGGTGGGGCTCAGCAATACTGCTGAACAGGTCTGACTACAACAGTGTGTGTCAGAATATTGAAATGGGCGCCTCTCTGCTTCTCTAGCGTGTTTTTGCTCTTGGTGGGTTGTAGAATCGTGCCCCCCTCTGCTGAAGTGTCATGGTCTGCTATAGGTGCTGTAATGTTGGAACCTGGGTAGAACGGTGCCCCCCTCTAGTAAAGTATGCAAAAGGAACAATTGTTGGACAGAATGCAGAACAATGTAATACATTCCCCCCAGTAAAGAGATTTGGGTCTTAATCCATTATTTTGTTGCTCCCAATGCCATTCCAGTTTGGACCCAGTCATATGCAAATCAGTCTTCACCCTGCACTCAATGGGGACAGTTCAGCTCGAACTGGCAGGTCAGGTCCTCCCTGGACTGGAAACAAGCATCCTAGGACCAGTTTCGTAGTTTCACCCCCTCTTCAGTCAGGATAGCTTGACTCCAGTGGCATGGAGAGCACAGGACCCGGTCTACATCCCACTCGGGTTGACTAATTCAAAAAGAAACAATTGATGGACAGAATGCAGAACAATGTCATACATTCACCCCAGTACAGAGATCTGGGGCTATATCCGTGTTTTATTTGCTCACAGCATTCCAATTCTTTATGGACGAAGTGCTCAGGGGCCTTCTGGATACCATCTGTATGGTGTACATCGACGACATCCTGGTATACTCCAGTACTCTCCAGGAACATGAACAGCATGTCAAGGAAGTTCTGAGTCGTCTACAAAAACACCAGCTGTTTGCCAAACTGGAAAAGTGCCTCTTCCATGCCACAGAAGTCTCCTTCCTGGGGTACATGATCAACGCCAAGGGCTTTCAGATGGAAAGTGGGAAGGTTGAAGCCATCACGAATTGGAAAACCCCAAAAGACGTCAAATCGGTGCAGAGTTTCCTTGGCTTTGCTAACTATTATAGACGTTTCATTAAGGACTTCTCTAAAATCATCCACCCCATTTCCACTCTGTTACGGAAAAACGTTCCCTTCAAGTGGGGTGAGGAAGCCGAACAGTCTTTCTGTATTCTAAAAGACAGTTTCACCCAGGCCCCCATATTGCGACATCCCGATTCCCAACTTCCATTCATTCTGGAAACAGATGCCTCACAGTATGCTTTGGGAGGGGTGCTCTCGCAACGCCACCCTGAAACAGGACAGATCCACCTGGTGGCATTCTACTCAAAGAAACTCAGTCCCAGTGAAATCAACTATTCTATCACAGACAAAGAGTTGCTTGCCATCAAGAGAGGTTGTGAGGAATGGAGACATTACCTGCTAGGAGCACGACATACCATTGAAATCTATACAGACCATCGGAACTTGTTGTTCTTAAAAACAGCAAAGGCTCTGACTCCTATGCAATTGAGATGGACTCTCTTTTTCTCTGATTACGATTTTGTTATCAAGTATCGTCCCGGCCCTCAAAATGGGAAAGCCTATGCCCTCTCCAGGAATCAAGACACTCAAGAAACCCAGTCTGAAGTCCCCGTTGAACCATCATCAATCCTGCCTGAAAAATCCTTTCCCGAAAACACCATTGCTTTGCTCACCTCCACAGACTTTATCGAGGATATAAGAGTGGCTTTAACGGATGTCGATGTCCAAACATGGCTGCAAGAAGATCCCCAATGGCGGTCGCAAACCGACGAACTCCTATATTACCGGCAAGCCTTGTTTGTGCCGGACCCTGGGTTACAAATGCAAGTGCTCAATTGGGCACATGACTCTGTGTTAGGTGGGCATTGGGGGGTGTACAAGACTATCGCGACTATAGAGCGATCATTCTGGTGGCCTTCTTTACGAACTGATGTCAAGAAATATGTAAGGAACTGTTCAGTGTGTACCCAAGGTAAAGCAAAACACACCAGACCTACGGGGCTGCTACGTCCTATTCCAGTACCCCCTAAACCGTGGCATACGGTCTCAATGGACTTTATCGTGGAAATGCCTGTGTGTCAAGGAAAAACGACCGTACTGGTGATTGTGGATCATTTAACCAAAATGGGTCATTTTGTACCTTTGGAGGGTCTACCCACATCTGCGGAATTAGCCATGGTAATATTGCAGCATCTCATCAGGGCACATGGCATTCCGAGAGTCTTCATTACCGACAGAGGATCTCAATTCACATCCCGTTTTTGGAAAGCCCTTTGTGAATCGTTAGCTATAGATGTCAGGCTCTCTACCAGTTACCACCCGCAGACAGATGGAAAAACAGAAAGGCTCAACCAAACAATTGAGCAATATCTGCGTTGCTTCACTTTGCAAAACTCGACGGATTGGGTTACCCTCTTATGGCTAGCGGAATTCACGTACAATAACTCAGACCATTCCACGCTGGGTTGTTCCCCTTTCTTTTGCCTGCTTAGATATCATCCAAACATACTGCCATTCGATTGGCCGGTATCAACCAACCTACCTAGTATTCAAGAACATCATGCGCATTTACAGGCTGTAAGGATAGATGCGAAACGTCACCTGGCGGAAGCTCAAGCCTCGCAGAAACGCTACGCCGACAAGAAACGCACTCCAGAACCGGTCTACCAGGTGGGGGACAAGGTATGGCTTTCTACTAAAAACATTCATCTCCGGGGTATTAACAAACTCAAACCTAGATACATTGGTCCCTATAGTGTTGAGGAAGTCATCAACCCTGTGGCATTGAAATTGTCGATTCCCCAGAACTGGAGAATCCATCCTGTTTTTCACGTCTCTCTGCTCCAGCCTTGTCCTTTGGACACTAGATTACCTGTTCATCCAGCCCCTGTATTGGTGGAGGGATTGGAGGAATATGAGGTAGAAGAGTTGTTGGATTCCCGGATCCATCGGGGCAGAGTGCAGTATTTGGTTGGTTGGAAGGGATTTGGGGTTGAGGAGAGAACTTGGGAACCAGAGCAGAATCTCCACTGCCCTGAATTGGTGACACAATTTCATCTGCAGAATCCAGGGAAGCCAGGTCGACCGCCGGGTCGGCGATCCTCGAGAGGGGGTTCTGTCGCGATTACCCATAGCTGGAGAGCTAGTGTAAAGAAATACCGCTGCAGCACTACATCTCCCAGAATGCCCCGGGGCCTGGCGAATCTGTCCACGCCCTCTGAGAGCGTATAAAAACACTCTTGTCCCATCACCGGATGCTTGTCAATCCTTCCGGTTTTATCGATCGTGTTGGGAACTAGCTATTCGAGAGTCGAGGGTGCGCGGACGCTTGCCTTCCCGCTGAGGACGCCGAGAGCCGAGGGTGCGGGGACGCTTGCCTTCCCGCTGAGGACGCCGAGAGCCGAGGGTGCGCAGACGCTTGCCTTCCAGCTCAGGACGCCGAGAGCCGAGGGTGCGCGGACGCTTGCCTTCCCGCTGAGGACGCCGAGAGCCGAGGGTACGCGGACGCTTGCCTTCCCGCTGTGGACGCCAAAGAAACCTTGTTGTATCTCAGTAAGTAGAATTCAGGTACATACAGTTAGCATGGCCGTGCTATTAGAGTATAGTTTTCTACTTTATCTTCGGAACACCCCTGAGGATAGTTGTGATATTCAGATACTAAAAACATCCATCCCACCAGTAGTGATTCCAACTACGCGGTGGTCTTTTCAGAAACTTGTTTTTTCCTGTGGATCTAGCTGTGAATTAACAGCAACCCATTCGCTTGAACTTGAGTCTTTGCTAACCCAGACTTCAGGACATTCCAAGCGGTGGTTATCCGTAAGTGAACACTTGGTTATATGTCTAAATGTAACATTTATAGTCTCTGCCCATTTGTAGTGCTAACAAGTGTTCTTGTGTCTCCAGACAATTGTTGTGCCTTGAAGTCATCCGAAGTCTCAGACTAGACCTTGAGGGGTGTCTTCACAACAACCTTACCCGATCAACTATCCTTCCCCTTACCTGGAGGACTACCTGTCTCCGGTGTGTATGTCACACGGGGAGGGTCAGTGCTATCGGGTATAGGGAAGACTATCATCTCGCCGTGGTCCCCGCTAGCTGGACACTTCAGGTTAGTGGCTTGTGTATTCTTCATTGGGATTACTTGTCCGCTGCTAACCGTGACAACTGTATCATGAGGCTGATTTGAACATTTTTGCCATAGGTCATTTTGGTTTTCCGTTTGGCCCTGGCACCGTCCAGTTTTCCTTACTTGGTGTTACTCCCAACTTTTCACCTGAGGATTTTCAGCGAGAGTACTTCTGCCTACAAGGCAAGATCACTCGCAGAAAAGACTACAGTGGTGACCAGCCCACTGTGTGTTTGCAACATGACAGACCAGTCCGCATCTCTTACATTTTCTACAGACAAATCCCCAAACAGGAGTGCTTCATAATATATATATATATATATATATATATATATATATATATATTTTTTTTTTTTTTTAATGTACAGTTTGAATGTATCTGATTCAGTGCGAGAAAACCCCAGTACCCCAGGGACGCTCATAGTGTTTTCTTGACTAGTACCACCATCATGATGTACTAGGCAGGGACCCTGACTGACATAATGTCTGCAGTGACTGCTCTCCAGTGCTTAATTTGTAAAAATGTAAGTGCCTGGGCCTTCTTCAGGAGGCTACTGCAGCTTGCACCACCCATTGCCTTTGCCATTGCTACCAAGGACAGTACCAACGCAACTACTAATCATCCACACTCCTACAAATGTGAAAATTCACACAATTTTAGGTCCCCAAAGGTATAAGAATGGCTTTGGCAGCACGAAAAAGGCATTTTGAATGTACATTGCATTAATAAACAACTGTTTTTGTGCTCGTATCTAAAATAGACAAACAGCACAACCATGTGGCAGACCGTCATAAGTGCTGGTGTTGTAAATTAAGTGCCAGTCCGAGCATTGAAACCACCAGCTGAAATTAAGCTCTGCTGCTCTCCTGTGAGACTCATACCGATGATGATGTGGTTCTACCACCAGGATACCTGCTATCACCCAAATTCTAAATGGCATGGCGGACAGAAGAGATTTGTGGGCGGGAAAATATACCTGCCAACTTGATAAAAAATCTCACTTTGTGAGGATGGGGCAGGGCCTTGGAGAAGTACTTAAGAGGCCCTTTTGCCCCTACCCTGCCCCCAAACCGCCTCCTCCAAAAACAATAAAGATTGCAGAGGCTGGTGCCGATGTGAAAAGCCACTAGAGTCTGTCAAACACTTTGAGGGTGGGTGCTTCCTTAATTATTAGGGGCCATCACAAAATATTATTTCCAGCAAAACATCCACACGGAACAAAGGAGTAGTCACGGGTTCCAAAAACTCTTTATTCAGCCAAGTAGGCGCAAGACTGCTTTTTTCAATACTGGTTAACAAGATGAGTATCCGTTTGCAAAAGCTTTTAAACGAGTCCGTTCTCTTTCAAACTGGACAATGTGTCATAGTTATCAATGAAGGACTACATGTTTGTCCAGAGTTGGTTAATTTTGTGTCCGCCATCACAGTGTGTCTTTTGAATATGCAATTACAATCCTTTTGCCATCAACTTCACAATTGCACACTTGATTATGTCGATTTGTATCCCTCCCCCAGCCGTTAAACTGACTAAAGGAGGCAAATACCTGTAATTTAGTAATGTCCTAACCTTGTGTTAGCATGAGTGCCATCCATTGAGTGTGCGGCGGTTCTGACAGTCACTCAATCAAAACTTTTCACCAAAAGGCACTAGGTTGCTGTCGAACACTTTGAGGGTGGGTGCCTCCTCCGTGATTAGTGGCCATCACAAAATATTATTCCTCACAAAACATCCACACGGGACATGGGAGCACTCACAGGTTCCAAAAACTCTTTATTCAACCCAGTAGACGCGCTATGTCAAGACCGCCTTTTTCAATAAGATAAGTATCCGTTTTCAAACGCTATATATATATATATATATATATATATATATATATATATATATATATATATATATATATATAGTGCTTACTACCGCTGACGAGGTGTCAAAGTGCTTTTCAGAGCGTAGCACGCTACTCCGGAACTCAAAAATGATTAATGGTGAATTAGTATAAGGAGATATCAAATTAATTTGAGGAGTGGATATATGAGTTTGTTATTTGGATTGAAAAAGGATAGTGGAGGGATAGAAGAGGGAAGGGTTTGCATTTATATAGTGCTTGCTATCACTGATGAGGTGTGAAAACACTTTTCGACGGGTAGCACACTATTCCGGATCCTAAACAGGATTAGGGGGAATTAGTATAGGGAAATATGAAATGGATTTGAGCGGTGGTCATGGGAGTCTTTTAGTTGGATCGAAAAGGATAGAAGAGGGAATAATCTGTTTTTTGGACATCAAAGCAGTAGGAGGAGGTTCGGGATAAGTATAGGGGTTGTGGAGAAGGAAAGAGTCAGAGGGAAGGGTTTAGAAAGTCTTGTTTGGGAGATCTGAATATTAAAAGAGGTTTGAGATGATGCAAGGAGGGGTAGAGGAGGGAAGAGTCTAGAGAGGAATATTTGGGGATCATAGTAGTAGATGGGGTTTGGGATTAGTGAGAGAGTGAGGGTAGAAGATAAATGGTAATTCAAATGTGTTGCAAATTCCTCCCCCCCAATATGTGCTGCTGGGGGATTGGTGTCACTACAACGCATGCTTTTACATCGCATGCCTTTACAACGCGGTTTTTACCACGCAGTCCATTACAACGCATAATGCTTTTAGGCGCTGGATAGTGAATTATTTAATTTACTATTCCAACTCCAGTCCCCGTGGATAGCAGGGAAGGTGTTGGATAGTAAATTAAATATATTCCCTATCCTAGAGCTCCCCCCAGCGCAATGCGTTGTAATGGTTTGCGTTGTAATGGTTGCGATGTAATGGTAGTGCGTTGTAAAAAATGCGTTGTAAGTGATGTTTACCGCTGCTGGGGCCTCAAAAATCTTTAAGATGACACTGGAACCCGCGGTCTTGGGGGACGCAGACACCTTGTGACGCGTAGAGCCAGGAATGTTTATGCGCGCACATTGACTCCCTAATAAGACGCTAAGACGCTGTATGGAGAGCCAACAGGTCTCAATGACTTCAAAATGTAACAAAGACCGCAGACCTCAGGCTGTTTGCTGATCTTTTTAGTTACAGTTTGATGCAAATAGAAGCCGTGAGAAGAGCGCGTGACAATGACTCTTTATAAGTTGGTCCTCAGCAATAATGATACAGCCACACGTCTTCCTCAAGTTAACTTCCTGAAACTAAAAAGTGAATCCTAGCTGTTTTTTAAAATGTTTGTGAAATTGCACGACTGGAGACGAAGTACGAATTTTTCAGGGAAAGTGGCATTTATATCAGCCAGTGCTATAAATGGGAAAAAAGTAGAGCCGGCACTCACTAAAAAGACTGGGCGGGCCTTGAGGAGCAGTTAGGGGCGTATCTGGGGGTGGGGCTATGAGCCAAACATTGAACAATATCAACATTTGTCTGCTGTTTGTCAGAGGTTGGTGATGATGAACCATTTACACATTGTAGAACACAACACAAATGATAAGATGAAGCATTGCTGAGAGGCTGTAGTCTTGTGGATAGTTGTAAACTGTGTCACGAGACACACACTGTAACTTCCCCCCTGCTTCTGGAATTAAGTGTATACAGGAGTAAGAAGTGCCTGCTTCTCTCTTCCAGCTCTGCCACTACGTCTGTGCCTGTGACAGCGGGATAGGCCCATGCACACACATCCAAGAACACTCAAATCAGCCATTGATGCAACCATCAAGCATTTTTTTTTTTTTTAATGTGGCTGTATTACAGTTTCTGTATGACACAGACAGCCACAGAACACTCAGCCCCCAACACTTACATTTGGATTCTGTGTGTGTTGTGAGACATAGTAGGCATCAGCCACTATGTCATATGTGTAGGGCCTCATTTTTGTACGTTTGATATAGCGCGAATTTAGCCCAAGAGCACCACAGCGCTTTATAAGACAATCATAAGTTTTAGATTAAAGCATACTTTTAAAAAAACACTGGTGGTTAAGTAAGATGGACAGAATCACAGGATGATAAGCCGATGCCAGGTTTCGAAACTTGCTCCACAGTCGGCAGCTCGGACCACATCCTCAGTCTTGTTACGATGGCAATTAACAAGTAGCACCGAAGTAGCAACACAGCGCCGGAATACATTGGCTGTTGCCAGGGTCAGATTGTTAGGGCGGGCACTCGAGCAATAGGCTGGTATCGGAGTTGCAGCTGTAGTAGGGTGACCAGAATTTTAAAGCCAAAAACCGGGACATTTGTCAAAAATAGAAGAAGGACTACAATTTTACTTCAAGTGATGACAGCGCTCCTCAGCATAGAATTACAGAACAGGCAGTAAGAACATACATAAAATGCAATTTTTAAGCCCAGTAGCTTGCCTGCTAATTAAATTGCTTTCTTAAAACAACTGCTAACTATCCCTACTTTGTAAAACATAAAAACACCTCCCACCGTTTTCAGTCGACCCTCTCTAAAAACAGGGACATGAGCTAAATTTCTTGAAATTTGTTGGGACAGCTGGTTAAAAACAGGGACCGTCCTGGCAAAACGGGGACGCCTGGCCACCCTAAGCTGTAGGCTGCTTTTTTGGCCAGTGTGGTGGCAGAATTAGGCCGTGTCTGTGCTGCTCAGATGCGGCCATTGGCCCAGTGGGGGCCTGAACGGCTTTTCTAGAGGCAGATGGGCATCTGTTACCTCCCTTTTACCCAACGGGGTGGAGGAATCATTCCCAGTCTCTCGCTGGGCCGGCTCATTCATGTATGAAGATTGAGCCGGAGCAGAAGCGGCCTTACTTATATTCAGGTGTGGTTCACCATTAAACTAATCCATGCACAAAGAGTCCAGGCAACTTTTGCATTTTTTAATCTGAGTGAATTTAGGAAAACATGCAAATTTAAAGAAACCCATGTCCATCTCCTTCTTTTCTTAATACTTAAAACACTGAAGCAGAGTTTTGTGAAAAAGCACTATCCGCAAATGAGGGCTACTTTTTTTAACATGCCCTGGCCTATTTTTGATCCCAATCCAACCCTGGCTGTTGCCTGCCATAGCTGCACATAATCATGCTCCACCTGCAAAGGCTTATTTTCAGCAGCTTTTGCACTGCATGTACTCATACTTCAGAGTCCTGCTGCTGCTAGGTGACCCGTACTCTCCTTACCCAAGAAGGAGTTCCTGTGCTCAGGGAGAGAAACCTGGCAAGTGCCGGTACTTAGTACTGGGGAGGACAAGCCCATTAGAGCACTGGCAGACACTACAATTCTGGTTGGGACAGGGACAACCTGGCAAATTTTGTGCCAACACATCACAGATTGCTGGTGGTCTTGCTACTAATGAAAGAAGGTTAGCTGCTACCTATGATACGAGCTGCTATCTTTCTTCCTCGCACGTCGTTGAGAGAGACCTCTCCCGCTTTCCTTGCCGAAACCCCACGCATCGGCAGAGCCAGACAGGGGGGCGAGCCTTCTCCTACATTGCAGCAGAGACCTGAAACGAGCTCCCGATCAACATCGGATGAGCCCCTACCCAAACACCTTTGGCAAGACTCTCAAAACCTGGCTCTTTGACTGAATGGGACTGCAGACCCCCCTGCACCTGAGACCCTCACAGGTGAGTAGCGCGCTTGCAATTTCCCTGATTGATTGATTGATTATCTAAGGCAGAGAGAAGGTGTGACTGGAGGAAGGTCACATCGAGGATGGCCTGTACCACTGAACAGCCACTGAAGAGGTGTCATGCTGCAAGAGAGCTCCAACGCCAGGAGGTCTCTGCCAGAGAGAACTGCTTCTGCTTGGGTCACAAAACCACAGAGACGGCACTCAACGGCGAAGCTTTCACCACTGGGATTCCAGCAGGACGACACTGGTTCTCCAGTGCAGAGAAGCTACTGAGCTAGAAAAAGGGAGCACTCACGGAGGACAGTGGAGGCCGCCACGAACAAAGGGTGGTGGGGCGGCTGGTGGCAGCTCGGGGGTGGGGGTGAGACAGCGAGCTCTGGGGGGGGCTGTTAATAAGAATAATTTAAAATATGTACCTGATGCTGCTGGCTGCCTCTTCCTGGGCCCAGGAGTCCCTGGGACAGACTCCCATCCAATCCCCATGCTCCAGAGCAGCTAATGAATGCAGACAGGCAGGAGAAACCTAAGTGCGCATGACTGTGTTTGTCGGCCTGAGATGGCCGGTCAAACACATATGCATACTAAGGGAGGGAGTGCATAAGCACTCCTCCCCCTCCCATGCCCCGCACCTCTGTGCACAAGCTGGTTGAGAGCCGGCTAACAGAAAATAAAACTATGCTAGAGCATAGTTTTCTTTTTCCTTTGCCGGACTTTGCGCCAGGCAGTGGGACGCACCCCTCCGCCATTGTGGAGGAGCCCCACCTATCCGAGGGAGTCTCTAGTAAAGAGAGGATACTGTTGAAGAGATCACCGAGGGAGTTTTACTTGCACTTCCAGTGCGCTCTGAAATATTGAGCACTATGTTTGGTTTCTATATGTGCCACACAAGTGCAGGATATTGCTAACTGCACTGCGTCTCTGACGCTGCTCGCCCTTGCAGGCTAAGTGGATGTCTCAGTTCATGCTGTAGATGGCAGTGCTGTACCCAAGTGGTTCACATGCTGTTGATTGCCTGCTTTGGTAGCCCACCAGTGTGGCACTCCACCAGCTCACACTGGTGCCAGGCTGCTGACCTGACATCCTGAACATTTCCCATGACCCTGGCTTGCCAGGTTCCTGCACCCATTTTAACTTAATTGGGTGGGGCTCAGCAATGCTGCTGAACAGGTCTGACTACAACAGTGTGTGTCAGAATATTGAAATTGGCGCCCCGCTGCTTCTCTAGCGTGTTTTTGCTCTTGGTGGGTTGTAGAATCGTGCCCCCCTCTGCTGAAGTGTCATGGTCTGCTATAGGTGCTGTAATGTTGGAACCTGGGTAGAACGGTGCCCCCCTCTAGTGAAGTATGCAAAAGGAACAATTGTTGGACAGAATGCAGAACAATGTAATACATTCCCCCCAGTAAAGAGATTTGGGTCTTAATCCATTATTTTGTTGCTCCCAATGCCATTCCAGTTTGGACCCAGTCATATGCAAATCAGTCTTCACCCTGCACTCAATGGGGACAGTTCAGCCCGAACTGGCAGGTCAGGTCCTGCCTGGACTGGAAACAAGCATCCTAGGACCAGTTTCGTAGTTTCACCCCTCATCAGTCAGGATAGCTTGACTCCAGGGGCATGGAGAGCACAGGACCCGGTCTACGTCCCACTCGGGTTGACTAATTCAAAAAGGAACAATTGATGGACAGAATGCAGAACAATGGCATACATTCACCCCAGTACAGAGATCTGGGCCTATATCCATGTTTTATTTGATCACCATGCCATTCCAGTTTGGACCAAGCCATATGCAAATCAGTCTTCACCCTGCGCCCAATGGGGACAGTCCAGCCCAAACTTCCCAGGTGGCTTGTTTCCAGTCCAGGGAAGACATGGCTTGGCAGTTCGGGCTGGACTGTTCCCATGAGGCACAGGTTCAGGCTAATTTGCATATGGCCATGTCTGAACTGGGGTGGTGGAGTGAGCTAAGGAATGATGATGGATTCAAACCAGATTAGTTGACTGGGGGTGAGTGTTTGATTTGCTCAAGCGCTCCGTCCATCATCCCCTTTGGTACCACCCCTCTAGTGAAGTGTCACGGTCTGCTACAGGTGCTGTAATGCAGGAACCCTGGAACCTCTGCTCTGGAGATAGGGTGTGATGTATGTGTCCTGGGCAGTGACGCTCTGCTCAAAGCGGTGCTTTCAGAATTACGTCACCTCTCATTTTTACACAAACAGTGCTAACCAATAGCCAGCGGCTGGAAGGGATTCGTTTTGTGGGTACCAGCTTCCTTTTAGTGTTTGTGGGTACC
This sequence comes from Lissotriton vulgaris, assembly GCF_964263255.1. NCBI lineage: Eukaryota > Metazoa > Chordata > Amphibia > Caudata > Salamandridae > Lissotriton > Lissotriton vulgaris. The sequence goes on along the minus strand of NC_141686.1, from coordinate 233,527,107 downwards.
AGTTTCATCCGACAAGGCTCCGACCCCCGAACACTGCACCAATGGAGTCCCCACTGATAACAAATTATTTCCTCACTCTCATTAAGAAACAGTCAACCGTCTACAGGGGAGAAGAGTGGAGTGGAGTGGAGTGGAGTGGAGTGGAGTGGAGTGGAGTGGATTGGACAGTCTCTCTGAGCAGATTCAGCTGAAACTGCCAAGCCAGGTCATCTCCGAGCCGGGTTTGCATGACTGGGGATTTACAGACAGGTTGGCACTGTGCCCACAGGACCCACGTCTGGGCATACCCCACACACGTGGAGCGTCGCACTGAAGTAAACAAAAAAGCGATGGGTGGAATGCTCCAATTAATCTCAGCCGCTGGTGGTTACTTGGGCCGCATCCCTGTCCGTTTTTTTGCCCACAATGCCACCTCGGATTAGACCCAGCCATATGCAAATCAACCTTGATTCTGCTCCAATAGGAACAATCCAGTCGAACTGCCAAGCCAGGTCCACTCCAAACCGGAGCACACACAGCCACGTGTCCTGATCATGCACTTATGAAATATTCAAATACTTTCACAGTGTGCTAAAAAAAGACAGACAATGATGGTTTCCAAAGTGTTGCGGGTTCGCCTGTGCCAAAACATTCTGGCGAAAAGAATGAAGCAATTATACAATGTAAAAAAACCACCATGTGATTTTTGTCATGTTGAAAGAAAAATATAAATGTACAACATTTATAGTAAAACTACAATAAAATACAGAGCCACAAGTTCGAAACCCAACAAAGGCACCTCAGCCTTGCACCTCTGAGATCTGCACCTGTGTGCTATTCTAGAAAGAGTCAGATTGTATTTTTCAGCAAGTATTTCTATGTTTAATGATGCAGGAGGCTGATTTACCTCTATATCCCCACCCTAGCACTTCCCAACATGGGAGACATTATTTAATAACATGCATTACACAGATTTGAACTGGCCAATCCAATTTTTCTCCAATATCAAACAAGTGAGCAGCGCAAAAAACAGTTACACAGACCGACAGATGCTAATATTCCGTTTTTTCCGCCACATTTTTGCAACGATGTACACAACCTTACACTTCCCGTGTGCAATGTGTGTATTTAGGCTTCCGAAATGAAAAAAAAACATGAAATATAATGATAACAACCCCCCCCCCCCCTCCCCGCCCCCCCTGGCTTCTCTGTATCCCAGGGCATCTCTCCTGCACCGACCGTGTGGCCTGGCAGGTGATGGTGGCACCGCGGTCACCATGGCGACCACTGCTCTCAGCCCCAGGGGCACACAATGGATGGGCGTGGAGCCCGCCTCCGCCTCTCCGTCCCCTCTTCACCCAGGTCTCTGCTTTCATCCTTCACAAGGGTCCTTTGTACTCACCGCACATCATCCCGTCCCGCGGGGTCTTTACAAGGCGCCCCCTCCCAGCTCTCTCCCCCCCCCCCTCCCCTCCGCAGAGGACGAGGGCTGCTTTTCCATTCACAAACATTCATTAAATCACAAACTCTTTCAGGTACACTCATTGCCAATTAGCGGCCCGCTCGGCACAGCTGTTCGATGAAAGGGAGCGGCGCAGCTGTGATATGTATTGAATCTAAAAATGCAGGAAGGGTCAGGAACAACCCCCCCCCTCCTCTCTCTCTCCCCCCCCCCTCATCCTCCCACCACTAATCTACACTTCTGAGGCACAGGCCGCTCTGACTCCATGTACGATAGACAGCGCCTACCGGCTCCGCTCGCAGCGCTAGCTGAAGCATGAGGGGGCTCAAGCAATCACGAGGCGATTTAAAAATATAGGGTGCACTGAAAAACAGAATAATGTATACCTACGAGGAATGAGAAAATGCCCTCTAAACGCAGCATCCCTTGCTACTCGGTAGTACTAGGCAGAAAGGGGGTCCGGCACTGATAAAGGTGTGCCACTGTATTTGAATCTACTCCTGTACCGGCGTATGTACCCGTGACATGGTAGGCAGTATGCACCAAAGTGTACCAGAGCGTGCAAGTGTACTGGAGCAGGGCAGTAAAAGATTATACACCTGAGTGTATCAGGGCGTACCACTGTACTGGAGTACGCACCAGTTTCGGATTAGACACCTGAGTGTACCAGGGTGTACCACCAGGCGCGCAACACCCATTGGGCTGAACGGGCTTCAGCCCCCCCCCCCCCCCCCTCGTCATCTTCAGCCCGGGCTGCCAAGATTCAGATGACCGCCCGACACACGTTCCTGATTCACAATGATGTAAAGTAATGAAAGTATGAAAACCCTTTCTCCAGTTTCATTTGTATTGCAGGCTCCACTTTTATTCTCGGATGCTTTAGAATCCGAGATTGTGATTTAATGACCCCTTCTAGGAGGCCCAGAACCAGCCCGAGCCAGCCGCCCCTGAAGGTTTCAGTGACCCTCCCTGCCCCCTACCTTTTGTTTTCTTTCAGCGGGGTGCCACCGGGGTGATTTCCTTGCCTGAAGCAGGGATTTCACCTAAGCACGCTTGATGTGCGGTGCAGCATGGAGTGTGAAGATGTGCACAGCAGGGAGATATGACGCCAGCAGGAATTCCATTACAAAGGAAAAGCGTCACCTGCACTGGCCATCACTTTCCCCCTGCTGTGCACATCTTCGCACTCTCTGCTCCAGGAGTCCTGTTGTGTGAGCTTGTGTTTCATGACTCACCTCTGAAGTGAGGCCCCACCTGCCCTGCGCATTGTGGACACAGCTTTTCGAGGAACACCTCAACTGATTTGTTTTATTTATTTTTATGTGCTTAAATTGTGTATTATGATGATGTAACAATTGAATTACTGCACAGTGAATGTTTAAGATTTGCAGGTATTATTGGTCTTTATTGAGATAGAGGGTAAATCGAAGATTCTTTCCTCGGGACCTGTCCTTACTTGTATCCAGTCTGTACTTGGAGCATTGCTCAATACGCAGATCTGCACGAGGAGAGGAGACACATTGCAATGGTAAATGTTAGAGGGCTGTGTTAAGAGCACCACACTTGCGTCCTGTGGGTCCTGTACGACATTCTTCATGTGACCCGGCGCTGTACGCGCAGTACATCCCAGGTTTACACGCATCAGTTTCCGACTGAACACAGTGAATAGGGGCGCACGATAGTGCTGCTCATTGCGTCCTATGGCCCCTTCATTGGTTGGAAGTGATTGTTGGGGTGGAGAGGAGCTGTGAATGTGCGTAAGCACGGATATAGCACCTAGTGGGTTTTGGCACTGGTGACAGTGCTCATGCTGGCTATGAAAGCGGCACATTGAGGTAGGGTGCATGGAAGCACCTACAGTTGGTACCTGGGGTTGCGCTGTCGCCAGATGCTGGCAACAGTGGCCCAACTTCTAATAGGAAGGCGCTACCAGCTGAGCAGAAAGCAACTCTAATTTAATGCTTGACTGGTCCGTTCTATAATCAATCCGATTTTATAATTTTAACAAATCTTGCCACTGGAGGGCGTTACTTGGTTGGAAATAACATGTTGGGCCGTGGTACCCCACAATGTTTGTGCATCAATGGATGTAGGTGCTTGGATTCGGTTTCTGCACTCCTGTGTGGGCTGTAGGGTCACATGGTGAAGTGAGAGCAGAGATCCTGCGTTGAGAATGATGGCTGTGAAGTTGTGCGATACCTAGTATGTCCTCACCTTACACCAAAAGTGTAATGGAGGTGGTGGTCAGGAGCGCGTGCTAGGCCTCAGTTCAGCTGTGTGGGCTTGGGGCAGTGATGCCTCAGATACCTGCCCCCATGTCTGCTGAGTGGGCCGGACAGTGGTACCATGGAAGGGAGGTACTTGCAAGTGATGCTGTTGCAAAGGAGATCGAAGCCTCATTTTCAGCAAGTGGCCTTGAGGCGGTGGTGCCCCTGGCATGTCCTTGCAAGAGATGAGATGCTGATGTGAAGCAGAACAAGCCCCCTTATCTGCTGAGTGGCCCGACCAGTGGCGCCACAGGTGGGGGGGGGGGGGGGGGGGGTCCGTGGGATGTTGTTTGAAGCATATGGGGCCCATTTCTAATACATCCAGTCAAGGGGTAGGTTGGCCTTATTAAAGTAGTCCGCAGTACTGTAACAACAGATGATGGTCAAATATATCTAAAAAAAACCAAAAATTATAACAGGAGGGGGGAGAGAGAGAGTCAGTGGATTCAGTCTCCCTATGCGTATAAGTAAACAAAGTGGAATCCACTCACGGTGATGATCCCTAAAGTGATGGGGAGACACACAGTGTTGTTTAAATGCCCCTCACACACCAACAGGCCCCTTGGTGTCATGCTTCATCATCGGGGCCTTCGCACCCCTCTACGGGATGCGGCGTGCTACGACAAATCAAAATATCAAATATATCTACCATGTCCTTGGTTTGGATTGGTGGTATGTGTATTGTAATCAGGTTCGTAAGTTTATTTGTGGATTTTTTGTATATTTTCAAGTTTTTCTTCGATTTACCCTCTATCTCAATAAAGACCAATAATACCTGCAAATCTTAAACATTCACTGTGCAGTAATTCAATTGTTACATCATCATAATACACAATTTAAGCACATAAAAATAAATAAAACAAATTTTGTTGCGCACAAATGCGATGCAGTGCGCGCAACAAAATTCGTTTTATTTATTTTTATGTTTACTTACCTGTATTTGGCTGTATTCCATAGTTTACTACCCCCCACCCTGCCCCTTTCCACCCCACGTCACCGCCCGGCAGCACTCCCACCACTGACCGCTACTGGTTCTTTGCAAGAATTTCCTCCATCTGAAGCCAGGCCCAATTTGTTAAGCTGATATATAACACCAGGCTTGTTCGCAGGCCATGAGTCTAGACTAGGATAATTACTTTTTCTTAGTTTCATTTCATATTTTGTTTACTAGACAATTTGGCTTGGTTGTGGTCTCATTTTGTTATTTTCTTCATTCTTTAGTATTATTTGGCCATTTGTTAAACATGTACGCCTGGAGCCTCTTGGTGCTATAGATATGAAACTGATAACAGATTCAGCTTGGTGGAAGGAATTATAGTGTGAAAATACAGGTTTTTTTGCTTTTTCCTTTATTTCAGGCGGGATAGTGGTCTGTAATGGTACGGAATAAGCTAACACCTTACACCAGAGGTCTTCAAACTTTTGTAGGTTGAGCCCCCCCATCTGAATTTATTTAGATGTCGGCCCCCCACCACTTGACAAAAAATTCCGGAAAAAAATTCTGGAACCTGGTATATCTGGCTAATAATGTTAAACACAGTAAGAGTGTTTAGAAAACTGCAGGTTTGCGCGTTAGTGTGGTGAAATGACAGAGGCTTACTACACAGTCCAAAACTACATTTTTCAAGATAAAATGTGTGCAAATTGTAACGGGTTCTCCACTTAATTCTTGCAAAGCCTCCTCAAAGAAACTTCTGTGGTCAATAAAATAAGTACCATTCAAAGACTATGCTCTCCACTGAGAAGCACTGTAGAGTTACATTTATGTCACCTCATTTATTCAGGTCGTACTTGCATGTTTCCAAAGCCTCGTTCTTGCGTTTGGCATCGCAGCATCCATGCATCCATCCACCCATCCACCCACCCATCCATCCATCCATCCATCCATCCATCATGCACCCACCCATCCACCCATACATTCATCCATCCATCATTCATCCATCCATCCATCCATCCATCATGCATCCATCCATCCCCCCATACATCCACCACCCATACATCATGCATCCATGCACCCATCCTTCCACCCATCCATCATCCATCCATGCATTCATCATGCACCCATCCATCCATCCATCCCCCCATACATCCACCAGCCATGCATCCATCCATCCATCCCCCATACATCCACATGCACCCATCCATCATGCATCCATCCATCATTCACCCATCCACCCATTATGCATCCATCCATCGCCATCCATCCACCAGCCACACATCATGCATCCATGCACCCATACATCCACCCATCCATCATCCATCCATGCATCCGTCATGCACCCACCAATCCATCCATCCATCCACCCATCATGCATTCATCCATCCATCATGCATCCATCCATCCATATATTCAATCATTCATCCATCCATCCATCCCCCCATCCACCATACACCCATCCATCATGCACTCATCCATACATCATTCATCCATCCACCCATTATGCATCCATCCATCCATCCCCCATACATCTACATGCACCCATCCATTCATCCATCATGCATCCATCCATCCATCATTCACCCATCCACCCATCATGCACCCACCCATCCATCCATCCCCCCATACATCCACCACCCACACATCATGCATCCATGCACCCATCCTTCCACCCATCCATCATCCATTCCTGCATCCATCATGCACCCATCCATCCATCATGCATCCATCCATCATGCATTCATCCATCATTCATCCATCCACCCATCATGCATCCATCCATCCCCCCATACATCCACATGCACCCATCCATCCATGCATCATGCATCATCCATCATTCACCCATCCACCCATCATGCACCCATCCATTCATCCATCCCCCCATACATCCACCAGCCACACATCATGCATCCATGCACCCATACATCCACCCATCCATCATCCATCCATGCATCCATCATGCACCCACCAATCCATCCATCCATCCACCCATCATGCATTCATACATCATTCATCCATCCACCCATCATGCATTCATCCATCATGCATCCATCCATATATTCCATCATTCATCCATCCATCCATCCTTCCATCCCCCATACACTATCCACCCATCCATCATCCATCCATGCATCCATCATGTACCCATCCATCCATCCATCAGGCATCCATCCATCCCATCACCCATACACCCACCACCAATCTCTTGGCACACAATAATGTAATGCAGAATTATACTTATTTCATGCATAATTATAGTTATTTCACAAAGCCTCGTGCTTGTGTTTTGTTTTTCATGCCGTACTTGCATGTTTTCAAAGCCTCGACCAGAGCAGGAACCTCTTGTGCATTACAATAAGTTGACACTGCAGGAACCTATTGTAAACAACGAAGGAGTGACTAAGGTGCAAAAGAAAAGTGACAAACGTGATAGGTTCAGAGGTTTATGAAATAAAGCTCCGCTGTGTGCTGCACGCGTGATCAATACTCACACGCGTGTAGCATACACAGCGGGGCAGTCTCAATGTCCCTAAGAGGGCCCGAGCGACTGTCTTCAACTGGAAGAAAGTCAGGGCGCTTGCTGGTCACCCTGTAGTGGGTGGAGGGAAAGAACCTTAATTCTTAGAAGGACCCTCACTCACCACTAGTTGGTGACATGCTTCATCATCGGGTCCCCGCTGGGGTGACCGAATGCCTCCCCAGCGTGCTATGACGCCTGATTACAGCGGAGCAGGATGTGGTGGGTGCAACAGTGCCCAAATTAGGAGGTGACTAAACGTGATAGTGCAAATGTGTATTTAACAATTAAAAAATGCAAAGGTTGTGCCCTTAGAAAGATTTTTAATAATGGCCAGCCCGCATTAGTTAAAAACAAGGTGAGCGGACTCCCCAGGTTCTTAATTAAGGAACCGGAATCCTGGATCAGAAGTAAAATTTGGTCGACATGTTTCAGCTGTTTATGTTGCGTATAGCTCAGCTTTCTTCAGGACCTATATCAAAAGTCCTCCGGTGGTGTGCGCGCGCTAAGGCGCACCCTCCCGTGAGGCTCTAAGTGTGAAAAAGACAGTCGCTGTCCATGTAGGTACACGGAGGGGAGCCGCGGGCGTGGAAAAAAACGCCGCATGAAGTCATCCCACGCTGTCGTGTCCGAAGGGGCGCAATCTGTTCCCTTAGGAAGTTCCCTTTTTCAATACACCCCTACCAGAGTGTGTAGTGTGGTGTTGATGGAATTTTTTCAGTCTTCTGACACTGTATATAACTTTTTCACACTTGGAGCCTCACGGGAGGGTGCTATATAAATGCAAACCTTTTCCCTCTTCTATCCCTGCGCTATCCTTCTCAATCCAAATAACAGACTAACATGTCCAGTGCTCAAATTACTTTCATATTTCATTATACTAATTCACCACTGATCCTCTATGGGTCCTAGAGTAGCGTGCTACTCACCGAAAAAGCGCTTTATCGCCTCATCAGGGTTAGTGAGCGTTATATAAATGCAATTATAATAGGAGCTGCGCCAGTCGAAGAGGTGAGGACTGGAACTTTGTGACAGGGATGCAATTACCAAGTTCTGTGTTTTTGCAGTATCAACAGCCTGGCAATTGACCTGTCTTTTGAAGAACAGCAAATGTAACATGATATTATCAAAATGTAAATGCTTTATTATTTCTCATGCACCCTCTGAATTCCAGCATGGTGAGCATGGGGGTGCTGCTGCACAGCATCCCACCCGCCACTACTTCCACTGCCTATACATTAAAGCACCATGCTTTAATGTCTGTGCTGCCAATAAATTAATGTTTGTTGGTGCTATAGTTTGTAACAACACTTCAAATGGACACATTGCAAAATCTCAAATTCCTTCTCTGCCTTTGCGGGGTGGACAGAGTCCCCTTTTTTGTGTGAATAATATCTGTGAACAGTCTAGGTTTTTCAGAGAGTAGCATGTTGTTCTGGGCTCTTTTGACCCAGTTTCATGGGCAATCCATTAGAAAAAAGGGTGTAATTTTGACCATCTACATAATATCGTTGTGAGACAATTTAATGTATTTGAGTGACACTTTATTGCAAGATGAACACATCCCTTGTCTGTTATATAAATGGTTCACATTACCCTCTGTTCTCCAATTGAATTCTCATAAAACTGATTGTTGTCTAGTTTCAAATGCAGAATTTGCCATTTCTTTTTCTCAGCTTGGCCTGAGCATTACCCGATCCTGATTGTCTGCCATTTTAGTCCCGCCCCCATTGATTAACATGTTAACCACGCCCCTTTGTAGGTCATGTTAGCCCCTCCCCCCGAACTTAAGACCTAGTTGCGCCACTGGCTTGGTGGGCAAAACCTCTACAAACTCAGATCCCCCTTCCAACAGGAAACATTGCACGGGACACTAGCCATGCATCCAACACAGCGTAACTGGATATTGCCACACCAACAAAAGCATCCTCCTCCAACACACAAGCAACACACGAACGTACACAGTCGCCATTCAAGAAGGTCAGATAGACCATATAATTGGGGGTCAACGAACTCACATCACTCATGACAATAAACGACACTCACAATTGCGCACCGTGGAGTCATGAACGATACTGCCTCCGATGCCTGGGGCTCCACCCTTGGGTCCTTCATCGCTGCGACTGTCTATGACTCCCTGCACCAGCTCCTACGGAGCTCACTTGCCTGATTCGGTGGGGTACTAACCGTTGCTGTAATCCCAGGTTCTGGCAATCTAGCTAAGATAAACTTGTTCTTGCTGTTAGCATTTCATACGAACACATGGAGGAGGGTCCGACTCAGCCATGTCTCTTTTTGTGGTTGCTAACCGTTTTAGTTTAGCTATTTACCTCCCCGGGAGGTGCTAGTGATTGGAATTGTTTAGGGCGACAGATGCTTCAATTTGCGAAGTATAGGGTTGGGGGGAGTTGGGGAGCGAGGGAGAGGGAGGAGACCGTTGTCTCCCAGCAGTTTATTTTTAGCCGCCTACGGGCCGCTGTGTTCTGTTCCTATTGGTAGCAAAATGGCTTTTTCTTCTTCATCAGCTGGCACACACGCCGTTACCTCCTCTACCCATGTCCCGGGGCCCCGGGGTCTGGGTGGGGCTTCATCTCCAGCCTGACACGACCCTTCACACACACCTGCATTATCTAACTCTCCTTTTCATACATGTCTCCCGCCTATAACAGACCCCTCCACATTCTCTCCTGGAATGTAAATGGCCTTCTGGACCGCATCAAACGCACCGCGGTGCTCCGCGCAGCCCACCGCCACATGCCTGCCGCCTTGCTTCTCCAGGAGACGCACCTTCTGGGTTCCTACTGTAATTTCTTAACCCATTACGGGTTCGACCGAGTCTGGCACTCTGGCTTTGCCAGAGGTTCCCGGGGGGTGGCCATTCTCCTTAGACGGGGGCTTCCCTTTACCCTGGTTACCACCAAAACCGATGCACAGGGGACGTATGTAGCCTTGTCAGGACTGATTGAGGGGAATCCAGTGAACCTTCTGTGCACCTATGTCCCCCCAGCGCTCTTGGCACCCATCCTTCGGCGCCTGACGCAGGTGATCTTCCCCAGGGCCTCACGGTCGTCGGGGGAGACTTCAACGCTGTCTTGCAGCCCTCCCAAAACGTGACGGGCGCTCCGTCTGCGCAGTGGTTGGCTTCTGCGAGGAACATTGTGAGATGGACCTCGGCTGTGGGTCTCTGCGACGTCTGGAGGGTATGGCACCCCCAAAGGAAACAATACATACACACGTCGGCGGCTCACCATACCCACTCCCGCATAGATCTTGTCCTAATGCCCCCCACAGATTGCCAACTGGTGTCAGGAGAGGATATCCTCCCTAGAGGAATTTCCGACCACTCCCCCATCTCTCTCCGCATTGGGTCCCCTATTGTGGGCCCTCGGATGGTTTGGCGACTGAACGCTTGGTTCCTGCAAGACTCCACATTGGTGGAATCCCTGGGCCAGGAACTGCGACACTACTTCTCCACCAACACGGGCTCGGTCCCTTCGCAGGGAACGCTCTGGGAGGCAGGTGAGGCGGTGGTTCGAGGGTTGGCCAGGGGACTGGTCCACGCCAAGCGCGCAGACCAGGTCGCCAAACTGGTACAATTGAAATCCCGGGTGGTACAACTGGAACATGCCCATCTGACTAATGGTCCTAGTGACTCCTCTAGGCAACTGGCGCTGGTCCAGGACGAGATTCCGCAGATATCCCTGGAGTCGGGCAAAATGCTCTTGCGCTCCTCGGTGGCAGGTATTTACGGCTGGGGGGACAAAAATGGTAAACCTCTCCATAACCTGGTGTCCTACCCCAGAGCCCACCGGATTATCCCGGAGATCCGGACGGTCGCGAGGACCCGTCAAGTGACGTCGTCAACCATCGCACAAACCTTTGCACACTACTATGCGACCTTATATGCCGCGCGCCCTCCCTGTTCCTCCCTAGCTGGACTATCGGAGGAATCCGGAACCCACTTGCCCTGTCTCTCCCGAGAGGCCGCTGATGCTCTTGGATGGCCTCCTCACCCCGGAAGAAATTCACGGGGCTATCTCCTTGCTGCACTCCGGCAAGACGCCCGGACCCAACGGGTTCCCCCAGGAGTACTACGCAATATTCCGGGACTACCTGGTTCCCCATTTGACTGAACTGTTCCACCAGGTGGTTGAGGAGGGGTCCTTTCCATCTGAATCCGATGTGGCTACCATTGTGGTCATACCATAAACACAGCCGCCCTCCCTAGAATGCTCTGACTACTGCCCAATATCGCTGATTAACACAGAAATCAAAATCTTTGCCACCGCGATAGCTCAGCAACTTCGGCCTTTGCTGCAAGACCTGGTCCACCCCGACCAGTGTGGCTTCATGCCTGCCAGGGGCACCCGCCATTGTATTCGCCGCCTCCACCTGGCGCTGGCCCACCGTCATCGCCTGTCCCCATACCTGGCGTTGCTTCTCGTGGATTTCGAGAAAGCCTTTGACACAGTGGTTTGGGGGTACCTGGGCGATGTCCTGGAGAGGATGGGATTTGGCCTTCCCTTCCGCCGCCTGATCAGGGTTCTTTATCATAGCCCTAGAGCCCGTGTACTCGTTAATGGTGAGCTGTCTGAACCATTCCCGATCCGAAGAGGCACCCGTCAGGGTTGCCCTCTCTCGACACTTTAATTTGCTCTGGTGATGGAGCCTCTGGTGTCGTTAATCCGACAGAACTCCCTTATCCAAGGTTGGGCTTGGGATCTGAGCCAGGTGGATAAAATTGCTCTATATGCGGACGATGTCCTGCTCTACCTGGCGGATCCAGAGCACTCCGGCCCCAGAGCTCTAGAGGCCCTTGCGGCGTTTGAACAGGTCTCAGGGCTTCGTCTCAACCCGACGAAATCAACCCTGGTCCCCCTACACTCCTCCCGGGCGTGTTTTGACTAGCAGGCGTTGATCCCCCTCCGGAGGCAATCCTTGAAATACCTGGGCGTGTGGGTGACCCTTCTCCCAGAACTGGAATGGGCCCTCAATATCGCCCCCCTGGTCGCTCGGATGAAGACCGACCTCAGGAACTGGCAATCCCTCCCCCTTAATCCGCTGGGCAGGAGCGCCCTTTTCAACATGATGATCCTCCCCCGCTTCCTCTACATCCTGCAGAACACCACGGTCCACCTTTCGAGTGGCTGGTTTCGGGAATTGGACAGCACACTGGTTAGAGGAGGCAGACCTGGAAGCAGAGGTCAGCCCAGGACCAGGGTTCAATTCCCGGCTCGGCGGGGTCTTGAGTCCTAAAATGTCCATGGACTCAACAATTCTCGCTCCGGTGCATACTCGATTCACAGATTCACACTCTGCGACTCTGGGCAATAGCTTGCTTAATCTCCACAACGGCCCCTCGCGACGGGATGCCTGGCTTTCAACTTGCGGATACCCTGCCGGGGTTATCTCACAGGGGAATACCAGGACGGGTTCCCTAAGCAAGCGCTTAGAAACCGCTTGGTGATTTGCGCTATATAAATTCCTGTACATTTACACTCACCCAATTCCTGTGGGGAGGTGGGCGTCCGCGAATGTCTCGGTCTCATTGCCGGGTTCCCCCCTTCAATGGAGGCATGGGAGTCACCAATCTCCACCTTTACTATTTGGCCACGAGGCTCATCGTGATCCACGACTGGTTTGCGGGCGGCTGGTCCGACCCAGCTTACTGGGTGGAACTCACTAGCTTACATTTCACACAGCTTCAAGGATTCCTCTACGGTTCCCCGGTGCCACAGGCCTTACCCCCAGTCACTAGGACAGTGCTCTTGGGTTGGCGCGCGGCCCTTAGACGTGTGAGATGGGACCGGAGGCTAACTAGACAAACACCGTTATGGCATGGCGCCTGGCTGAGGGAGGTCTCGTCCGTGGGAGGCTTCCGTCGCTGGGACCTAGTGGGGATTTCGCTCCTCTGGGCTCTGTGGGTGGGGGACCACATGCGCTCCTTCTTGGACCTACAACACAGACATGCCCTCTCCCACTCCCAGTTCTACAAATACTTACAACTCCGCCACGCACTACACACACATCTCCCTGCACCCACCACTCTCCCAGAATTCAACCCTCAGGAAGCGGAAGTAATGATGGGGGACCTGGGACGGGGGGTGTGTCCCGTATATACTGAGCCCTGGTAAACAATTGCCCTACATCCCTGGACCGGCTTAGGGAGCGTTGGGTAGGGTGGGTGGGTCCTTTAGACGACGCAGACTGGTGTGACGCCCTTAAGGCACCCAAAACCCTGACTACATCATCCAAGTTACGCCTGGTCCAACTTTACTATCTCCACGAAGCTTATCTAACCTTCCGAGCTGGCTTGAGACCCTCCTCGGCATGTGCGCCCTGCGCTTCTGCCCCGGCAGACTTCTACCATGTGGTGTGGCTGTGTCCAGCCTTAGAGCCGTTCTGGAAGGGGGTGGAGCGCGAGTTTGCGCAGGCTCTGGGGTGGGAGGTTCCCCATGACCCGAGGCACCTGCTGCTGGGGGTATTCACTGGCCTAAATGGATCTAGGGCTGACAAGCGCTTCCTGGGAACGGCCCTGGCGGTGGCGAAGCGGGACATAGCAGCCAGTTGGTCCCAGGCCACGGCCCCGACGCTGCGGAAATGGAGGAGGGGTGTGGACTGATGTGGGGTGCAGGAGGAGTCCCTCTTTGAAGCCCGGGGTTGCCCAGATTGTTCAGCAAGGTGTGGGGCAAATGGTTCGGCTTGTTGCCTTCTTGAGGGTCCGAGCCTCATTATGCATATACGTAATATGGAAGCAATTGCATCCACTCAGGGGACACTTAATATGCCAGTGTTGTTGCCAAGGTGGGGTAGGTTTTTAACATTGCGATGTGATTCGCTGCCAATGAACTTGATTGTTTCAGAAATTTCAATAAAAATTGATTATATAAAAAAAGACATATATGGTTCCACCAGGTTCAAAGGGGCACAATCTTTGATTATTGATGTGTGCTAAAGATTAAAAAAACTATAGAGCTTGACAAAAGTTCTAACCATTCATCCATTCATACATTCTGATTTTAAATGTGCAGCTGCAATTAACTGCTTTGCTACAGCAGGAATCTTTATGACTGCAAATATTTGTATCCCTTTTCTTCCTACTGTCCACCTCTTGCCACAAATGGATCAGGGTAACTATAATTCAAACAATTTTCAAGGCAGTGTTTTTTCATATAGGTAGAATGTTGATGACAATAGAAGTACATTTAACAATTGCGTCAGTCTTTTTAGGCTGACTTGACATCACAGCTGTCAGCAAGTACTATTTTTTATGATATACAAAGAGTGTGCGTATGGATCATTCACCTGGCATGTTTGGGTCAGCCGCTTCATTCACTGCTCTCAGATTAAATCAATCACAGCTTGGGTCAGCCCAGGAGAGTGTGTGTCTCTCTCAACATGTGATTGGCTATCCGCTGTGTCATTTCACTCCACCACCTAGGAAGTGGTTCAAGTGTAACGGAAGGGGGGGCATGTTATATTTGAAAAATACACTCAACCATAACATATTTTGCCACATTCTGTTTTTTTATCCACTAAATGTTTTATTTAAAAAAAACGCAATATGTTTTTTTCTTATTCTTTTCACTTCAAGGCACATTGGTTCACTTTATGATAAAACAATGAACTGCTGGGAAGTTACACTGTCATTCCTCTAATATTTCCCAGTGTAGGAAGAGTACTTTGGATTCCTTAGCAACCACATTCCACCGTTGGCCACAGGTGATATTGAGCGCCAAGCTGCACGATGCTTCAGCCATTGGGCCACTGATGAAATACTAATGCAGGCGCCCAACAGCTGTGGCAAAGCCAATAGGACAGGCTTGCAAGTGAAATGGTCAGCCAGACCTATTGCTTTTGCCTGTGCTGGCCTATTAATAGCTGAATTTATATTTACGGCAGTCAGATTTAATTGTTTGTGGATAAGCTCACTGGCAGCTTGAGCCATCCATGACAGCAGTGCAAAAGTAGCTTCACATATGTATTATAGTTGGCTTCTATGATTCATGATTAAACTGGCTCTCTTACTGTCCCTAATTTACATTTTGTACAGTGTTTTTTGAAATGCCAATAAAGATCCTTTTTTACAAAAAGTTGGTTTACAAGGGCTAGAGCGTGGGTCTCCAACCTTTTGCTTAATAAGAGCTACTTCTGTTAAACAAAAATAATTGCGAACTACTAATATTATTAGTGTTGTAATAGTCACCGCTGTAGGGAAGTTTACATTTCTGACCCCCATGTCCAAGATTATCAGCAGTAATCCCCTCAGTGCATCAGTAGGGTGCCAGCAGTAATGTAAACATAGCCAATTGGTCTCGATTTGGGACCGTATAAGTGGTTATCCATGCAACAGTTGATGTGGTTGCACCAAGGATATTATACTGCATAACTGAATACTTATAAGGTCCCAAAGGCGAGACCTATTGGCTATGCCAATGCTTGGTTTTTTTTTGCTTTTCAAGGTTGAAATAGAATGTTTCCCACGCTGGTAAGAATGTTATATTGTCCCAACAGTCTCTCAGGAGAAAGAACGCTGAACAATAAAAAGGTGATGTGAGAGTTCTCCAAGGTACACAGTCAGCAGTCTAGTGTTCCATGTTCCATAGAAGGAGGCAGGAAGAGATTGTTAAAGCAAAGTAAAGAGTCAGCAGTCTAGTGTTTCGACTCTTGATTGACGTCGAACGGGAAAGAACAAATCACGTAGAACATTCAAAGCAGAATGATTGTCAGAAATGCTCACAGCCACAATCACAGTCACAAGAGGATCGTGTGTGCATGAAGAATGCTGGAAGCCATTTGAAGGTAAACAGGAGCAGGTGTGGCGGTGGTGCTCTGCATGTGGTCCCAATGAGTGTCGAAGTATTTCAAAGTAAACACAGCGATGCGTGGAAGGTGAACTTTTGTCAGGGAAGGGCAAAGAGTCACAAGGCAGAAACAACAATAAGCATGCAGAGTCAGCGAGCAAACAGAACGAGCAGCAGGTCAAACACTATAATTTCTACCTCCTGTGCTCCAATAGCGGAAAACGAATAATCCCCACTTGAAATGCCACTAGACACTCGATCCTTTCACAGTCAAGATTCAGAAAGCGAACTTTAGAATATATGATAGACTGTGTTCCTCATTTAAAACAAAACTCGTGCTATTACCACTCAGCCAGAGAAGTATTCAAATGATAGCCAAACAGCAAACAGCTCTACATGAACGTACAATTTATAATTTGCAGGATCAAGCTTCCATTTTTCTCCAGGTGTGGTCTCCTTTCCTGGAAGCCACTGTGCATGAGGATCCTGGCCTTACTCCTCCTTCTCCTTTGATTGTTTCTCCTTCTTAATCCTATTCTTTTGAGTCCTTCCTTTCGTATTGCTCAGTTTTATATTTTCTTTCCTTACCTCTTTTTATGTAACTTTGTGTTGTGTTGCTCTGGGATTCTTGCCTATTCTTTCTTTTCTTTTTTCTCTTATTATTTTTTTTTCCCCATTCTTTTTTCCTTTCCTTCATTCTCCTTTCATCTTATATTTATTTTATAATCTTTTTATAATCATTCATCATCATTGCATTTAGGATTATGGAATATACGTTATTTTTATATTCTCATATTTATTATATTTTGTGTAGTACTTTTCTTCATCTGTACTATTTTTTACTTACCAAAGATTTTACTATGTATCATTATTTGCATCTGTACTTCTGTCTTCAAATTTCTAATAAAAAATTTCAACACAAAAGATAGCCAGAGGGTTTTGCAGGTTCCAAACAATAACGAGCATTGGCCACACGGCCATAAAAATAAACGGGCCGCGCGGCCGTGAAAGGGGACGCGTTCTGTGGTGTGGGAAAAGCGGAGCAAGGAAAGGAAGATGGCGGCGCCACGAAAGTGAAAGTAATCGCGGCTGTAAGGGTGCCCGCCAGATGGCGCCTGTGCTCGTAAGCGAGCGCCCGCACGCGTAACTGCTCACTGCTGGCCGGAGAAAGCCTTTTGGTAGCACTTCAAAAAGCCTGTTACTAAATGTCTCGCCATATCAGCGAATGCGCTGGCTCTAGCGAGACCTAAAAAGGCTTTGTCAGTTTGGAATGCCTATACGTAGGTAATACATACATGCCAGCAAAAGCTGCAGTCCCCCTGGCACAAAAGTAATCATATTAAGTCTCACGATTTATCACTCAGAAATTACATTTAAATATATGTGGAAACTGAACCACTTTTCGCCAAGCATCAGCTTAGTTTTTCTCAAAATATACACATTTTCACCTAAAAATAAACAACTGTGTCATACATATGTTAATTTAACCAAGCAAACAGTTCCCATGTAGAAGGTGACGATGCTCGGAGAGCTACTGACACATTCACACAAGCTTCTCGTTGGAGCAGCCTGGGCTAGAAGCATTCTTTTTCATTATATTAGGCAGAGATTCATGTATGTGTAATTAATCTAAACGAGAATCCTTTTCACATGTATGGCCTAGTTATTAACGCCCCACTTTTGCTGATACCGACACAAACCGATATCCAAAATTAATCAGCAATACAAGCAGTGCACAAATTTAAAAAAAACTAATTCTTAGCAGATTTCACCCGATAGTACCTGAAGAAATGTATGTAGGGAAACATTGTAAAATGTTATGTTTTTCATCTTAAAATGGGTGAAAATGTACAGAATTACCTATTCGATCTCCATTCCTATCTTTGAAATTCATAATTATGACGCAATTCCACACGTGTGTATTTAACATCCTCGGGTAATAGGATTCTAATACGTCTGATCTCATCTAAGGCGATTTCATTTTCATTTCATTTCATGAAGCTTTATTCGGTTCAAATAGATGACCATAAAAGCACATACAAAAACAACATGATAAAAATAAAATAATAAATACAGTTAATACATAATTCATAATCATCACATCAGATAAGGTGTAGTTATTTATGCTAAAAAGGCATATCTAATCAATTAACCAGAAAAACAATTATAGGCGATTTCAAAATATACCCCGAGTGGAATTTTCAAGTGCAGCAACACAAACTAAAGCAACTTAAAGTTGATTAAAACTTTATGAGCAAATAAAACCATCCAAAAGTTGGCCAGCCCATTTTTATTACCTCGGTGTGCTCAGAGTCCAGACAAGGTGATACACAACACATTGACAACGCAGGGTGTGACCTGGGCAAATGAACAGGGCAGGTTTAATTTGTGGCTTGGCATTCCCTGAGCCCTTTCTGCGGCATCCGGGTTTGGTGCAATCGGCACATTATGTGGCGAAAGCAGTAAATCTATATTTAAGCACAAAATGCTCCAGCCACAGAATTGCAACAATTCAATGATCATCATAGCTGCCCACTGTTTAATCAATAATTTATTCAAGAAATGTACACCATACTATGCGGATACCAACTACGTATCATCCTTCTCTCTCGCTCCCTGTTTCTCTTTCTCTCTCTATAGATATATGTATGTAAATATACATTCACAGAAAAATCCAACGGTTACAGTGGGGTTATACGTGAGGAATGCAGTAAGATTTTAACTTCCGTTGGAAAAAACCTCAAGAGTTGACTGAAAGGCATGGGAAATCAAAGCATTCATAGCAACACGTATCACATTTCAAATGACATAATTTTGAGAACACAGTGCATGGTAGAGTGGCGAGAGTGGAGCGGCATAGAGTGGAGTGCCGTATGGACGTAGATTACATTTTTCAGGAATGTAATAGATGGTGTGCAGATTAACGTCAGACTGCGTAAGGAGGAGCAGACATAGTAATTTGAATGTGAGGCGTAAATAATACAAGTAGATTTACGTTGTAAGTATAACTTTAGAATTTCTAATGTATGTATAGTTTAACTTGTTTTTTATAGAGAATACAAATCATTTCATCATTTCCCTAACTATAATTTATCTTTAACCTTTGTTTTTTCATTATATATATATATATATATATATATATATATATATATATATATATATATATATATATATATATATATATATATATATATCCAAAGAGCTGCTGACACAAAATCATTTCATCATTTCCCTAACTATAATTTATCTTTAACCTTTGTTTTTTCATTATATATATATATATATATATATATATATATATATATATATATATATATATATATATATATATATATATATATATATATATATATATTCCAGCCAAACAGATCGCTGTAGAACCTTACCACTTGACAAAGGCGGGCCTCGGATGGGATAGCGAATCCCAATATCATCCAACCAAACACTCTTCTCCAGTCAGGAAAAAGAAATCCGGGCCACTTGAAAGTGCAAAAGCGTATTTATTCAAGGCTTTCTCGACGCGTTTCGCAGTAGATCTGCTTTTTCACGAGACCGAAACCAACCAGGAAGTGCAAGTTATATACAATCACATGGTACAGTCACATGGTGTTCAAATTATATACATGGAAGACAGACTACCTGTAAATACACGGGCTGTGTCCAATGTAAACAAAACCTCGTTGTGCAATGCAATAGACATAATAACCAAAAATTACGGTGCAAAAGATAAGAGTTACAAAAGTTCTCATAAACCCCCGATGACCTTCTATATTGCCAAGGTTCTGGGTACCATGTTGGCAAAAAAGAAGAGTGTTTGGTTGGATATATATATATATATATATATATATATATATATATATATATATATTTAGATATACACGCACATATATGCTGAGTTATGTATAAAAAATCTATACTTCTCTTTCCATATTTTGTCATTTAATATTGTGGCCAGTGAAGTCGTAGTCGTTGCCATCGAGAATCCGGCCTCGCTATTCCAGGGACACAGCTGTACCAGTCACTATGAGCTAAAGGTCCTGGTCAAAGACCAGAACTGGGGTCCGTGGTGAACCCTCACACTGTGGTTATATTCCAATGGTGCACTTATTAAATTGCTTATTTTTCATCACTCATTTTTATGGAACTTTGTTTTCCATCTTCCTCTTATTTAGATCTGTGTTTGGTTTCCGAAATGCTTGCGGTTTTATGTGTAAGAGACATGTTCCCTTTCAATCATCTCTCAGCCACACGACTTGCTCTCGAGTGCCACAGGGGATTGCAACACTCAGCCACATTGGGTTTTATAGGTCGACCCACAGATGTTTACAAATTAGATCTGAACAGGGAAAAACCCTTTCAGCTCCGAAGGGCAGAGAGCTCCCTTCACAGTTGAAGGGGATATGGGGGGGGGGGGGGGGGGGGGGGGGGGGGGGGGGTCGGTACGTCCTCCCGAATACATATGCGTTAAACTTACAAGTATCCCAACTAGTGTCTCAGGTGTGACCACTTATAGACTGAGAAAGAGAAGAAGGGAGGATGGTTACCGAGGTTTCCACCATAGCTCCGCACTGAAGGAATTTTATATATATAAGGATATAAAAACATAATTGTTATACCCTTTGTGTCAAAATACTTTATTCGATAATTCAATATCATAAAAGACAATGATGAACAAAATACAATCAATTACACACACATATTTTAAATATATTACAAAATACAGCCAAATTTAAAAACATAAAAAATTCAAAAAACATTAAAAATGATCAGTTCACAGAGAGGTAACTCTTATGATAAGTCACTTATTTTAAAAAGACAATATGTACAAAAAAGTGCATTTTTTATATGAGTACATTTAAGCACGAAGTTTCATTATCTTATTTCTCTCCCTCGCTGCCCCTACCAAAAAACTAGCGACATGAGAAATAACCCTCGGGCTGTCTAGTAATTGCAGGTATAGGAGTGCGGGCCTCACTTGAATGAAGCCTGCCTCCCTAAGGATAGGCACAAGAAACTTCCTCCTTGCGGCTAAATAATGGCCACAGAACATTTCAAAATGCATAGTGTCCTGCATTGAAAAATTATCGCAGGAACACGGCGGTGCCTGATCAGGAGTATTCCATTCCGTGAGTTGACCCAATGTTAGATAAATCAAATTAAAACGAAAACACGTTAAAAGAAACCTATGATAAGGTCAATTCACAAAAACCAAGTAAAGTTCAGGGGGATTAGCAACCATAATAAAAGATCTAACAGTGCTTTTTCTGAGCTCCCTTTCCTCCCTTTCCAGAGACAGCATCTGTAACATATTCTCCTTCGTAAATGCTATGTCCCTACGAATTATACTTTCCGGGGAGTGAAATAGCTCAGGTCTTCCAATTTTCTGAAAACCCTGTTTGACGTAGGACAACCACTTAATTTTATTTTGGTTGTCTAAACTAAGACAATCCTTAAGAATGGCATGATTCAGGGAGAGTTCATCATTCAACCAAGTCTTCAGCCAAGTTATTAATGGGGCTACCTTCAACGTATCTGTGATAAAACCAACACCCAACTCTGAATACACTGAAAATGAAGGGGTTGACTGCGGCACCGACAAAATTGATCTCATAAATTTGTTTTCGGTGATTTGCAGGCAGTCCGTGGTACTATATCCTTCAAGAGAACGACGACCCACCACCACCAGCAACAGGCCGCCCGCAGAAGCTGGAACAAGATCACAGCAGACCAGCTCGCCACCTCCCTGAGCCAGCACCCCCCTGCCAGCTCAGCGAACCCCAGCCAGGCCGCCAACAACCTCACACAGTGGATCAGCAACTGCGCGGACGAACTCGCCCCGCTGAGGACCCCGCCCAGCAGACCCGACAGCAAGAAAGCCCCATGGTTCACCGACGAACTCAAGAGCTCCAAGAAGAACTGCCGAGCCCTCGAGAAAGTCTGGAGAAGGGACCCTACACCGGACAACAGGACCACCTTCAAGCTGGCCACCCGGAAGCACCACCAGCTGATCCGAGCCGCCAAGAAAACTGCTTTCAAGGACCGGCTGGACAACAATGCACACAACTGCAAGGAACTCGTCAATATCGTGAAAGAGCTCTCCAACCCCAGCGCAGGAAACAACAACATCACCCCATCGCAAGACCTCTGCAACTCCCTCGCCTCATACTTCCACAACAAGATCGCGGACATACACAACAGCTTCAACAACCAACCAACGCACACCAAGACCGAACAACCACCCCTCACCACCACCCTCCACGCCTGGACTCCGATCAGCACCGAAGACACCATCCGCACGATGAACTCCATCCACTCCGGATCACCGACCGACCCCTGCCCTCATCACGTCTTCAACAAGGCTGACGCTGTCATCGCACCCCACCTGCGAGACATCATCAACACATCCTTCGACACCGCCACCTTCCCTGAGAGCTGGAAGCACGCTGAACTCAGCGCGCTACTCAAGAAACCCACAGCGGACCCCACCGAACTCAAGAACTACCGCCCCATCTCGCTCCTCCCGTTTCCAGCCAAAGTCATCGAGAAGACCGTCAACAAGCAGATGGCCGCCTTCCTCGAGACGAATGGATCCCTCGACCCCTCACAGTCCGGCTTCCGAGCCAATCACAGCACCGAGACCGCCCTCATCGCCGCCACCGATGACATTCGAGCCCTGATGGACAACGGAGAAACAGCGGCCCTCATCCTCCTAGACCTCTCCGCAGCATTCGACACTGTCTGCCACCGCACCCTAGTACAGCGCCTCAGCAACGTCGGAATCCAGGACAAGGCGCTGGAATGGATCATCTCCTTCCTCGACGGAAGAACACAGAGAGTCCGTCTACCACCGTACAAGTCAGAGGCCACCGATGTCATCTGCGGCGTCCCTCAAGGATCCTCTCTGAGCCCCACCCTCTTCAACGTCTACATGAGCCCCCTCGCGGCCATCGCACGGCAACACAACCTCAACATAATCTCCTACGCCGACGACACCCAGCTGATCCTCTCCCTGACCAACGACCCCGCCGCCGCCAGAGCCAACCTACACGAAGGGATGAAAGACGTAGTCGAGTGGATGACGACCAGCCGCCTGAAGCTGAACTCGGACAAGACGGAGGTCCTCATCCTGGGCTCCTCACCCTCCGCCTGGGACGACTCCTGGTGGCCTCCCGCCCTGGGCACCGCACCCAAACCGACAGACCATGCACGCAACCTGGGCTTCATCCTGGACTCCTCCCTCTCCATGACCAGGCAAGTCAACGCCGTCTCCTCGGCGTGCTTCAACATCCTACGCATGCTACGGAAGATCTTCTGGTGGATCCCCACCGAGACCAGGAGGACCGTCACCCAGGCCCTCGTCACCAGCCGACTGGACTACGGCAACGCCCTCTACGCCGGTACCACCGCCAAGCTCCAGAAGAGACTCCAGCGGATCCAGAACGCCTCAGCCAGACTCATCCTCGACATCCCACGAACCAGCCACATCTCCGGACATCTGAGAGACCTGCACTGGCTCCCCGTCAACAAAAGAATCACCTTCCGCCTCCTCACCCACGCACACAAAGCCCTACACGACCAAGGCCCGAGCTACCTCAACAGCCGAGTCAACTTCAACGCTCCCAAACGCCACCTCCGATCAGCCAACCTCGCCCTCGCCGCCGTCCCCCGCATCCGAAGAGCGACTACAGGAGGAAGGTCCTTCTCCTACCTGGCCGCCAAGACCTGGAACTCCCTCCCGACCGACCTGCGCCTGACCCAAGACCACCTCTCCTTCAGGAAGAAGCTGAAGACATGGCTGTTCGAGCAGTAGCGGCACCCCCCCACCCCCAGCGCCTTGAGACCCTACGGGTATGTAGTGCGTTCTATAAATGTCACTGATTGATTGATTGATTAGTGGGCAGCCATACGTGGCAACTGCCAAAATCTTTGCTTTGTAGATGTTTAACAGAGCTGATATGGGCCTAGCCCCAAGTTTTTTGCTAAAAGACATGACTGCCATAGAGGTTCTAGCAAAAGCAATATTTCTTGCTTTAATCTGTGGGCCCCATTTCCCCCTCTCCTCGAAGATAATACCCAAGTACGGAAAGGTGGGGACTCTACTCAGTTCCTCATTACAACAGAAAAAAGTTTTTATATTTTTCTTTCGAGAAACTCTCCCAGCTATCATCATTTGTGATTTTTTTACATACATATACCCTTTGTGATTATATGTGGTAAATGATATGCCGATTCACGGCCTAATAGCGCTATCGTTCATATTTTAACGGTACGTTTACTGTTTTGTAATATACACTTTAAGATGGCGTCCACAATTCACTAGGGGGTTTAGTCCCTTTTTGATTGCTACTGAATAATGAAAACTTTATTAGCCTGTCACGCGTGTGGTGCCGTGAACACCGATGAAGGCTTGTAGCCGAAACGCGTCGGTTTGCTTTACATTAAAGAAGCCTGCTGAAAATGCCCCTCCAGAGTCCAGTTTTTCTTCCTGAAATATGAGGAATTTGAGCGTTATATATATATATATATCCCTCACACACTCTAGTAGTGGCATGCTTCATCATTGGGTTCGCCCTGACTCGTAAAGGTCAGGGTGGGCTCAACAGTGTTCCAGGGAGCTCTTACAAAGAATAATGACCAGGGGGCTTAAATAAAGATTACAAATCCATCAACTTGTCCAAGGTATCCCTTTATTGGTGGAGAAGATGGGGAAGGTTAAAAGTCATATATTAGTGGGTATTGAGGATTTAATGGTCCGGGGCTTACATCAGGGTAATATAATGATACCTCCCTGGGTTGTGCAGTGGACAATGTTATCCTCTACAAGCAACTAAGCAAGACGGGAGACGCAAAATGAAATAGGCGAAAAGCCGAGGTAGGACTCTTGAGGAAAGTGTGACTAAGGGACACCCACTCCCGTGATATATATCACCTTAACCCCAACAGGATAACTTGAGGGAAAGTATATCTATTGCCCCAGCATACACAATTTAGCATGCTCAACCGCTTGTTTATTGTATTGTATTGTATTGGCACTTGTATAGCGCATGGCTACCCGGGGGCATCCCAGCGCTGTAAACGTCGCTATGGCCGCAGATCTTTTAGGGGCAGAGCCAGGTCTATGTGACACATTAATCTGCCCTGGGGTCTCTATGTGCACACCCATCTGCACAGAATCCCTTTGTGAGACACTCACCTGCCCAGGGCCCCTGTGTGTACACTTAGCTGCCCAGGAGAGGCACTCACCTGCCATTTGTGTGGCATCCTCTGACTAAAGGCCCTGGGTGTGTGGCACGCGCCTGTCTAGTAGCCTTGTGTGTGGCACTCACCTGCACACACAGTCTCTGTGCACACTCACCTGCACACACGGTCTCTATGTGCACACCACTCACCTGCACACACGGTCTCTATGTGCACACCACTCACCTGCACATACGGTCTCCATGTGCACACCACTCACCTGCACATACGGTCTCCATGTGCACACCACTCACCTGAACACACGGTCTCCATGTGCACACCACTCACCTGCACACACAGTCTCTATGTGCACACTCACCTGCACACACGGTCTCTATGTGCACACTCACCTGCGCACACGGTCTCTATGTGCACACTCACCTGCGCACACGGTCTCTATGTGCACACTCACCTGCACACACGGTCTCTATGTGCACACCACTCACCTGCACACACGGTCACGGTCTCTATGTGCACACCACTCACCTGCACACACGGTCTCTATGTGCACACCACTCACCTGCACACACGGTCTCTATGTGCACACTCACCTGCGCACACGGTCTCTATGTGCACACCACTCACCTGCGCACACGGTCTCTATGTGCACACTCACCTGCGCACAAGGTCTCTATGTGCACACTCACCTGCACACACGGTCTCTATGTGCACACTCACCTGCACACACGGTCTCTATGTGCACACCACTCACCTGCACACATGGTCTCTATGTGCACACTCACCTGCACACACGGTCTCTATGTGCACACTCACCTGCGCACACGGTCTCTATGTGCACGCTCACCTGCACACACGGTCTCTATGTGCACACCACTCACCTGCACACACGGTCTCTATGTGCACACTCACCTGCACACGGTGTCTATGTGCACACCACTCACCTGCACACACGGTCTCTATGTGCACACTCACCTGCACACGGTGTCTATGTGCACACCACTCACCTGCACACACGGTCTCTATGTGCACACCACTCACCTGCACACATGGTCTCTATGTGCACAGTGCACACTCACCTGCGCACACGGTCTCTATGTGCACGCTCACCTGCACACACGGTCTCTATGTGCACACCCCTCACCTGCACACACGGTCTCTATGTGCACACCACTCACCTGCACACATGGTCTCTATGTGCACAGTGCACACTCACCTGTGCACACGGTCTCTATGTGCACGCTCACCTGCACACACGGTCTCTATGTGCACACCACTCACCTGCACACACGGTCTCTATGTGCACACTCAACCGCCCAGAGTCCCTGTGTGCACCTGCCCACGTGAGGCACTCACCTGCCCCGTAAGGCACTCGCCTGCCATATGTGTGGCATCCTCTGACTGGAGGCCGTGTGTGTGTGTGTCTCTGTCTGTCAGTCTGTCCGTCTGTCCGTCTGTCCGTCTGTCTGTCTGTCCGCCTGTCTGTCGAAGAGCCTTGCTTGCTTGCTTGTGGCACTCACCTGCCCGGGAGCGCTCTTCCAGGTGCCCAGTCCGATCAGCGGCATCTTCTGCCCGGTGTGCAGGGTTGCGCAGTCCGCCATGATGCCCACCTAGAGTCGAAGACAAGCACAGAGTCACCCGGCGCAGCAGCAACTCGTCCCCCAGGGCAGGAAACAGGAAGGATGAGGCTCGAAGCCTTCCCGGTCACCCCTGCTATCAGCCTTCCTATCCTCCCGAATCCAGCTCTGCAATACCACTTCCTGCCCACCTCCCACCCCTGCATGCTTTTCACCAGCCCACCCTCCCCACCCGCCCACCTGCTCTTCCCCGAGCCCTCTTTCTAAAGCACAGCTCAGTTCTGGGTAACTAGTTACCATGAGTGATCTCGGCACCAGGAGTAAGGAAGCTGGCCGGTTTTTGTATATACACTGAATTAACCACTAGTGATCAAAGAATACTCCCGTAAAGGGCCTTCCTTGTGGTATCTGCCTACGTCACAAGACTCCCACAATGGCATAGAAATAAAAAAAAACACTGTCTTCACACAGGAACCCTTGCATGTGCCCCCGTCTTTCTTGTCATGAAACACATTACAATGGGCCTTAGAATCCCAAGACACGTCACCTTTGCATATAATCCTCTATTACCCTCTTGGTTATCTCTGTTATACAGCTGTGGGTGACAGCACAGCACGTGGCACAAGACCCTGCACCCCCCCCCCACCCCCTGTCAAGAATGGATGTCTGCGCTTCCTGGGACCCTCGGGGGCTGATACAAGGCCCGCCCTGAACGCAGCGGATAGTCCCTAGGCTGGAACTCTCCCGCGTGGATCTCCTTGTGGCCCTTTACACTTGGTTCCCCAGCCCTGCGTGGCCTTAACTAGGACAAGCATTGGCAAAGCCAATAGGTCTTGCCTATGTAAGAGATATTGACCTTGCCAATTTGTTTTCGCCATGGTGCCCACCAGCATGGAGGCTGTTCATCATAGCTACTTTTAGTACAGTAAAGAAGAGTGGCGTGGAATGTCGTAAAGTGGAGTAGAGTGGAGTGTTATGGAGGAATATGTGAAATTTTTCCGCAAACAAATATCCCGCATACCATCACTCCGCAATTATTATTCCGCAAAGAGAAACACCCCGCAAATTATCACAACGCAAACTTTTACAACGACTATGCCTTTACCACGCATGCCATTACAACACAAAGGCATGCATGTTAAAGGTATGCTCATTGTAAAAGTTTTAAAGGTAAGTGTGAGTACCCTACCCTACCCTACACCCTAATGTAGTACCCCTGCACAACCCACCCTCGACACAGTCCTTTTCCTACAATAACACTACCCAGCAAAAAACCCCAACACTACCATAAACTACTTTTCTTCCCTACACAAACACTACAACACTACCTTAATACACTACCCCTACACAAGCCTACACTACACAAACACCACATCACTACCCTACACTATACAAACACTACCCAAAACCCTAACACACTACCCTACACTACAACAACTAGTGTCCTAGAGTGTCGTATAGTAGTGTGAACGGGGTGGAGTGGTATAGAGAGTTTTGAGAGGAGCAGAGTGTTGTAGAGTAGAGTGGTGAAAAGCAGAGTAGATTGTCGTAGAGTGGAGCGGTGTTGAGTAGTGTAAGAGGGTGGAATGGCATAGTGTCGAGAAGAGTGTTGCAGAGTCAAGTGGTGTAGAGGGAAGTGGCATAGAGTGGAGTGATAGGTCGTAGAATAAAGAGGAGTAGAGTGGCATAGAGAGAGTTGTGTAGAGCATCACAGAGTGGAGTAGTGTTGTAGAGTGGCATAGAGTGTTGTAGAATGGAGCCGAGTGTCATAGAATGGAGTATTATAGAGTGGAGTGGCCTAGAGTGAAGTGGTGTAAAGTACTGTTGGGGAAGAATTGATTGGAGTAGAGTGCACTGGCGTAAAATGCACTGGTTTTGAGTAAAGTGATGTACAGTGCATTGACATAGAGTGCAATGCAGTAGAGTGCAGAGGCGTAGAGTAGATTGTTTCAGAGTAGAGGAAGTGGCGGAGGGTGGAGTGGTTCAGGGTAGAGTGGAGAAGTGCAGGGCAGAGGTGTAGAGTAGAGTGGCGCAGACTGCAGTGGTGTACAGTGAGATGCAGTGGTGTGCAGTGGTGTAGAATAGATTAGAAGGGGTGTGGAGTGATGCAAAGTGTAGTGGCATATAGTGCAGTAGAGTGACGAAGAGTCGAGTGGTACAGAGTAGAGTGCAGTGGTGCAGAGTAGAGTGGTGCAGAGATCAGTGGCGTAGCATACAGTGGTGCAGAGTAGAATAAAAAGGAGTAGAGTGCAGTGACGTAGAGCACAATGGTGTAGAGTGGCGTAGAATGCAGTGGCATGGTCTGCAGTGGTTCAGAGTAGAGTGGTATGGAGTTCAGTGTTGGAGAGTGTAGTTTTGCAGAGTATAATGACATATAGCAGTGCACAGTAGAGCGGCGCAGAGTAGGTTGGTGCAAAGAATAGTGGCGTAGAGTACAGTGGTACAGAGTATAATAGAGTGGCGTAGAGTGTAGTGAGAGAGCGCGATAGTGAAGCATATAGTGGCGGAGAATGAAGTGGTGCAGAGTAGAGTGGCATTGAGATCAGTGGCCGAGAGTGCAGTCTTGCACAGTACAGTGGCGTAGAGTATACAGTGGCATGGAGTGGAGAGGTGCAGAGTAGAGTGGGTCAGATTACAGTGGTGCAGAGTAGACCAGAGTGGTGTAGTGTGCAGTAGTGTAGTATTGCAGAGTAGAGTATAGTGGCAAAGAGTGCAGTGGTGCAGAGTAGACCAGAGTGGTGTAGAGTAAAGTATAGTGGCAAAGAAAGAGTGCAGTGGTGCAGAGTAGTTGGCGTAGAGTACATTGGTACTCAGTAAAGTGGTGTTGAGTGCATTGGTGTAGAGTGCATTGGTTTAGAGTAGAAGGCAGTGGCGCTGAGTACAGTAGTGCAGAGCAGAGTTGTGCAGCGTAGTGTGCAGTGGCGTACGGTGGTGCACAGTGCAGTGGTGTAAGTACATTGTTTCAGAGTGGAGTGACGTGGCGTAGAATAGAGTGGTGCTGGGTAGAGAAGAGTGGCTTAAAGTAAGTGGAATGTTGCAGTGTGGAATAGAGCTGAGTGGAGTGCAGTGGCATAGAGTAGCTTGTTTCAGAGTAGAATGAAGTGGGTTAGACTGGCGTGGTGCAAGACAGAGTGCAGTGACATAGAGTAGTGGCGTAAAGTGCAGTGGTAAGGAGTGGAGTGACATAGAGTGGAGAGGCCTGGACTGGACTGGTGTATAGAGAAGCACGAAGAATGCAGTGATGCATAGTAGAGTGGGGTTGAGTTCACTGGGAATAGAGTGCAGTGGTATACAGTAGAGAGGTATACAGTAAAGTGGCGTAGAGTCTCACACCAGACATCAGCAGTGCTAAAGCGGGCCCTTGCGGTAGGCCCGATATTGTTTTAGTGGAACATATTTACCTATTCCATTGTTGACAACACAAACATCCACCAGAACACTTTTGACATAAGCAGGATGTTTAACCCCATCACTGCGGGGGTAATTCCCGCACGGCGCGGGTGGAGGGGGGCGGGGGAGGGGTGGTCCGCGGCGCCGCTGTGCTCATGACGAGCCCAGCTCGTCATGACTCACAGTGGAGCTGTGCTCTTGACGAGCTGGGCTCGTCACAGACCCGCCCACTGATTAATTCTCCCGCACAGGCGGGGAATTAACCACGCGTGGGAGGGCCGCGGCCGCTATGACGAGCTCAGCTCCACTGTGATTCATGATGAGCTGAGCTCGTCATGAGCACGGAAGGCGTTAAGGCCATTGAACAAAAAAATTATTGGGGTTCCGGACTCCTGCTTGTAGTTTTCAGGAAAGCAGCAATCTGTGTTCTCTAGGTTTTTATGACACAGTGCTACTGCACCTGTTGCACATATTGAGGATATTGCTAATTAAATGTAGTTGTGTAGACACCTGTTGACTTGCCAATGCGGGTTATTATTAGAAGGGTTTGGTACTTGGACTTGCTGACTGTAAACTGAAAGCTCGTTAGACGTTCACTAGAGGGTCATATTAAGCAAAAGCAACCAGCGCCTTGGTAGAAGAACCTCAACATGAACATTTATTTAGCACCGCCATAGAATGTCCGTGCACATCCTCCCGGCAGGCCTGTTTTACGGCTTAAGTAACAGCCTCTTAAATTGGAGCATAGGTGGGGCACGAGCGAGCTCCATGGGGACGAGCGCGCTCCATGGAAAGAGTAATCTGCATTCCTCTTGCTTTCCTATAAATGCTGTCACTTTCAAGTCACAGAAAGAAAAGTAAACACCGAGCTCCCTCAGACGGAGCCTGACATTTGACCTTTGTTCTAAAATGCACAGCAAATGGGACAAGATAAAAACCGGATATAAAGGGTTGTTTACATAAAGTGAGATCTCAGAAGGATAGAGTAAACGAGGTTTGGGCAACAGAAGGGACAGACTCAAGCTGGACAGCCTAATGCAAATAGAACCAGCAGAAAGAAAGCATGGAAATGTGAGTTACAAACCACAAAGCCAATGGTAAGCAATGGGCCTAATGCATTCCCAGGGAAGTTTTCTGAACGACTGCAAGATGTTTTCAGCAAACCAGGCAGCTGTGCTGTCTTGAAGGCTTCGACCTACAAAATGGAGGACCTTCCGAAAATTACTCCGGGACCTTCTTGTGGTCCCAGGAAACACTATCTACTCATCCTGGAGATGGTGGTTTATTGTCTAAGCTGCTGCATTTGAAGCAGGGATCTGGGTTCGAATCACAGCCTCAGCATTTGACTAAAAGTCGCATATTTCTGGCAAAATCCCTAAATCTACTCGTTCAAGAAAATGTAAATTTATGGAAAGTAGTAATTCAAATATACAAATGCACAATTCACTGATTTGCGGCTGCTAGCAGTTTATTAGCCCCCTGTCTGGGGTGTCTCTCCGAAGTGATCTACTGAAATCCTTGTAGCGATAACCTTCCCAGTGGAGGTCCTTTTGGTCAGACAAGACACATGCAAGAGTCAGAGCTGACAGCGCTCAAAGCTTGTATCTCAGGGTCTGAGGGAATTCCAGTGCTTTCTTGAGCTGGTGGTTGCAGTTGGCGCCCAACGGCACTGAGTTTTGTGGGACGGTACTTACTTTTCCTCAGCAAACTATGACCCACAGCAACCGAGACAAAAAAACACTAAAGCAGAAGAGGAGAAAGATGGAAAAACAGTGCCAAAGGTAGAAATCAGGAATGAAAAAGAACCTGAAGGAGTCCATAAAAGAGACTTAGTGATGGCTTAACCTCTTCTGTGCTGGTGACGAGCTCAGCTCGTCATGAGGCACAGTGCAGCTGCACTCATGACGAGCGAGCTCGTCACGGCCGCTGGAACGGTGCTCGCGGGGATAATTACCCCGCTGTGCTGAACGTTCTAAAAACGGGTGTGGTTGTGACGAGCTCTGCTTGTCATGAGTGCAGCTGCACTGTGCCTCCTGACGAGCCGAGCTCGTCACCAGCACAGCGGCGCCGCGAGCGACTCCTCCCCCCGCACAGCGAGGAGAAAACACCCCGCAGCGAAGGGGTTAAACAGGCATGAGGTGGAATTAAGACGACACAGCCTTGGAATTCGGCACCCTAACCTTTGACAGAACTGGCCATGAGTTTCTGAGCAAAACTTTGGGCCAAGCACTTATTGTTTAACAAATTACGCACTCTACTTCGAAGTCTGTTTTAGAGCACTGATTGCCTCAGTCTCTTCTACACCTGACTGAATTCTCAGATTTACATAACTTCATGAGACAATAATCCAGTCATTATGCACATTGCGTCATGCACCTGAACCAATCACTTATCAAGTAGAATTCACAAGCACGACCCAATCACGCATGGAATCACCACCTGGTGTCCAATCAATAGTCCCTCCTCAGTGTTTCTTACCCCAACCAGCTGGCATGTGGCTCAACATGGCACGTAACAAAATCCACTCGCAGTTTCTAGTACTGTGTAGGAACGAGGTTGCACTTTCATTTTGCCCTACAACAGCTTTGATGATTCACAGCCAGCCCCCAAGGTCCTCAAGATGGTGTCCAGGTGCCCACAGCTGCACAGGGAACCAGTTCCCTCACAATCACTCAAATAGTGGCTCACTCTTCTTTTCACCCTCCTGTCTTGTCAGAGCTTTCTGCTCACTCTTTCAATACATATCCCACCTTTCCGCTATCCCTTTCTTTATACCTCTGTCCACTCTGCCATTGCGTTCCTCTCCATCTCCCACCTTCTTTACGAACACCCTCCCATAAACCTCCAACTTTCGACTTGCCTTATACTAACTTGCTTTCCACATCCTCACATATTTCTAATAACCGTGTGACCCATTGCAAAATACGAGCATATTGGAGATAAAGGAGATACATCTTGGCAGGAGGGACACCCATAGAAACAAGCATTGAAAATGCAATAGGTCTCGCCTTTTATTAAGTTAAAGCCATTTGCTTTGCTATACAATACCATTAGCAAAGCAAATGGCTTTAACTTAATCAAAGGCGAGATCTATTGCATTTTCAATGCTTGTTATGTCGAGCGCCTCAATGCCGCCTCAGATTGTAGTTCTTACTAGGGTAATTAAGGCCCCTTGCATTCCATCTTAATATTAAGCGGCTTCCTTGAGTGGGTCCGTTGGCCATAACCTATCCTGTAAAATGGCATAAAAATGTACCCTCTCACTCTCCCTGCCAAACCTCCGCCCACATTCTGACCATGCGCAGTCTTTTCCAGCAACAAAAGTCCACAAAAACTACAAGAATTGTAATATTTAAAAAACACAGCATTCAATATTTTTCTTCTTTCGCTGACAGGATGCACTATCCCCGATGAAAGGGAACTATGCCTTAGTATGTGGAGTACCTGGAAGCTACCAAAGTTACTTTATTTTCATATGGCATCCACTCACCAAACACCCAAGTACTGAGCATAAAAGATGGTGCTTAGTTTTACCCACCTCATTGCTGTTCAAGTTATCATCCTCAGAACAGTGAGGGGGTGAATCATACAAAAAGGAATTTCAAACTGTTGTAAGCTGCCAATTTTCACCGTGTACTTGCAACTAGTCCCGCCCTTTTAGTAAAGAGCATATTGTATTCTGAGACTTTAAAGTTTCAGAAGATGTACATACATAGCATTGTAGGCTAATAATTCAGGACTAAGTGAAGGTATCGCAATTGACCTTGGGACTGATTGACCATATGACTTTGACATAACTGATGCACACAGATCTTTGCAATGGATGCATTAACCCATCAAGCTGCCTTGACAACAACGAGTAAGAAGAAAAAGAAACACTCCTCGGTCTGAAAATCAACAAGTCTCGATATCTTTAGATTTACCTACAGACTCACACTGTTCACTCCAAGGGTGACAAGAGGAATCTAGTCCTCAGCTTTTATGTAACCAATCAGCGCAGACTGCAGCCGGTGTTCTTACTGGATCACCTCAGTAGAACCAATTGTACCAAATATCTTATGACAATGTTTTTTTTTTTTAGAAAGGTCACCCTTTATGCAAAGTAGGAATTGCTATACCATATTTAGTTACACATTATAAATAGCACCGTGAACGTGCTTTACAATGGGAAGCCTTACGTGGGAGAAACATTCATTATACATATTTTTCCTCTAGGAATTGCGAAACATGTCGATGAAAAAAAATCATGCACTCCGCGATGTTATACATCTTTAAATACTTTTTTTATGCTATTTTACAATGTTACGTGTGATTCAATCTCATGAAAACATTGCGTTCCCGGCACTCTCTTTTAATACGGTTTTTAAAAATATAAATCTTTATCAGTAGCATCAGTAAATTAGTTAAAATAGAAACGACCCAAGATCAAAACGTCTACAAAGCACATGATAACAATATTCACGGACGCACAGTGCAGCAGGTGCAGTAGCACTAGGGCCCAGGGGTCTGAAGGCTCTAGTACATCCTAGTTGGTGTTTTCTTTCACTAACTAGTCTCTTCTGAAGATCTGACTGTACTATGGTCTCAACAGGGCGGCGACCTAGGCTACGAGGCTTTACTCCGACTTGAAGACACACAAGGCTCCGATAAGGTAGGTTGTGAACAGATACACCCATCGCTGCTTCCAAAAGTGAGCGCCGTTAAAAACAAGCATTGGCATAGCCAATAGGTCTCGCCTTTGGGACCTTATAAGTATTTAGTTATGCAGCACAATATCCTTGGTGCAACAACATCAACTGTTGCATGGCTAAACACTTATACTGATATGCACATGTTTTTAGGATGTCCAAAGTTACACTGGTTCTGGGGGTCGGTTATTGAAGGTATTAAAGCCATGTTCGGTTTAGATATACAGGTGAGCATAATGTTAGTATTTTTTGGAATTTTTTCGAATTATGATCTGTTTCCCCGAGATACAAGTAAGTTGTCTCTCTATCTAATTTTGCTTGCCCGTAGAGAAAATTGTAAACATTGGATTAGGAGCGACCCTCCAACATTTTTGGATTGGGTAAATTCGATTAAATATTCAGTAAAATTTGATAGGGCTACTTGGAAGAGGAAAAAAGATTTGCTTGCCATGTATGGGTTGGCTTGATAATTTGTGACGCTAGAAAACCATCAGTCCTATGATTATGCCTTTGCACAGTCTTACTTACCACTCAGGTCAGTTCCTGGGGCCATCCAGTAAGAAGATTTGAAATGACCATGTACGAAAGGCATGTGGAAAGTGCATCCATTAAGATCAGAGCCTCCCTGCTACGGGCGCTAATCACCGAACGGGGGCCCGCAGAGCGAACAAACTCTGGGTAC
Organism: Lissotriton vulgaris; assembly: GCF_964263255.1. Taxonomy (NCBI): domain Eukaryota; kingdom Metazoa; phylum Chordata; class Amphibia; order Caudata; family Salamandridae; genus Lissotriton; species Lissotriton vulgaris. Next base: position 233,491,608 of record NC_141686.1, on the reverse strand, counting down.
ATCTAATGGCTTATGAGGACCAAAAAAAAAGAACGAGTCTATGATAAAACTTCATTTATATATTCAAAAATATAATCATTATAGAAAGCAACATGTAATTAGTTAGATATTAAAAAATTAGCTCAAACAAGTAGTCAAATTCGTATTCTGCAAGAAGACTAAAATAAGGCCAGTCTCTGAAGGAAATCAAACCCAGGAGGAAGTATTAAACTAATAAACAGACTGATATAGAGTCTGCTCACTGAAAAGTTCCAAGAAAGCCTGGCTCATCTCCTAAATTCAGCAGACTTTATAAGGTTTCTGTAACAAAAGCCACTTGAATGTGCTACTTCTTATGATCTGACAGGGTTGTACTAGCAATGTTACTTGACATGGACCACTCAATATTCTAGTAAATAACATACTTTCAGAAACACCTACTGTGGCTGAGCTACTCATAACTAAATAAGGAAATGACATCAGGGTCGCTGTACAAACTTTTGCCCTATTCCACCTCAGCATCCTGCTTTTCATTACCTCCCACGCGTGTTTGGCTGTAGTGTACTGAATACAGCCTACACAAAGGTACAAAGAATTACATCCATATAATTACCGCCTTATCAGAGCTACAGTGTTGTCACGAAACGTATGCAACCAATTCAAGATCTGCTTTGTCATCTCGTAGGCTGTTACAGCCAAAATGCCACCCTACGTGGCTGAAACAAATCCGCTTTCTCAGACTGCATACCCATGTTCTGAAAGAACATCTCACCTCAGTTCATGTTCGTGGCATTTCTCCTATGCTTGAGAATGAAGCTGAAATTGCAGCTCTTCCAGGAATGTATCATCTGTCCTTATCTAGAGGACCTTATCTGCTAGACTACAACTGCTCTGAAGAGCCCGACGCTGCACGTAAATATGAATCGTTGCCTTTGCAAGTATATTGCTTCATTGCTCCCCAGATATTAATTAATCTTTTTTTTTTGTTAGTTTTCTTAGTTGTGTGAAGTATGCAGTTAACAGTTGGTGTCCTGGTGCTAGAGAGAAACCAGTAATTAACCCAGGTAACAAGTGCTTTAATGTTTGAACAACAATTTTTGTTCATTGTTTTCCAATGTCCAGGTTGTCCGAAATACTTCTCAGTTCGAGGAGAAAACAGTACCAGCCCTTTGGTGCCAAGAAGGCAGAGGACTGGGGTGTGGCCAGCAGCTAGCCAAGATGGCCGCATCTTGAGCAACCTCCGGTGGCTTGCAGCCTATTCCCCGTATATCTATACATTATTCAGTTTGCCGCACTGCCTTGCGGTGTAAAAGAAGCCTCATCGGTGCCCCAGAGCGATCATTTACCTAACAGATCTCTTACTCGGACCGCTTTGCGGAAAGTGTCTGGTGTAATCGTGGCCATATGATGCGGCCTAGTGAGAAGCAGATCGTCCTGCAGTGCGGTACCTGGTGTGCCGTTAAGTGTACCGAGCTGCCTCAGGGGGCTGTGTCACCAGCAGCCACGGAGGTGACTGTGTGGGGGCACGGAGATCGAGAGACCACCCAAAGCTGAGAGTGAGGAGGCGATACGGCTCTCTCCCTCGAAGTAGAGTGAACCGCAGTAAGTATGCAGCAGACTGCAGCCTGGGTTGACTGAGCCAAGTTCAGTCGAGGGCAGGAGCCGCAGTGAGATGCCAACTTGTCTGTGGAGGGGAGCGGCTGTTGCCAGAGACCCCGAGCAGCGATCCGGAGGCGGAGAATAAGCGGTGGTGCGGTCGGGGGCTGCCTTGGAGGTACCATTGCTCAGAGTGCTCGCTGCAAATCAATTCAAGGGGTACGCTCGGCCCTAGAGAATAAAATTGACATGGTCACTTCGGAAGTCACACTTATATATGCAGATCTCTGCACCATGGGTACCCGAGTCAAGGTCACTGAGGACTCTATAACTGAACTCCAGACCACCACTAAAACACTTAATTCACTTAAAGGAGCTATTACGGCCACCTTGGAGGCGAAACTTGAAGACTTTGAGGGTCACGCACGTAGGAACAATGTCAGAATCCTAGGGGTATCAAAGACAGCAGAGGGCCCGGCCACAGATCTCTTCATGAAAGATCTAATTGTGAAACAGCTTCAGCCATGTGGTCTCTCCAATTACTTCTCGGTGGAGCATGCCCATCGAGTCCCAGGGGGCCCGCCACAACCGGGGGTGCCTACGTGTACGATAGTGGTTTGGATCTTCAACTACAGAGACAGGGATGCAATATTGCAAACTGCTCGCTCTGCCCCTCCACTGAAATATGAAAATACCAAGGTCACATTTTTTTCAGACTTTGCAATTAAAGTTCAGCAGTTGAGACGTTCCTTCCTTGAGGTGAAGACGAGGCTACGTGAAAGAGAACTAAAATATGCAATGTTGTTCCCGGGCAAACTCAGGGTTGAGGAGGAGAAACAGATGTGGTTCTTTAGCTCATCTGAGGAAGCCTGGGACTGGCTAGATGGATGGCGGCAACCTGGGAACAGACGACCTAGTAACTACCATCATAAGAGAAGCAAGGAGAGACGGCGATAGGTGCTACAACAAAGCCAGAAGGCAGGAGATACCTTCCGACGTAATACCACTATCAGGATATTATATCCAGACCTGGCGGGAACCGAACGGGCTCTGGAACCCATACACGCCTTGGTAAAACTTACAGAAACTTGATCAGAGATAGCGGTCTTGGCCCCATGCAGGTCGAGTTGGCCCTCATACAATGGATCTGCTAGGGGATTAAGAGCCGGGCTGATGACTATTCCCCAGTTACTGAACCTGAGTTGTTGCTTTTGTGAAAAGATGCCAAGACAACCCAAGACTCTGTGGTGACCCGTTTGGACAGCTGCAGTGTGGTAAAAACGTTACATGCTTACCTTGGGGGACGTGGGGGGTGAACGACCTGATTGGGACATGCGCTCCTGTGTTTAGTCATGAGGGATGGGATACACAGGCGCTCTGCAATGTTGAGGTATGGGCAGTTTTGAGTCCATGCTGCAGGGAGGCAGGGAGGGGGGATGAGGGGGACTGTTATTTAAGTTGTGTTGCTGTTGGCTACATATGTTGACGACAGCAATATTGATTTATGGCAAGTGTTTCGGACAATTGGATAACATGGATTGGAATGTCTCCCAAGCAGACCGGATGGCATGTGTTGTGGGCTCCCCCGATTTTCTGCAAAATCCCACCATCTGACCAGGACAACCGACCTCCCTGTCTATATGTTACGACAGTGTAAATGCAAGATATTATGGGAACTACACAAGTTTTCTCCAGCTTTAGATTCCTCTCTTAGAATGTGAGGGGTTTAGGGGACAAAATTAAACGAGGGATAGTGCTACAACACCCAAAACAACACTCACCTGATATAGTCCTACTGTAAGAAACTCACCTGCAGGGAACGCCTATTGTGCGCTTAATAGATGGTGTTACAAGCTGGTAGAACATGCTAGCTACACTAGGTGCTCAAAAAGGGTGGGCATTATGCTGCGCAACTCCTTTAATTTACCAAATGAAATATTGCACATGACTCTCACTGGCGCTTTGTGGTGCTATCAGGACATTGGGAGGGAAGGCCGTTCCACATACTTTCCCTAAACTTCTCTATGAGCCACCATGTTGCGTCACTCAAAGATCTAGGCTCGCTCACTGTTTCTTTGTCACAGGGGGAGCTATTCATAGGGGGTGAGAACATGGTTGTTTGCCGGCAAGACTGAGAGACCTCTCTGGCAAGGTCTTGGTAGATTTTTTATCAGCAATGGGCCTCGTGGATGCTAGGAGGATGCACACTCCACTGGCCCACCAGTATACTTTTCATTCTGGTGCACACAGCAGTTTGTCGCGTCTTGATCACATGTTTGAGCTCGCAGGACGACTCCTGACATTCGGCAAGGTGTACCACCTCCCGAAGGGATCTCGGCTCATTCTTCCGCTCTGCGTAACTTATGGCAGAAGATTTGCATCCGGGAGTAATGTGATGCCACTTAGCCCATAGTATCTTAAGGTGCCGTTGATCTGAGCTGGCCTACAAGCAGCCCCTGCCCACTATTTTGAAGAGAATGAGAGCTCGGTTGAGTCAGCCAAGTCCTATGGGAAGCCTTTAAGATAGTAATAAGAGGTCAGGGAGTGTCATTTATTACGGGCCACAAATCAGAAAAAATTAAACTGACTGTGATAGAAGAATAGATCTGGGTATTAGAGTTGGAGCTGCTGTTGCCAGAAAACGAAGATGCACAGTACAGACTACAGGTCAACGAAAAACAAATACAGGAATATTTGCAAAGGAGGAAGCCAAGGCAAGACACAGGGCAACACTACACAGCTTATACGAGGTAGGGGATAGAGCAGGTAAACTTCTGCTGTGGTTAGACAAAAGGGAAGCAGCTTAGAGATGGGTATTTGAGACCACAGAGGAGGATGGCACACCAGATAGAGACAGACAGGGGGTGGCCAGTGCCTCCGCTACATACTATGAACAGCTATATACACCATTGTCACAAGCCACTGTAGATGAGGTGCGTGACTTTCTGGCCTCCTTAAACATTCCCTTGTTGGAGACAATCGTCAGACCTTATGGATAGTGAAGTGATCCAAGCCATTAGGTCGCTGAAGGCCGGGAAGGTTATGGGCACAAACGGCCTCCCAATCGAATTATATTACCAGCATCCAAGCCAGCCCCATATTTATTGAAGATGTATCCGGAGAGTCTCAAGATAGGAAATCTACCGGTAAATCAGAGACTCACCAATATTGTAGAAATACTTAAAACTGGTAAACTGCCGTAGAGTTGTGCGTCTTATAGACCGATCTTACTTTTAAATGCTGAGGTCAAGATATTAGCAAAAGTGTGGACTACCCAATTAGTTCCAGTGTTGCATAAGTTGATCAATCGGGATTCATGCCAATCAATCAATCAATCAATCAATCAATGCATTTATATAGCGCACTACTCACCCGGGGGGTCTCAAGGCGCTTGGGCAGGGGGGGTCTGCTACTGCTCGAACAGCCAGGTCTTGAGCTGCCTCCTGAAGGCAAGGTGGTCTTGGGTCAGGCGGAGGTGGGTCGGGAGGGAGTTCCAAGTCTTGGCGGCCAGGTAGGAGAAGGACCTTCCTCCTGTGGTGGCTCTTCGGATGCGGAGGACAGCGGCGAGGGCGTGGGTGGTCGATCGAAGCTGGCGTGTGGGAGTGTAGAAGTTGAGGCGGTTGTTGAGGTATCTTGGGCCTTGGTTGTGTAGGGCTTTGTGTGCGTGGGTGAGGAGACGGAAGGTGATTCTCTTGTTGACCGGGAGCCAGTGCAGGTCTCTCAGGTGTCCGGAGATGTGGCTGTGTCGGGGGATGTCGAAGATGAGTCTCGCTGAGGCGTTCTGGATCCGCTGGAGTCTCTTCTGGAATTTGGCAGTGGTTCCGGCGTAGAGGGAGTTGCCGTAGTCCAGGCGGCGGGTGACGAGGGCCTGGGTGACCGTCTTCCTGGTCTCGGTGGGGATCCACCGGAAGATCTTACGTAGCATGCGCAGGATGTTGAAGCACGACGAGGAGACGGCGTTGACTTGTCTGGTCATGGAGAGGGAGGAGTCCAGGATGAAGCCCAGGTTGCGTGCGTGGTCTGTTGGTTTGGGTGTGCTGCCCAGGGCGGGGGGCCACCAGGAGTCATCCCAGGCGCAGGGTGAAGAGCCCAGGATGAGGACTTCCGTCTTGTCTGAGTTCAGTTTCAGGCGGCTGTTCATCATCCACTCGCCTACGTCTGTCATCCCTTCGTGTAGGTTGGCTCTGGCGGTGGCGGGGTCGTTGGTGAGGGAGAGGATCAGCTGGGTGTCGTCGGCGTAAGAGATGATGTTGAGGTTGTGCTGGCGTGCAATGGCCGCAAGGGGGCCGATGTAGATATTGAAGAGGGTGGGGCTGAGCGAGGAGCCTTGAGGAACGCCGCAGATGACTTTGGTGGCTTCTGATCTGAATGGGGGAGGCGAACTCTCTGTGTCCTTCCGGCGAGGAAGTAGATGATCCATTCTAGTGCCTTCTCTTGGATTCCGACGTTGCTGAGGCGCTGCACTAGGGTGCGGTGGCAGACAGTGTCGAATGCCGCTGAGAGGTCCAGGAGGATGAGGGCCGCAGTTTCCCCGTTGTCGAGCAGGGCTCGGATGTCATTGGTGGCTGCGATGAGGGCGGTCTCGGTGCTGTGGTTGACCCGGAAGCCGGACTGCGAGATGTCAAGGGATCCGTTCGTCTCGAGGAAGGCTGCCAGCTGCTTGTTGATGGTCTTCTCGATGACTTTGGCCGGAAACGGGAGGAGCGAGATGGGGCGGTAGTTTTTGAGTTCGGTGGGGTCCGCTGATGGTTTCTTCAGTAGGGCGCCGAGTTCGGCGTGCTTCCAGCTCTCCGGGAAGGTAGCGGTGTCGAAGGAGGTGTTGATGATGTCCCGCAGGTGGGGTGCGATGACAGCGTCGGCCTTGTTGAAGACGTGGTGAAGGCAGGGGTGGATGGAGCTCATCGTGCGTCAGGTTTCTTCGGTGTTGATTGGGGTCAGGTAGGAATACCGCGCTCAACTTGAGATGGCTTCGCAGAGTGTTGGGGAGGGCAGACCACATTCAAGAGGAAGCGGTGGTAGTGTCTTTCGATGCTAGAATGGCTTTTAAAATGATAGAATGGCCCTGCCTGTTTGCTGTCCTTGAGAGACATGGGTTCGGCCCAAAATTCTTAGCTTGGATTCTGCTCTTATACACACACCGCTCCGCGCAAGTAACAGTAAATGGTGGACACTCAGTGGTTTTCAAATTACAGAGGGGCACGAGGCAAGGTTGCCCCTCTCTCCACTGATCTTTGCCTTAGTATTAGAGCTGCTGGCGGTTTGGATACACGGGGATCCATTTATTAGGACATTGAGATGGTCCGAGAACAGGGAAGATAGGATTTACCTCTAAGCAGATGACATCCTTCTTTATGTGAAGAACCCTTATTCTACACTGCAAAGGATACTCCATATTTTTGCCATGTATCAGAATTACTTGTTATACCATAAATTGGGAGAAATCGCAGATTGATATCCTTCGTGGGCTGAGAGTGAAGCTCCCCCGGTCATGTACAGCAAAATTTGTGACTGAAGGATTTCAATACTTAGGTATATACGTAACCAGAGATCCAGTGGTTATTTCAAGAGCGTAATTTAGAACCTGCCCCCTGCAACAACATTGTGAAGATGTACAGCGTTGAAGGGCACTACCCCTGTCATTGCTGGGAAAGGCTTCCCTATATAAAATGATGATGTTACCCCGCTTTTTGTATGTTCTACAAAATACAACATGCCTATATACTTACAAGCGGTAGATGCGCTAGTGCGAACTCTGCTTTGGGACAAGGGGACCCAACGGTTAGTGCTACTAAAACTGGCAAGAAGCTGGTATTATTGAGGGATTGCTCTCCGGTACTTCAGTATTTTTATTGTGCAGCGCAACTCATAGTGGTTAATCATTGGGTCCACCTCGCAAGACCGCACCAGCATATAGGATGGACAGACATAATATGCAAACCAGGGCATACCTCAGAGCCCTCTATGGGGGAAAACACGAAATGCCAAAAGTCACCCTGACCTCTGTGACCATGAGAATATGGCATATAGCGACGGCGGCACTGGGGTGGCGGGATAAGATCACACGAGCTACTCCGAGGTGGGACTCAAAACTGTTGGATCTATTAACGCATCACCAGGCTTTGATAAATGGGACCTTATTGGTATTTCGAAGATGGGCGACTTATGGGCTGACAGGGACTTAAGACCCTTTGTTGACCTTCAGAGGGACCATGACCTGGCATTGACGGAAACTTTCCGATATCTCCAGATACAACATGCATTACAGAAAGCCATTCCAAAGAAGACAGATCTTCAAGACTCCTCCCCACGGAAGATAGGTTGTTAGATGACGACCTACTGAGGAAGGCCCTATCCCTGACGTATCACAAGATACTAAACAACTCCTCTGACGTGTTGGAGAAATTATGTGATAAATGGAAGAAAGACCTAGGGCAATAGGGTGACGAGTGGTTAGAGGCGCTGGCGTCTCCCAGGGAAGTGGCTATAAGGTCCCATTTCAGATTAGTCCAGCTGAAAATATTACATAGGACATATTAATGTTAATAATATAGATATTTATAAAGCGCGAACAGCTACCTCAAACAGAGGTATCCCAGCACTATAGCAGTTGGCAGCAAAGCGAGATGAAAAGAAAAGGCTAAAGAGATATAACCAAGGCTAAAGAGTCAGGTCTTTAGGGACTTTCTGAACATTGGCTCTGATTCGATTTGGTGGATATTGTTCGGCAGGGAATTCCAGAGCTTGGTTGCCACCACTGTAAAGGATCTGCCCCCTAAGCGAGCTTTAACAAAGCGAGGTGTGTAAAGCAGGTTATGAGAGTTGGACCTTAGTGAGCGGTTTTGTTGTTAGTGGCACAGCTGGTGTTTCAGGTAACTTGGGCATTTGCCATGTATTGTCCGAAAAGCCAAAGTTAAAGCCTTAAACTTAATCATTCTTGCTACCAGCAGCCAGTGAAGCTGTTTTATATGCGGAGAGATGTGATGACGAAAAGGCACACGTCTAATCAATCTTGCAGCCGAGTTCTGTACCATCTGCAGTCTTCTGACTAGGTAAGCGGGCAGACCCAGGTATAGGCAGTTAGCATAGTCCAGCCTAGATGTCACTGTGGCATGGACAATGACTCTGCGACAGTCCTCCGGCAGTAGATGTAAAAATGTCCTCAGGCTTCTTAATTAACTGAAGCATGAGGCTGTCACCTGCCGAACTTGAGCTGTGAAAGAGAGATCTACTTCCCATTTCACTCCCAAGTTTTTTGCCATAGTTGCTGGAGTGGGTGGCTGGCCCATTTCAGCTGGCCACCAAATACCAGCTGCCGGTGGCAGAGCCTTGCCGAAGAACATCACGCCTGTCTTCTCTGCATTAAGTTTAAGTTTATTGTTGTTCATACACTGGGTGATGTCTCTCAGGCATCCCTTAAATCTTGTGAAGGAATCCACAGACTCGTCTTTAAAGGAAAAAGCCAGCTGGGTGTCGTCGGCATAAGATATTGCCTTTACTCCCCAGTTAGCTATGAGTGATAAAAGAGGGGGCATAAATACATTAAAAAGAAGTGGGCTCAAAGCCGACCCCTGTGGTACCCCACACCATAGTTGTTTGGGTTCCGACTGGTGGGGTTGCAGGGCGACCTGCTGCATACGATTTTTAAGGAAAGAATTCAGCCAGGTGAGTACCACCCCACCAATTCTAATTGCTTGGAGTCTCTGTACCACATCGTCAACCACCAAATCCTACACCAAAGGTGACGGTGGAAGATTTGTTCCTAAAGTGGATTGGATCCTACCTATCAGAGAGATATCAAGCAATCTCCCTCTCACCTTTTTAATCAAATTTTAAAGAAACATTGCAAGGAGTGTCACAGAGCTCTGTATTATGCCCCATTCTATACAATGCATACCTACCCCCCCTACACTGATTAAGTCATTTGGGTTATATTTAATTAACTATGCGGATGACACCCAATTAATAATATCACTGGATAAAGATGACCCTAACCAGCTGGATGAATTCCATGCAGGTGTAATAGAGATGGCAAACTGGCTTAATAATAACTCACTAAAATGTAATGGAAGCAAAACAGAGTTCCTATGCTGCTCCCCCACCAAGGTACCAGGCCAACTTCCAAATAATTTTTGGCAATGGACGAAAGAGACGAATCTGATTACAGCCCACTCAGTGCGAAACTTAGGAGTAAAGATCGATACTAAACTTTCTATGGTTGCTCAGGTCAATAGGACACTGGCCACTTGCCATGGACTCAGGTGAAATTTGAGAAAGATTGTACCTCTACTTTAACAGATAGCAAGAAAGTTGGTTGCACAAAGCGTAATATTAAGCATGATTGGTTACTGTAATGCCCTCCTACTGGGAATTCCGGACAATCTGCTTAAAAGACTACATAGAATACAGGTGATGGCGGCCAAACTAGCATTCAATATATAAAGGTTTGACCCTGAAAAACATACCCTAAAAGAACTCCACTGGCTACCAATAAAGGAAAGAGGTATCTTTAAGGCGAGGTGCATAGTTCACAAAGCCTTAAATGCCAAAGGGCGGAAACTCCTACAGGACAAATTAATTCACTACAAACTCGCAAGGAAGCTGAGATCTGCCTCTGCTAATCTTGTTTGTGTACCCAGGTTTAAAAAAACAGGGTAGGAGGGAAAGCTTTCTAAGTTAAGGTAGTTATGGAACAAGCTGCCCACACCCCTCAGACCTGACGAAAATCTACTCAGCTTTAGGAGGAGCCTAAAAACTTGGCATTTTCCAGAATAAATAATGTCAGAATCTGCCTCCAAGTAAATGGAGCTATACTGTTCACCAGGCGTGCAACCCCTATTGGGCTCATGGGGCTTCAGCCCGCCCCCCGCCCCCGTTGTGTGTGTCAGCCCGGGAGGAGACATCTTTGCGGGCTGGCGAGCATCTAATTGCAGCCGCACCCGAGTACTTAACAGGTCTTTAAAAGACCATTTACTTGTAAATTATGCTTTTGTTATGTGTTCACCCCTTCCTACAGCCACTGTGTCTATGGTTGGAAGAATTAGCACCCCCCCCCCCACCCCGAAATATTTTTCAGAACCCCCACCCCCCCACACCCCCCCCCGCCCCCGAAATTTGGCTCTAGTTGCCTGCCTGCTGGTCACCACTAACCTAGGATATTTTTTGCAGTTCTCTAGTGGGGCCAGGAAGCCTGCCAGGTGAACGCTGCACTTTATAAATGACTAATAATAATAATAATAATAATAATAATAATAATAATAATAATAATCAAAGAGGTGCTGTGCTTCCACTGAACTTGTGTATAGGTGCTGTGCCTCCACTGAACTCCTCATCCACTGACCTCGTCGTGTAAAGGTGCTGTGCTTCCACTGAACTCCTTGTGTACAGGTCCTGTGCTTCCACTGAACGTGTGTATAGGTGCTGTGCCTCCACTGAACTCCTCATCCACTCACCTCGTCGTGTAAAGGTGCTGTGCTTCCACTGAACTCCTCGTGTAAATGTGCTGTGCTTCCACTGAACGTGTGTTCTGGTGCTGTGCCTCCACTGAACTCGTCATCCACTGAACTTGTCGTGTAAAGGTGCTGTGCTTCCACTGAACTCCTCGTGTAAAGGTGCAGTGCTTCCACTGAACTCCTCATTTACAGGTGCTGTGCCCCCACTGAACTCCTCATCCACTGACCTCCTCACGTAAAGGTGCTGCGCTTCCATTGAACTCCTCATTTACAGGTGCTGTGCCCCCACTGCACTCCTCCTCCACTGACCTCCTCACGTAAAGGTGCTGCGCTTCCACTGAACTCCTCGTGTACAGGGGCTGTGCCTCCATTGAACTCCTCATCCACTGAGCTCCTCGTGTAAAGGTTCTGCGCTTCCACTGAACTCCTCGTGTACAGGTCATGTGCCTCCATTGAACTCCTCATCCACTGAGCTCCTCGTGTAAAAAGTGCTGTGCTTCCACTGAACTCCTTGTGTAAAGGTGCTGTGCTTCCACTGAACTCCTCATTTACAGGTGCTGTGCCCCCACTGAACTCCTCATCCACTGACCTCCTCGTGTAAAGCTTCAGTGCTTCCATTGACCTCCTCATTTACAGGTGCTGTGCCCCCACTGAACTCCTCATCCACTGACCTCCTCGTATAAAGGTGCAGTGCTCCCACTGAACTCCTCATTTACAGGTGCTGTGCCTCCACTGAACTCCTCATTCACTGAACTCCTCGTGTTAAGGCGCAGTGCTTCCACTGAACTCCTCATTTACAGGTGCTGTGCCCCCACTGAACTCCTAATCCACTGACCTCCTCGCGTAAAGGTGCTGCGCTTCCACTGAACTCCTCGTGTACAGGTGCTGTGCCTCCATTGAACCCCTCATCCACTGAGCTCCTCGTGTAAAGGTGCTGTGCTTCCACTGCACTCCTCGTATACAGGTGCTGTGCCTCCATTGAACTCCTCACCCACTGAGCTCCTCGTGTAAGGGTGTTGTGCTTCCCTAACTTCTTGTGTAAATGTGCTGTGCTTCCACTGAACGTGTGTTCAGGTGCTGTGCCTCCACTGAACTCGTCATCCACTGAACTCCTCATTCACTGAACTCCTTGTGTAAAGGTGCAGTGCTTCCACTGAACTCCTCGAGTAAAGGTGCTGTGCTTCCACTGAACTCCTCATGTACGGGTGCTGTGCCTCCACTGAACTCCTCATCCACTGACCTCCTCATGTAAAGGTGCTGTGCTTCCACTGAACTCTTCATGTACGGGTGCGGTGCCTCCACTGAACTCCTCATCCACTGAACTCCTCATGTAAAGGTGCTGGGCCTCCACTGACCTCCTCATCCACTGAACTCCTTGTGTAAAGTTGCTGTGCTTCCACTGAACTGCTCGTGTAACGGTGCTGTTCCTCCACTGAATTCCTCATCCACTGAACTTCTTGTGTAAAGGTGCTGTGCTTCCACTGAACTCTACATGTGCAGGTGCTGTGCCTCCATTGAACTCCTCATCCACTGACCTCCTTGTGTAAAGGTGTTGTGTTTCCACTGAACTTGTGTACAGGTGCTGTGCCTTCAGTGAAATCCTCATCCACTGAACTCCTCGTGTAAAGGTGCTGTGCTTCCACTGAACTCCTCATCCACTGACCTCCTCGTGTAAAGGTGCTGTGCTTCCACTGAGCTCCTCATGTACGGGTGCTGTGCCTCCACTGAACTCCTCATCCACTGAACTCCTCATGTACCGGTGCTGTGCCTCCACTGAACTCCTCATCCACTGACCTCCTCATGTAAAGGTGCTGTGCTTCCACTGAACTCCTCGAGTAAAAGTGCTGTGCTTCCACTGAACTCCTCGTGTAATGGTGCTGTGCCTCCACTGAACTCCTCATCCACTGACCTCCTCGTGTAAAGGTGCTGTTCTTCCACTGAGCTCCTCATGTACGGGTGCTGTGCCTCCACTGAACTCCTCATCCACTGAACTCCTCATGTACCGGTGCTGTGCCTCCACTGAATTCCTCATCCACTGAACTTCTTGTGTAAAGGTGCTGTGCTTCCACTGAACTCTACATGTGCAGGTGCTGTGCCTCCATTGAACTCCTCATCCACTGACCTCCTTGTGTAAAGGTGTTGTGTTTCCACTGAACTCGTGTACAGGTGCTGTGCCTTCAGTGAAAACAAAACAGGTGATGGACCGAATGTGGATCAATGTCACACATTCATCCCAGTCCAAAGATCTGGGCCCAAATCCATCGTTTTTTTGCACTCCACACCACCCCGGGTTAGACAATGGCGATATGCAAATCAGCTCTGACCCTGTGCCCCATGGGAACAGTCCAGTTCGAACTACAAAAGCCATGTCCTTCCCAGAACGGAATCAAGCATCCGAGGACCGGACCGGTTTCGAGGTAACACCTCTCATCAGCCCGGCTAGCTTGACTCCAGTGGTGTGGAGTGCCTGGGACCCACGTCTGGGCATCCCCAGCGCACAATCCTCATCCACTGAACTCCTCGTGTAATGATGCTGTGCCTCCACTGAACTCCTCATCCACTGACCTCCTCGTGTAAAGGTGCTGTGCTTCCACTGAGCTCCTCATGTACGGGTGCTGTGCCTCCACTGAACTCCTCATCCACTGAACTCCTCATGTACCGGTGCTGTGCCTCCACTGAACTCCTCATCCACTGACCTCCTCGTGTAAAGGTGCTGTGCTTCCACTGAACTCCTCGTGTAAATGTGCTGTGCTTCCACTGAACGTGTGTTCTGGTGCTGTGCCTCCACTGAACTCGTCATCCACTGAACTTGTCGTGTAAAGGTGCTGTGCTTCCACTGAACTCCTCGTGTAAAGGTGCAGTGCTTCCACTGAACTCCTCATTTACAGGTGCTGTGCCCCCACTGAACTCCTCATCCACTGACCTCCTCACGTAAAGGCGCTGTGCTTCCATTGAACTCCTCATTTACAGGTGCTGTGCCCCCACTGCACTTCTCCTCCACTGACCTCCTCACGTAAAGGTGCTGCGCTTCCACTGAACTCCTCGTGTACAGGGGCTGTGCCTCCATTGAACTCCTCATCCACTGAGCTCCTCGTGTAAAGGTTCTGCGCTTCCACTGAACTCCTCGTGTACAGGTCATGTGCCTCCATTGAACTCCTCATCCACTGAGCTCCTCGTGTAAAAAGTGCTGTGCTTCCACTGAACTCCTTGTGTAAAGGTGCTGTGCTTCCACTGAACTCCTCATTTACAGGTGCTGTGCCCCCACTGAACTCCTCATCCACTGACCTCCTCGTGTAAAGCTTCAGTGCTTCCACTGAACTCCTCATTTACAGGTGCTGTGCCCCCACTGAACTCCTCGTCCACTGACCTCCTCGTATAAAGGTGCAGTGCTCCCACTGAACTCCTCATTTACAGGTGCTGTGCCTCCACTGAACTCCTCATTCACTGAACTCCTCGTGTTAAGGCGCAGTGCTTTCACTGAACTCCTCATTTACAGGTGCTGTGCCCCCACTGAACTCCTAATCCACTGACCTCCTCGCGTAAAGGTGCTGCGCTTCCACTGAACTCCTCGTGTACAGGTGCTTTGCCTCCATTGAACTCCTCATCCACTGAGCTCCTCGTGTAAAGGTGCTGTGCTTCCACTGCACTCCTCGTATACAGGTGCTGTGCCTCCATTGAACTCCTCACCCACTGAGCTCCTCGTGTAAGGGTGTTGTGCTTCCCTAACTTCTTGTGTAAATGTGCTGTGCTTCCACTGAACGTGTGTTCAGGTGCTGTGCCTCCACTGAACTCGTCATCCACTGAACTCCTCATTCACTGAACTCCTTGTGTAAAGGTGCAGTGCTTCCACTGAGTTCCTCGAGTAAAGGTGCTGTGCTTCCACTGAACTCCTCATGTACGGGTGCTGTGCCTTCACTGAACTCCTCATCCACTGAACTCCTCGTATAAAGGTGCTGTGCTTCTACTGAACTCCTCGAGTAAAGGTGCTGTGCTTCCACTGAACTCCTCATGTACGGGTGCTGTGCCTCCACTGAACTCCTCATCCACTGACCTCCTCATGTAAAGGTGCTGTGCTTCCACTGAACTCTTCATGTACGGGTGCGGTGCCTCCACTGAACTCCTCATCCACTGAACTCCTCATGTAAAGGTGCTGGGCCTCCACTGACCTCCTCATCCACTGAACTCCTTGTGTAAAGTTGCTGTGCTTCCACTGAACTGCTCGTGTAACGGTGCTGTTCCTCCACTGAATTCCTCATCCACTGAACTTCTTGTGTAAAGGTGCTGTGCTTCCACTGAACTCTACATGTGCAGGTGCTGTGCCTCCATTGAACTCCTCATCCACTGACCTCCTTGTGTAAAGGTGTTGTGTTTCCACTGAACTTGTGTACAGGTGCTGTGCCTTCAGTGAAATCCTCATCCACTGAACTCCTCGTGTAAAGGTGCTGTGCTTCCACTGAACTCCTCATCCACTGACCTCCTCGTGTAAAGGTGCTGTGCTTCCACTGAGCTCCTCATGTACGGGTGCTGTGCCTCCACTGAACTCCTCATCCACTGAACTCCTCATGTACCGGTGCTGTGCCTCCACTGAACTCCTCATCCACTGACCTCCTCGTGTAAAGGTGCTGTGCTTCCACTGAACTCCTCGAGTAAAAGTGCTGTGCTTCCACTGAACTCCTCGTGTAATGGTGCTGTGCCTCCACTGAACTCCTCATCCACTGACCTCCTCGTGTAAAGGTGCTGTTCTTCCACTGAGCTCCTCATGTACGGGTGCTGTGCCTCCACTGAACTCCTCATCCACTGAACTCCTCATGTACCGGTGCTGTGCCTCCACTGAATTCCTCATCCACTGAACTTCTTGTGTAAAGGTGCTGTGCTTCCACTGAACTCTACATGTGCAGGTGCTGTGCCTCCATTGAACTCCTCATCCACTGACCTCCTTGTGTAAAGGTGTTGTGTTTCCACTGAACTCGTGTACAGGTGCTGTGCCTTCAGTGAAAACAAAACAGGTGATGGACCGAATGTGGATCAATGTCACACATTCATCCCAGTCCAAAGATCTGGGCCCAAATCCATCGTTTTTTTGCACTCCACACCACCCCGGGTTAGACAATGGCGATATGCAAATCAGCTCTGACCCTGTGCCCCATGGGAACAGTCCAGTTCGAACTACAAAAGCCATGTCCTTCCCAGAACGTAATCAAGCATCCGAGGACCGGACCGGTTTCGAGGTAACACCTCTCATCAGCCCGGCTAGCTTGACTCCAGTGGTGTGGAGTGCCTGGGACCCACGTCTGGGCATCCCCAGCGCACAATCCTCATCCACTGAACTCCTTGTGTAATGGTGCTGTGCCTCCACTGAACTCCTCATCCACTGACCTCCTCGTGTAAAGGTGCTGTGCTTCCACTGAGCCCCTCATGTACGGGTGCTGTGCCTCCACTGAACTCCTCATCCACTGAACTCCTCATGTACCGGTGCTGTGCCTCCACTGAACTCCTCATCCACTGACCTCCTCGTGTAAAGGTGCTGTGCTTCCACTGAACTCCTTGTGTAAATGTGCTGTGCTTCCACTGAACTTGTGTTCTGGTGCTGTGCCTCCACTGAACTCGTCATCCACTGAACTTGTCGTGTAAAGGTGCTGTGCTTCCACTGAACTCCTCGTGTAAAGGTGCTGTGCTTCCACTGAACTCCTCGTGTAAAGGTGCTGTGCCCCCACTGAACTCCTCATCCACTGACCTCCTCACGTAAAGGTGCTGCGCTTCCATTGAACTCCTCATTTACAGGTGCTGTGCCCCCACTGCACTTCTCCTCCACTGACCTCCTCACGTAAAGGTGCTGCGCTTCCACTGAACTCCTCGTGTACAGGGGCTGTGCCTCCATTGAACTCCTCATCCACTGAGCTCCTCGTGTAAAGGTTCTGCGCTTCCACTGAACTCCTCGTGTACAGGTCATGTGCCTCCATTGAACTCCTCATCCACTGAGCTCCTCGTGTAAAAAGTGCTGTGCTTCCACTGAACTCCATGTGTAAAGGTGCTGTGCTTCCACTGAACTCCTCATTTACAGGTGCTGTGCCCCCACTGAACTCCTCATCCACTGACCTCCTCGTGTAAAGCTTCAGTGCTTCCACTGAACTCCTCATTTACAGGTGCTGTGCCCCCACTGAACTCCTCGTCCACTGACCTCCTCGTATAAAGGTGCAGTGCTCCCACTGAACTCCTCATTTACAGGTGCTGTGCCTCCACTGAACTCCTCATTCACTGAACTCCTCGTGTTAAGGCGCAGTGCTTCCACTGAGCTCCTCATTTACAGGTGCTGTGCCCCCACTGAACTCCTAATCCACTGACCTCCTCGCGTAAAGGTGCTGCGCTTCCACTGAACTCCTCGTGTACAGGTGCTGTGCCTCCATTGAACTCCTCATCCACTGAGCTCCTCGTGTAAAGGTGCTGTGCTTCCACTGCACTCCTCGTATACAGGTGCTGTGCCTCCATTGAACTCCTCACCCACTGAGCTCCTCGTGTAAGGGTGTTGTGCTTCCCTAACTTCTTGTGTAAATGTGCTGTGCTTCCACTGAACGTGTGTTCAGGTGCTGTGCCACCACTGAACTCGTCATCCACTGAACTCCTCATTCACTGAACTCCTTGTGTAAAGGTGCAGTGCTTCCACTGAGTTCCTCGAGTAAAGGTGCTGTGCTTCCACTGAACTCCTCATGTACGGGTGCTGTGCCTTCACTGAACTCCTCATCCACTGAACTCCTCGTATAAAGGTGCTGTGCTTCTACTGAACTCCTCGAGTAAAGGTGCTGTGCTTCCACTGAACTCCTCATGTACGGGTGCTGTGCCTCCACTGAACTCCTCATCCACTGAACTCCTCGTGTAAAGGTGCTGGGCCTCCACTGAACTCCTCATCCACTGACCTCCTCATGTAAAGGTGCTGTGCTTCCACTGAACTCTTCAGGTACGGGTGCGGTGCCTCCACTGAACTCCTCATGTAAAGGTGCTGGGCCTCCACTGACCTCCTCATCCACTGAACTCCTTGTGTAAAGTTGCTGTGCTTCCACTGAACTGCTCGTGTAACGGTGCTGTTCCTCCACTGAATTCCTCATCCACTGAACTTCTTGTGTAAAGGTGCTGTGCTTCCACTGAACTCTACATGTGCAGGTGCTGTGCCTCCATTGAACTCCTCATCCACTGACCTCCTTGTGTAAAGGTGTTGTGTTTCCACTGAACTTGTGTACAGGTGCTGTGCCTTCAGTGAAATCCTCATCCACTGAACTCCTCGTGTAAAGGTGCTGTGCTTCCACTGAACTCATCATCCACTGACCTCCTCGTGTAAAGGTGCTGTGCTTCCACTGAGCTCCTCATGTACGGGTGCTGTGCCTCCACTGAACTCCTCATCCACTGAACTCCTCATGTACCGGTGCTGTGCCTCCACTGAACTCCTCATCCACTGACCTCCTCGTGTAAAGGTGCTGTGCTTCCACTGAACTCCTCGAGTAAAAGTGCTGTGCTTCCACTGAACTCCTCGTGTAATGGTGCTGTGCCTCCACTGAACTCCTCATCCACTGACCTCCTCGTGTAAAGGTGCTGTTCTTCCACTGAGCTCCTCATGTACGGGTGCTGTGCCTCCACTGAACTCCTCATCCACTGAACTCCTCATGTACCGGTGCTGTGCCTCCACTGAATTCCTCATCCACTGAACTTCTTGTGTAAAGGTGCTGTGCTTCCACTGAACTCTACATGTGCAGGTGCCGTGCCTCCATTGAACTCCTCATCCACTGACCTCCTTGTGTAAAGGTGTTGTGTTTCCACTGAACTCGTGTACAGGTGCTGTGCCTTCAGTGAAAACAAAACAGGTGATGGACCGAATGTGGATCAATGTCACACATTCATCCCAGTCCAAAGATCTGGGCCCAAATCCATCGTTTTTTTGCACTCCACACCACCCCGGGTTAGACAATGGCGATATGCAAATCAGCTCTGACCCTGTGCCCCATGGGAACAGTCCAGTTCGAACTACAAAAGCCATGTCCTTCCCAGAACGGAATCAAGCATCCGAGGACCGGACCGGTTTCGAGGTAACACCTCTCATCAGCCCGGCTAGCTTGACTCCAGTGGTGTGGAGTGCCTGGGACCCACGTCTGGGCATCCCCAGTGCACAATCCTCATCCACTGAACTCCTCCTGTAATGGTGCTGTGCCTCCACTGAACTCCTCATCCACTGACCTCCTCGTGTAAAGCTGCTGTGCTTCCACTGAGCTCCTCATGTACGGGTGCTGTGCCTCCACTGAACTCCTCATCCACTGAACTCCTCATGTACCGGTGTTGTGCCTCCACTGAACTCCTCATCCACTGACCTCCTCGTGTAAAGGTGCTGTGCTTCCACTGAACTCCTCATGTACGGGTGCTGTGCCTCCACTGAACTCCTCATCCACTGAACTCCTCATGTACAGGTGCTGTGCCTCCACTGAACTCCTCATCCACTGAACTCCTCATGTACAGGTGCTGTGCCTCCTCTGAACTCCTCATCCACTGAACTCCTCATGTACGGGTGCTGTGCCTCCACTGAACTCCTCATCCACTGAACTACTCATGTACAGGTGCTGTGCCTCCACTGCACTCCTCATCCACTGAACTCCTCATGTACAGGTGCTGTGCCTCCACTGAACTCCTCATCCACTGAACTCATCGTGTACAGGCGCTGTGCTTCCACCGCGCTCCTTGTGTCTAAATCTGCTCTAATTCCACTGATATCCGTGTATACAGGCACTTTACTCATACTGACCTTCTTGGGTACAGTTGCAGTGCTTCCACTGACCTCCTTATATACAGGCATTCTATCTCCACTGAGCTCATGGTGTACAGGCACTGTGCTTCCACTAACATACTTGTGTGCATGTGGTCTGCTTTCACTGAACTACCTGTATACAGGCGCTTTACATCCACTAAACTTCTCGAATAATGCTGCTGTACTTCCACTGGACTACTGGAGTACCAGTAATCCTCTTCCATTGAACTCCGGGTGAATAGGGGGGTCTGCTTCCACTGAACTACTACTATACAGGTTTATACTCATGTATATGTGCTCCGTCTCCTTTGAACTCCACTTGTGCAAGAGCTGTGCTTCCATGGCACTTCCTGTGTGCTTATGCTGTGCTTCCACTGAATCCTGGTGCACAGGTATTCTGCCTTCAATCAACTCCTGGTGTACAGGGGCTCTGCAGTCACTGAACTCCTTGGTGTACATCCCTCTGTTTAAAACGTCTGATGCTCAGGATTTCTGCTTTCCTTGGGTTTCTGGTGGACAGGCGCTGTGCTTTCTCTTAACTCCTGGTGCACAGGTGCTCTGCTTTGAACTCCTAGTATAGAGGCACTCTGTTTCCATTGACCTCCTGGTGTACTAGGGCTTTACTTTGAACTTCTTGTGTACACCGGCCCCTGCTTCGTAGTCTTGGTGTACAGAGGCTGTGCTTTGAACATATGATACAAACACAAGGAGATGATGGAAGGACCACTGAAACTTTTCAGACACTCACCCCCAGTCACAGATCTGGTTTGAATCCATCATCGTTCTTTAGCTCACTTTGCCACCCCAGTTCAGACCCAGCCATATGCAAATCAATCTTGACCCTATTCTTCATGGAAATAGTCCAGCCTGAACTGCCAAGCCAGGTCTTCCCTGGACCGGAAACAAGCATCTTGGGACAGGTTTCGGGGTAACAACCCTCATCAGCCAGGCTAGCTTGAATCCAGTGGCAAAGTCAAGACTGGGGAACAGGGTCACGCCTGATTTGCACATTGCTAGGTTCAAACTGGAATGGCATGGGGAGCAAATAAACAATGTATTTAGGTCCAGATCTCTGTACTGGGGTGAATATTTGACATTGTTCAACATTCTGTACAGCAATTGTTTTTTGCGTTTGTCAACCCGAGTGGGGGTATGCTCAGATGTGGGTAACATGCACTCCATTCCACTGGAGTCAAGCTAGCCTGGCTGATGAGAGGTGAAACTCTGAAACTGGTCCCAGGATGCGTGTTTCCAGTGCAGGGAGGACCTGGAGAGGCAGTTCGGGCTTGACTGTTCCCACTGGGTGCGGGGTCAAGACTGATTAGCAAGTGGCTGGGTTCAAACTGGAATTGCATGGGGAGCTAACAAGCATTTACAATGCAATGGTCTTGTCTTTATTAAAGTTAGAGCTATTGGCATTGCTCATGACATTATTTTTGTTTATGTTTTTGTTTTTAAAACATAAATATAAATGGCACTGCCATTTACAATGCCAATAGCATAATCTCTCGCAAATGCAAGACCTATTGCATTTGCACCCACACACACACACAGAGCCACCCAAACAGAGCCACACAGTAGTGTGGCTCACTGGTTAGAGGCGGCAGACCCGAGAGCAGAGGACGGCCCGGGACCAGGGTTCGATTCCCGGCGCGGCAGGTTTCTGGACCAGGGTCAGCGGACTCGATAATTCTCTCGCCTCGGTGCCCACTCTGATCAGCGATCACACTCGGCAACTCTGGGCATTAGCTTGCCTCATCTTCACTAACGGCCCCACCAGACCGCCGGGGATGCCTGGTCTCACCCTGGAGATACCCATTAAGGGACCATCTCTCAGGGAAGCCAGGAAGGGTTTCGCAGCGGTCGAAGCGCCTTGGGACCCTACGGGTAAGTAGTGCGCTATATAAATGCCAATACATTTACATTTACATTTACACACACAGCCACCCACACACCCAGCCACCCACACACACAGCCACCTACACAGAGCCACACACACACACAGCCACCCACACATAGAGCCACACAGACAGAGCCACACACACACAGAGCCACACACACACAGATCCACCCACACACACAGAGCCACACACACACACACACAGAGCCACACACACAGAGCCACACAGAGCCACACACAGAGCCACACACACACACACACACAGAGCCACACACAGAGCCACACACACATACACAGAGCCCCAGAGCATAATTCCAAGAGCCAGCAAAGGCTCGAAGCATAGGAACCAGGTTACACAGTATTTTTCTGCTGAGGGATTAAAGGCTAACCCAGCCCTGCCGGGTTTACAACAGGTAAACATCCTGCCTAGAAGCAGGACTATCTACAACAGGGAAATGTCGAAACAAAAGTTCAAAGCACCCCCATACAACCGAGTCCACTCCTGTCCGTGCACGAGACACAGGTCGAGTCAACGGCCTTAGGGGCTCCTCATACCAAATGACACCATAACTGATGGTTCCTGATGTAGAGAATCCTGTGCAGGACCGTGACGTCATCATCGGGCGACTGTCCTAGATGGGTCTCCATGATCTGATGACAGTGTCATCTTTTAGGCGGCAAAATATTGTTTCACACCCGCCTACGATGAAAAGGCTGCAGAAACATGGACTAGCCCTGTAGGGCCAGGTCCAACAAGCACAATCATGAAATCAATTCCGGAAAGACGACTGCGACATTTCATGTGTTTTTAATGTTGAAATGTGGGGCATCCGAATGCAGGCCTGTCTCTGCTCTCTACAATCTTGCGGGGCAGTGAAACGTTGAGACAACAAACATTATAACAGTGGTGTTAATTGTGCTTCCTTCAAGATTGCTTAAACTCCGAGGTAGAGATGGCGTGCACACCTCGTGGCATACGAAGCCCTCCCATGACGTGTCGCCGGCAGAGCAGGGTCTGGCCCGTGAGCTGTGAGGCCACAGGTGGGGATGAAGCAGTCTGCTGGCTACATTGTCAACTTCCTTCCCAGCACACTTCTGCCCCCAGTGATCAAACTGTGCTTTCCTGGGCAAAGCAATATATCTCAACTTCCCCAGTGTATATATAAGGAAGACTTGGGAACAGGTACATTGACTCAACTGAGCTCCATATGAAAATGGGCTTTTAAAATGTACAGGTAGATGGCATAAGAATCGTGCACACGTGCATGCAACCCACATTAGACCTCCGCCCACCCCAAAGCCAGTCTTTACCCAGCCCATCACTGCTCATAAAGGGTCAGACCCTTCGCCATTCCCTGAGGACACCCCTAAGTGTCTCCCGACCCTCAGATGCCCTCGCGACACTCACCTCCTCCATGCTCCCAGTGCGCTGCCTGGCATCAGCTGCCCCTCTGCCCGCTCTGAGTCCCTGGCACGGCGATCATCGAGCCATCCGAGGCCGCAAGGGTTAAAGGAATGATGCAGGCAGAGGGTTTCTTCTCATTTTTAGCTCAGATTTGCAATCCACTGGCAAGGCTGGCGGCGATGGAGAAAGTAGCGATGGAGCACAGTTCGGAGGCTGTAGCCGCGCTTCAGGGGTCCCGCCCCCCCCTGATCCCAGCGCATCGCCGCTCATTAGAGTGGGGGTGACATACATTAGAAGCAGATCATGGCGACAGCTTTAGACTCGGCGCTCACTGAAATAAATTAACACTCACTCACGCGCGCACACGCGGACGAGACAGAACATTCCATCTTTGCCACTCCGTTTCTACAAACGATACCATAAAGTATCTGTGGAGCCGGTGGGGGTGGGGGAGGAATGGCACAGGAAACAGGGCAAGGGGTGGAAAAGCGACTTTGTGTGGGTGTGCACGTGTGCATATGCAGGCAAATATGTGACAAAAAAAGCAGTGCACGCCATGACACCACCATGTTTCTCCGAGGTCCAGCAGAAATGGCTCGGAGAAACGTGCCGTCATTTTTAGACAGGGGGGGCTTGTAAAATTCCAGCCAATAGGAAGAGAGAAAGAAACTAAAAAACACACCTCGATCCAAAAAAGACAGGGCTTAAATGGAATGACAAACCTCTTCTCCAATGGCTGGCCTCCGTTTAGGAAGCCAGCCAATGGAGAAGAGGGGCGGGTTTAAGCACCATACTCTAAAACATCAAATCTCGCCAGCGAGACTGCTCAAGCGCAGCCTACGCATGCCGAGACCTAAAAAACAATGTATTTAGGCCCAGCTCTCTGTACTGGGGTGCTTGAATGACATTGTTTTGCATTCTGTCCATTAATAGTTCTTTTTGCATTTTTCACCTCGAGAGAGTGGGACAGGTATGCCCAGAAGTGGGTCCCGTGCTCTTCATGCCACTGGGGTCTAGCAATCCTGAATGATGAGGAGTGAAACCCTGAAACCAGTCCTAGGATGCTTGTTTCCAGTCCTGGGAGGACCTGCCTGGCAGTTTGGGCTGGACTGTTCCCATGAGGAATAGGGTCAAGACTGATTTGCATTTGGCTGAATTCAAACTGGAATGGCATGGGAAGCAAAAAAAACGATGGATTTATGCGCAGATCTCTGTTCTGAGGTGAATGTTTGCAATTGTTTGACATTCTGTCCATTAGTTGGTCTTTTTTTGCATTGAACATATGCTGTGCAGGAGACTCTACTTTGAAATTCTGCTGCATACCACGCTCAACTTTGAACTCCTGGTGTACGAGTTCTCTATTTTTTGACCTACTGATGTACAAGTTCTTTGCTTTGTAATCCTGGTGCTCAAGTTCTCTACTTTGAACTCCTGGTGTAAAAATTCCTGGGAAACACATTCTCTACTTTGAATTCCTGGTGTACAAGTTCTTTGCTTTGAACTCCTGGTGTACAAGTTCTCTGCTTTGAACTCCTGGTGTACAAGTTTTCTACTTTGAACACCGATGTACAAATTCTCTGCTTTGAACTCCTTATGTACAAGTTCTCTACTTTGAATGCCTGGAATACATGTTCTCTAATTTGAATGCCTGGAATACAAGTTCTCTACTTTGAACTCCTGATGCACAATTTCTCTGCTTTGAACTCCTGATGTACAAGTACTCTGCTGTGAACTCCTGGTGTACAAGTTCTCAGCTTTGAACTCCTGGTGTAAAAGTTCTCTACTTTGAACACCGATGTACAAATGCTCTGCTTTGAACTCCTAATGTACCTGTTCTCTACTCTGAATGCCTGGAATACAAGTTCTCTGCTTTGAACTCCTGGGGTACAAATTCTCTGCTTTGAACTCCTTATGTACATGTTCTCTACTCTGAATGCCTGGATAACAAGTTCTCTGCTTTGAACTCCTGATGTACAAGTAATCTGCTTTGAACTCCTGGGGTACAAGTTCTCTGCTTTGACCTCCTGATGTACAAATTTTCTGATTTGCCCTCCTAGTGTACAAGTTCTCTGCTTTGAACTGGTGTACAAGTTCTCTGCTTTGAACTGGCGTACAAGATCTCTACTTTGAATCCTGGTGTATTGGGTCTGTGTTTTGAGTACTTGACATACAGTGAGCGCTACACTAATCTTCATAGGTAACAACATAACATTGTAAAGCATCCGTGTAGTGGGTAGTCTATTTGGATTTATTCATGAATGAGAGGCTCTCTGTTAGATACCCGATGTATCAGGAGGACCTGCCTTACTTCATGTTTTAGTGCTGCATTTGAGGAATAGATCAGATTATTTTTGGATCAAAAACAGGAACAGAGAATAGTTTTGAGGAAGTAAACTAGACCCGTGAGCCACCTTCTGTCCCACAGAAATGACATAGACACTTCAGGAAGTGGCCTAGACGTGTGGCTTAATCGTGTACACTTCTCACGCTCCTGCACTACTCACTACCCCCAGCCAAGGGTCTTGTTACGAGTCAGCAAAGGTCCATGTGCAGATTTCCAGCGGTGGCGGCTGGTGATATTTGAAAGTGGTGAGGCGTAAAGGTTCAGTCTGAGTGTCCTGTGGCGAGCGAGCGGAGCGAGTAAACCCGACTGTCATGAGGAGGGGATCTGGGGGTTTTCCCCCTGAGAAAACTTTAACAACAGAGTAGGCAAATGGTGCATTTTCAAGCAAATTTGGGAAATCAAGAAGGGGAATAGAGCAATTGTGAAAGTGTAGTTATGGCATCAATAAAGAGATTTGCATGCAGCTCTTTGATGGCAGTTCACAGCTCACTGTGCTAGATTATGATTGTAAATTATGAACTGCAGTAAAAAAAAGGATCTCTTTGACAAAAGCAATATCCCACAGAGCTATGCATATAAACTGCTGTTCTGTCATCTGCATAGTAAATGTTCTTTGTAGCATAGTAGATCCCTAACACACCTGCCGCACTAATTATAGGTCAACCCATGAAAATATGCAAGCCTCACATCAGAACAGAAAGCGCCTCATGCATGCATTTTCAAGAATATCCCCATGTTTAAAATCGCACATTTAACATTAAATGCCCCCCACACCTGCCAACGCAAATGCATTTTTATGACTTTTATTTCTGGCGATCCTTTGTATTGGACTCCTTGCTAGATAGGCACAAGCCGCAAAGACTATCTCTCCACCACAACACAGGGCCTGACAGACCTGCCGCTGTACTTGACTAATACTGTCTGTCTGTCAATATAAGTCCGACCCCCTCAGGCCCTGCCACACTTGCTTCTCCAGGCCCTGCTTCAGGAGCTCTTACACAGCTGAAAGACTGTTTTTTTAGGTCGAGCCTGGGCCGCGCATGCTCTCCTCTGCGAGTCATGCATATTGAGATAGGGATTAGAAGCCCGCCCACTCTCTGCCTATATTTTTAATTGCCTTGTGTCCTTGTCCTTTATAAATGCTGGCTTCTGATTCCTTAATAGCCTTGTTAGTCCCTTCTTAGTACCAACTTGTCTTCATTTGAAACCTCACATGGTGACTGGCCCTTTGTATTTCTGTTGCGACACGGTATGTTTGATTTAGCCTGTAAGCACTATTTTCTTTAATGGGTTTTGCCCTACTGCAGGCATGACATGCTTTCCTTAAATTCAGCGCGCCATGCGCGCTTTCACTTTCAAAGCAGCCTTCATGCACATGAAAGTGTGGCATGGGGGCTTTAATAACAGCAAAAATATTTGCTATGCGATAGGTCTCGCATTTGTGAGAGCTTAAGCTGTTGGCATTTACAATGCCAACAGCTCAAACTCCACTTAGGCAGCTGAAGAGGCTCTCCCTATCCTCTCCTTTTCAACTATGAGGACAGTGGTGGCTGCCTTGAACCTGGCACGGCCTGGATTACGGGAATTTGCTCTATATCGGACTACCCGGCTCACTGCTGCACAAACTCCAGGTGGTGATGAACGATGGGGCCAGGCTGATTTTCAAACTACATAGGCGCACTTGGGCATCACTCCTACTGCAACAACTGCATTGGTTACCCATAAAGCAGAGGGCCAAATTTAAAGGCCTCTACATTACACATAAGGCCTTGTTTGGTCAAGCGCCCATTTACATCAAGGAACGCCTGGAGAAATATACCCCCCGTCGCTCGCTAAGGTCCTCCACAGAGGGCCTTCAAAAATGCCCACGATTTCACTACACTTCTAAAGGCGGTCGAGCCTTTTCAGCCCTCATGCCGCAACTCTGGAACAGACTGCCAGGTCAGCTTCGCTCTGAAAGCTGCTGCCTGCCATTCAGGAAGAAACTAAAGACTCTTTTATTCACAGAAGCCTGGGCATAATATTCCCCTTTGCGATACAACTCTCCCTGGAACTTCCATACATCT
The DNA here is from genome assembly GCF_964263255.1 of Lissotriton vulgaris. Classification (NCBI taxonomy): domain Eukaryota; kingdom Metazoa; phylum Chordata; class Amphibia; order Caudata; family Salamandridae; genus Lissotriton; species Lissotriton vulgaris. Next base: position 233,464,087 of record NC_141686.1, on the reverse strand, counting down.
GCTCGCAGTGCTTAGAGACCTGCAGGTATTAAGCGCTCTATAAACTAAAATTAAAAATAACAATAACAACAATAACAATTATCTGCCTAACCTCTCCAAAAATGCGGCCAAAAAGCACCTGTGTTGCCTTCTTAAAGCCAGACCTGAAACACTAATTTCAGAAGTCTACCTCTGTGCAAACAAGTGTATTCTAGTTAATGACCTCATCTTCTATACCAGAAAACATGAAAGTTGGCGGAATTTCCTCTACTCCATGCTTCGAATAATGGGTACTAGGAAAACCCTGCATGGTCTCAAATTAACAGCGTTGTCCTCGCCTATCTTTAAAGCAAATGCCACCATTACCCTGTACAACAATGGTATTATCCTAATCCAAGCCTCTAATGTCCCGCTAAATCCACTGAACGCTACCCATACCCTAGTATACAGTATTTAACCAGATCACCCCTCACCACATCCGGGAGTACTCCATTCTCTCATAACTATACTCCCTCCATTGCTGATCTCGGAGCCTTTCAGTCCCCCAATGGATTGTATCAACCCAATTGACCACTGTCTCAGAAGATTGGCGGGCTTACGGGCTCACTCAACTCGCCGATTTCAAGTCTGATACAAAGTGATTCCCGAGTTGAGATGTCCCCTCAGGCCCTACTGCCTTTGCTCTCTACGGATGAACCCCCATCTATGATTCCACTGTCTATGTCACCTTCTATGTCGGAGTACAGGCAATGGTCCTCCATGGATCATGATCATGCTAACCCCCTTAACCTTTCCTTGGCCACCTCCTACTCACAGCACAATTGTCCCTCCACTCTCTTACCTTCCCCAGCCGCGCTATCCAAGTGAACTTGAACTTTGCAAGACTCTAATGACCAACTCACCCCCCCTGGAACACTTCATTACCGCCTTAGACCTTTCAGACCTGCCTCGAGGCCCCTCCCCTCTGCTGGATCTCTCAACACTACCTCTATTCTGCACCCAACACTCTGTCTTGGCGGCGCGTCTGGACAAGATATTTCTCTAATTGGACCTTCTCGCTTATGAACTTCAGGAACTTAAAGCCCTCTCAATGGAGCATCATCCCCTGCTCAGCTCTCTAATTTCCCTTGGAAAGTTGCCTACAGTCCCCGGTAGCGTTATTTCTGGCTCCACGCACCCTATCGCTAAAACCTTACCCTCCCAAACGCACCTTCCCGTCGCAGGAGAATGAAAGCCGATCTGGCGACCAATTATATGTTATGTTATGTTATGTTATAACAATGTATTATGCGCACAGCGACTCCAGCGAAGGAGCATCCCGGCGCAGAGACACTAAGCAGTCATAACGCAGCATGGAGATAATGTTGCAGAAAAGTACTAAAACAGGGAAGCTAAAATAGGAAGGTTTTTATGGCTCTACGAAACGACAGCAAGTCCTCTATCAGCCGAATTTCAACTGGGAGGGTGTTCCAGATTGATGCGGCTTTCACCCTGAAGGAACGGCCCCCCATCCTGCTGAGCCTAAATCTGGGGACAACAGCACGGGCCTGCCCTTGAGATCGAAGATTGCGGGTAGGGACATAGAAGGAAATGGAGTTGGCCAGGATCTCGGGGCCTATGCCTCTAAGGATTTTGAAGGTCAGACACAAGACCTTGAAGAGAATACGCTTCCTAACCGGGAGCCAGTGCAGGGAGCGGATGACATGAGACACCGGGCAGAACTTAGGAAGTGGTATTATCCTAATCCAAGCCTCTAATGTCAATCTAGCTAAGATGACAACATCTTCCCTACACTCAAAAAAGCAGTGACCGCTAAATCCACTGAACGCTACCCATACCCTAGTATACAGTATTTAACCAGATCACCCCTCACCACATCCGGGAGTACTCCATTCTCTCATAACTATACTCCCTCCATTGCTGATCTCGGAGCCTTTCAGTCCCCCAATTTACTCATCTCTTACTCGCTCACTCTAGACCCTGACAAGACTCCTCGTGGTCAGATTCAAGCCATTTAGGCTGGCCAGCACAGAGAACCCTCACATAACCTCAGAGTCATAAATAGTGACAACCTCAAGCGAGTGAACATCATTCAGACTCAAACCTCCCACACACTGGTATGGCTAAAATGCATACTACCTACTTTGGGCCTTTGTCTGCGTACCCCTGCTGTAGGCTGGAGAGGGTGGGATTTCTCAACATGTTCTGGAGCTGCCCGCATTTAGAGGACTACTGGTGAGGGGTGTCGACTGCCCTGGTGGCACTGTTGGACAGAGAGGTAGCCCTGACAGTTGGGGGGTTGGGTACTGGAGGGGAGGGAGGGATGTTAGGGACTTTCTTTTGGACCTTTTTTTGGACCACACTTAATGCGAAGAGGAACCGAACTATATGCTGCTCTGTATTAAGGGGAGGGAGGGAAGGTTTAACAGGGGGCTTGTTTGGATTGGAGCATATACCGGCAGCTGGCTCTGGGAAGGTCCTCAGGTTGTTACTGATTGTAATTGTAAGGTATAGTGCCTTCATCCTGTTTTCCCCACATTGCCCATGGGGCTACGTCTATGATGTTTTGTTTGCTTTTTTCTTTGAAAACTAGTGAAAAATATATTTTTTTAATGGCTAAAATACATACTACTCAATTGCAGATCAGTCAGTAAACACACCTCTTATATCTTCGACCTCATCCACGGAAACCTGCCTTAATCCCTCTTCCACCCCTATCCTAGACCTCTTAGTTCCTCCTAGCCATGACATAATTCGTCTAGACAGATCTAAGAAGCAGGGTGGTGGCCTAGCTTGTATACACCGGAAAAGACTCTCGGTCTCTCACACTGAGACCACGACGCCATCCTCCAGTGAATACCTTTGCCTCAACATTTCAAATTACCTCCTTCACAGTGTGCAAACTACATACATTCTATCACCCCCCGGGGAAAATCTCTACTTCATCGAATAAATAATGGAAATCATCTCCTGCAACGTCGACTCCTCAGTGTCCGATACCTTCCTCAGTGATTTCAAACTTCATTGCTCTAACCCCAATGACTAAGCTGTAATCTGCCTCAAATCATTCCTATTGGCTCACAAGCAGACCCAATTCTGTGTCCAGCCAACTCATAACAAAGGAGAAATTCTGGATCTCATAATCTCAAAGGGAAACACCATCACACTGGATGCCATTTCCCCTTGCGATTGGTCCGACCATTTCAGCATCTTCTTTAATAACAGGGAGGGCCCCTGAAGAGGGATCAACTGAAGAAATTAAAGCTATGGAAAAGGGATCTCAGAAATATCAATACGGCTGAACTAGCAACCCATTGTAAATATGCCTTGTTTTCACAAGTTTACATTACAGAGGTTCATGCACTCGCTAACTTCTATAACACTACTATCTCTAGTATCATGGATTCTATAGCACCACTTCAACAAAAAAAATGCCTCTACAAAAATCTCCAAACCTTGGTTCAAGGACAACCTAAACTTGGAACGACGCAACTTAAGGGCAGTTGAACAATGCTCGAGATCCAAACCCTAGCTGATCATCTACTAGTCCTTAGATTGGTAAGGAGCCCTTATAACAAAAAAATCTAGATTGCTAAGGCGGACTACTTCAGATCCCAACTTAATCAAGCCTCAAATCGTCTCAAGAAACGTATTGAAATGTTTAAACAACAACCAGTGGAACCACCCAATCGCCTTGACCCAGGAGACAGCTAACCTTCTTGAGACAAACTTGCTGCTTTCTTTACAGAGAAAACTAGACTCATCAGTACTGATCTGGAATCTAAGAAGGCCCTTTTTCCATCCTACGGGTTTGTGTCTCCTTTGACCCACATGGAGATGATCAGGCCAGTTAGTCTTAGCACCAAGAACAATGCCTCAGTGTGCAACTTTACTCCCCTCAGTGAAAGAGACATTAACAAGATTCTTCTTAGTATCAACCCTTCCAATCACTTTAGCGACCCGCTGCCACCACCCATCTTCAAAGAAATCAAGGATGTCTTCATCCCCATTTGGACAAAGATTGACAATGCTTCACTGTCTCATGGTGCAATCCCGGAATGCCTAACAAAAGCTCAGGTTTCACTCATCCTAAAAAAAACAAATGCAGATAGAGTAGATCTTAACAACTTCCGTCTTATCTCCAACATCCCCATTCTGGCTAAACTCCTAGAAAAATGTGTCCAATCGCAACTCTGCGCTCACATTAAGAATTTTCAACTCCTGGATCAACATCAATCTGGCTTTCGGAGTGGTCACATTACAGAATCGGCACTCTCTCACATTATGGATGACATTTTAAAACTGCTTGACCAAAACGAATCTTGCCTCCTAATTCTTCTTGACTTTTCTTCTGTGTTTGACACTGTTAACCACAAAAAACCTCTGATCCATTCTTGAGGACAGGATGTGCCTCTTTGGTTCGGTTCTGCAACGGTTTGCATCCCTCCTTCACCACAGATCCCAAAGAGTCAAGGTGAATCAATCTCTTTCTGAGCCCCCAACAGTTTCCATGGGGGTCCCAAAAAGGACTGCATTATCTGCCATACTCTTCAACATTTTCTTGGAACCATTAGCTAATGCACTAAACTCCTGCAATGTTCTTTTCTATATGTATGTGGATGACATGCAACTTTTCCTGAAAATCACCTCCCCTGAAAACTTCACATTACTCGAAACTCCTGCGATGAATACTCAAAACTGGCTAACTGAGAACCACCTTCTGCTTAAAACCTCCAAAACTGAATTCCTTCTCCTATCTCCTCCTAATCACACCCCCAAGATAGACCTCTGGATGAAGAACCTCACAGCCTTGAACTGCTCTCCCCACATTATTGATTCAGCCAAATCTCTCAGAATCAACCTGGACATGCACTTGAACATGAACAATCATATTAGTAAGGTGTGCAAGAGTGCTAGTCACCAGATGAGGATACTTGAGCATCTAAGACCATTCTTTCCACAAGTTGATTTCAAGCAGGTGGCCCAAGCGCTTGTTTTGCTGAGGCTAGACTATGGCAGTACTACGGTCTGTGGCCTCCCCAAATATACCTTCACCTCACTAAGGGCATCCTTGAATGCCACTGCTAGAATCATTCCGGATAGAAAAAGAAATGCTCAGGGGGTGTGGCTAGCAGCCAACCGCAATGGCTGCAGCCTAAAGGGGCTCCAACCTTCCAGGCGACGATCCTTCGGTATCCGCTGCCATCCCGACGTGAACTTAGTCTGAAATCGCAGTGGTGCATCCCAAGCCCCCCTCCAGGTGCCTTTGCAGTGGAAGAGACAGTGCTTAAGCGGAGACAGAGCAGTTAACGTTCTCCGGCTCCCAGCAATAATGTCGGCTCCCCGATGACGACGGGGACGCTCACGGATCCTGTCGGGTGCCGGAGGCTGAGACAGCAGAGCTGAGGTGCCGCGACTTGTGTGGCTACGTGATGTTGGTGGGCGCGGAACGAGTGGCGGCGAGAAACGACTGCGGGCGCGATCGGCTGTGACATCAGATGCCAGGGCGATGAAGTGGGGCCTAAACGAAGACGGAGAATGCCACGAATGCTGCGGTGATTAGAGAAGGTCCGGGTGACGGCGTACGCCTGTGGAGGTAATGGCGGGCAGTAAGAGGCACCTGCTATCGCATGTTGGTGCGGCAGCTGGGTGGGGAGTACCTGGGACCGGACCAAGCGACAAGCGCTGCGGAGGCGGCCCGGAAGGGTTATTATCCTGAGGACCGCTCGCGAGCCGGTACTGTGTTGACAGGCCCCCGATTATAAGACGGAGTCAAGTTGGGAGCTGTTCTGACCCCCCGTTGATGAGCGCTGATGCCGACGGATGTGAGACAGGAACCGCGGATATTGCAGGCGTACCCTGTTGGATGCACGAGTGCCTACGCGAGGTCCCGGCTTTGAGGCCTTAGCAGGGACGAGCGCGGCCGCGGCCGCCTGGGAGCCCTTGCCCATTGTTCCTGGCTTAACTGGACACATAGCCTCAATTGAGACTGCATACTTCTGCCTGTGTGGGATGTGGCTGAGTCGGGCATACAGAAGGACATACAATAAGTTGCCTGCTTGTGGAGACCTGGACTGTGGCATGGTGAGAGTGGTCCGGTTGCGGGCCTAGGGAAATAAGTGACCCTGCTTCTGGATCGGCATCAGGAGGACAACTGAGTGCGACAGAGGCTCCAAGCTTGTGTGTGCCGGTGATGACCCTCCCCCTTCTTGGACCCTGACACATGATACGGCTGACCCAGACGAAGCTTGAAGTGCCTGCGGCGAACAGTAATAAACAACACTGTCTACCTCGTGGTGTGGCAGCCGCAAGTGTGAACTACCACCCTCTAGCTTGAAACTTGATGTGGTGAGTGGGGACGGACGGTGACCAGGAGGGAGTGGACGACAACGAGAACTCTGGTGGGTTCCCCTAGGTGTTAGCTGGGGTTGGAACTAAGCCCGCAGCTCTCACCTGGGTCGGCAGCTGTGAGTCGGAGTGGGTCCCAGAACGGGGAGCGCTAGCGGCGGCCAGACACACTGAACTGACACCTAAAAACGGTTTTGGGGAAGGGAGTCGTGCCCTTCCTGCGACAAAGAGACAGTGCGGAGACCTCGAGGTGACGGTCACGTCTGGTCCTGATCACTCCACGTGCCCTGATGGCTGGATTGCTGACGACAGGCCACCATGGCGACAGGGGGAAGGGGCCTAAGGGGGAACCCCCAGAAACAATTAGCAACATTTTTGTGGTCAAAGTCTGGAGATAAAGGGGATTCCCCAAGATCCGAAAAAGAAAATGACGCCGCGGCTTTTGCGCAGACCCCGGAGCCTACCCTCGATGATGTCATGGCAGCTATTAGTAGAGTACGAACGTCAGTGGATTCGGTTACGGTGGAGGTCTTGCTCCTCCGGGCCGACTACTGCAAGATGGATGAGAAGGTTCAAGAACTGAAAATTGTCACCAATGCCCTGCAAAAGGACACCTCAGAATTACAAACTCAGATGCCTGACCTACAGAGGAAACAGGAGAGGATGTTGCAGCAACTTGAGGACTACGAAGGTCACGCTCGTTGTAATAATATTAGAATTATATGTGGAAGACCTTATCACGAAGCACCTCAAGCCCAAGACGCTATCCAGTTATTTTTCAATCGAGAGGGCTCATAGGGTGCCTGGAGGTAGACCAAGACCTGGAGCGCCCCCGAGACCTATTATTGCGCGGGTGTTTAACTTCCACGATAGAGACATTATCCAGCAGACGGCGTGCTCGAACCCCCCATTGAAAATAGAGAACTATGAAGTAGCGCTCTATCCTGATTTCACAGCCAAGGTTCAAGCTCAAAGACACAGATATCAAGCACTGAGGAAGGAACGACGGGACAGGGAGGTCAAATATGCAATGTTGTTTCCTGCACGTCTGAGGTTTGAATCTGACGGCAAGTCCTGGTTTTTTGATTCCCCGGAAGCAGTATGGGAATGGATGGAGGGCTGGACCACGGTGGGAAATCGGAGGAGAGATCATCGAGGCAGGCCAGGCCAACGCAGAGAAGGCCATGTAGAGACGGTCCACAGTGTCCCAACAGAAAACTCTAGCCACCTTGAAAAACAGAACTAATGGACAGGGACAGCAGGAACGGGACAACCCACGCTGAGATGCCTGGCTGAGCACGAGTAGTGGTACCAGAGGGGATCGGGGTGATGCTTTTTAATGTATGATTTGTTGACAAAGGGTTCCCAAAGTTATGATGTGAACAGGTTAATCGCTTTGATGTGTTTTGGGAGGAACGCTGTAAAAAGTGGATGGCTATAATTCCAGTTCTTATTATTTGACTGGCAGGGAAGGGAAGATGCTCTACCCCGGTTATCCTTAGCATTTTGGGGGTGGCGAGAAGCATTCTGCCGAGTTTGGGGGTGGGTAGTTTTGAATCCACGGGCAGGGAAGCAGGGAGGGGGAGGTTGGGGGCGGGGGAAAGGGAGATTGTTTCTTGGTTATTTGGTTTATGGGTGATTTGGTTGCTAAGCTGGGACGATTGAGTGACTTAACGGAGGAAAGATCGTTTATTCAATTATTGGTTTTCATGCATCCAAAATGTAAAATGGCTATACTGATTGTTGAATGACAATTGCTACATATACAGATTTACACATTCTCTTATTCAAACATAATCCGAAAGAGGGAACGAGGGGTAGCACACAGACATGGGGCAGGATAGTAAACGACTTTTGACCGTGTTGTCCTGGAATATGAATGGGATGGGTGACAAGATCAAGAGGGGCATAGTACAACAATACCTGCAGAGACATTCACCTGATGTGGTCTTATTGCAAGAAACCCATTTAGTGGGTCGCAAATCTAAGGCCCTCACTTGGTGGGGATACACACTTTTGGCACATGCGGATTATACTACGGGTTCCAGGGGTACAGCTGTATTAGTAAAAAAGACCACACCACTTATTATACACAAGACGTGGACAGACACGGGAGGCCGCTTTGCGAGGGTGGAAGCCCAGTGGGATGGGAAAGATCTTAATCTGATCTCGGTCTACCTCCCACCCGCTCTGGGCAAAACGACACTGGAGGACTTAAACAACAAATTGACGGGACTACGGGAAGGTGTGCTGATCATGGGAGGAGACTACAATATGACATTAAATGACACTATTTACCGTAGCCCACCTAAGCTCCAAGAAAAGGCTAATAACTTGTTGCCTGACTTTGTGCAGGCACTGGGTCTCGCAGACGTGGGTCGAGCACTTCATCCCACTGACACAATGTTTAACTTTTTCTCTAATGCCCACCGTAGTCTGTCACGTATTTACGGTTTCCTTACGCATCTATCCTCAGTGGGTAGCTTTGCCCAATATAAAGTGCTGCCTAGAGGGATCTTGGATCACTCCCCGGCCTGGACGGCATACACGGAATGGGAACGTCAACTGCCTGCCACGATAGTAATCAACCCCTGGCTCCTACGCATCCCCGACGTTAGAGACGAACTCCGTACGCAGACCGGGAATTATTTTATTGAAAAAGTGGGTTCAGTTGACTCACCTGAAGAACAACAACAACAACACCTCCACCCTGCTCGACAACCTTGCCAACCTCGGACTCAAGCAACTGGTGGACACCCCCACCCACCTCGCTGGCCACACCCTCGACGCCATCTTCACCGCCAGTAATCACGTTGCCTTCAACTACTTCACAGGACTACTCTGGACCGACCACAGCTGAATACATTTCACATTCAAGAAGACTACATCTCAGCACCACACGCATCGGATCCCCCGCAGATGCTGGAGCAAAGTCACCACTGACCAGCTTACCACGTCACTGAGCCAGAACCCACCTGCTGACACCAACATACCCGAAACCAACGACGCAGCTCTAAACTTTGCACAATGGATCACCAACTGCGCCGACGACTTCGCTCCACTGAAAAGCCCCAACAGCAAAATCACCTTCACAAAACCCTCATGGTTCACAGACGCCCTCAAAACCGCAAAGAGAACCTGCCGATCACTTGAAAATACCTGGCGCCAAGAAAGAACGACAGAAAACATGACAGCCTTCAAGGCAAAAATATTTACAACAAGGGGTGGTGAGGGACAGAGTCTCTGAATTAAGCAGAAAGCTCTCACCCAGTCAAGAGATCAGGGCTAGATCCAACACCGTTTTTTAGCTCACTGCATGAGTCCCTTTCTCACTGCTCCATCAGGATTCAAGCAAGCCGGGCCGAAGAAGGCTGAAATGCCAGAAACCGGTCCCCGGTAGCTTGTCTCCTTTCTGGTGAAGAATTGGCTTGGTAGTTTAGTCTGCCCTGTTCCCATGATGCACTGGGCCAGGGACAGACTGATTTGCATATAGCCAGGTTCTGAGCTGGGATGGGGCAGTGAGATAAATAACGGTGATGGATCAAGCCCTGATCTTTGGACTGGGTAAGAGTGGTCTGTTTAACTCAGACACTCTGTTCATCACCACCCCCTTTTCTAAATCGTTTTTGGCCACTATAGGTGTGGCAGGGTATACTCAGACATGAGTCCCTTTCTCACTGCTCCATCAGGATTCAAGCAAGCCGGGCCGAAGAAGGCTGAAATGCCAGAAACCGGTCCCCGGTAGCTTGTCTCCTTTCTGGTGAAGAATTGGCTTGGTAGTTTAGTCTGCCCTGTTCCCATGATGCACTGGGCCAGGGACAGACTGATTTGCATATAGCCAGGTTCTGAGCTGGGATGGGGCAGTGAGATAAATAACGGTGATGGATCAAGCCCTGATCTTTGGACTGGGTAAGAGTGGTCTGTTTAACTCAGACACTCTGTTCATCACCACCCCCTTTTCTAAATAGCCTTCAAGGCAGCCACCCGCAAATACCATCAGCAGATCCGGATCACCAAGAGAACATCGTTCAAAGAGCGACTGGACAACAACACCCACAACAGCGAGGAACTCTTCAGCATCGTCAAAGAGCTCTCCAACCCCAAAGCCAGCAACAACAACATCACCCCTTCGCAAGACCACTGCAACTCCCTCGCCACGTTCTTCCACCGCAAAATTGCAGACATACACGACAGCTTCGGACCCCAAACTCCACCCCAGGACAGCAAACCAACGACCCCCGGCATCACCAACGACTCCTGGACCCCCATCAGCATTGAAGACACCACCCACGTCATGAGCACTATCCACTCCGGCTCCCCGTCCGACCAGTGCCACTACCACATCTTCAACAAAGCCGGCACCACCATTGCACCCCACCTGCGAAACGTCATAAACAGCTCCTTCACATCAGCGACCTTCCCTGAAAGCTGGAAACACGCAGAGATCAATGCCCTCCTGAAGAAACCCTCAGCTGACCCCAAAGACCTCAAGAATTTCAGACCCATCTCGCTCCCCCCCTTCCCAGCTAAAGTCATCGAGAAGACCGTCAACAAACAGCTGACTGCATTCCTCGAGGCCAACAACTCACTCGACCCCTCCCAGTCCGAATTCCGAGCCAACCAAACACCGAGACCGCCCTCATCGCAGCCACAGACAACATCAGAACCCTAATAGACAACGGGGAAACAGCGGCCCTCATCCTCCTGGACCTCTCAGCAGCCTATGACACTGTATGCCACCGCACTCTAATACACCGCCTCAGCAACACCGGAATCCAAGGAAAGGCCCTGGAATGGATCATCTCGTTCCTCTCTGGAAGAACCCAGAGAGTTCGCCTCCCCCCCCTTCCACTCCGCGGCCACCGAGATCATCTGCGGCGTCCCTCAAGGATCCTCACTCAGCCCAAAACTCTTCAATATCTACATGAGCCCCCTCGCCACCATCGCACGAAAACACAACATCATCTCCTACGCCGATGACACCCAGCTGATACTATCCCTCACCATGGACCCAGCCACTGCCAGAACCAGGAAAGGATGAAAGAAGTAGCAGACTGGATGAAGCACAGCCGTCTCAAGCTCAACTCGGACAAGACGGAAGTCCTCATCCTCGGACATTCCCCATCTGCCTGGGACAACTCCTGGTGGCCATCGGCGCTGGGAACCGCACCAACACCCACCGACCACCCACGCAACCTGGGCTTTATCCTGGACTCCTCCCTCACGATGACCAAACAAGTCAACGCCGTCTCATCCTCATGCTGCAACACCCTTAGAATGCTCCGAAAGGTCTTCCGGTGGATCCCCACAGAAACCAGAAGAACAGTCACCCAGGCCCTAGTCATCAGCCGACTGGACTACGGGAACGCCCTATAAGCAGGAACCACCGCCAAACTTCAGACGAGGCTCCAGAGCATACAAAACGCCGCCGCACGACTCATCCTCGACATCCCTCGCCACATCCACATAACAACCCATCTGAGAAACCTCCACTGGCTCCCCGTCAACAAAAGGATCACGTTCAGAATGCTAACCCACGCACGCAAAGCGCTCCACAACATGGCCCGAGTACCTCAACAGCCGACTCTCGTTCTACACCCCCACCCACCAGCCTCGCCATCGTCCCTCGAATACGCAGAACCATCTCCGGAGGAAGATCATTCTCCTACCTGGCAGCGAAGACCTGGAACTCCCTGCCCACTCACCCACGACTGACCCCCCGTGACCATCTCAGCTTCAGGAAGCACCTCAAGACCTGGCTCTTCGAGCAGTAGCAGCCCCCCCCCCTCCCAGCGCCTTGAGACCCTCACGGGTGAGTAGTGCGCTTTATAAATGCTTTGATTGATTGATTGATTGATGCCTGTCTTTCCCTTATTATTTCCTACCCCCCAAATGTGAGGCGGTCTGATAGCCATCTGAGTCATGTTCGCGCTATATAAAACTTTATAAATAAATAAATGGGCCCCAACAGGGGCGCGCTAGCAATCACTGACCTAAGAAGAAGTATAAGGGAATTTGGTGGCCTACATTTCTAGTGGGTTGGCAGAAATACAAATACATGCTCTTGTTAGCCATCAATACAATGTTTTCTATCGGTTCTCATTTCTAAAACTTGCCTGTGCTAATATCGCACTAACATTTATTACAATTGCCTTTCATCTTTTATAGTCTATGTTGGTGTAAGAACATTTTAAATAACCGTGGTTCTCTTTTACATCTCCGAAAAATAAATGGGGGATCCTATGTAAATACATTTACCCTCCAGAGGTGGGGCATGTGCACAAAGGCTCGCTTCACTGCTCAAAGGGCAAATCTAACCCCAGGTGAGAGGGCAAACCTATTCTGCCTCAATCCAGGGGGGGTCTGATACTGTGCAGGTGCTGTGTTCAGTTTTAAAGGGCTCTGGTACGGCTTCTTCTGGTGTCAAATGTTAAATACACCTGTTAGTGGATTCACTGTGGTTGTTTTATCTCTAACAGTGGTGCAGTCATGTTCTAGCATTCAGCAGTGTGGCTGTGCTTGCCCCACTGTGAGTGAGTGAGTGTGAGCATAGGACTGACAGTACTTGCGTGTGAGAGTGAAAAAATGTGTAATTGGGACAATGAGTGAACATCTGAGTGTACATCGGAGTGCGTGAATGACAGTGTGAGTGAGAGTGTGTGAGAATGTGAGTGAGACAGTGAGAGAGCATGAGACTGAGTTAGTGTCGGTGTGACAGTATTTGAGTGACACAGTGATTGACAGCGTGAGCATTGGAGTAAACATGTGAGTGAGCACTTGAGTAAGACATGTGAGCAAGACAGTATGCAATCAAGACAGGTAGTGAACAGGTGAGAAATTGTGTGTGAGTCATGAGTGAGTGAATGAGACAGGGAAGCACATGTGTGAGCAAGTGGGTGAGACAGTACGTAAGTGAGACTGTGTGAATGAGGTAGAGTGAGTGACAGTGCGGGTAAAACAGTGTGTGAGCATGTGGCGGAGTCAATAGGGTGAGTGAGACTGCTTGAATAAGAATGTGTGTGAGCGTGTGAGTGAAGCAGGAGAGTGAAACAAAGTGTGAGACAGCATGTGCTCACGTGAGAGACAGCGATTATGTGAGCACGTGACAGTGAGCGATCATGTGAGAGTGTCACAAAGTGTGAAACAGTGTCTTAGCATGTGAGTGAGACAGCGATTATGTGAGCACGTGACAGTGAGTGAACATGTGAGTGAAAGAAAGTGTGAGACAGTATCTGAGCACGTGAGTGAGACAGTGATTATGTGCGCACGTGACTGAGTGAAGCATGAGAGTGAAACAAAGTGTGAGACAGTGTCTGAGCATGAGTGAGAGTGATTATGTGAGCACGTAACAGTGAGTGGTCATGTGAGAGTGTGTTATGTTTGTGAGTCTGCCACAGTCCCAGGCACACTGGGGTCAATTCTTGGCTTACTGAGGCACCCCGCATACAATGCTAGTGCTGGCATAGTGGTGGTACTTCTTGGCATAAGATTATGCACCCATGGTAGAATACAGACCTGGGCACACTGGAGGCAAACTCCTGGTTATATGAAGGACCTGTGGCAAGATGCTGACACTGGCCTCATGGAAACACCTTTGCATAAGGAAGGACAACCATGACTTATGGAGGGAGGGAGTGTGTGCCTAGGGTCCTCATATACTGGAGGTCATTTTTGACTTATAGGAACGGCACCAAAGGCAGAGTTGTGGCACTGGCCATTTGTAGGTAACTCTTAGTATAGGGAGGCGCCCATGACAATATGCTGGCACTGGAACACTGGAGGCAATTACTGACATATGTGGGCTCCATAGCACATTATGAAAAATTGGGGTCAACTTTTTGGGAGAATCAGGCTTCATTTGCTTGGAACACTATGAAAGTACTTAAATATTTAATTGGTGATTATCAAATGTATGTAAAAATTGTTCTTTAAAATGATATATATGACTCAATTTAAAAACAAATGTCAGTGGAATCTTTCTCACACTACTTCCTCTCCCCCAAACCATCTATAAGAAGCCGGGCTCATGCGCTTCACTGGTGGAATGGAATTTGGGTGAACTATTACACCCTACCCCTCTTAAACATCCCCAGACTCCGCAGTTAGAGTCCCAGCTTACCCACAGCCCTGATACCACCAGAGAGACCCTTTGCAAGGGGTGTGAGTTAAGCGAGACGCGGACACATCCAGTTTCATTCTACAAGAAGACCCCGCCACACGCGCGGGCAGCCTTTTCGTTTACTCCTACACGTCAGGACGCTACGCCGTAATATCACTGTGACACCCGCGGGGCACACACAGTGGTGCAACCTCTTTGCATATATTTCCCCCCTCCATGTCAAGAACCCTATGGGTGGGTCCTTTGTAAACCAACCAACACTACATCCCTCCCTTGTTCCGGATTAACAAAACCGCAAACATGGTTCAGCACATGAATAACACAACCTAACAAAAAAATTCAGTTTGCAAAACAAAATGGAGGTGACAGTTAATAGTCTGACACAAAATCCTTGAGTCATTGGGGGCTATCCCTGTGGTGGAGTGCAGGGTCACACGGTACTCCTGCAGAAATGAACAGATGGATCTATCCACATTTCTGCCATCGGCTGTCGCTATCCTGATGACTTTGGTCACAGTTCGTACAAACCTTTCCGCCTCTCCGATGGCCTGAAGCCATCTTGGATGATCCTCCTATGCTTGGTGTTGCAGGACTGAAGATATTTGACTCATTCTCAGCCCCCTGTCCAAGCAGAGTTCTCCTTTCAGCCCATGGGTAGCCATGACTTTTTCCATTTTCTGTATCACCTTCAATTCCAAGGTGGAGGCCACTTTTTTCAACTCGGGCTAGCGAGAGTAGCAATCTATTACAATGAGCAAGTGGATGCCGTCAGGGAGGTCCAAAGTCGGCACTGCCACAGGGTTGTTGGGCCTTCTATAATGACATGCACTGGTGGATCCCAGGTATTGTTTGCTTGGCAAGCAGTGCAGTCTCTTACAGCCGCTTCCACGCTTTGATCCAGCCCCTGAAACAAGACTTTGCTTCAGAGGCGGCTCTTTGTCTTCACCCTTCCCTGGTTTGCCCCATGAGCCAATTGGAATGGCTGTTGCTGGAAGCTACTGAATAGGACCAATCATGGCCCTCGAATCAGACAGCTTTCAGGGGTTACGAAGAGTCCTTGCCTCACAGGTTATAGGGCTTGTAGCGTCAGCTTGGCTTGTTCCATCCTGTGGGCTGAGTGCATCACCTTCAGTCGCTGGCCCGTACTGCTTTGATGGCCAGTTGAAGACAGTCATCTTGTTCAGAGGCTGCCACGAAATCCGACAGGGACATAGGAAATGGTGTGGACCTTTCCACCATTAAACAAACCTATGTCTCAGTGTCTTGTGCTTAGTTAGTTTCTGCTGGGGTGGCTTGCCTAGTATGCTGTGGCAGGAAGTCAGCTTGATTCTGGGTGCCTGGCCAGTATACTACGGTGAAGTTGAATTACTGCAACTGAAAGATCCATTTCTCAATCCATGGGGGTGGTTTTGACACTGATCCCTTAAAGAGGAGGATCAGCGGCTTGTGGTCTGCATGGACAATGAAAGGATGGCCATAGAGATATACGCAGAAATGGTGACACCCCCAGTGGATTCACAATTGCCCTCTCTCTATCTGTGAGTATTGCTGCACCATGGGTGCAAGGGTCCTGCTCGGATAGGCGACTGGGGCCCATTTGCTGCATCTCTGCTGTTGCGATAGCACAGCCCCCAATCTTGTGGGGCTTGCATCTACCGCCAGTTTGGGTTCTTTCTTGGGGTAAAAGTACACTATGGTAGTTGTGGCAGATAGCACATATTTTGGTTCTTAAATGCCAGTTCTTGCTCCTCGCCCCAAACCCAGGTTCTTGACACTTTTGTTAGTTCATGGGGTGGCCCTGTAAGGTCTGACAGGTTCTACATAAAGCGGACAAAAATACCATGCCCAGGAAACTTCGGACCCCCGACACCGAAGTGGGGTAGGCACTCCTGACTCTCTTGAACTTTCGCTGGGTCCGGCTTAATGCCCTTTCCTGAGAATTGATAATCAAACGAAGCTAAAGCTATGCTGCAGAAAAATGCATTATTCCCGATGTAGCATCCTGCCTTTGTCTTTGAGTCTCTGGAAAACTGTGCAGAGGCACGAGAGGTGACTAGAATATCTTCACTCACATTGAGGACACCTGGTAGGCCAGCCAGCAAATTCCTTATAATATTCTGGAATACCTCAGCAGCACTCAAGTTGCAGAAATTCAGATTGGTGTACTGTAAGTACAGTGCAGGTCGAGGATGCCGTTATAGATCTGGAGTCCAGGTGAAGGGGAATCCGGTGGTAACCTGACTTCATATCCATCTTGGAAAACCACAGTTACCCGCCAGTTGCCCTTTGATATCATCTATGGTGGGCGCTAGGTGGCATTCTCTCTTGATGGGCACATTTGGCTCCCTCCTGTCTCTGCAGATCCGCACTGCACCAGGCAGTTTAGGCTTTTTAGCGACTATGATTGGGGAGACCCAGGGAGTGGGGCCTGTGACTTTTTCGATGATGGCTGCATCTTTGAGCTGGCACAATTCCTGGTCCACCTTTGGGCGAGGTGGAATGCCACATGCCGGTGGCGGAGTGCTAGGGCTTGATTGTTTTGTCAATGTGAAGTTGAATAGTTTGGCCTTTCAGGTATTCAATGTCTTCGAACAGTGGGGAATATTCTCGCAAGAGACTGTTAATCTCACTGGCATGGAAACTAAACACAAATGGTACCAAACCAAGCACTTGGGCTGTCTGGCATCTTGCTGGGAACACACTGCATTCCAGGGAAGCATACACTTTGTCTTAAGTAGTTGCGTCTTGGTGGTCGATGTTGGTGTGAAAAACCCCAACGAGTCTAAGAGGTTTTTGGTTGCTAAAAGAGTAGTTTTTATCTTGGTGGGGCTCAATTTAGGTGGAGTCGACAGTCAATGGTAAAGGTTAGCGGCCATGAGATTGATAGAGGTCCATGTGTCGATGAAGGCAGAGACAACATGGTTCTGTGTTTTGACATGGCAATTGGAGGAGGTGTGGGCTGTGGAGCATAACGGTTTTATCGCATGTACCACATGGATGGTTTCCTCTTCATCTTTGTCCATGTCACTCCCTTCCGCTGTCTCGGAGTGTGTTTGGACGATGCGCACTTCCTTTATTGCACGGGAAGTGGATCGTTTTGGGGCAGAATGACAGATTTTAGAGAAATGATTTCGTTTCGCACAGGCCCTACAGTTTTTCCCCCCATGCAAGGCAGTCACCTTGATGGGGAAACAGCCAGCCACTCCATCAACAGGGTTAGCTAGACTGCTTGGGAGCTGGTATGTCTGTTTTTAGCCAGCGGGGCTCATGGCTAACGGCATTAACGGGCTACTCGTTGACCAGATGTGTCATAAGCGTGTCCATGCACACCGCTCGTTCTTTGGACAGTTCCTTGGACCATCCCAGGACGAGAATGTTCTTCATTGAAATGTTAGACACCTGCAGATCTTGTTCCCGCAGCTCACAGATGCACCCCCTTGTATAAATGGCAACCAGATTTCATCTTCCTCATCCGGCAGGGTGCACGTGTTAGGCAGGTCTTGCAGTCATGCGTTGAAAATGTCTACAGATTGATCTGGTTTTTGGTGTACCTCCTGAAGGTGAAAATACTCGTAGTCCAGGATTGAAAGCGGTTCAAAATGGGCAGAGATGGCATTTATGAATGCAGTATACATGCAGAGTGGCCTGGCTTCCACAACCGTTCTGGAGAGCTTATAGATGTGCAGAGAAACAGCTCCCAGCAGATTGGGACATGGACAGGGCAACACCTAAATCAGTGTGTGGCTCCTGCTGATGCAGGGCTGAGACAACGAGAGCCACTTATACTGCACCCATGCGGTCTATGAACTTGGCCACAGTCGCACTGGTTAAGCTTCCAAGTCTCTGACGTGCCATGTGCGCTACAGTGCTGCAGGGGTTCTGCCAGCAAGGCAGTGTCTGATAAGATAAGTAGCATTTATAAAGCGTATGGTTACACCACAACGGTGTGTCTGACAGGACGGGGCAAAACACAAAGAGATGATGGACAGAGAGCGCAGAAACTTTTCAGACACTCACCCCCCAGTCACAAATCTGGGTTGAATCCATCATCATTCTTTAGCTCACTTCGCCTGCTCAGTGCAGACCCAGCTATATGCAAATCAGTCTTGACCAGGGGCAGATTGGCACTGCGGGAACTCGGGCATTAGCCGAAGGGCTGGTGTCTCAGTGCCCTCTGTGAGCCGTTTTTATTTCTCCCCTTACCCAGTCCACAGAGAGTGTTCTCTGTGGACTGGGAAAGGGGAGAAAAAAAACAGCCCACAGGGGCACTGAGACAGAAGACAGAAAAAGGAAAGCAGCTTCGCTGGGCGGCCGTACAGCGATTAATAGCTGTGCCTTCTCCTTCACCCCCTGCCCTGCAAAGCATTCACGCTGAGGGTGGGCTTGGGAGGGGTGATTGTGCGCAAGAATCGGCCTCCCTGGGGGCCAGGTGTTGCTTAGGCCTTTGAGCCATTTTCACCCCGGCTCCCCTGGAGCCCACGCAGACCATAACCCTCGTATGTGCCCACTCAGTGGGTCACCAATACATACTTACTTGCCGGTCTGCATTCTGCATACATTTTCTGTCACTACTAGGAAATAATGTCAGCCAACAATAGCAGTTCTTAGTGGTGGTCATTGTTGGCCGCAGATTTATTAATATCAATAAAATTATTGATAACAATATTAATAACATACTGGTTGTGCAATCTTCATTTGCGAACTCTAGTCATCAATCATTTACATCACATTACAGATGACACCTTCATCTGGTACAGGTGTCTGTCTTTTGTGCACTTCTCAGTTCGTAAATGGCACTTGTGCACAACCAGTTCTTAATCAGTTTATTGGTGTTCCAGTGGTTGGTTGGCCACACCCTTTTGGGTGTCATGGAGGGGAGCTTCTCTGCCTGGAGTTAGGTCCCCAGCTCGCTACCATTTGCGCCCTGCCGTCCAGCCGGGTCTGGGCCGCGAGTGCCGTCTCCATCTGTCCCTCCCCTCCTTTGTGCGGCCACGTCACCCTGCCGTGCGGCATTCAAAAGTGAGTGGCCCTCCTCCTACACACCGCCCACCGGTGTGTTTGGTTAGCCAACCATTGTAGGATTTCCGCCAACGCCTTCCCCACTGTCCAGCACTGCGACTCTGCTGTTCCTCAGGTGTGGGTGGGTGGGCTTCAAACGATGTCGTTGTCGCGCCGCTCTCCCAGCTCCTTGAAGACGTTGTGCTTCTGCTGGGGAGCGGCGGTGCTTAAATCCTCTTGAGCCCCCTAGGGGGTCTCAGGTGAACCCCCTTGATTGGGGGGTTCAAAGGTAGCAAGGTTGACCATTGGTCGCCCCCAGTTGGCGCCCGGGTCACGAGGTCACTTCCTGTCGGGGTGGCTGGTGCGCACCCCGCTTCCGCTGGTTCTCGGCCGCTTCGGGGCACCCAGAACCAGTTCACCCCCACTGTTGGCACCGCGTGGGTTATGGCGCCGGCCCTCGAGCCTCCCCCCCCACGGGAGGGTGCGGCGGCCTCTGCAATAACCCTCGCATGTGCCCACTCAGTGGGTCACCAATACATACTTACTTGCCGGTCTGCATTCTGCATACATTCTCTGTCACTACTAGGAAATAATGTCAGCCAACAATAGCAGTTCTTAGTGGTGGTCATTGTTGGCCGCAGATTTATTAATATCAATAAAATTATTGATAACAATATTAATAACATACTGGTTGTGCAATCTTCATTTGCGAACTCTAGTCATCAATCATTTACATCACATTACAGATGACACCTTCATCTGGTACAGGTGTCTGTCTTTTGTGCACTTCTCAGTTCGTAAATGGCACTTGTGCACAACCAGTTCTTAATCAGTTTATTGGTGTTCCAGTGGTTGGTTGGCCACACCCTTTTGGGTGTCATGGAGGGGAGCTTCTCTGCCTGGAGTTAGGTCCCCAGCTCGCTACCATTTGCGCCCTGCCGTCCGGCCGGGTCTGGGCCGCGAGTGCCGTCTCCATCTGTTCCTCCCCTCCTTTGTGCGGCCACGTCACCCTGCCGTGCGGCATTCAAAAGTGAGTGGCCCTCCTCCTACACACCGCCCACCGGTGTGTTTGGTTAGCCAACCATTGTAGGATTTCCGCCACGCCGCAGGGAGGCTCACGTCTTTCTGCTGCTCCCCCCCTTGCCCTTGGTTCGTGGCTACCCACCTCTCTTTTTTTTTTTTTTTTTAAAGACAACCAGCGAGCGCCATTGCACCCCACAAGTTATCCCAGAACACCTCCATTCCTTTGTCGGACAGATGCACCCCATCTTGTCCATAGAGCTCTGGGCGGCCTGGGTGGATGAGGCCGTGCCGGATTGATTCCAGGCCATTGGTCGAGCAAAACTTGTGCATGGCGATATTTTACTTGCGCCTTGCATTATCTACCGCCTTGTTGGAATCAGCACCCCTCCAGTGCCTCCTGCTGATCATCTCCGACCAGACCACTGTTGTGGGACCCAGCCATGCCGCCGCTTTGGTGAGGTCCTTTTGAATGGCCTGGCCCACCGCCTTGCGGCCCAAACGTGTTAGGTCGTTCCCTCCGAGATGTACTATCAGTACATCTGGCAGCCACGCTGAGTCTGCCATAAGGCCGTCCAGGGTCGGTAGTAGCTGCTCCCATCTCATGCCGGGCCGTCCTATCCAGCGGATGTATGGCGCCTTGGGTCTGCTTTCTTTGTGCCCCACTCGCTGCCACCAGGACTCCATTCTGGACACGAATGAATGTCCCACCACCCAGACAAGCCGCGGACGTCCCCCTGTCGAGAAAATTTTTTCTATTAAGGTGGCTTGCTGCGCACCGGGTGTGGTCGAGGGAGGGCAAGAAACCCTGCCGTGCGGCATCCCAAGGCGGCTGCCCCCCCCCCCCCACTTCCCCCCGTTCTCCTTGTCCGCCCCGGGTACAAGTTGTCTGAACCGCTTCATTTGGGACCGGGATAGTGCGTCTGCAACAGAGTTCTCTGTCCCTGGCACGTGTCGGGCCTTCAGCTCCAGGTTCCCCTCCAGCTGCAATTTAACCAACTGCCACATTAGCCTCAACATGTCAGGGCATCTTGCTGCGCCTCTGTTAATGGCCTGCACTACCCCCTTGTTATCAGACCATAAGGTGAGTTTCAGGTTCCTTATCTCCTCTTTCCAGACGGTCAGAGCCACTATTATTGGGAATAGCTCGAGGAAAGTGATGTTCTTTGTGAGCCCCTGCGCATGCCACCTGTCTGGCCACTGGCTGGCACACCATCTGTTCCCCAGGACCGCCCCAAAACTCAGGCTCCCAGCTGCGTCCGTGTAGAGGGATAGCTGCTCAGCGGTCACCCAACCTTTTCTCCAGATCAGAAGACCATTAAACTCCCGCAGGAAGTCGTCCCATACTTGCAGATCCTGCCTTACACCCGCACTCAGCCGGATGTGATGGTGTTTGTGGGTAACGCCAGCTGTCACCGCGGTTAGGCGCCTGGAAAAGACCCTCGCGGGTGGGATGACCCTAGCCACAAAATTCAGTCTACCTATCACCCCTTGGATATCCCTGAGGGTGGCCTTGCTCCGGCCCCGTAATTTGGCAATTTCTTCCCTGAATTCCCGCACTTTATCTGGGGGGAGCCTGGCGGTCCCTGCCATGGAGTCCAGCTCTGTGCCCAGGAACGTTAGTCTTGTGGTTGGGCCTGTCGTTTTCTCTTTTGCTAGGGGGACCCCAAGTGCTTCTGTCAGGGCTTCGAATGCTGCCAGTGTACTAGCACATATCGTGGATCCTGCTGGGCCTGTGAACAAGAAATCATCCAGGTAGTGCAGCTTTCCGCCTCCTTGGTGCATGTCATGGAGGGCCCATTCCAAGAAGGTAGCGAATTGCTCAAAATAGGCGCAAGATATGGCACAGCCCATGGGCATGGCCTTGTCGACATACATGTCTCCCTCCCATTGGAAACCCAGGAGGTGGAAGCTGGCCGGGTGAACCGGCAGTAAGCGAAAAGCGGATTCAATGTCCGCTTTGGCCATGAGGGATCCCTTTCCTGACGCTTTGACTAGTGTGATCGCATCGTCTACTGACGCATAACCAACCGAGCATGCTTCCGGGTCAATTCCGTCGTTCACGGATGCCCCTTCGGGATATGACAAGTGGTGTATTAGCCTAAATTGACCCTTCTCCTTCTTGGGAACCACTCCCAGCGGAGAGACGACTATACCTGTATGTAGTTCTTTGGGAAGGGGGCCCTCGATTCTACCCAAGCTCTTCTCCTTCTCTATTTTTGCGCTTACCACCCGGGGGTGTTGCCTCGCTGATTGCAAGTTATTCGCTCCTTCCAGTGGCAACGGGCCTTGAAATGGGATAATGAAACCTTCCTCAAAACCTTCCACCAGTACTCTGGCGTCCGCCTTGTTCGGGTATTTGTTCGCTAGTCTGCGCAGCTGCTGCGTATTAATGGGGGACCTAGCCAGCTGGCAATGTTGAATGTCTACTAGAGCCCCGCCCCCCCTAGCCTTTGGGCTAGTGCTTCTTGTGTTTCTCTTTCTTGTCACCTTTTGATTCACGCTTGGAGCCTTTGCATGCCACCGCGGCGTGCCTCCCCCCGCAGCTTGAGCATGCGTGTTGGAATTTGCACGAGGAGCCCCATGAACAGTCCCCCGCATCGTATCTCCAGCATATTGCCTTGGTTGCGGGGGGGAGTTGGATCTCCCCGAGGAATGCTTTTGGTAAGTTTTGTTCTTCCCCTTATGGGAAGAACCCCGAAAGGACTGGTCGTATTTGCCTGTCCAGGCTCTCACTTCTTTGGCCGCAAGCATCTTATGAATGAAACCTGACACGTCTTCCTCATTCCACTCCATCTCTGGGTGCCTCTGCATCTTTAATCTAAACCCTTTATCGTATTCCAACCAGGCGTCCCCAGGGAATTGCCTCTGCGCTAAGTGTATATTAGCCTCGTATAACCATAGGTCAGCTGCGCAATGGGGGAACCTCTCCACTATGATACATGCCATGATTCTGAATGCGTCTAGCCAATTCTCGAAATTCCGCTCCTTTCTGGCCCCGCGCCTCTCTCTTTTGTCATCCTCCTTCCTGTCACATGTGGTCAGGTCGAGGCCCTCTAGCTGTATTTCCAGGAGTGAGAATATATCTATGAACTCCTTGCGCCATATCCTCTCCTTCACTGCGAGGGGAATAAGGCACGCAAGCCCAGTGGCTTTCGTCGTCAAGGAGGCAGGCCCGGGAGATGGCCTGGCGTAAAGGTCAGTGCCTAGCCCGCCCAACCCTGGGCTCCCGGACGCAGTAGTGTACCACCAACCGGGTAGCGGGGAAACCTGTTCACCTTGCGCGGACAGGCCCACCTGTTCCTGTACCCTTGTCTGCCGTGCCCACCCCGGATCAACCATATGCCATGTCATACCCCCTGTTTCCTCCGCGCGCTGTTCCCTAGGCCCCGCAGCCCCCTGCCCTGAGCCATTAAGAAAGGCCGGCGCCAGCGATTTCAAGCATTCTTTTACAATGGTACTAATATGCTCACCATTAACTGCTCTGCTGGTCGTCTCGCCCTGCTTGGCGTCATCTAGCCTCGGCGGTGGGTGCTTCTGGCGCACCTTTTTCGGGGGGTTTCTCTTGGAAGTTTTCTTCCTTGGCGTGGTCTTGGGTTTCTTGGGTGCTGACGGGCCCGCTTCCTCCTCTGCCTGGCCGTCCGGCCTATTCTCCTTCCCCTTGGCCAAGTGAGGTTGAAGCCAGTCGTCGCCGTGTATTGCCGATATTTCCCGGATCCTCTTCAACACTTCCGCCATTTCTTCTGGCTGATCCTCAGCCATGTTGCCCTCTTCCCCCTGCTTCTGCGTCAGGCCGTATGTAATGGTACCGCGTGATGCGTGTGCCTCCCGCGGGCTCTGAGCACGCTGCGCCCTTTTTCGGGTCAGCTCCGCCTGATGCGTGAGGTTTCGAGGGGGGGAGGCCGAGCGGGTGCGTCCGCGCTGTGCGGCGCGCTCTACCCACGTGGTCGGCGGGGAGGTGTGGCTCACCCCGGCGCGAGATGTTTTCTTTAGCGGGCTGCCTTCTGCGCCGCTGGGTCGTGTCGCTGGGCCCTGGCCTGGTCTCTGCGGGCTGATTTCTGCGCCGCTGGGTCGGAAAGAAATTCCGGTCTCACCTTCGAGCTTCCCTGCCCGTGGAAATCGTTTGTGAGGTGCAGCGGCTCAATGCGCGCTCTGTACGGGAAGGGCAGAGAAGCGAGAGGGCGTCGAGTCGCTTACCGCGATGGAGCTTGGCTAGGCCGCCAAGCTCGTCCTCCGTCTCTGTCGCTTCCAATCACCGGCGTTGGATTCTCCAGGAGCTGGGCGGGTAACCGGGAGGGCGCGCTGCTCTGCGGAGCCGTCCAGGGCGAAATCCGCCGACCGGGAGGGGGGGGGCAGGTTCGCCTTCCTTCTGCTTCGCTGTCCTTCGTCGTCCCTTGCAGCAGTCGGTCCTCTTCAAACGATGTCCTTCAAACGATGTCGTTGTCGCGCCGCTCTCCCAGCTCCTTGAAGACGTTGTGCTTCTGCTGGGGAGCGGCGGTGCTTAAATCCTCTTGAGCCCCCTAGGGGGTCTCAGGTGAACCCCCTTGATTGGGGGGTTCAAAGGTAGCAAGGTTGACCATTGGTCGCCCCCAGTTGGCGCCCGGGTCACGAGGTCACTTCCTGTCGGGGTGGCTGGTGCGCACCCCGCTTCCGCTGGTTCTCGGCCGCTTCGGGGCGCCCAGAACCAGTTCACCCCCACTGTTGGCACTGCGTGGGTTATGGCGCCGGCCCTCGAGCCTCCCCCCCCCTACGGGAGGGTGCGGCGGCCTCTGCAAGAAACAGTGTTTATCCTAACACAACGCCCTCAGCCCTTCACATTCAGGGTATAGTGGGCAGGAAGAATGGCTCTCACTGTTGGGGCCAGGTGATGTTTGGAACTCACGCCATCTTCACCTCAGCCTCCCCCTGGCTACCATGAATGACCCTGCAGCTGTGTATTGTGCTCCCCTGCCAGGAAATTACCCTGAGGCCGTAGAGGGCAGGGGAGGGCTGATTCATTTACTAAAAGCAGGGGCCTCACTGCTGTTCATGTGCTCCTGCGCTGGAGGGCTGAGTAGGTTAGTAATAGCAGGGGCCTCGCTGCTTTTCAGGTGCTCCTGCACTGGAGGGCTCAAATAATTTTGTAACAGAAAGGGGCCTTGCTGTTCTTTTAGTTGCTCAGCTTGTAGGCCATTGTCACCTTGGCCCTGTGTCCTTCACAAGAACAGTATCCTCCCACTTTCATTCCTTGTGTGTGCATAGGCATATATATCCTTGCAGTTGCAGAGACGGGGAATCAGGTTTGAGTCCCAGCATCTGCTCAACACCCTGTGATTCTGGGCAGATCAGTTCTTCGCCCAGGCCCTTAATTAAAAAATCGGATCTTGTGTACTGTATTTGGTGCTCATGAACAGAACTCAAATTGCCTTTGTCTTAGGCTGTATTCACGCTATATAAAACTGTCAAATGGAAAAACAACTATAAAAAATAACCATGTGTTCACGCTTTATGACTTTGCAAAGGGAACATGATAAGTAAGGAGGACACTTTATAAAAACATGTTCATATTTTTTAACACAGCTTTTCTGATGCAAAATTTTAATTTAATTCCCCTTACTGCCTCCCTGTCTGGTTTTCTTATATTGTGAAGGCTGCTCTCAAGTCATTCTGTACCTCTGCCCCGCGAATGTGGGCCACACCCCGCAAATATGGGCTATGCCCTGCGAATGTAGGACACTTTTTTTGTCAGTGCCCGGGCCAAATTGTGATCCCAATCCGACCCTTGTCTTGACCCTGTACCTCATGGGAACAGTCCAGTCCGAACTGCCAAGCCAGGCCTTCCCTGAACCGGAAACAAGCATCCTGGGACCGGTTTCTGGGTAACACGCTTTATCAGCCAGGCTCGCTTGATTCCAGTGGCAAAGTGAGTGAGGGACCACGTTCACCGTGCGAACTAGAAACACAAGGCACAGCTGACTCTGGCGGCTCAAGCATGGTTGCTGAGGCTTCAGCAGGCCAGCCGACCTAGCACAGACATGCAGGGGAGGGACCGCAGAGCCAGGGAGCTCCTCAGAGAGTATGGTAGTGCTACGGGGCTGAGGCAAAGTTGCGTAGAGCTGCTCTGAACGAGCAGGGAGGTAGCTGCAGCACACAGGGCACATCGTGCACTCTTTGTTAATAAGGTGATGTGCCCCGAGTGTGCTTTTAAATGAGACGGACACATGAAGTTTTGCTCTACAAAAATTCCATGCCTCTCGCACAGTCAACCTTTTTATTCACTCCCACACGTCAGGACACCATAGCTTGGACGCCTGAGGAGTAAACTCAGAGGTTCAACCTCTTCGCACTCAATCACCCCTCCCAGTGTCATGAACCATATGGGTGGGTCAGTTGCAGGGCACAAGTCCTAAAATAAGAAGTGGGGGGGACGCTGACGTCACGACAGGAAGTGACGTCATGAAAGGTGGCTCGCACCTTCAGACTCATTGCCTCCCCTCGCTCATCCCTTAGATGCGATTGCACCAGAGAAGGCAGCGACTGAGCAGCGTTTTGAATGAGCTCCGATCTCGCCCCAGAGAGGCCAAAGAGTGAATGTGTGGCTCCATTTGCTCCAGTTATCGAGCTCCCGGTAAAATAAGTGGGGGGACGCCGTCCACCCGCGTGGTATCCCGACTCGAGCCCTGGTCAGTTGTAAACTAACAACACTACAGGTAGGTGCTTTTTATCGCACCCAATAAAATCCTCAGGGTTCGGAATTTATAGAGTTCGATTAACTGAACCGAGTCTGAGATTTTGGAGATTAAAATGCAAATTTTGGTGCCTTGCGCAGCAAAATATGCATTTAACGAGTGCTTTAAATGGGCCGGTACTCACCGGTACTGAGTGCCGGCACTTTTATATGTTTTCCCCTTGAATGCCGGGACCTTTCCTCTGAAAAGGAGAGTACCAGTACTCATGAGAGCCCGACTTTGATGCAGTGGATGCTGCGCTTCATCCTTGGAAGCTCTTTCTGCACGGCCTGGAATGGGTCAAAGTGCTTTTCAAATATAACTGAAGCCTGGGCCAGCACAGCAGCTCGTCTTCAGTATAACACAGAGCTGCGTGTGCCTCTCTGGAGTGAAAGGTGTAGTATCACTGCAGGATGACTTTCAGAGGGGGTCGGAAGGTATCCATAAAACTCAATAGGCCCAAGTGTGGGCCACGTTGTTCAGGGCATGCAGCTTGTTAGCATGCACACTGTTTTAAACGCCCGCAAATCTTCACCCAACAACAATTTAAATGAAAGGGGTTTGCATGAAACAAAATCCCTGCCCTCTAGATTAAATGAATGCATTCATGCTTTTTTTTTTAAACTGCAGCACTAGTACTGTTTTTCCAGTGTGCCATTTATTGATAATCACTTGTTTTAGAACCATAAACGTGGGTATAAACTGTGTAAATGGTTAGACATTTTTACAATGCATCCATATTTTTTGCATAAAAGGCTTAGAAAGTTAAAAACATAGACCCGCCCCAAACTCCACCCCCAATCCACTGTTTATTTTGGTAAGTACCTGCACTTCTTTTTTCAATTTAAAGCACTGCATGTAAATGTAACGGATGGTGTATGCAGCCGTCATAGTACCTGGTAATTACCAGATGAGGTAAATTCGTCACAACTAGGAATTCCAAATCCTTGCTTGCTCAGGGTGAAAAAAATATATAGTTTGCCCCACTTGTATTCAGCACCCAACCATTTTCAGACTTTAGTATCATAACTCCCATTGTAGGTCTGAACCTATAAGCCCCAGAATGCCGAGTCCTTTTAAATGAAAATGTAGGACTGGCTGAATGTCATCACCGGCTTTACAACGGGCCGGATTCCAAGCGGCAGCATACAAGGTGTGACACCTTCCAGTCCTGACTTGTTAGCATTTTCCAAGATGGAAATTATGAGCTCACAGTACCCATACAACTAATTTATAATCCCACAATACAATGTATTCCTTACTAATAAACAAATTGTTTAAATGCATAAAATACAAAAATGCAATCATGTTAATTGTTAACATTTAAAAAAATTCTAAGACGAATGGGGTACAAATCAGAAAACGTACATCTTACTACGATCATAAATATAGATGTATATTAAGAGCTGTTTGTGCAAAAGGCGAGCTTAGTGTGTCTTGACTACCTCGCCATCAGGTGTATCAAGAACACCGAGGTGCATTCTGGGAAGAATAAATTATGCAAATACAAGATAAAGGATCATGGAGCTCATTATCAAACATGGCGCAGCTCCTCCCCTGACTCCGCTCCGCCCATCCCCACCTCCATCTCGCTTTCAATCCACCCTGCGGACCCCGCTCCGCCCCTCGGTGCATAACGCCCTCCTCGCTGCTGTGATTTTCTCCCCTCACCACCTCTTGTATTTTGTTTGCTCACAATTGTCACATTTGCCTCATGTAACGTAACGTTTGCTTTTGCAATTTGTTCACTTGGGATTTTCTCCTCATGCATCATTACTGTTCCTATTATGTAGCGCTCAGACACTTTCGGGTAAAATCCGCGCTATATAAAAATGCATAAAATAAATAAATAAAATAAAAATACTATGAACCTTGGGAGACTAAAAAAAAAAATAGGCAGGTCCCCCCTCCCGCAGAGGTCAGTGCCAGAAAGGGTCTCTCCTGAGGTCTCTCCATGGGGCTTCGAGTTAAGCAGCCTGTGTCTGCAGCGAGCGCCCCCGGGGGTCTCTCCCTCTCTCCACACCCGCCCCAGCCTCTCCCCACACTCCCGGGGCCGGGGCAGCCCCAGAACTCACTCACGTTTGAGAGTCCCTCGCCGGCTGAACCCTCTGCAGAGGAGACAAGTTTTGCTGCCTCAGAATTTCCGTTTCCGGGTTTTGCTTCTTCCGCTGCAAGGATGAAAGGCGCCAAACAGAGGCCCAGGCTCCACACACTGGGGTAGGAAGCTTTTTTTTTTTAGCACAGTACAGCACATTACTGGACTCCAAACTGGAACATATTTTTCCACCCAGGAGGCACCGACTCCTTCTAATAGGAGCCTCTCCTTCCACCAAGGAGGCACTGGCTACTACAACCAGAAGGGTCTTCTTATATCCAGGAGGCACTGACTGCTTTAACCAGGGCCTCTACTTCTAACCAGGAGGCACTGACTGCTCCAACCAGGAGCCTCTACTTCCATCCAGGAGGCACTGACTGCTCCAACCAGGAGGCACTGACTGCTCCAACCAGGGGGCACTGACTGCTCCAACCAGGAGGCACTGACTGCTCCAACCAGGAGCCTCTACTTCCAACCAGGAGCCTCTACTTCCATCCAGGAGGCTCTACTTCCATCCAGGAGGCACTCACTGCTCCAACTAGGAGCCTCTACTTCCATACAGGAGGCACTGACTGCTCCAACCAGGAGGCACTGACTGCTCCAACCAGGAGCCTCTACTTTCATCCAGGAGGCACTGACTGCTTTAACCAGGGCCTCTACTTCTAACCAGGAGGCACTGACTGCTCCAACCAGGAGCTTCTACTTCCATCCAGGAGGCACTGACTAGTCCAACCAGGAGGCACTGACTAGTCCAACCAGGAGGCACTGACTGGTCCAACCAGGAGGCACTGACTGGTCCAACCAGGAGGCACCGACTGGTCCAACCAGGAGGCACCGACTGGTCCAACCAGGAGGCACCGACTGGTCCAACCAGGAGGCACCGACTGGTCCAACCAGGAGGCATTACTTCCATCCAGGAGGCACTGACTACTTCAGCCAGGGCCCCTACTTCCAACCAGAATGCACTGACTGGTCCAACAAGGAGCCTGTACTTCCATCCAGGAGGCACTGACTCCTTTTACCAGGAGCCTCTACTTCCACCAAGGAGGCAACGACTGCTTCAACCAGGAGGCTGTACTTCCAACCAAGAGGCACTGACTGCTCCAACGAGGAGCCTCTACTTCTATCCAGGAGGCACTGACTGTTCCAACGAGGAGCCTCTACTTCTATCCAGGAGGCACTGACCGTTCCAACCAGGAGGCACTGACTGCTTTAACCAGGGCCTCTACTCCCACCCAGGAGGCACTGACTGCTTTAACCAGGGCCTCTACTTCCACCCAGGAGGCACTGACTGCTTTAACCAGGGCCTCTACTTCCAACCAGGAGGCACCGAATGGTCCTACCAGGAGGCACTGACCTCTTTAACCAGGAGCCATTACTTCCATCCAGGAGGCACCGACTACTTCAGCCAGGGCCCCTACTTCCAACCAGGATACACTGACTGGCCCAGCCAGGAGCCTCTACTTCCATCCAGGAGGCACTGACTTCCATCCAGGAGGCACTGACTGCCCCAACCAGGAGGTACTGACTGTTCCAACCAGGAGGCACTGACTGCTTTAACCAGGGCCTCTACTTCCAACCAGGTGGCACTTACTGGTCCAACCAGGTGCCTCTCCTTCCATCCAGGAGGCACTGACTGCTCCAACCAGGAGCCTCTACTTCCACCAAGGAGGCAACGAACTGCTTTAACCAAGAGGCTGTACTTCCCACTAAGAGGCACTGACTGCACCAACCAGGAGCCTCTACTTCCAACCAGGAGGCTCTGAATGCTTCAACCAGAAAGCTGTATTTCTAACCTAAAGACTCTGACTCCTCCAACCAGAGGGCACTGATTGCTCCAACCAGGGGGCACCAGCTACTCCAATCAGAAGGCTCTACTTCCATTCGGATGCACTAACTGGTCAAACCAGAAGGCACTAAGTGCTCCAAACAGGAGGAACTGACTGCTCCAACAATGAGACACTGACTGCCCCAACAATGAGACACTGGCTGCTCCAACTAGGGGGCACTGACTGCTTTAATTAGGGGGCACTGACTGCTCGAACCAGGAGGCTCTACTTCCACTCGGAAGCACTGACTGCTCCAGCAATGGGGCACTGTCTGCTCGAACCAGGGGGCACTGTCTGCTCGAACCAGGGGGCACTGTCTGCTCGAACCTGGGGGCGCTCTTTACTCAAACCTGGAGGCACTCTCTGCCCGAACCAGGGGGCACTGTCTGCTCCAAGCAGGTAGTAGAACTGTCTGCTCCAGCCAGGAGGCACTGTCTGTAGCAACCAGAGAGGCCCGCCTGCTCGAACCAGGATGCTCTGACTGCTTCAATTAGGGGGTGCTGACTACAACAGGGAGGCACTACTTTGGCGTTTTGAATTTGGGCCTTACTCCCAAGCCTTTACATTCACCCCTCCTGCTCTCTGAATTTCGGTATTTCGATTTTGTTGGCAGTATGACTTTGCACTTTACCACTGCTAGCCAGTGCTAAAGTGTATGTGCTATCTTCTTACAAAATTGTAAAGTTGGCCTACACCTGATTGCCCATATAATTTACTTATATGTCCCGAATATACGGTACTATATGTACATAGGGACTGGAAATTAAATGCTACTAGTGGGTCTGACACACTCATTGTGCCACCGACTAAATTAGCATTTCAAAACATGTCTCAGGCCTGCCATTGCATCCTGTAGTGCAGTTTTAAAGTGCCAATTTGACCTAGCAAAAAAAGCCACTTGGCAGTCCTAAACCTCCCTTTTTTCGGTCTCGTGACCTATCAATGAGCATGCGCATTGAGAGAAGCGAGACTATAGGGCTTTAAACAGACTTTAACTAACTGGCGATTTGGTGCTGTGCCCGTGCGCTTTTAGGTCAATGCGCAAGCGCATTGACCTAAAATACGCGTGCACATCATCAAATCGCCATCTGTTCCCAAGCAGCACTCCTCCCACACCTTTGAAGTGAAGCCTAGCTTCACTTCAAAGGCCCCTGCTGCTTCGCACCCTCATCGCCGCTCTCCCCGTTCGGCCCCCTCCCCTGCCCGCCGTGTCGCATTTCTCCTCCCCCCTCCCCTTCTCTGCCTTCCCTCCATCTTGTTTTTTTTTTTACCCGCTCCGCCCCCTCCCCTGCCCGCCGTGTCGCATTTCTCCTCCCCCCTCCCCTTCTCTGTCTTCCCTCCGTCTTTAAGATTCATAGCATTGGCCACAATTAGTGTCATCATTCTTCAACTCCACTGCACTCCATTATTTGCTGATGGAATTTTGAACCACTATCCGGCCAGTCCACTGAACGTAATGGAAAGACTAAGGCACCTTGTTGGATTTGGCTCCTTAGTTTTTTAAACGCGTGTAATTTTGGCTCTCCCCGCTCCGCCCCTCTCCCCTGCCCGCCGTGTCGCATTTCTCCTCCCCCTCCTCCCCAACACTGCATGTCCGAGGCTGGGAAAAAGCTGGTGTCCGCTTATACTAGTGCCATTGAATGTCGTGTCCTCAGAACAATTTTTTTTATTTAGTACATGAGCACTTCTTATAAGCAGGATTCCACATCCCACTTTTAAAACCTCAGACATAATCTCGATCACCCGCACGATCTATTGTTTTAATCAAATTAGTCCTGCACTGTTTCTGCCTATGCTCTCACTTACGGTAAGGTAGAGACTGTATAGCTTCAACAAGTCCATGTTACATTTGTAAACCCTTTATTTCATACAGTGTGTTTCGATATCGCTGCTTGTATTCCCCCCTGGCCTAATCTCGATCCCCCACACACTGTGTCATTTTTAATTAAGTTGGTCTGTGCCGTTTCTGCCTAAGCTCTCGCTTACGGTAAGGCAGAGACCTTACAGCTTCAACATGGCAGTGCTCCATTATTAAACACTATTTCATACAGTGTGTTCAGCTTCGGCACTGCTTGGATTTCATTTTATCTCCCATGGACTCCCCACACCACCTCCCACCCATTGTTGCTTAACTATGTCTCTTCCTCCCTCCAAGGGCGCTGGGAGGGACACTCCAGTAGGGTATGTTTCTAGTCGCAAAGGAGCACGGCCAACTACCACGTCCTGGTAAAGCCAGCAGCGAGGCGCCACTCCAGGCACATTCACACAGCCAGGAACTCCAAGCAGCTTTAAGTAAGCACTACACAATTCAGCTCCTGCTTTCAGCTGCAGAGACCGATGTATCAGCGCTGCTTGTATTTCACTTTATCTCCTGTGCCATCCCCAGACCACCTCACACCCATCACCGCTTGTTTAAGTACGTGTCCTCCTCCCTCCAGAGGCACTAGGACACTGCAGTAGGGTGTGTTTTCATTTGCAACAGAGCACAGCATGGTGGCTACCATGTCCTGGTAAAGCCAGCAGTGAGGACCCACTCCAAGAACATTCACAGAGCCAGGAATTCGAAGCAGCTTTAAGCAATCATTACATACCTACCGCAACTGCTGATTTCGGCTGCAGAGACAGATAAATCGGCTATGCTTGTATTTCACTTCATCTGCCATGCCGTACCCACTCCATCCACCCGCCGGTCGCTGCTTGTTTACCAATGCCATGTCTCTGATTTTAATGATACTTGCAGCATAGGACTTCAGAGAAACAAAAAAAAACACATAAAATGTGCAATCCAAGGAAATGTAGTGCAGACATAAAATCGCAGCATCCATGGCTTGTAAGAATCCGGACACAAGTGGAGCTGAAGTATTAATTAGGTTAAAATCCGCCAAGGATGCCGCGAAAGTAAAGGGAGGGGGGGGGGGGGGGAGGTTCATCTGAGCAGATATCATATGCGACTCCAGGGCAGGTTGTGATGAATAGTATTATTATTATCACATTCATTATTACCCCATTATATTGTATTATTTGTATATTATTATAGAATGTCATTCAATGCATGTATTGTTTCACGAGGAGCTCAAGGCCAGAGGAGCTGAAAGCATACTTAAATGAGATCCCAACAAAGGTATTTTTTAAGCATTATAAACACCCTTTCTGGGGGATACTCATAAGTATCTCTGGTGTGGGCAAGACCTTTCTGCTTTGCAGATTCACCGACAAGTTCTCATCAGACATCTACCCTGAGCTGTGGTAATTTCATATGAGTAGTTTCAAGCTGCAGCCAGTAAGCAGTCTGTCAGCATCTGCGTCAGTGTTTCCTCACTCGCACCCCCCTCCCTCCAGTTCATGCCTTCTAATTTCCCTCTGCAGCGCCCGTTCTTATTATTTGCATTGCCAATAGCTCTAACATTCACAATTGTGAGACTGATTGCATTGTAAATGCATCTTATTGATGGATATGTGATTACATTTTGCCATCTTCTTATTGCTTTAATGGTGTTGATTGAACTACACAAGCTTTGCTGTCCAGATAAGACAAGTGCATTTTTCTCCTCTGACAGTTATGTACTCTAGTCCATGGGTACTCAAAAACTTTCTCTCGGGGACCAAATTCACAGTGTGGTTTGTGGCCGAGGGCCGCACTAGTGGGGGAGGGGCTATAGCAAAAAAAGAAAACTGACCATAAGGTTGAACACAGGCCCCTGCAGCGGACACCATTGTCTACTGAGCCACCAGACCTGGCATGTCTATATATGTATGTGTGTGTGTGTGTGTATATATATATTACCTACTGGCGATAGCCAGTAGGTATATATAGTTAGGATTTTTTTCCTATGGGATTTTTGAAAATTCTATGTCGAATAACTTTGGCTTATGAGGACAGAATTGGCTGAAATTTTCAGGAAAATGGAACATTTTGTTCCTGAGCAGCCCCTGAAAATTTGGGGGGTTTTCGTCAAGGGGGGGCCGAGAAAAAAGGGGGGTCCCAAAACGTGTTTTTCCCATGCAATTTTCCATAGGGCGGTTGGCCTCACTTTTAGCCTGAACGGCTGAATGGATTTACACCAAACTTGGCAAAATTGTAGGGACTGGTAGCCCGATGTGCCTTTGCTATGTCTCAAGATATAGGCTCCAGTGGTTTTTACGAAAATTAACTTTGAAAAATATAAATTGGGCTACATTGGGCTATATATATGTTGGAGCCCAAATGTAGCCCAATGTAGCCCAATGTAGCCCAATGTAGCCCAAAGATGGCCACCAGAGACAAAAAACCAAATGTAGCCCAAATATCAGCCAGATGTAGCCCAACTATAGCCCAATGACAGATTGTCCCAGAGTGTTCTAAAGAACAACTAGAGTGCTAACAGTCCTACTTATTACAAAGGTATGGCACACCTGAAGCCATCTTGATTGGAATAAAGTGGTAACTCTTAAAACATTTAATTTAAAAAGGAACAAAATGAGGGGGTTCATTTTGCCATAGAAAGTATGATTAGCGAATATATGACGAAATCCCGCATACCATCAGTCCGCAAAAAAAATCCCGCATGTACTATTAGGCCGCAAATTAAAATAACGAAAACTTTTAGAACGAATATGCCTTTAGCATACACTAAACAACTAAACTACCCTAAACCCTAAAACACTACCCCCAGCATGACCCTACACTACACAAACAGTACAACACTACCCTAAACCCTAAAACACTACCCCCAGCATGACCCTACACTACACAAACACTACAACACTACCCTAAACCCTAAAACACTACCCCCAGCATGACCCTACACTACACAAACACTACAACACTACCCTAAACCCTAAAACACTACACCCCAGCATGACCCTACACTACGCAAACACTACAACACTAACCTAAATCCTAAAACACTACCCCCAGCATGACCCTACACTACGCAAACACTACAACACTACCCAAAACCCTACAACACTACACCCCAGCATGACCCTACACTACGCAAACACTACAACACTACCCTAAACCCTAAAACACTACCCCCAGCATGACCCTACACTACGCAAACACTACAACACTACCCAAAACCCTAAAACACTACACCCCAGCATGACCCTACACTACGCAAACACTACAACACTACCCTAAACCCTAAAACACTACCCCCAGCATGATCCTACACTACGCAAACACTACAACACTACCCTAAACCCTAAAACACTACCCCCAGCATGACCCTACACTACGCAAACACTACAACACTACCCTAAACCCTAAAACACTACCCCCAGCATGACCCTACACCACGCAAACACTACCCTAAACCCTAAAACACTACCCCCAGCATGACCCTACACTACGCAAACACTACAACACTACCCTAAACCCTAAAACACTACCCTCAGCATGACCCTACACTACGCAAACACTACAACACTACCCAAAACCCTAAAACACTACCCCCCAGCATGACCCTACACTACGCAAACACTACAACACTACCCAATACCCTAAAACACTACCCCCAGCATGACCCTACACTACGCAAACACTACAACACTACCCTAAATCCTAAAACACTACCCCCAGCATGACCCTACACTACGCAAACACTACAACACTACCCAAAACCCTAAAACACTACACCCCAGCATGACCCTACACTACGCAAACACTTCAACACTACCCTAAACCCTAAAACACTACCCCCAGCATGACCCTACACTACGCAAACACTACAACACTACCCTAAACCCTAAAACACTACCCCCAGCATGACCCTACACTACGCAAACACTACAACACTACCCAAAACCCTAAAACACTACCCCCCAGCATGACCCTACACTACGCAAACACTACAACACTACCCAATACCCTAAAACACTACCCCCAGCATGACCCTACACTACGCAAACACTACAACACTACCCTAAATCCTAAAACACTACCCCCAGCATGACCCTACACTACGCAAACACTACAACACTACCCAAAACCCTAAAACACTACACCCCAGCATGACCCTACACTACGCAAACACTTCAACACTACCCTAAACCCTAAAACACTACCCCCAGCATGACCCTACACTACGCAAACACTACAACACTACCCTAAACCCTAAAACACTACCCCCAGCATGACCCTACACTACGCAAACACTACAACACTACCCTAAACCCTAAAACACTACCCCCAGCATGACCCTACACTACGCAAACACTACAACACTACCCTAAACCCTAAAACACTACCCCCAGCATGACCCTACACTACACAAACACTACAACACTACCCTAAACCCTAAAACACTACCCCCAGCATGACCCTACACTACGCAAACACTACAACACTACCCAAAACCCTAAAACACTACCCCCAGCATGACCCTATACTACGCAAACACTACAACACTACCCAAAACCCTAAAACACTACCCCCCAGCATGACCCTACACTACGCAAACACTACAACACTACCCAAAACCCTAAAACACTACCCCCAGCATGACCCTACACTACGCAAACACTACAACACTACCCAAAACCCTAAAACACTACCCCCAGCATGACCCTACACTACGCAAACACTACAACACTACCCAAAACCCTAAAACACTACACCCCAGCATGACCCTACACTACGCAAACACTACAACACTACCCAAAACCCTAAAACACTACACCCCAGCATGACCCTACACTACGCAAACACTACAACACTACCCAAAACCCTAAAACACTACCCCCAGCATGACCCTACACTACGCAAACACTACAACACTACCCTGAACCCTAAAACACTACCCCCAGCATGACCCTACACTAAACAACCACCACAACTCTACACTACACCAACACAACACTACACTACACAACACTACACTACACTACACAATCACTAACCCACGAAAAAATTAACACAAACCCACTTACCTCTCTCGTCATCGTGGTTTTCACAACGCAAATGCATTTACCATACATGCCTTTAAAACGTAATTCTTTGTAAAGGCATGCGCGATAAATGCACATGCTTTTTGAAAAAATGCGGGATAATGGTATGCGAGCTCAATGACCTTGCGGGATAATGGTATGCGGACTGAAAGTCTGCGGGATAAAAAATGCGGGAAAATGGCTGCAAACCATGATTAGCAGCAGACTTCCCTGGTGAGCACTAGCTTTACTACAGTGATCCAATGAGCAACTAGAGTGCTAACATTCAGAATTTATGGCAAATGTGTGACACATCTGAATGCCTTCTTGATAGAACCAAAGTAAACAAGCATTGAAAATGCAATAGATCTCGCCCTCGTTTAAGTTAAAGCCATTCTGTTTGTAATGAGGTGGCTTTTTAGCTTTGCTTTTATTAGTGTTTTTAAAACTTTCATGTAAATAACATGCATATGTATGCATATATGTATATGTATGCATGCATTTATATTTATATAGATATGCAGATTACATATGTTTATATATGTATATTACCTACTGGCGATAGCCAGTGGGTATATATAGTTAGGATTTTTTCTCTAAAATTTCTGAAAATTCTATGTCTAATAACTTTGGCGTTTGTGGACGGAATTGGCTGAAATTTTCAGGAAAATGGCACATTTTTTTTCTGAGCAGCCCCTGAAAATTTGGTGGGGTTTCGTCAAGGGGGGCCGAGAACAAAGGGGGGTCCCAAAACGCGTTTTTCCCATTCATTTTTCCATAGGGCGGTTGGACTCACTTTTAGCTCGAACGGCTGAATAGATTTACATGAAACTTGGCAAAATTGTAGATATGGTTTGCCCGACGTGCCTTTGCTATGTCTCAATATATGTGCTCCAGTGGATTTTGAGAAATTAACGTTTAAAAAAATATATATATCTGTGACAGCGCTCCGGTTAGCGCCCCGGTTCGCGTACCTGACGCGTAACGGAACTTCACGAAGCAAATCTGATTGGCTCTCCGGTGTCTGTCAACATTCTAAACAAACCGGAGCGGCCGCCATCCTGACCCCCTAGGATTGATGAGGGGGATATTGAAGTGCCCCGCGGGGCAAAACATTTTGCGATTTTACGCCGTAGAGGCGCGTCCCGGTACGCGAACCGGGCAGCTCACCGGGCAGCTAACCGGGCAGCTAACCGGCAGCGTAGCTGTCAACATTGTAAACAGTCCGGAGCGGCCGCCATCTTGTCTCTCGGTAGGTTCGAGAGACAAGATGTGGTGAAAAAAGAAGGGGGAAATGAAGGAAAGGGGGCAAGGTAAACCCCTCCTGACCCCCTAGGATTGATGAGGGGGATATTAAAGTCCCCCGCGAATTTTCGCGGTAGAGGCGCTTCCCGGTACGCGAACCGGGCAGCTAACCGGCAGCGTAACGGGAGTCCGCCATCTTGTGTTTTTGGAGATGTCATCAGTGATGTCATCAGTGATGTCATTTGAGATGTCATCAGTGATGTCATCAGTGATGTCACTGACCATGTCATGAATGATGTAATATGTGACATCATCAGCAGTGGATTGCGGGTGCGCGATATATAGTTAGTGCAACTAACTATATATGGAATTTCATTGGTTTTTTGTCAATAAAATGTCCAGCTAACTATATATGGTCTCTAACCTATGGTTTTTTCAGTGAATATATATATATATATAATCTCCCTCCCTCTCTCTCTCTCCCCCTGTCTCCCTCCCTCTATCTCTCTCCCTCTGTCTCCCTCTCTCACTCACTGTCTGTCTCCCTCTCTCTCGCTGTCTCCCTCATCCCTCTGTATGTCTCCCTTTCTGTCTCCCTCTCTCTGTTTCTGTCTACCACCATCTCCCTCCCTTTGTCTGTCTCCCACTGTCTCCCTCCCTCCCTCTCTCTCCTTCCCTGTCTCCCACTGTCTTCCTCTGTCTGTCGCCTAACGACCAGAGCTGCCATCTAAGTCACGTAAATATAAAACATGTTGCATTCCAAATGCTATAGGTGTCACATTCGCGAAAGTTATAACTATTGGCGTTTTAAATGACAAAGCTATCAATTTAGCTATTTTAAAAACCAACAAATAAATAAATTATTTGTCATTTAAAAGACCAATAGCTCTAACTTTTCTAATGCGAGACCTATTGCATTTCCAATGCTTGTTTAATTACATGTCATTACTGAGGTAGGCCCTAAATCGCCCACAGAATAGGGTGCATTGCATTTAAATGGTAGGAAATGTTTTTAAGTTTTGCATGCCTAGGTTTTTACTACTGTGAGGCCTACTTCTCTGATAGGATAACATTGAGTTCCCTTATTACATTTAACAAGTACTAACTTTTGATCGAGAACAGGTTGAAATGTTATGTTTTTAATGAATTGTCAGTTTAAAATCCTTTTTTGCAATAAAGTGGGATTTTAAGTCACAATCCCAAAAATTCAATTTTGAGAAAGTTGGCATTTTCTTGTCCTATACATTTGTTGCCTCTAGTCTGTGTCCTGGGTCACATGACTGTGAATGTGTATTCCTCCCAGACAGCCAGACAAGGGGGGATAAGATGTTGGCAGGATGAGTGGGGCAGAGCTGTTCCTACCCAGTTACATTTCAGAAGGCTGCCTTCAGCACACAAAGGAACTTGATACCAGCCTTTTGTCACCCTAGACCACTTGAAGACTGGGCAGGGGAAGGAAGGGTATTTCCAGAATTTGATTTGGGGATAGGCTAGAAGTTTCCCCCACTTCAAAAGCTGGCATCAAGTATAAATACTGGACCTCCTGACCCACTCTTCTGTAAACTCCTGGACCTGCAGAGGACCCCCAGAAGGACTGCCTTGTACTTCAGAGGACTGCCCTGATGCTTGAGGTTTGCTTTGTCCCTAAAAGGACTGCCCCGCTTCAACCAGAGGATTGCAGTGCTTGTTGAAGCTTGTCATGTATCCAAGGACTACCAGAGTGACCCAGGGACTTGTCAGCTGGCCTCCTGTGTGAGCCCCAGGAACATAACTAAGCCTGGGTGGTAAATTCCGTGCCACTCACGGAATTTGGGTAATTTCGTGTTCCGAAGAGAACGCGGAATTGCCAAAAATTCTGCGGCTTCGCAGAATTTTTTGCTTGTTTGCTCTTTCAAAGTTCGTGTTCGGAAGATATTTTTTGTTTCGCGGAGCTTTGCGTAGCGCGACTATGTAAATTCCGTCCACCCCTAGACATAACAAGCTCCAGGGACCTTGAACCCTACACTTGGCTTCTGCCTGGAGTTAGTCATGACCCCCTCCAGCTAAAATCTGAAACTTGTGGGAGGCGTGGCCTGACAGAGCACCATGGCAGATGCCTGTTAAGTGCGCTCGGTGCGTTCCGGTCTAAAAATCCTCCATCATCCTGCCCATGCCCATGCACATCCTGACTATCAGCAGTGGACCCGTTGGAGCCAAACTAGCGTACAGTGCTTGCGTGGGTTGGCAGTGCCGCAGGGACCATGCTTACCAGTGATTCCCCAGCGAAGAGAAGAAGCCTGCAGCGTGAGAATCGGACTTTAGTGACGTCCCGGGCAAAGCCGTGGGTGGGATGACGTGTTGTGGAGCCGCGCACTGTGTTTGCTGGTTGTCTCCTTCTTGGCTGTGTCACTTACGGCCTAGGTGTAGATGTCCCTTCCGGGTGGTGAAAGGAGGTCCTCAAAGACCTGCCAGAATTCGGTGATGCAGGGATTGAGAGCGTTGGCGGGTGTCCCGCAGCAAATCTGGCCCAAACCTGCTGTATGAGGCCCAAGACTGCAAGGAGGAGTTGGGCAGGGGTTGTGGCCACCAGATCTGTGCCCGAGAAGATTGGGATGGCCCTACATGGAAGGCATCGCTGGGACGGCAGAGCATAGGAAGGAGTAGGGGCTGCGGTCTACAGATGAGCCCATGTCCTGTAGAGCTAGTCAAGTGAATTATTTGTGGCTGCAACCGGAGGCCTGGAGTGGCTGGCCTGAAGGCCCTTTGAGGTGGGCCTGACTGCACCGCCAGGGTGCGTCCTGGAACCTCTGAACTTTGGCTTGGAGCCACAGCCCGTACCTGCAAATCTGCCTGTGGAGTGGGGTTAATAATAAAGTACACCCTCAGTGTTGTCCTTGGTGTGTGCACTGCAGGCCGTAGTTCCGGTGAGCCATATCCCATTAGGGGGTCTGCGTTGTGGCTTGTTTTCAGGCTACAAAAGCCGCTGGGCTAGGCCCCAGTGCGGCTTGTGAGTGGTCAATTCCATGATCCCATGCCAGCAGAGCGTGACCCCTGGGGTGCTGCTGAGCGAGGGGGTGGACCAGTGGAGCTGGGGTGACACAGCTGTTCAGTCTGCCCTGAGAGGACCGGGGGCGTGAAACTGGCATTGCGCTGACCCGGAGGAGCCCTCCTGGAGTTGCCATGATGTAGGACAAGCCATCCGTTCAGCAGACGAAGCAGTGTACCATAGATCATTATGCAACAGGGGCACTGGTGCCACCGGTCAAGCTGAAGTGGCTGGGCAGGCTCCAGATAATGCTGCATTACTGGTGGTCATCACGCAATGCGCTCAATGCTAAGATCAGTGCAGTGGGCTCGAAGGTCTCCCTGCTCCGACAGGACTTTCAGGAAGGCAGTGGACCATAATAGGGAGGCAGAGGCCAGGGTGTCGGCGGTCGAAGACTCTGTGACAGTGCTCCAACAGAAACTTCACAAATTGACTGTGGTCAACCAGGAATTGGTTGCGCGCGTGAAAGACCCCAAAAGCAGCGCTCGTCGCAATGTGGACACAAATGGTAGAGAGAAATGTATATTCCAGGAAGTTACTATACAATAAAGAAACTTTCTCTTGATTGAAGTTTTTGGTTGGAAATGTGGTATTTGTCATGCTCACATATGCATATTTACACATATTAAGGATCTTATTATTGGTATACTTTTACTCCCAGATGTTGATTTGTGAGGGTCATTGTGGGCATGGATGTAAGTTAGCGGTGTAGTTGTCAGGATGCAACATAATAGCATTAATAACGTAGGGGAGCTTTCCCCGTAATGAGGCGTGGACATCATGTTTGGCGGAAACTGGTGTACATGCTCAAAAGGTATGTACGATTGGATGTGACGGTCTAGTTGCTTATGCAACTTCACGGATATATATCGGTAACTTTAGCTATGGCATCTTGACTCTTTCTCATCAGACGACAGAACTGGATACCCCGACTCGCTTAACCCGGACATGGGTAATTTGGGAACTCCGGTAATATGAATCATGGGGCTAAGTAGGTGAACAAACGATGCATGCAGGAGCGGTTGGCTGAAACTTAATAGGACGGATTAGGCAGGTTTAACTCAGGCTTAGGGACTTTTACATCAAACTTTTGCATAGAAAGTCAGCACATTATTAACTATCTACGTAAAGTGATGTAAACACTTTGGCTAATGCATGTGTGTAAAAAATATTTGCGTACCTAAAGAACTCTTTAGAGTATACATGTAGTATGATTAATTTTATATAATGCATCACGATAGAGAGTTTCCGTGCCACGGCGTAGTCGCCCAGATCAAACGCCTCAGTCACACTGTGTTAATGCAGTCCATTAGATGGAGTTATAACTACTGTTTTGACAACTTAGATGTCATAAAGTAACCGTGGGTAGTGAACTACGCTCCCTAGCAGAGGCTGCGGAGATTTGTTAACCACACATTACATTGAAAACACGTAATTCATGCAATAATTCCAATACATAGCAGAGTTAGCTACTGCTCCCACAACCCTTTTATTAAACAACCTTACCTTTATATGTGCCGACTCAAGATGGCTGCTTTGGTTTGAGCTCCGCTCGATTGCAGAGATCGTTTCATATTTTACAGCCGCGTCTTTCAACGCCGGAGCACTGAAGACGATGTTTCATGATTGTGTGAGGTTAGGGCGGCTTTTTGAGCCGTTTCCTCACTCTCTCCTTCTTTATGTGACCCAGCACCTTTGGAGGTGATTCTCCACACAGTAAATGCGAGCGGCCACCATTTCCTGCATGCCGCTCGCTATGCCAGACCTGCTGAGGTAAAACCAGCGTTTCTGTCATTAAACGCGCGGCAATGTTTTTTTTCTTTCTCTTTTCTCCTTTTCTTCATGGATAACAATGCAGATATGAATGCATGTCTACATGACCATTACTACAGTTAGTCTTGCCTGTTTTTTAGGCATTTTGGAGTTTTGAAGAGCCCACATTTTATGCCTAATTTATGTGAGTGCCTTATTGTTCTCCATTTTATTTCAACACCAGCAGCCCGTCCCGACGTTGTCCGGGTATGAATTGCTGTCGGCCAGTAGTATATTGTTTTGTAGGATTTCGTTTTGATAGCATTTCTGGTCTGTGACAGGCCTGTGAAACGCTCCGATTCACAGTGCACTGCTGATGCACTTAAGAGTGCGCGTTCAGTAGTGTGTGAACTCGAGTTTCCCTACTGTATTTTTCCTTGCAATATTATATAGCGCGAACTCGACAACATGGCATGAGCACAATTTACATTACAGAAGAACACATTCATTTGTGGTAGGCATGGGGAGACAAAGCGATTTGCCTGGAATCACAGGCTATTGAGCTGATGCCGAGATGCGAACGTAGCTCCACAGCTCTAAAGTTCGCAATTCTAGAACTTGTGGCGGAGGTGTGTCTAAAAGTGTATGTCGGTGTTGGCCATCAATGAGAGAGACCTGTGCATTTTTCAAATGTGTTGTGAAAAAATATGAGTATGTTGCTGGAGATGTG
Organism: Lissotriton vulgaris; assembly: GCF_964263255.1. Taxonomy (NCBI): domain Eukaryota; kingdom Metazoa; phylum Chordata; class Amphibia; order Caudata; family Salamandridae; genus Lissotriton; species Lissotriton vulgaris. Next base: position 233,419,331 of record NC_141686.1, on the reverse strand, counting down.
GGCCGCCGTGCCACCAATGTACTTACCGAGGGAGGGTAAACACCCATTATTCCGCAACTTTCTTGCCGCATACCATCACTACGCATACTTTCATTACGAAAGTACCATGGGCCCTATTCACAGAACTAACTTAAGACAAAATCCTAAACTTACTACTTTCGGTATTCACAGAAGTTAGTATTTTGTCTTAAATCGTCTTAAGACAAACTTAAGACAAAATCATAACTTCTGTGAATACCAAAAGTAGTAAGTTTAGGATTTTGTCTTAAGTTAGTTCTGTGAATCGGGCCCTTCGACTCAGCAATGCATTATAACGCATGGCATTATATTTTATATGCTTTTACCACGCATACATTTACAACGAAATTCGTTGTAAATGCATGAATGGTAAAAGCATGTTTTTTTTAATGTTTGGATAAGGTAAGTATGGGTATAGGGGTATATGTTTTGGGGTACTGAGGTATATGTTTTGGGGTGTTTGGGTATTTTAAGGGTTCAGATATAGTTTTGGGTTATGGGGTACAGGGGTAGTTTTAGGGTTTAGGGATAGGTATGGGTTTTGGGGTACAGGGGTATTTTTAGGGTTAAGGGCTAGGTTTGGGTTTTGGGCTATAGGGGTATTTTTAGCGTTCAGGGGTAGGTTTGGGTTTTGGGGTACAGGGGTATTTTAAGGGTTCATGGCTAGGTTTGGGTTTTGGGGTACAGGGGTATTTTTAGGGTTCAGGGGTAGGTTTGGGTTTTGGGGTACAGGGTTATTTTTATGGTCCAGGGCTAGGTTTGGGTTTTGGGGTACAGGGGTATTTTTTGGGTTCAGGGGTAGGTTTGGGTTTTGGGGTACAGGGGTATTTTAAGGGTTCAGGGCTAGGTTTGGGTTTTGGGGTACAGGGGTATTTTAGGGTTCATGGGTAGGTTTGGGTTTTGGGGTACATTGGTATTTTCTAGGGTTCAAAGCTAGGTTTGGGTTTTGGGGTACAGGGGTATTTTTAGGGTTCACAGGGAAGGTTTGGGTTTTGAGGTACAGGGGTATTTATAGGGTTTAGGGCTAGGTTTGGGTTTTTGGGTACAGGGGTATTTTTAGGGTTTAGGGATAGGTTTGGGTTTTTGGTTACAGGGTATATTATATGGTTAGGATGGGTTAGTGTTTAAGGGTGTTGGGGTATTTTAAGGAGTAAGGGTGTGTTATGATTATGGGGTGCAGGGGTATTTAAAGGGAGCAGGGTGGGATTAGCACACGATATGAGACATGGCATGAAGGGCGGAAAGTACCACACGTCCCCAGCATTTGTCACACCCCCAGCACACACCCACAGCACAACGCAGACACGTCCACAAGGGACTACTTTGCTGACACTGTTCTTTTACCTTTTAAATGTATATGGTGGGCGTATGCATAGCCTATGTCCTTCTGCTGCAACTGCCCTTTCCAACCCTGTATTGGGTGTTGTGATTGGTGCTGTGGTTCCTGAGATTACCCGCCTCAAGCGTTTGAGCTCTCTCTTTATTATATTAGTTTGGATTGAATCTCTCTACATACCAAGAAACATAAGGAAAGGTTTTCTGAAAACTTTGACCATTTTTTCTTGCTACTTAGGAACTATTCATTTTCTGCTGCTCCCTCATGAGTGCGCTTAAATGTCAGCTGATGTCCACATTTCATTTTTATTATAGTCTTACTGAGAGCCTTTTCTGAGGGCACAAATGTTCCTTCTTATGAGCGCTTACTTTCTATTTTTAACCAGCTCCTGTCTGCTTTAACTCTCCAATGGAGAAAGAACATTTATTCTTGTTCTCCATATGGGCAGATTGAGGTCTCCATAAAAAGTGATTTCTCGTCCTTCTCGACGTTTCATAATGACCAGTGATAATTCCTCTCATGTCAAAGCTTCTTCATCTGGTACAAAACCTAAAAGGGCTAAGATTGATCCCCCCTCGCCTATTTTGTCATCGCATAACCCTGTTCTTGATTCAATTCTTGATGAGGTGAGGGGGTTGAATTCTTTTATGTCCACTACAAAGGATAAACTCCAAAAAATTGAGGCTAAGTGGATTACAATGGAAGCAAAGATATTTGACATGGAACAACGTATTAGTGATCTACACGATGTCTCCATCAAAATTCCCATTCTGGAGCAGGAGATTCAGCGTCTTAAACTTCACTCTGAGGACCTTGAAAATCTAAATAGACGCAATAATCTTCGCCTTTGTGGCCTATCAGAAAATTTGGAGGGTCCTGACATTCTTCTTTTTCTTAAAAAATGTTTGTCAGAGCTTCTTGATCTTCCTCTAGAGCCTTGACTGAAAAACCAGCGTGCCCATCGCTTGGGTCGTCTTCAACCAATCTCTATTCGTCCTAGATGAATTATAATGCTATTTTTTGTATTCACAGATCTTATGCACGTCTTACAGGCAGCAAAGAGGAAACGCCGACTTGTTTGGGCTGGTCACACCATTTTTCTCTCTCAGAATATCTCCAATGCTACTAATGCCAGAAGAAGGGAATTTCTTGCACTTCATCCTCAGATGAGACAGTTAAATGTTCGATATGGCATTTGCATCCCTGATTGTGTAAAATTACTCATAATGGCTCCTCTCGCTGGTTTGATCATCCTGTCAAATTAAAGTCTTTCTTGCTCAGCCTCACACCAAATTCTATGGATAGTTCAACTTAACACCTTCAACTTCTCTCTCTTTTCTTTATCTAATAGATTTCCTATGGCTGTTTCTTCATCTATCTTTTAATTTTGCTCCTCTTCTGTTCCATCTGTTCTCGGTGCAGTTACGCTCCATGCTCATTTTGTTTACTCTTTCTCTTAGATCTGGATAACTTTCCTTGATCTATCTTTTCTTTTTGACAATATGTGGATTGATGCACATGCTTATTGTTGTTATTTGTTGTCATACATTCTGTTTTTTGTATTTATCTAATACGTGGTGTTTTTCTGCTTCCAGCTGTTTTGCTGAAGTGTATCATCTCTATTCATGTGCTACCCTCACTTCCCTCCATTATGTGTAATGTTGTCACGTGGAATGTTTTGGTCGTGGAAACCCTGCCAAAAGACAAAAGGTGCTATCTCATTTTACTTTTTTTTCTAATGTTCACCATACTCGTTCTTGAATTGATTATATTTTGGTTAGTAAACCCCTACTGCCATCTATTCAATCCTCTGAGATTGGATCTATTTTATTTCTGAATATGCCCCGTCTTTTCGGTTTTCGATCTTTCAATGAGTTCTCCTAAATTTGGTCGTTGGATACGTAATTATTTTTTGTTATCAGACACTGCTTTTGTAACTGAAGCTACTACTTATATTAATTCATTTTTTGCTATTAACAATCTTTCAGACACCTCCAATACTAATAATTGGGGTTCCTTTAAGGCCTGCTTCGTGCCTTTACTATTTCATACTCAGCAAAAAAGAAGAAAACCGCCAAGCATACAACTTTACTACAACAACTCAAACTGCTGGAACATAATCACTTTACTTCTAGATCTTCCTCTGTTCTCTATGAACTAATTAAGGCAAAATCTACTCTTAACAAGCTTGCCACAATTGTTGCATGTAATGTTCTTCTCAAAATTAAGTCTAAATATCACTGGGGTCAAAATAAAGCTGGTAAGCTGCTGGCCAACTACTTAAAGATTAAATCTGAACGTAAACATATTGGTCCAATTCCTAATGAATCTACAAAATTTTTAGCTTCCTCTGATGAAGATATTGAAATGAAATGAAATTAAATGAAAAGGGGTTTTGTTGAGCGCGACTGCTGCCCTAAGGCGTCCAAGCGCTAAGAAGAAGGATAGTGCCTCATGAAGCAACAGCTTTGATAAGAGTTCAGTTGGTGAAGAGGAAGGTTTTAAGCTGTTTGCGGAAGGATGACAGATTGGAATTTGATCTTAGATGTATAGGGAGTGAGTTCCACAACTTAGCAGCGTTGAACATAAAAGATCTTCCTCCTGCCCTTGACCTTTTGATCCGGGGGACTACAGCCAAAAAAGCATGAGTAGAGTGGAGTTGCCTGCTGGGGCAGTGAGGGGAAAGAAGGGTGTGGTTGACCTTGGGACCAGTTCTCCAAAAGGCTTGATGGGACACGCACAGGGCTTAAAATTTTATTCTCTCCCTAACAGGGAGCCAATGTAGGGTTCTCAGTCCAGATTCTATTGATGATCTGCGTGGGATCTGAAGCAGCGTGCGTGCAGCACAGTTCTGGACTCGCTGGAGTTTTTGCAACACATATTCTGGTGGCCCCACGTACAAGGCGTTGCTGAAGTCGAGTCGGGATTGTATTAGACCCTGTATCACGATCTGCTTAGCTTCAAAAGGAAGGACTGGGAGGATTTTTTTGAGCATCCTGATAAGCCCAAAGCAGGTTGCAGATGTTTTGGTTGCTTGGGTGTTGAGAGTTAGGGATTTGTCCAGCCAGACCCCTAGACGTTTTATATTGTCTTTCAGGGTAGGCGGTGTGCCCAAGCTGGTGGGCCAAAGGTGATCGATGGTCAGCAGCGCTGGCGCTGGGTAACCGAGTAACATAAGCTCGGTTTTGTCTCCGTTGAGCTTGAGAGAGGATGTCGTCATCCATTTCCTTACCTCCTCCATGCATGCCGCCAGATTGGTCTGTGTTAGCTCGCTGTTCTTCTGTGCAAGGGATACCACTAACTGAGTATCGACCGCGTATGTGATGATCTCAATATCATATGGGCGGACGATCTCAGCCAGCGGTTCCATGTACACATTGAACAGCGTGGGGCTCAGCGACGAGCCCTGTGGAACCCCACAGTCCAGACACCTGCTAGTGGAGGAGGAGTCTCCCTCAAAGACTTGGAAAGTCCTTCCACTCAGAAAGGATCTCAGCCAGGCCAGAGCATCCCCAGACACTCTTAAGTTGGAAAGTCGACACAGCAGAGTTTTATGGCATACCGTGTCGAATGCGGCACTCAGATCGATGAGGATAACTGCCACTAATCCTCCTCGATCCAGAATCTGCCTGCCTTCTTCCGTTACTGCTAGCAAGGCCGTTTCCGTCCCATGTTTGGGACGGAACCCTGTCTGCGAGTCATCGAGTAGGTGGTTAGACTCGAGAAATCTGGTTAGGTGGAGGTTGATATGCTTCTCCAAGATCTTACTCGCCCAAGGCAGCAGGGAAATGGGGCGGTAGTTGTTGGGGTTATTAGGGTCCAAGTTGGGCTTTTTCAGGAGTGCTCTCACCATAGCTTTCTTCCAGCTGAGTGGGACGTTACTCTTTATTAGGGAGTTATTGAGTAACTCCATAAGAGTGGGAAGAATGACTTGGCTGGCAGCAACCATGGTACGGGGTGGGGCTGGGTCACAGGGGGATCCTGACTATACTTGAAGTGACAGGATTTCCAGAGCCTCTAGGTCTAGCAGAGGGAAGTGATTCTGAGTTTTTCGAGAAGAGACCTCTACCTCCCTTGGGGGCTGGGGAGCATCTGTGTGGGGGTCTGGAATTGAGTTTGCGAATGTGACATAGATTTTATTTATTTTTCGATAAAAGAATTCAGCTAGGTCGTTGCAGTGCGCGCTGGGGTTGTCATTGGAAGCTGTGGGTGGGGGGAGCTTGGTTAGGCGCTTGACTATTTGGTAGATCTCGCTCGGTTTTGACCTAGCCCTCGTTATTTGTTCATTGTAATAAACGGATTATGACTTTTTTATTTCAAGTTTGTAAGCTTTGATGGCTTCCCTATAGATAGCTTTGTCTATGGTGGCATATTCCAGACGCCACTTCCTTTCGAGCTTCTTGCAGTGGCGCTTTTTTGTTCTGAGCTCCTCTGAATACCATGGGGCAGTAACCCGTGGCCTTTTTAGGCTGACTTCCCGAATGGGAAGTATGGAGTCAAGAGATTTCAGGATCCAGTTGTCAAAGTTCATGTTGTCTGAAGGGGGGTCCTGTACGAGAGAGGGTCTAGAGTCTGCCAGGGAGCTAGACCATTGTTCTAGTGGGAGTTTGGACCAATTCCTAATTTTTCGCAGAGACGGAGTACACCGATCGGGTTTGTAGGATGACCAGATAAGAGGAATTAAAAAGTGGTCGGTCCACGCAAGACGAATAGTGGGGGCTACCTTGAGCTCAGCGGAGTTGCTGAACACAGGGTATTGCTAATGCATTTCATGATTATTATCAATCATTATACACTGATGATACGAATCCCTCCAATCAAAATTTAAACACCCTTTTTCGGGCCTCCCTAAACCCCCTCTGCTTCCTGATGAATTTGGATTACTAGAAAGAGAGGTCACTCTTCAGGAGATAATGGAATCCATCAAATCCTTTAAAAAAATCGAAAGCACCAGGCCCTGATGGTCTTTCTGCTGAATATTTTCCCCACTTGTTCCTCTATTTTTGCTCCCAAACCTTTTGGCCCTTTTTAACTCTTTTATTTCTTATTCCAAAGCTTCTGGTTCCTTTATGGAGGTCTTGATTGTTCTTATTCCCAAACCTGATAAAGATCATTCCCCTCTGTAAAAATTATCACCCTATTTCATTAATCAATTATGACTGTAAGATATTTGCTAAAATTCATGCCTCTCACCTTGAGAATATTATCCCACTACTGATTAAGACAGATCAAGATGGTTTTGTTAAGGGCAGATTGGCTTCAGGCAATGATCGCATGTTTGCTAATGTGATCTCCTTCGGGAGGAAGTACAAATCTCCACTTGCAGCTTTGTCCTGCTTTATCCTTAGGCTTTCGATCGCATAAGCTGGCAATTCATGTTCAATATACTCCATTGGTTTGGTCCAAATTTTATTTCTTATGTTTAAGTCCTCTATTCTTTTCCTCGTGCTAGTATTTTTGTGAATAACCATTTTTCGAAATCTTTTCCGTTATATAGAGGTACACGCCAAGGTTGTTCCCTTTTGCCCTTGTTATTTGTTTCATGTCTTGAACTTTTCCTTGAGCGTATTAGAGTTGATTCACGTATTTCTGGCTTTACACATAACTGTATAGAAACTCAATTGTCAGCATACGCTGATGATATACTGGTATAGATTTCTGTTCCCAATACTTCCCTCCCTCTCTTTTTGGATGAGGTTCAGTTGTATTCCAGTATCTCAGGATAATAATTGAACTTTTCTGAAACAGAAGTCTTACCCTTGAACTCTATCTGCTATCAACATATGTTCAATAATACCAATTTTACCTGGTGTGCTACAAAAATCAAATACCTTGCATTTGGTTTTCCTCTATCTTATCTACCACCATTAATCATACATTTAATGTGCTAACAAACAAAATACGTTCACTCCTTCTCTCATGGTCCCCTCTTCATTTGTCATGGTGGGGTAGATTAGATACTACTAAAATGATTATTGTGCCGCATGTCCTTTATACATTATCCAGATCTCCCGCAGAGACCGCACCAACGGAGTTGGAGGGGGAATCGCCATCATCCACAAGGACACCCTCAGAGTCTCGACCAACACCGACGACACCCTCGCCACCGCCGAGCACATGCACTTCCAGATCCACACTGACCCCAACACGGCCCTAAGAGGAACACTCATCTACAGACCATCCGGACCCCGACCACAGTTCAGCGACACCATCGCGGACCTAGTCAGCACCCACGCCCTCGCCTCCACGGACTACATCCTCCTCGGGGACCTGAACTTTCACCTCGAGAACAACAACTACGCCAACTCCACCCGCCCTGATCGACAACCTCGCCAACCTCTGACTCAAACAGCTTGTGACGACACCCACCCATGCCGCTGGACACATGCTGGACCCCATCTTCTCCGCTAGTCCCCACGTCTCCTTCAACCACACCACCGAACCCCACTGGACCGACCACAGATGCGTCCACTTCTCCTTCAGGAAACCCACCACACATCACCGCACCCAACAGTTGCCACGCCGCTGCTGGGGCAAGGTCACCAAGGACCAACTGACCACCACCCTCGCCCCGATACCACTCGCCGACCCTACCAACCCCGACACCGCCGCTACCAACCTCAAACAGTGGATTAACGACTGCGCCAACACCCTCACCCCTCTCAAGACCTCCACAACCAACCACACCAACAAGAAAGCCGCCTGGTTCACCAAAGACCTCCAGACCTCCAAGCACACCTGTCGGAAGCTGGAGAAGATGCCTCCACGACCGAACACCAGACAGCCACACAGCCCACAAGAACGCCACCCGCAGACACCACCAACTCATCAGGACCGCCAAGAGGACCTCCTTCAAGGACCGCCTAGACAACAACGCACACAACACCTAAGAGCTCTTCAGCATCGTGAAAGAACTCTCCAACCCCAGCTCCAACACCAACGACATTCCATCATCACAAGACCTGTGCGACTCACTGGCCACCTACTTTCACCGCAAGATCACCGACATCCACGACAGCTTCAACTCCGACACCCCCGCACCCACCGCTGAGACCACCACCCCTGCAACCTCCAGCTGCACCAGTCGCCTGGTCCAATGTCAGCGACGAAGACACCATCAAAACCATGAACTCCATCCGCTCCGGATCCCCATCCGACCCTTGCCCTCACCACGTTTTCAACAAAGCCAACACAGCCATCGCGCCCCACCTACGGAAAACAATCAATATCTCCTTCGAGACAGCAATCTTCCCGGAATACTGGAAGCACGCCGAGATCAACGCCCTACTGAAGAAACCCACGGCGGACCCCAAGGACCTCAAGAACATCCGGCCCATCTCCCTGCTCCCGTTCCCGTCGAAAGTCACGGAGAAGATTGTCAACATCTAGCTAACCCGCTACCTCGAAGACAACAACGTCCTACACCCTTCCCAATCCGGTTTCCGCAGCAACCACAGCACCGAGACTGCCCTCACCGCCGCCACCGACGACATCAGGATCCTGATGGACCAAGGAGAAACAGCCGCCCTCCTCCTCCTGGACCTATCAGCAGCCTGCGACACGGTCTGCCACTGCACCCTATCAGCACGCCTCCATGACGCCGGAATTCAAGAGAAGGCCCAGGCCTGAACCACATCCTTCCTCTCCGTCAGAACCCAGAGCATCCGCCACCCACCCTTCCGCTCTAAAACCAATGAGATCATCTGCGGCGTCCCACAGGGATCCTCTCTCAGCCTGACGCTGTTCAATATCTACATGGCACCCCTCGCCCACGTAGTACGACAACATAACCTCAACAGCATCTCCTACGCCGACGACACCCAGCTGATCATAACCCTCACCGAAGACCCCCACGCCGCCAAAGCCAACCTCCACAGAGGAATGAAGGCCGTCGCCGACTGGATGAAGGTCAGCAGGCTGAAGCTGAATTCAGACAAGACTGAGGTCCTCATCCTCAGACCCACCCCATCAGCCTGTGACGACTCCTGGTAGCCCACAGCACTAGGAACAGCCCCGGTACCCACCGACCACGCACGCAACCTGAGGGTCATCCTCTCCATGACCAAGCAAGTCAACGCCGTCTCCGTGTCCTGCTTCAACACCCTCCGAATGCTCTGCAGGATCTTCAAATGGATCCCTTCTGACACGAGAAAAACCGTCACCCAGGCCCTCATCACCAGCAGACTTGACTACGGGAACGTCCTCTACTCAGGAACAACAACCAAGCTTCTGAGACGACTACAACAAATCCAGAACGCCTCTGTACGACTAATCCTGGACGTCCCCCGACGCAGCCACATCACACCCCACCTGAGAGGCCTGCACTGGATCCCGTCAACAAGAGAATCACCTTCAAAGTCCTCATCCAAGCACACAAAGCCCTTCACAACTCCGGACCAGCATACCTCAACGACCGACTTAGCTTCTACACCCCCACCCGCAGCCTCCTCTCCGCCAACCTCGCCCTCGCCACAGTTCCTCGTATCCGGAAAGCCACCGCCGGCGACACATCCTTCTCCTACCTCGCCACCAAGACATGGAACACTCTCCCTACCAACCTATGATAGACCCAGGACCTGCTGGCCTTCAGAAGACTTCTCAAGACCTGGCTCTTCGATCAGTAGCAGCCCCCCCTCCCACCTTCCCCCCCAGCGCCTTGGGACCCTCACGGGTTTGTAGTGCGCTTTAGAAATGCATTGATTGATCCATGTTACCTTTTCGGATCCCTGTTTCATATTTTTCACAGATTGATTCTATTTGGAATAACAAAAACCCCTGCATTGCACTTATGAAACCCAAACGTCCCAAAACAGAGGGTGGTGTACGTTTGCCTGATTTTAAATCCTATCATTCTGCATTTTTAGTTTGTCAATTTTTTGCCTTAAACTATGATTTTGCTGATATCTTTATCCCCCGTTGGATTGTTTTTGAGCATTTTCTATTAAAATATTTTTATTTTCGAAATACAATACATATGTCTAATTGTAGCTTCATATCAGATAATCCTATTTTAAAATACTCCCGACAATAATTATATATTATTTTTTCCGACGGTCTAGATTCATATCAATGTTTTTTGTCGTCCACTATTTGGTATAATAAATGTATCAAATATAAACGTAAATCATTTTATTACAAACACTGGAAGGAGAAGGGAATTCTTTTTATCCATCAATTAATCCAGCATCATTGTGTTATTCCCTTCCATGATTTACAATTACATTATAATTTACCTGATTCATTTTTTAATGAATATCTTTTGATAACAACTGCTTTGCAGTCTTATTTATCTTCCAAAAATTTCCCTTTAGCTTCTCCCTTACTCACTCCATCCTCGCTGCTTTATAATATCTCTCAGGAGCATAGACCTAAGGCTGCCATTATTTATAAGATGTTGTTATCACCTGTTACTGAACAACCTAAATCCCATATAGAATTACTCTGGGAAGCAGACTTCTCTTTGTCACTTTCTATCTCTTCTTGGGATAAGTTATAGCTCAAGTTATTTAAAACTTCTATTGCCGCTCGTATTACGCAATCCTTATATTTTATTTATAATAGAGCTTTTATTACCCCTGTTTGTATATCCAAGTTTTCCCCTACTTCCTCGTCCCTATGTTGGTCTTGTTCTAAATCCACTGGGACTTTAATCCATCAACTTTACGATTGTTCTAATGTATTGAAGTTTTTGCAATCTATTTGGTCTAAATGTATGAAAATATTTCAATGTAATATTCCATTATGCATACAAAATGTTTTTCTAGGTTCCTCCTCACCTGATTTTTATGTTTCTAATCATGTTTCTTCGATGTTTGATTTATTTAGTGCTCTAGCATTTTAAGTGATTCTGTCCTGTTGGAAAGATAACTCTAAAGTATCATTATTAACTTGGTGGAACTATATTTGTGATGAACACAGAATTGCTACTATCTCTCTACACATGCACCTGCATCTTAATTTCTTACTTTCTCTTAATTTCTAACTTCCTTTTATTTATTTATTTTCTTTCTCTTTTTCTCCTTCTTTTCTTCTCTCTCTCTTTCTATCCTCTTATTCTCTTTCTTTCTTTCCTCACCTCTTTTTATCTTTCTTATCTATCTAGCACAAATAGATTATCATGCTAAATGATTCATTGGGGGTCCCATCCTCCTAGGACCACCCCAAGCAAAGTTATGGGCAAAAATACAATGCCAAAGAAAGGCCCAGCAAAGCATTATGGGACGAGATTCTAGAGTGCAGTGAATATTATAGTATTAGCTCTCAGCTGAGCCTGAGAGCCTGTCCCTTGAGGAATGTTTTAATATTGGATACTATAATATCCATTGCACTCTAGAATATAGTCCTATAATGCTTGCAGGGCCTTTGGTTAGGATTGTATTTTTGCCCATAACTGTGCTTTGGGTGGTCCTAGGAGGATTGGAGCACCAACAAATCGTTCAGCACAATGTGTTTTTTGTGTTCAAGGCATCTGCTTGGCTCTCTCCCTAGGTTAGGGAGGACCCCAAAATCATCACGTCTCACACTGTCTCTCAATGCGTGCTATATTTTCATTTTTATGAGATGACTATATGCATTTTAGGATGTAAAGATAGAATTAATTATTGGTTAACTAAATGTTTTATTTGTTTTATTTTCATGAGATGACTATATGTATTTAAACATGTAAGGATAGTTATTTGAAGTTTTACTAAAGGTATGTGAGATTTCTGTTTTAATAATCTGCATTACATTGAAAACACAAGATTTCAGTTTTATTAATATGCATAACACAAAATTCATGCATAGATTCTGGAGTGAACTATTGAATCACCCACAACCCTTTGATTAAACAACTTTACCTTTACATTCTAAAAAGCATATAACCAATTCACAAGAGTGAGATATGAAAAATATCAGGCAATGAGAGAGGTGATGATTTTGCCCCCCCCCCCCACCCACCTAACCTGGGGGAGGACCAAGCAGATGCCTTGAACACAAAGAGCATATCATGCTCAACAATTGTGGTGGTCCCATCCTCCTAGGACCACCCCAAAAAAATAATGTGCTCTTTGTTTTCAAGGCATCTGTTTGGTTCGCTCCTTAGGTTAGGGAGGAGACCAAAATCATCACCTCTCTCACTGCTGGCTATATTTTTAATTTCTCTTTTGTGAGATGACTGTGCAATTTTGCATGTAAAGAGAGAGTTACTTATTGTTTTATCAAGGGTATGTGGCGTTTATGTTTTATTAATAGGGATGAGACGGAACAGAGTTGCGGAGTCATTGCGTTTATGTTCAATTCCCCACTCTTAATAAAAATAAATCCAAATGAGTCAGGCTATTTAAGAGGAGTTACTGGGTACGCAATTGTGTGATATTCCAAAATGGATTTATACTGAAGGAAAATTGATAATGTTTGTTTCCCTTCTCCTTTCTTCCTCTTCCACCTGCTCTTCTCCTTCGTTTTATTTCTACCTTCCACACTGCTCCTGTGTTTTCCTTTCCTTCCCCAAATTTTCATCCAGTACACGTCGTCAACTTCAAAACTTTATTAGAACTGTGCACATTTACTACAAGCCACCAAGGTATGTAGACTTGTTGCGTATATTGTGACGGTGTCCATTTTGGAAACATGAAGACCGATTGTGATTCTATTTAAACTATCCAGTGATAACCATCTTAGTCGTAATATTGGAAATTATGTGGATTGCTTGTTTAACCTCACACAGTACACAGGTACTACCTAATTGTCTAATGCTGATTTGAATACTTTCAGTACTGACAAAGAATTTGACCCAAACCAGCAAAAAAGGGTCTTTGGCTTAATGGCCTTAAACATATCCTGAAACAGGATATAGAGAATATTGATCCCCTACTAATACTTTCTTTTTGTTGCTTCGCAGAATTGATTGAATAGGAACTGAAGCCCCACAATGGACATCTCTCACTGGGAGTTTTCTATATTTCTGTCTAGATGGTAAGTGAATCGTACTTAACAACGTTCTTGAAAAATGGGATGATAGTCAATTAGAGAATGCAGCAGTGATCTGGACAGGGAATTACTGTGCTTTTAGTCTTTGCTCATACAAAACAATATCTGTAATATCTGGGCAAACTCTACTCACGTTGAGAATGTACTTTGTTCGAATTGTAGAATTGTGGTTTTGTAATGTTGCTTATATTTGTTCAAGCTCTTGTACACAATCCTCCCACTTTTTGTGCGCCCTTTTTGGAAGAAACGATGTACATAGATTAATAAATGTGTGTATAAATTTTATCTTTATTATATAAAATTTGAAAAATAGAAAGTTTTAAAAACTATTAACATGTATAAACTTTGGGGGGAGTTGCTTTCGTATATCTCGGCTAAGAAAAGGGAAGTGTGGGCTGAGATGGATAGGTTCAATCAATAAATCAATCATAACACTTGTATAGCGCACTACTCACCCGGAAGGGTCTCAAGGCGCTTGGGGGAAGGGGTCCGCTACTGCTCGAACAGCCAGGTCTTGAGTTGTCTCCTGAAGGTGAGGTGGTCCTGGGTCAGCCGAAGGTGGATGGGGAGGGAGTTCCATGTCTTGGCCGCCAGCCGACTAGGGTGGAGTCGGATCTGCAAGCGTTGGAGTTGGAAGTGTCGCGCGCGTCCACGCCGGAGGGGTTGCACCGTTTGCGTCTTCTTACAGATGAGTACCGGTCACTGGCCCGTGACAATACTAGATCACAGCTGCTGGACACCCAGAGTAGGATTTATGAGCATGGGGACAAGGCGGGGAAATTGATAGCTTGGTTGGAGAAGGGGGACTGGGCGTCGTGGCTGGTCCCGGTGCTTCGGTCCCCTGGTGCGGATAGAGTCACAGACCCGCAGGAAATTGTGGATGTCTTTGCTACTTATTATGAGGGGGTCAACTCGGCTGAGTGCCCGTATTCAGAGGCTGAGAATGCAGAAAGGATTAAGGACATTCCGATGCCCGCTCTTTCGGAGGAGGACAGAGGTTTTCTCGATTCTCCCCTTACCAATGATGAGGTGGCTCAGGCAATTAGGGGGGTTCGCTCTGGTAAAGTGTCCGGCCTAACGGGCTCCCGATTGTGCTATACAAAGTCAATGCGAACAAGCTGGCTCCCTTTTTAAGGGGTATGTTTTTGGAAATTAGGGAGAGGGGTCGGCTTCCCTATGGCCAGCGAGTGGCGAATATTATAGTCCTTCACAAGGAGGGCAAGCCGAAAACTGAGTGTTCGTCCTATCGGCCGATTTCTTTGTTGAATGCCAAACACAAAATCCTGGCAAAATTGTTGGCTAACCATCTGGTCAAGGTGATTACCACGCTGGTGCATCCGGACCAATCGGGCTTTATGCCCCGCCAAAACACGGCTCTTAATTTACGAAGATTTCATGAGGTCGTTGGCGGGGCGTCGCAGATACATGTAAATGTAAATGTGTTTGTATTTATATAGCGCCTTCTACCCAGAGGTCTCGTAGCGCTGTATTCATACCGCTGTGGAACCCTTCCTGGCTTTCCGGTGAGATGTCCACTCCTGGGCACCCCCAAGGTGAAGCCAGGCATCCAAGCGCTGCTGCGGCCGTTGTGGAGATTAAGCAAGCTATTGCCGAGAGTAACAGAGTGGGACCCATGATTAGACTAGGTGCCGAGGCGAGAATTATCAGGTCCGGGGAGATTGAGTCCAAGAGCCGCCGAGGCGGGAATTGAACCCTGGTCCCGGGCCAGATCTCTGCATCAGGGTCTGCCGCTCTAACGATTGAGCCACACTGCTCCGCTACATGAGCCGACGATATTGCTCTCCCTGAACGCCACCATGGCCTTTGACAGGGTGAAGTGGCCCTACCTTTTTGCTGCCCTGGGTAAATTGGGGGTGGGCCCGGAATTTATTTCTTGGGTTCGCCTCCTGTATTCAGGTCCTCTTGCCCGTGTAGTCGTTAATAACCACAGATCTGCGTATTTTGCGCTGGGGTGGGGCACCAGGCAGAGGTGTCCTCTTTCCCCTCTGCTCTTCACATTGGCGCTGGAGCAGCTGGCGGCCTGGGTTCGGTGGTATAGGTCCATTAAGGTCTCCTGTGGACGCCTGAGTGGGCGGATAAGATATCTTTATACGCTGATGATATTTTGTTGTATTTGACCTCCCCCCGGGCATCGCTTACGGCATTTTTGGACGTGTTGGAGGTGTTAGGCAGGTATTCAGGCTTTGCTATCAATTGGACTAAGTCGGTTCTGTTCGTTTTGAGTGGGGATCCCCCCAAAATTCCCCCGCATTGCCCGGTCCAGTTGGAAACTGTAGGCCAGGGGTCTCCAACCGGTCGATCGCGAGCTACCGGTAGCTCGCCGAGACCCTGTGAGTAGCTCGTTATACTTGCTGCTCAATTTAGTAACCCTTAGGTGTTGTTTGGGCTTTTTAGGCTTTTTTCAGGCTGCGATTCCCGACCTAATCCAAACCAGCAGCTCTGATTGGCTTAGAGTTAGCTGGGGCGGGTTGGGCCGAAGAGGATGACGTTCCTCTTCTACGTGGAGATCAGCCCCCTTCCTTTTCCTCCATAGCACCGCGCTGTTCATTGTTAGAATCACGAGCGCGAAAGGTGCTAGTGTGGAGCAGAAGCAGTCATGGCAGAGCAGGGTTTCGAGGTCATCCAAGCTGTATAGAACTGTCGGGACCCGCGCCATCTGCTGATTACACCAGTGCAGCCTGCCACCTTATCGATCATCAGCAGCAGGCAAGACGTGAGAGCACACCTTGGGGCCTGGATCCACAACACTCATGCGGGTAAAAGTAAATTTTACATACAACGCTAGAATACTTACAGCTTCTTTCCATGTGCGTGCACAATAAACACCTCAGTTGTGCCCTGGTTTTGCAGTTGACCTCTGGCAGTGCTACTGTACAGCACGCGAGAAAATGTCCCACAACATCTTATTCCACTACAGATGCTGCAATTTTCACAGCGCGACACCAATTAAAGTCCCTTCACATCATTAGTGCGATCTCCCAGTCAGATGGACGGACGCCTCTTCTGTGCCTGCCAGGTCTAAGGAAGCAGGTCTACAGTCGGTTATCTGTAAAGGGAGGCAGAGGCCCCGGGGTGCCCGGGGACAGACGGAATTCCTGCAGCGCAGCTGAAAGAGGCCTGCTGTACGTGCACTAGGTGTAGGGGCAAAGTCAAAGGGCACAATCTTAAATGATGAACACATTCCTGCTCACAGACAACACAGTAACATTCTAAAGTAAAATTCATTTTGTGTTGTGTTTTATAGCGTTTTACTTTCCCACTACTAGCAGTTTCTTCTCACTTAAACGAAGGACACCAATTCAAAGCTTCTCTTTTTTTTAACGTTGTGCATGAAACAGAATGACTACACATCATGCCAATGTGCACTGCATCACCGTGCACACTTTTAGAGTAACATGGCTCGTTGATGGCACCTCGTTGAGTCCTGTGACAGCTCTCATGATGCGCGCCATGCCACATCTTCAAGAAAGCATATTGACTTCGAAGCATTTTTTTCATGGTGTGCAGCTTGAAAACAGCATTAAAGTTATGAAACTGGGGACACAGTGATTGATATTCAATTCCAGACGTCTGTAAACATCCATTCCAGAGCGTCTTGATAAGTGTGCTTGAAGGAGCAAGACTGCTCTTGAAGCCCTGGTATCAGAAATGAACGGCGAGCGTGAGACTTCAGTGAAGCAATGTGAAAGCAATAATTCGCTTTTGGTGTCTGCCACCAAGTCTTTAACCGCCCCCAAATGAGTGACGCCCTACAAAGTGAAGGGGCACCCTGTGGCCTGGTGTGGTGTCATAAATCACACAGTCCTAGAGCCGGACCTGCGTTGGTTGCATTCATGCATGACCAACAAGGAATTAACAGAAAAGCCCAGCATCTGATCGCTCAGGCGTGTGATAGCTGTATGTATCGAGTCTCAAAATAACAGAGCCCTCTACATAGGTCAGGAGGTGAAAATGGGAGCCAGTAGCTCCGGTGTGTCAATCCCTGGGCTTTCAATAGTTCAGGTCTGCAATATTAGCCCATTACTCGGGCCCCCCATGGCCTCTCTTGCCCTTTGTGTACTAAAACCGGCTTTCCCAAACTCAATTAATCGGTCAGCATGGGTGGACCACATCGCCTCTGTAGTGCCTCGAGGTTACAGGAGTAGTGACTATTTCAGGCAGGCCTCCAATTAAGTTGCAAGGAGTGAGTTCACAACATATGCATACAACTGTATGCCCCCTGCCTTTCCCACCCTGGCACCACGCTTTTCATTGTGCTCAATAACTGCTTGTGTATGTGGTACAAGTTGTATTGAACGGCCAGAGCACCTGCCTTTTCAGCCTGTCACCTTTATATTTAATCGGAGAAGCAGATAAGATGGTATCTACAATGGGTTATATCACAGAGTTGACATGATTGGGTAAAAAGAGTAGTTTTTAAATTTAAACAAACTTTTCCTCACTTATAATGCCCTGACAACACTGCCAGGAGCCAGAAAAGTATGTCTGTTTATAATATGCACTTTGTATATGGCCACAATTATTAAATGTGCACCATTATTGACTATTAAACCATATGTACATGGTGGGACTGAAGCCATTTGATAGGACTGCATTTGAGAGGTCATTGGGGTGGGAATGTCCTACAGTTGAACCAGGCCCTACCCGCAGAGCTGGCCTGACAGAACCGTGAATTGGTTGTTTTTTGAGCTGTTTATGGGCCAATATTTTTGGATGGTGGGCTGTGCCAATGCTTTTTTGGCTATTTGTGGGCTGATTTAATTGGCTGGTGGGCTGGTTTTTATTGTTAATTTTTCTGATATTGCCAAACATTGTGTGCTGCAAGCACAAATAGACTAGTCTTCATACCTTGAAAAACATCTCCTACTATTCAAAATGTCTTTGGTTTACAGTTTAAAACCTAATTTGCAAATGTTGCCCACTTTTTAGCTTTTAGATTTGGCGTGGGGGGTCTCTCGGACAAATGCGCGAGTTGCTTGGGGTTTAGTAGCTCACGACAATTTTCACGAACCAGAAGTAGCTCTCACTACACAAAAGGTTGGAGACCCCTGCTGTAGGCTTTAAGTATTTAGGCATTTTTATATCTCTTGACCCTCGGGTTAGACATTCTAATAATTTGCTGCCTCCACTGGTTCGGCTTCGGCGGTATGTGGATCATTGTAAGGCGCTTCCCCTCTCCCTTCTTGGTCGGGCTGTCTTGTTCAAAATGATGGCTCTCCTGCACTTTTTGTATGCGTTTCAGAACTCTATGGATCCGGTTCCGCCATCTTATTTTAGGGAGGTTGAGTCTCTTCAGCAGCAACTTCTCTGGGAGGGGAGACCGCGTATAGCATGCGGGAAGTTGACACTGCCATGGTACGATGGGGGGATCGGCTTACCCAACATCAGGAGGTATTACTGGGCGTCACAGCTGGCGGCGGTTAACCAAGCTATTTATGGGTCACCGCTCGACCCCGGCTGTATTATGGACCGTGGTCAGGCTCCCGGGGTAGACCTCACCGGGGCGCTGTATGCTAGGCGGGGGCATTTTCCACTGGTGGGACCGACGGCGGTGGCTGTTCGGGTCTGGCATGAGGCGAACCGCTTCCTTGGTTGGGAGGGGAAGATTACACTGGCAACCCCCCTTTGGAACTCGGAACGATTGGGCAGCCTGTGGAAATCTAAAGGATTTGACAAGTGAGATCTCATTGGGATCTCCCGGGTGGGGGATCTGTGGGGGAAGGATGGCATCCTCCCCTTCGAGACCCTGCAAGAACGGTATCAGATGCACAGGAGTGAGAGGTTCCGTTATTTTCAGATTCGGCATGCGCTGCTGGCTAATATTCCCCCTGGGGAGATACCCCCAGAGGCATCTCCGTTGGAGGACAGGGTGCTCGATGGTTACCTCCCGACGAAAGCGATTTCTTTGATTTATAAGAAACTAGTCAATCATGCGGAGGATCCTTTAGTGGCCCTGAGAGATCAATGGTCGGCAGACGGATTGCTATTTGATGACGAGGACTGGAGGGAGGCGGTGGCCTCAACGTGGGTTGTGGCTGTCCCGATGAGGCTTCACCTGGTCCAGTTAAAGATTCTACATTGTAGTTATGTGACTGGCCCTCGGCTGGTGCGAATGGGTTTGGCCGATAGCGGAGAGTGCAGGAGAGGGTGTGGTGAGTCGGGAACGTTTTTTCATATTTTGTGGGAGTGCGCTCACGTTCAAGGGTATTGGTCAGCTGTTCATACCAAGGTGAGAGAGGTGTGGGATTTGATTTGGAAGCGAGGCGCTGTCTCTTGAATGTATGGGACCCAACAGATCTTAATTGGCATGGGAAGGTGTGGGCAACGCTGGCTTGTAGTATAGCGAAGCGTAATATCGCTCAGTTGTGGGGTGCGGCTCAGCCACCGACGGTTGGGAAATGGATGGATGATTTGGATTGGTGCATGTTTCAAGAGCGGGCAGTGTATGTGGCAAGGGGCAGACCCAAGAAATGGGGGAAGATCTGGGGGCCCTGGAATGCTTATAGGGGCGACATATGTACTCCCTCAACGCCAACAGATAACCCAGCAGTGTTGGAGGACCCTGATCCCAAATGTCGCTGTTATTGTTGATTTTTTCGTGTTTCAGGAGGATGTGAGCAGATTTATTGTGCAGATTGGTGACTCAGTGCAATTATTGTAAGTGTATTATTTTTATGTTTAATAAAAAGAGTTTTTAAAAAAACATGTATATACTTCCCTTTTTTGCATTTACATAATTTCTCAATTCCATCTCACAATGAATGACAGTTTGCTAAAAATTAAATTAGTAATGCAAATCATGTTTGTGTATATTGCAGCCCTGAAGAAGCTCGTACATGGACGAAACGTGTTGGCTGCGTGAGGTTTTAGGTCTTAAATTACATAATGAAAATCGAACAAAGGAATAAACAAATCAAGGACAACACCTCTCCATTCATCTTTTTGCAAATAGCATTTGGCTGTTACTTATTATTGCCTCTCCGGCGTGTGTTAAAAAATGTTTGTCGCAATAACCTGTGTTTTGTTGTGTTCCTGGAGGGGTGCGGAGGTGCATCAATGAAAGTGTTTATGCTGCGATGGCTGAAAAATATCATATTGGAGTATTCCTTGTCTCCTTGCTTCGTGGTTGAGCGGGCCCATCGGGCTCTTGTGAAAAAGCCACCACCCCCCGGGTGCCAGACCCTGAATAGTGATTGCTAAGTTGCTGAATTATTTGGACAGGGATGCTATTCTCAAATTCTCCCAGGTCAGGATAAGCGGACTCATGATTCGCACAGCATTATGATTTTCCAGATTACACTGAGCTAGTTCAGCAACAGTGCCAATCCTTTGTGGTGGCAAAGAAGGGACTACAGGAATTGAATAGCGAATACATGCTGTTATAACCTGCGTGTATGAGGGCCATATGCAAGTCACTGTCCCTGCTCTTCGATTTACCCGGGACTGTTTTTACATCGACAGAGTATCACGACCCACCTGATGTTTCCGCAGGGGCGAGAGGAAGGAGACCTTGGCACAGTAAGTTGCCACCTTCCCACTACCACCCAGCCTGCCTAATCAATAGCAAAGGCGCTGCTGGTGTGTAGGGGGAAGAGGGGAAACCAAGGGATGAGATAAGAATAGTGGACCCTTGACTCAATCAGGATAGCCAGAACACTGGAAGGAACCCCTTGGCACTACCTGGACAGATGTCACTGGGTACGACTCTCTTCTGTTAAACAGAGAATAAACCAATGAACCACAGGTACAATAACTTATGACCAACAATACCCTAGTACTATATCTATCTATGAATTACGACTACCTGTTGGCTTCCCCCTCTTCCTTTAGAATCCAATAAGCATAAACCAAAGTATGTCGCTGAAACACTCACTAAAATGAGCAAAGAAGCAATACTTCACAGAACCATCGTGATACAAAAATACCCCTCTATACTTTAGGAGAGCTTCTTTATGCGTATGAAGCGATCAGAATCGGAAACCAAATGCCTAGGGTCCCTACAAGGGAAATGCAGAGGCCATGAACAGAAATCCCCCAGCTCCGGAGAACGGAGGCGAAATACCTAAACACACAACAGACGTATACAAAAATGTTCTTGTGCCAAGCGCGTTACCGCTTGTGTTCAGGAGGGAAATGCGGGTGGGTGACTGTGCCAAACAGGCGGGGAAAAGGATGCCGGTAGAATTCCTGCAGGATTTCACTAGTCTCACGAAAAGGTCTCTGGAGCCATGTGCCGATAATACGCCCAGTGCCCGTGGGAGAAGGCAGAACGCAGGATAACCCGGAAGTGAAAAACCCAAGGCTTCCGGACAGGAGGGATACATGAAAAGGCTAGAACGTGAAGCAAGGCTTCCGTCTGAAAGCAGGGATTTCATTCCCTTTAGACTCCGCCCACTGCAAGAATGACCGTTTAAAGGGGCGAACTTGACACAGAGAAAACATTACGCCTTCGACGGCATACACCGCTCCTGTTGGAATCTGACTCCTCCTAAATTGACCAGCGGAATGCCTCAATGAAGTCCACATCGAAGCGCTAACACCGCTCTCAGTCTCAGACACAGTAGGAAGGCCCATAACATGGATTCAGGTTCGGATTGCAGTGCTGGCCCCAGATGGGTCTAGACCTTGTCCTTTGGCTCTATGCTTGGGCCATAAATCTGATCAGGTTCACAAACGTGGGACTTCCAGGCCTGACTGCCTCACTGGAATGTGTTCCTAAAGCTTCCAGAAACTCATGTATCGGGTACTCGTTACTTTACGGCTCCATTGACATGGGCTTACCCTAATGTCCCTGGGACACACCCGCCTCAACAGATAATTCTTGTTTGCTGAGGTATTGGAGTGGAGGAGGGGTTTGTTACCCATGAGTGTTTGTTGTTGTTTTTCACTTGACACAGGCACAGATACACTTCAACTCACATACCCTGGCTCTGCATGCTTTCCCTCTTGAACATACATAGCTGTACCTACTTTTGGGGATCAGACTGGCATGGTCCGAGTCATGACATGGAATTTAAAGGGTATTCTCAACAAAATCATACATGGGCAATCATGCGGCAGGCCAAGAGGCTTGAGACCAACATACTACTGCTCCAAGAAGCCTACATGATGGCTACAAAATTGCAGTGCCTGGTGCGATGTGGGCTTGATCAGATTTTCCACTCGGGTTTGTGCGGGGATCGCGGGGCACAGCAATTCTCATCTACCACAGGGTTACCTATACGCTTACTAGAATATGGACGGATCCGGGTGTGAGGTACACCCTGGTGAAAGGGATGTTGCATGGGGAGCTGCTGACATTGGCCAGTGTTTACGCCCCTCTTTCCCCTAGGCCACAAATTTGTTGACTGGCTTTTACGACTTTGGGGGGACCTGCCAGCAGGACTCTCAGTGGTGCGGGGGACTGGAATGATGTGATGGCTCCCAGGAAGGTCAGATTGCTTATGACCGGACCTGTCCAGAGCTCCAGTGATTCTAGACTACACCTTCTAATGTCCTCTTTGGGATGGACAGCAGCATGAAGGGCCTATCATCCCGTGGAGTCTGGCTATACCTTTTTCTCTGCGGTCCATGGGTCCTTCTCGAAGCTGCATTAACTCTTTCTTCCTAGCCTCTATATCTCCAGGGTCTCAGCGGTCACAATTTTGCCACAAGGTTTGTCAGACCACTATCCAGTGGCCCTCATGTTGCTTATTGGTCCCCACAAACCCCCATTTCGATGAGGTATGTCATCCTGGCTCCTATACAACCCAGCGTACAGGTCCACACTTCAATGGTCAGTTACCGAATACCTCTCCTTTAGTGCTGCAATGGCTCCCTCCCTCTGGGAGGCCCTGAAGCCCACACTACAGTGGTGGATATTAGATATTAGTTTTTGCACCGGGGAGCATCACCGTAAAACTGAGAAAGTGGCAGAACTAGAGACCCAGCTGCAAGCCTTAAAAGGCGAGGCGGCAGCAATTGCAGCAACTGCTTTTAGATGAGGCCCGAATGACTTGGCAGGCGGAACAGAATCGGATATATCAATGAGGTGACAAATGTAGTAGAGGGCTCCATCTCTTTTTTTTATATTTCTTTTTAGTAAACAAACATCAGCATGAAAACATTACAGTGGGTAAATCACATTGGCTGAGCAGTCGACAAGGGCAGGAGAAAAAGGAAACTCAAATAAATATTTCGGAACATCACAGGGAGGGGGAATCATCTGGCATTTCCACAAAGGGCGGCAAAAAATGTCTCCCCTATAGCAATTCCAAGGTCCCCAAATCTTTGACCATTTTCGAGGGCGCCCCCTTGCAACGTATGTAGTCTTCTCCCTAAAAATACTCCAATCTAGATTATTTTCCCATAATTCAAGCGAAGGGGCCCGCTCCGCACCCCGCAACTGTGCAATGTCACGTTTAGCAATCATGTATCCCAATGTGACCCATTGTGTCTGCGCACTATTTAAATCAGTAGGCTCCCATATATTGAGCAGGCATCTCCTCGCCTCCGGGGAAAGGGAGATCCCAAGCACCTCCTTAATTGTATTGTGAATGTTGTGCCAATACGCGCTTACGGAATCACACTCCCAAATGATGTGCATGAAGGTGGCAATAGAGCCACAATACCGTTTACAGAGCTCCGTGTCTGAGAGACCCCGAGAGAGATGTGGGAGCCGCAGATCACGAAGCAAATATTGTGAATCAGCCTCCGGCCTAGTAGAGGCCGAAGTATAAACGGAGCGGAAGTGCTTGGCAAATTTCTCTGCTATATACTGGGGATCCACAAGTTCCTCCCCCTCCTCTGTCTTCAACTCAGGGACAAGACGGTCAGCCAATTCCTTCTTATCAAGCCATGCTATATGTTTCCCTGCTTTATCCCCCAGATCATAGAGCCTACCCTGCTGTTCCCTACCAATAGCCTTCGCCCTGTGGGAGACAAGCGCCTTATAGTCGTGTTGTTTAAGATTAATTTGGTGGAGCCTCTCCTGCGTCACCCCTTGCGCCAATTCTCCCTCCAGTAGTTCGATTTCCGCCTCCAACTCCACCACCTCCCTCTGCTTCTCTTTCTTAGCTCCCGCTATTAGTGAGAGCACCTGTCCCCTAACAACAGTTTTGAATGCCTCCCACAGAGATATCGGTGAAGAAACAGACCCCTCATTAAGAACAAAGTATTCTTCTAACCTGACGAGGAGTTCCTTGGGGCATCGCAGATACCAAGGATTTATTGGGGCTACACGCACTACGGAGCCCCGCTGTATAATAACACTGACCCACAATGGGGAGTGGTCCAAAATC
Source organism: Lissotriton vulgaris (assembly GCF_964263255.1). Lineage (NCBI taxonomy): Eukaryota > Metazoa > Chordata > Amphibia > Caudata > Salamandridae > Lissotriton > Lissotriton vulgaris. The sequence continues at coordinate 233,394,707 of NC_141686.1, read as the reverse complement.
CCCCTGGTCAAATGACTGGTGATCTCCGCCACATACATAGATTGGGCTGCCGGGACAAGGCAATAGTCTAAGCATGACAGACTGTTATGTGCCCCAGAATGGAATGTGTACTGTTTCTGAATAGGGTGCCGCATCCTCTAACAATCCACTAGACCCATCGCCTCAATAAAGTCGGGTAACCAGCTAACCGCACGCCCCAGAACATGGGGGGTATCTATCCATATCTCCTGAGACAACGGCATTAAAGTCGCCTCCTATTAGCAATAGACCCTCAGGGAGAGACTGGAGGACCGATCCCAGGTCAGCTAATGTTGAGGCCTGAAGCCCAGGTGGAGCATATACAGAAAGAAGGGTGATTTGGCGACCCTCCCACCGGCCCGACACTCCGACATATCTGCCCCTTTCATCCTCCCACACCGAGGTAACAGACAGCGGGAACGAGGTACGGATCAACCCTCCCACCCCTCTCGAACCTGAAGTGAACCCCGCATGAGCGATCAATTTATATCCCATCCGATGTAAAGCCTTACATGAGTTGCCTACCAGATGGGTTTCTTGGAGTAATACTACATCCGGTGCTCGTCTCTTTAGAAACTGAAGGACTACACTTCGTTTAATCATGTCCCCTAGCCCGTTGACATTCCAACTCAATACTTTTATTTCGCTACCCCTCATCACCCACCCAGCCACATCCACCTCCCACCACTCGCTGCCATTTTGACGAATACTTGATGCTGATGTAACTTACAATCCCAACATAACTAAACATAAGCACACCCCGCAACTACCCCCTCCCTGCCGCTTTGCCCACGGGCCACAAAACTACCCGCTAAGAACTGCAGAGTGCCTGTCGCCCCAAACACTTCAAAGAAAGAGATAAACAATGGAGGAGGATCCCGCTACACCACCCCCGCCCAGCACCCCACCCTATGACAAGTGAACCCCCCCCTGAGCCCGGGTCCGATCATCCATCAGAGTTCAAGTCATTCAGAATATGTTCCGGCTCCATTCAGTAGCAGTACGATTCCCTGAAAGAGGCATACCAACAATGGATAATGAGTCTCACTCGCGTTCCAGTCCCGCCTCCTCCTCAGCACGGCCCGACGACTCCGCTTCATCTCCAGGGAGAGTGTCTAGCCAGTGTATAACAAAGGAGAGAGTAAGGGAGGTTTGCACAGTCTATGTGTGGTGGGAACTCCTGGTCCCCTAAGGTAGAGTTTAAACAACAATGGAGGAGTACCCCCTATGGGCGAAAAATACAAAGAAGAAATTCCTTCTGTATCAGGAGCTTAAGGCTCTGGTTAGCAAAAAATTGCCCCAACCCTTATACAGGACAGTAGTAGTCCTTAGAGAAGACCCCTCACTCACCAACCTGGTTGGTGACATGCTTCATCATTGGGGTCCCACCCCATAGGCCGAGTGCCCATAGGGTGTGCTGCGACACCTGGTTACAGTGGAGCGGGTTTCTTTGTTATTATATGTGCAAAGGATAACTGTGAAAAGTGTGTTAAAAAGGGCCAAGTCTACTCACACCAAGAATTTATTCTGGAGTGCTTGAGCCCTGTTAAAATATATTTGTGGCACCAGTGCCTATTTAGGAAGGTTTTGGTGCCTCGAGAAGTGTGAAAAACTTAAAAATAGCCAAGTGTGCTATGTGAGTTAGTTAAAAGTAGGTCTACATGTTTCAACCATCTGTAAAAATTTTGGGGTTTTCGTCAGGACCGTGTATCTTGAACGGGGTGGTCCACACACGCTAAGGCGCGTCCAGCCCTCGTTCAAAAACAGACCATAAATAGTGGTCTGGTGTAAAAATGTGCTTTTTCCTGGGTCAGGAGAAAAACACTTGAAGCGGTAATTAGCGCTTCATGGGCATCTAGTTGGCCAAGACGGCAAGTGTCCGTCACTTGCGGCTTCTGCTCGTCTGGCGTACAAACCTACTTGGTTTTTACTCGTTGATGCCCCGTTGGGTGCTCCAACCATGCAACATGGTTGGAGCACCCGGAGACTCTGATTGCTTCAGTCAGGAGGCACAGTCTGCTCCAGCCAGGGGCCTCAGACTGTTCTAAATCAAGAACTCTGATTTCCCCTTTCAGGAGGTACTTATAGCTTCAACCTGTGGGTACCCTCTGAATCACCTAGAGGGTTCTACCTGCTCCAACCATGCAGCACTACTTCCAGTCTCAGTCACTGACTGCTCCAAAAGAAGACGCTGACACCTCCAGTTAGGAGGCTTCACTAAGGGGGTGGCATTAACTGCACAAACGGGGAGGCACTAACCTGTCCAATGAGGGAGCACTTCCTGCTCCAACTAGAGAACAATGGGTATATTCACAAAAGAATGGCGGAGTGCGGTTTTACGCTACAATTGGTAATGCCGCAAACTACCGATCTGAAAATGCAGAAATGCACTGTATTTACAATAATACGGCACACCCTGCATTTCCCCTAGCGCTGGCGACAAATTTAGCTGCAGATCACCAATGCAGGCACCCTTGCACCATAGTGCAATGGTGCCTGCGTTGAAGGAATGATTATTCATGTACAGGAAGGTGTCCCTTCCTGCACATAAACAATCGAGGCATTTGGTGTTTTACAGCGGATTCAGCTGCGGTGCTGACAGATCCGAATTCGCACTTTTTGCATGCTTTGTCCAATGTAGATCTTGTTGCATGGACATTTAGTAGCATAGGTTACATTGCATGTATTATAATTAGGAAATTGCTTGAATTCAACGTTAGTGTTATTGATGTAATGCTAGCAACAGTCTAGTTGCACGCACACACGCATTCCTACATCCGCAGGCCAGGCGTGGCCTGCGGGGTTAAATAAAAAAAGGGCGGGCGCTCGTGCACGTCACTTCCGACTGAGACCAGGGTGTCGGCCTGAGTCACTGCGCGGAGCGTTGCCAGCCTCCGCGCTATATTGTAGGACTAATTGCAGCTAGGCGTGCCCATAGCCCTGGCACACAACATTGGCGACGAGCGGAGGGGGCCCAACCCTCGCCCGTGCATTGGTACCTATGTCGGAGCTGCCTGCTCCCTTACGCGGTGCCCACCGTGGTGCCTTGCCTGCCGTGGCATTGGTGCCCATCCTGGTCCTGCCCACCCGCCCCTGCCTCCTCACGCCTGAGCCCTGGAGGATCCTGTGGCTGTTTGCTGGACGCGGCGCCGTAGTGAGCTGCACAGGATCGAAGACGCGACAAGTTGCCATTTCTCACGCATCTCGCATGAGCCGCGGATCCCGAGGCGCCCTACCTTTGCTCACGCATTGCGAGTGAGAAGCGGGAAAACGCCCTGCCAATACTCACGCATTGCGCGTGAGATGAAAAAAACGACTAGGGGGTGTTTTCTACCGCGCCATGGAGGGAGTGGATGCCGCTACGCATCATTGAGAAGGTCCCTAACCAGTATCTCAACACCCTCACACAGACGAAGCCCGGTGGGACGATCGACGGAGCCAAGGTGAGCCGCGCAGCTGCCACGGGGTGTCGCAGACTCGGCGCAACTGGGGAGAAAATTCAGCAAGCGCACGCAATCACCACATTGGGAGCAAATGCAAAGTAGAGGAAGTCACCCACACAAAAGGCCGCCATGGCAGACGAAGACGCGCCAGCAGCCACCATTAACATTCCGTTTCAGCACGCTGCTTCTGGGGTGTTACCCCCATTCAGTGAAGCGGAGGACCCGTCCACAGCCTCACCGAGGTGGAAGATATGGCTCGAAAGACTGGAAAATTACTTTGTGGTCACGGGAGAGACAGATAAAGCAGTGCGAAGGTCACTCTTATTACACTACGCAGGGGATGAAATATTCAGACTGTTCAAACACCTGCCCTATACTGGGGCGGTGGACAATTACGATGCGGCAGTTGCTGCCCTCAACGCACATTTTGACCCACAGCTGAACTTGGACTTCGAAGTATTCAAGCTGGGACAGGCACGCCAGAGGGAAGGTGAGACGATGGACCAATTCTATGCCCGCGTCAGGGAGCTAGCCAGTTCCTGTACCGACGAGGATCAACCGAAGGCCATAAGGAGACAAATTATTCAAGGTTGTCGAGACAAGGTGCTGAGAGGATCGATTCTACGCACACCTGGAATCTCATTGGAAGATATCCTAATCCTGGCCAGATCGCACAAACTCTCAAACGTCAGGGCTACCGCCATGGAACAAGCACTACACAAACCACAATTTAAGGCAGAAACCGTCAAGACTAAGCGGGCAGACGCGGTGCGGACCCAACCGCGTGGACCACCACAGAAAGAATACCGGAGAGACCCGCCCCGGGCGCGGTGTGGATATTGTAGACACGAGCCCCACTCGGCTAAGGACTGCCCAGCCCAGGGCAAAACCTGTGCAAATTGCGGAATCCCAAACCATTTCGCAAACGTATGCCGCAGAAGGAACACGTCCAAGAACTTCAAGAAATCCCGGACGCCTACCAAAGCGGTTCGACAGCTGTCGCTGGCTGACCCACCGCCATCGAAGACAGAGAGACACCTACCCACGGTGTGTGACGACTCGGAATCTGAGGAAGAAGAGGCCTACATCGTCTCGTTTGCACAAGTGCTCAAGCAACGGCGGCGGCCGCAGCTGACGTGCATTGTGCAGATGGCGGGAAACGAAGTTAAGGCCAAAATTGATACTGGCGCCACAGTGAATGTAATGGGTCTGCAGCAGTTCAATAAACTACGCCCGCTCCCCCAGGTACTGCCATCCAAGACAAGGATATTCGCTTATGGAGCGGACACACCACTACCCCTCAAAGGGAAAATTACAATACCCATACAGGCCGACGAGACAGAGGTGATGGCGACAGTCCACATAATCAACCGAGAGGCCGACACTCTGATAAGTAGTCACACAGCAGAAGATTTGAAACTAATAGCATTTGCCAATCGCATCAGAGCACACCAAGTAGACGAACTATTGGGACGATTCCCCAAACTATTCTAGGCCTGGGCTGCATAAAATGTGAACCTATCAAACTACATATCGATAGATCGGTGTCTCCCACGGCCCTGCGTCACCATCGGATACCATTTCACCTACGGCCACTAGTGGAGAAAGAACTTGAAAAATTGGAAAGCCTGGGGGTCATCTAACAGGTCACAGGGCCCACACCGTGGGTTTCACCGATGGTCATTGTGGAAAAACCTAAGCAACCCGGCGAAATCCGCCTGTGCATCGACATGCGGCTACCAAATGCCGCGATCCGGAGGGAGAGGCACCTGACTCCCACTATGGATGATATCGTTGCTGACGTGAACGGGTCGAAGTGGTTTTCGAAGATAGATCTAAACGCCGGATACCATCAGTTACCGCTAGCGGAGGAAAGTCGATTAATTAGCACTTTTAGTACCCATCTCGGCCTCCGACGCTACAAGCGTTTAAACTTTGGCATCTCTTCAGCGGCGGAGGTGTTTCAGAACACCATCAGGGAACTCCTATCCGGCCTGCCTGGGGTAATTAATGTCAGCGATGACATTCTGATACACTCCGCCACAGCGTCAGAACATCACAAACACCTCCGGGATGTACTAAAGAGACTGAGTGCCTATGGAGCGACACTCCACAAAGAAAAGTGTCAATTCTTTCAGCCATCGATAGAATTCTTCGGCTACGTCTTTAACCAGAGGGTATCCAGGTAGACCCGAGAAAGTCCAAGGCCATCAAAGACGCCCTTGCACCGAAGTCCCCAACGGAAGTAAGAAGTTTCCCTGGCATGGCCACCTACTGTGGCCGGTTCATACCGGGCCTAGCTACGCGGAGTGAGCCACTACGAGTGCTGACCAAGACAGATGCCACCTGGCAATGGGGCCAAAAGGAAGATGAAGCATTCCAGGGAATCAAGGATGCTCTCCTGGAGAAAACCACCCTCTCATACTTTGACCCCACAAAACCCACGGAGGTAATCGTCTACGCCAGCCCGGTGGGCCTCGGCGCGGTATTGACCCAGGAGCATGAACATGGCCAGTGGACGGCGTTAGCTTTCGCCAGCAAAGCCCTAACTCCAACGGAAACCAGGTATGCCCAGATCGAGAGGGAGGCTATCGCTATTAAGTGGGCCTGTGGCCACTTCCATCTCTACCTACGAGGACATCCTTTTGTAATGGTCACCGACCACCAACCCCTGGTGTCCCTCTTCCAGGGAACTGCTCCACACCCACCACCTCGCATTGAACGATGGGTAATTCAACTACAACCATACAAGATGGAGGTGATATACCGCCCTGGGGCCAAGAATCCCGCCGATTATTTATCACGCCATCCCTCCCAACCGGAGCCAGAACCAGTGGACGACGACTGTGAGGAATACGCCCAATGGGTGGCACTCACGGCATGCCCCCAGAGCATGACAATAGAAGACATTAAGGAAGCAGCCGCCGCTGACAACATCTATCTGAGGTCCTTGCAGGCAGTTCGAGAAGGTTCGTGGGCTGACTACCTACGCCCACCCAACTCCTGGTCCGCAGAAGACAAAGAGGCACTCACGAAGATGTGGCTACTGAAGAAGGAGTACTACTGAGGGGGTCACGGCTGGTCACTCCCCAGAGCCTGAGGCACAGGGCAGTGCAACTCGCCCATGGGGGCCACCAAGGCACGACAAAGATGAAGGCACGCATGAGGGAAAAAGTGTGGTTCCCGGAGCTGGAGAACATGGTGGAGGAGTACGTGAGGAACTGCATGGCCTGCCAGTTGACAAGTGACCCTGAGAGACCTGCACCGGTGATCACCGAAGAAGCCTGCACAGCCCCCTGGACCAAGGTCAGCATTGATTTTGGGAGCTTCCCGGGGGAAGGACACACCCTAGTGGCCATCGACTCCTACTCGAAATATCTGCTAGTGGAGAAGGTCGCCTCCACGGCATTTACACACGTAGGACCAGCCTTGGAAAAAATGTTTTCCATGTTCGGGTATCCGTCTGAGATACGGAGTGACAATGGACCACCCTTCCAAGGGGCTGAATTTGCCACATTCCTCAAGAACAGGGGGATTCAACACCGTCGCATCACACCTCAATGGCCCCAGGCAAATGGGGACGTCAAGAGATTCATGCGGACCCTCAACAAAGTGTTTCGGATAGCACTGGTGGAACAGGCCGACCCCGAACAAAGACTGCACGAGTTCCTGAGGGAGTACAGGGGCACCCCTCACTGCACCACCCAAAGCAGCCGATGGAGTCTCATGTTCCAAGGGCCACGGAGAGATCTTCTTCCTAATGCCCCGGGGTGGGCACCATCCCCAGCTGCCACCGAGGAAGCACAAGAATGGAGACGACAAGGAAACCAGCGAGCCAGCCGGTGCAGGAGAGCCACCCCAAGAAGCTTAAGCTGTGGCTCACTGGTTAGAGGCGGCAGACCCGAGAGCAGAGGACGGCCCGGGACCAGGGTTCGATTCCCGGCGCGGCAGGTTTCTGGACCAGGGTCAGCGGACTCGATAATTCTCTCGCCTCGGTGCCCACTCTGATCAGCGATCACACTCGCCAACTCTGGGCATTAGCTTGCCTCATCTTCACTAACGGCCCCACCAGACCGCCGGGGATGCCTGGTCTCACCCTGGAGATACCCATTAAGGGACCATCTCTCAGGGAAGCCAGGAAGGGTTTCGCAGCGGTCGAAGCGCCTTGGGACCCTACGGGTAAGTAGTGCGCTATATAAATGCCAATACATTTACATTTACATTTAAGCTCGGGAACCCGAGTGATCATTAGGAACATACGCCCCGGGGGGGAGTTCCAAACTCGATATGAGCCGGGAATCTGGACAGTAACATCTACAAGAGGCACCATGATCACCGCCCAAAAAGGGGAGGAGGAAGTATCAAGAAATACATCCTGGTTCAAGGCCATACCACCCGAATCCAGACAATGCCCGGAGGCAGCGAAAATGAGCAACGAGCCAAACGTGGCAACGACTCCCGGAGAAGAAGATAACACACCTCCAGAGAGACAGGCGGAGGGGCCTAAATCCACGTCAGTGCCCCAGACACCGCTGGCCACGATCAGAGACACTCATTTTTTTTTTTTTTTTTTTAAATATATTTTTATTGCAGGAATTAGTAAATCGTTACAGTATCGACCAGCTTTGTATCACAAACAATATCAACGGAACAAGACCCACTGGCCCCCCACCTTCAGACCCGAACACAGCCATCCGGCCCACAACCCTGGGGTCGGGCGGCGAATTGCAGAGGGGTGTCAGTTGGATGTTTGAGCTGGTCCGGATGATTCACTGTCCGTCATCTGCTTTTCTAAACAAGCCTATAAACCCAAAAGAAAAGAGAACCCCCACCCATAAAGAACTACTAAGCAAAAGAAAACCCACCCAACCCTCCCACCAGCGCCAGGGAGCCATCTACATAGGATCTGCCTTGGGACCCACGGGGAAAGCAATAGGACCATCAGTTCAAACGTTTACCGGGACTCAGGGCGAGTCGCTTCTTCACTCTCAGAGTCGCTGGGGGCACAATAATCCCTGAGGGCCTGCACTAACGTTTCCCATTCCAACGCGGCCTCCTGCGCCTTCTCATTACGCTGCCTCCAAGCTAGTTGATATCTCAGCGCGCTCTCCCCCGCCGCCCATTTCAAAAGCTCATTGTGCCATCTGCTGCCTGTCGGACCAACCCGTGCCTTCCAGTTCCTGGTCACCTCTCGTTTAGCCAAGAGGAGCCCTAGGTCGATAAATTTACTAGTGATTTTATTTCTGGGGGTATGGGGGAACCAGTGCAGGAGCCCCACCGCCGCATCGAATGATAGGGTTCTCCCCGTCACCTCCTCCAGGGTCGTTTCCACTTCCCGCCAGTAAGATGACAGACTTGGACAGGCCCACGATCAGAGACACTCATCAAGGTGCTGAAGGTGGCAGGGCTAATGCCCGGAGATACAACCTGCGGCCCAACCCACCACCGAGTCAAATGTTGAGAGATTATGCCTATCTGCTGAGACCCTGAAGCTGTCACCAAGGGACATGCAAGTACCCAGGCACTTTTTGTTTGAACTTCATTACAATTCAGGACTGTTGTCATTTCATTGTGAAAAATTATATAGTTGGATAGGGATGTAATGCTAGCAACAGTCTAGGTGCTGCACGCACACACGCATTCCTACATCCGCAGGCAAGGCATGGCCTGCGGGGTTAAATAAAAGGAGGGCGGGCGCTCGTGCACGTCACTTCCGACTGAGACCACGGTGTCGGCCTGAGTCACTGCGCGGAGAGTTGCCAGCCTCTGCGCTATATTGTAGGCCTAATTGCAGCTAGGCGTGCCCATAGCCCTGGTACACAAAAATTGAAAGTGAATTATTTGCCCTCAATAGTGAATTTGCAAACACTGCAGTTGCCACATTAGGCATATCCAATTAGGGGTTCCAACCCCCGGTTTTCATTTAGTGTACCTGTTTGTTTTGTAGCCGGGAGTGCAGCTCTAACCAAGTGATCTTTTGTATTCTTACTGATGAGGAAGGCAAAGAGTGGACGGTCAATTTTCAGACTACCTGCATTAAGGATACAGCAGTGTTTCATAATCCATTTGCGCACTGTGTGCGAAACTGGTGAAAAAGTTGTGACACATACTAGTCGGCTTTGTGTAGACTTCGGTTTAGGAGATAACATTCCCTAGGGCAATAACAGGCTGTTTTTAATGAGGTACGTACAAGTCTGCAAGGATAGCCACTGGCTAAATGTTTGTTGGAAAGGAACAATGCCTCACGAAAATAGTCTTCCTTTAGAGCACAACTAGCAGCCCGTACCGACGTCGTCCGGGTATGAATTGCTGCCGGCCAGTAGTATATTGTTTCGTAGTATTTCATTTTGATAGCATTTCTTATCTGTGACAGGCCTGTGAAACGCTCCGATTCACAGTGCACTGCTGCTGCACTCAAGAGTGCGCGTTCAGTAGTGTGTGAACTCGAGTTTCCCTACTTTATTTTCCTTGCAATATTATATAGCGCGAACTCGACAACATGGCATGAGCACAATTTACATTACAGAAGAACACATTGATTTGTGGTAGGCACGGGGAGACAAAGCGATTTGCCTGGAATTACAGGATGTTGAGCTGATGCCTAGATTCTAACGTAGCTCCTCATCTCTAAAAGTTTGCAATTCTAGAACTTGTGGTGGGAGGTGTGTCTAAAAGTGTATGTCGGTGCTGGGCATCAATGAGAGAGACCTGTGCATTTTCCAATTGGTGGTGAAAAAATATGAGTATGTTGCTGGAGATGTGGGCCGCCGTGCCACCAATGTACTTACGGGGGAGGGTAAACACCCATTATTCCGCAAATTTCTTTCCGTATACCATCAGTCTGCATACTTTCATTACGAAAGTACCATGACTCCGCAATGCCATTATAGCGCATGGCATTACATTTTATATGCTTTTACCACGCATACATTTACATTTTGGATAAGGCAAGTATGGGTATAGGGGTATATGTTTTGGGGTACTGAGCTATATGAGGTATATGTTTTTGGGGTGTTTGGGTATTTTAATGGTTCAGATATAGTTTGGGTTATGGGGTATAGGGGTATTTTTAGGGTTCAGGGCTAGTTTTGGGTTTTGGGGTACAGGGGTATTTTAAGGGTTCAGGGCTAGGTTTGGGTTTTAGGGTACAGGGGTATTTTTAGGGTTCAGGGCTAGGTTTGAGTTTTGGGATACAGGGGTATTTTAAGGTTCTGGGCTAGGTTTGGGTTTTGGGGTACAGGGGTATTTTTAGGGTTCAGGGGTAGGTTTGGGTTTTGGGGTACAGGGGTATTTTAAGGGTTATGGGCTAGGATTGGGTTTTGGGGTACAGGGGTATTTTAGGGTTCAGGGGTAGGTTTGGGTTTTGGGGTACAGAGGTATTTTTAGAGTTCGGGGGTATGTTTGGGTTTTGAGGTACAGGGGTATTTATAGGGTTCAGGGCTAGGTTTTGGTTTTGAGGTACAGGGGTATTTTTAGGGTTTAGGGATAGGTTTGGGTTTTGGGGTACAGGGTATATTTATAGGGTTAAGATGGGTTAGTGTTTAAGGGTGTTGGGGTATTTTATAGAGTAAGGGTGGGTTATGATTATGGGGTGCAGGGGTATTTAAAGTAGGGGTGGGCGGAATTGGCGCGAACTTGGTACAATAAATCTGCAATATTTCGTTCCGTCAGATTTCCAATTATTAAAACAGAAACCTCATATATTCAAGGTAAAATAACAAGTATTTCTACATTCTAAAATGCATATAGTCATTTCACAAAAGTGAAATTAGCTTCCAGCAAGCAGTGAGAGAGGTGATGATTTTGAGATCAAGCCCCTGCAAACCATTATGGGACGAAATTAGCAGTGGGAAGTGAATATTATAGTATCCACATAATTCTACAAAGACCTGCAGTTCACCTCGTTCTCCCCAGTTGTCCCCAAGAGGCAAATGCAATAGCATTTAAAATATTATACATCAAGCTGCAGTTCACCTCATGGTCCCTAGATGTCCCTGATGAGGCAAATGCAATAGCATTTAAAATATTACACATCAAGCTGCAGTTCACCTCATGTCCCTAGATCTCCCTGATGATGCAAATGCAATAGCATTTAAAATATTATATATCAAGCTGCAGTTCACCTGGCCGTCCCTAGATGTCCCTGATGAGGCAAATGCAATCGCATTTAAAATATTATACATCAAGCTGCAGTTCACCTCGTCGTCCCAAGATGTCCCTGATGAGTAAAATTCAAAAACATTGAAACCCTTTCATGAATGCTAAAAATTATGCTAAGCTTACCCCATAATGCTTTGCAGGGCCTTTTATTTGTGTTTTTGCCCATAACTGTGCTTGGGGAAGTTCTAAGAGAATGGGACCACCACTGAATTACTATTTAAAGGGAGCAGGAATGTATAGAACCTGGGAAGAAAAAACAACACTCGTGACGGAATGCCCCCAGCGATTGTCACGCCCCCAGCACACACCCACAGCACAATGCAGACACGCCCACAAGGGACTACTTTGCTGGCATGGTTCTTTTACATTTTAAATGTATATGGTGGGCGTCTGCATAGCCTATGTCCTTCTGCTACAACTGCCCTTTCCAACGCTGTATTGGGTGTTGTGATTGGTGCTGTGGTTCCCGAGTTTACCTGGCCAAAAGGTGCAAGTTCTCTCTTTATAATAGTAGTATAGATTGCGTCTGATCTTCAAAAATTGAGAGTAGGGTAGAGAGTCACGAAGAGCACCAGGATGGTTACTTTCATACCTGAAAAGTGTATTACGCTTAGAGGGTTTCCTGTATAGACTTGTAATCAGTTCACCTTTATGATGTTGAATGGTGAGGTCAAGAAAGGAAATGGTATTTTTATCAAAAGAGAGAGTGAAATTCAAGCCCTGACAATTGTTGTTGAGCCAATGCACAAATTGTTTTGGGGAGTCCTCTGTATCATGCCAAAGATATTGTCGATGTATTGTCTCCACAAGCAAATGCCTGTGTGGAAGGGGTTACTTGCGGAGAGGATATAGGTTGTTTCTAGGAGATCCATGAATGGTATGGCCAGGTTTGGAGCGAAAACACAAGGGCTCGTATTTATTCATTGATAGTTCCCTGGGAGATGGGGGGAGGGCAGGAGTTGAAAAGAGGTTGGTAACATCCATCACCAAAATTATTTTTATGTAAGTGAGGTTACAAATATTGGAGCCCAGAAGGCGTAGAGGCGTAGGAATTCCATCTTTCCTGTAATGGCCTGTGGGGAAAAATAAACATGATCTTGCCATAATTTGCTCCTGGCTGTTGGCTGCTGCCCACTGTTCATTTTAGAAAACCTGATCTGAAGAAGGAAAGGCACTTGTTTGTTTTGCTGTCAAAGCTGTAGCAGTAATTATGCTCATTGACCTGCCTTTCCCTTTGGTTGCAGCAGGAAGCATCATGAGCTAAGAACTCAGCTGTAATAGGTTATTGCAACTGAGCCTCTAGCTGATGAATTTATTACAGGTGACTCGAAACGTCATATCGATTGTAAGAAGGATATATTATATATATATATATATATATATATATATATATATATATATATATATATATATATATATTCAGTAACATCAATGTGGAGTTAAGAATAGTGAACCCTCTGTGCACTCACTTTTCGATATTTTGGCTACAACAGTAGTGTGTCACAATATTCTTGTACTTGTTATTCCAGAGTACAACCCCCAAACCACAACTTACCACTCTTTGTTACTTTTATTTTGACTCAAAAGAGTTTAAAAGGACTGCACGCACTCTCCCACAAATACTGCCTCAACCTTGCTAAAAGCAAACAGAGTTGCAAAAGGTTATGTTTTCATGAACTCAGAGAAAAGGCGAAGCCAGTTCAATATCTGTGATTATTAACTATTTGGGGAGGGTGGGGTGGGGGGAGGGGGTGAACACGTATTATTACAAACAGACATTTTGTTTATGGCAAGGACTGTTACTAATTATTTTGATACTTAAACTGACATTCTGATGTTCATTTAGAGATTAAAAAGATATCATTTTAAATAACCAGGGGCTAGATGTAGGTAAATTAGATTTACCGATTCTAAAATACCGAATTTTAGCGATTCGGTATTTTAGAATCGGTAAATCTGATGTAGGTAATAATTCAGTATTTTTTACCGAATCGTTAAGATTTGGTATTTACCGATTCGGTAAATACCAAATCGGTATTTGCTATTGAACCCTATGGGCCATGAAGCCCATAGGATTCAATAGCAAATACTGATTCGGTATTTACCGAATCGGTAAAAATACCGAATTGCCAAGGGGGACAGGGTGTCACTTTGACACCCTGTTACACCCCTGTTTCTGGCTTGTGTGCCATGTGAGACACATACATGCCCTTAGGGCATGTATGTGTACCAATTGCACAGGTGTACATGCACATATGTGCATGTACACAAGAATTCGTTATTTACCATGCAAGTGTAAATAACGAATTCTGAAGGCCCTGTATCACTGTTAGAAGTGCTACCTACATAGGAAAATACAGATTCGGTAATTTTACCGATCGGTAAATTTACAGAATCGGTAAAATGTACCGATTCTGTAATTTTACAGAATCAGTAATTTTACCGATTCGGTAAAATTACCTATTCGGTAAAATTACCGAATCTGTAGGATTTTCAATGCCCTACATACCAATGTCAAAATATCGGTCGGAAACGGCCAAAAATCGGTATTTTCGGCCGTTTACGACCGGTATTTTGACACCTACATCGGGCCCCAGATTCTTAAATTTAGTTGGGATTCAAAATACAAAGGGGCTTATTTACAAGAAACTGTTGCATCTTTATGTGCCATCATGGATGCGCAGTATTTACAATATGGCGTACCATGGCGCAAGGATTGACAGATGCTTCAGGAATTCTGACGCATCTGACATTGCAAAAGTCACGCATTGTTTGAGTTGTGGCGCAAGCACGACACAACTCCAGCAATGCATGTGGAGGCCTATTGCTGATATACTGCGTCATCCCTCATGCCTGCTCCAAGCAAGCATAGGGTTTTGACGCAGTGGCGTCCTAGAAGTGGCGCAGTGAAATCTTGTAGATTTCACTGCGTCACTTCCACAAGGTTTTCCCATGTGGGAATGCCTACCCTGCACACATTATACCTGCTGCAGGTACAATGTGACGCAGGGATTTACAAGGTGATTCATCTCCCTATATGTGTCACATTGTAAATAGGCCACAACGTGGTACATTGTTTACACCGCATCTGAATCACAAAAAGTGGCCCAACAACGGCGAAAAAGTGTCTCAAGGAGCTTATAAATCTGTCCACCAATTTTGTCCACCTGTTTCCAACACAACACTTACATCTTTTTGAGAAAATAGTCTTGAAAGAACAACTGCCTTACACTTCACTAGTGACACATTAGCAATAGAATGTATAAGGTCCTTTATTGTAAGTTAATTGTGGCTTAACATTCAATAAAAAAATAATTTAGAAATCAGCTGACAAACGTGGTGCAACAGTCCTCCTGAATTTTTCAGATCAAGTGGATGAAGTGGAAAGGCAGTAAACATAACTCTAATAAATGCAACCACAAATTATTATGCAAAGATGTACCTTTGTTTACATTAGACATAAAAATAACATGTAAAACGCCCTGTACTGCAATTTTAAATAGGGCCTCACAGACCTTGCAAGGCTTTCCAGTACACTTATTCACATCGGGTTAATGGAGATTGTCTTTTTAAGTGCACGTTTGATACGTTGTTGGTTATAGTTACTAGGTGAGGTACAAGAGGTTTGGTTTGCTTGCTCTATACCTGGGATGGTGAAGTGGTAGCTGTGTTGCAAAAAGTGTGAGAAGAGATAGGAGCGATCTGCTTCCTAAAAGATATTGGCCACATGTATGAAGCTATTTTGCGATCGCAAACAGGGCAATTGCGAACACAAAAAAGGCTTTTCCAATTAACAAACCTCTATTTTGCAATTCAGTAACTTGTTTCCAAATCACAAAATGGATTTGCGAGTCGGGAATAGAAAGGGTAGTGTTTTGTGCTTCTCTTCGTAATACCGAATTGCAGTGGTATGCATGAACGTTTTGCGGCCAGGTACCAGTCGCAAAACATTCGCAGTTTACCATCAGATTTAATCTGATGGTAAGCCATCCGTAAATGGGAAGGGGTCCCAAAGGGACCTCTACCCCTTTAGGAATGGTGGCAAAATATTTTTAAGAGCAGGTAGTGGTCCCACGGACCCTAGTTAGATTCTATCGCTGTTCTGGAGTCTTGGGTTCGTGCCCTGTTGTCGTAGGGGAGTTGAAGGTTGGAATAGACGGAGCTGGATGTTCACTGGTGGTACTGCACTTATATGAATAAATACTGGTTTCTACCTATCTGGACTGCGAGTATTGCATAACAATTTTGGCGACGAGGATGGGATACGACGGCACCACCAAACGGATTTACGTGTGCACCTTTTTGGGTTTATTTTTTTTCTCTCTCATTTTCTTCTTCGCTTACGCTGGACATCAAGAAGTTATACATGGGTAACTACTCTCTCTCAGTTTGAAGATCCTTCCTGGAATTTACTACATCGCTTCTGTCTCCATCCCAATTGGATTTTATGGTTTTTGTGGACTTTCATTTTTCAAATTACATGTTTGCCTTTTGAACTCACCATTCCTGCTTGGATTCTTTCGCCCATGGTATTCCTGATGACGGCATGTTTCTAGAGAATATTCGGTCTTCAAAGAGTTCAGAGTGACTACATCCTCTGAACTCCTAGATCTCCAAGGATACTGGCGACCCTGCCTCTACGTTCTTCTGGATTGTCACGTTGAAGAGTTCTTAGGGCACATCTCCACGGATACGGGCACTCCTGCCTTTACGTTCTTCTCTATGGTTACTGGCATCTCCTCCCTCACGTTACATTGCGTATCAAGCAATCACGCACTATACGTGTCACCATTTTGTAGCTGTTGTCTTTGCTTAGCAACCGCCGCAATTACCTGTCGGTGGTGTCACGCTCCGTTTTCCTCCGTTATTTCATATTCTACTTTCGTTCCATATTATAAATGAAATTGAACTTTCATCATTACTACCGGTGAGCCCTCTTTTGCAGTTTTCGATTCTTTGTTTTTTTCCCCCCCATTTGGCAGAACTAAAAGAGAGAAGTTTAGACACCACTGTCTACAACATTTATATATCTATCTAATTTTTATTTTAACTATTCTATGACTCATTTTTCTGAACTGTCGACGACACAGAATTACAGCTTATCCCCTCCTCAATGTTTCTGGCCCACTGGTGGCACTCCCTGCATGCAATGGCCAGAATGGAAGGCATATTTTCTTAATTATATTGACACTTTGGATGTCAAGGGTAAAATATCTTTGGCAGAAAAGAAAGGGATTTTCTTACACTCGGTTAGTCTTGAGGGTCTCAAAGCTTATAATCAAATGACTAGAGTTGGTGGTGGTAGTGATCAAAATGTTTTTACTGCTGCAATTAATGATTTGCATCATTATTTTTCTCCCAAGGTATGCATTGGCATTCTCAGATACACATTGTTTCAGAGAAAGCAAAATACAGATGAGTCAGTGGATAGTTATGTCTCTGCTTTAAGGACACTTTCTCTTGTTTGCTAATTTGGGGGGTTACAAGAAGATTTCATTAGAGACCAAGTGGTCATGCATGTAAAAGACACTTCTATGTAAGGCAGGTTGTGGGTCAATGGCAATTCCAAATTGGAAGATATCTTAGCCATAGTAAGAAAAGCAGAAATGTCTTGTAGAAGTGCAAAAGAGGTTAAGGTAGATGATAACAGTAAACCTAACAATTGTGCTTCTGGACCTGTCGGCCGCGTTCGACACGGTGGATCATGACATCCTTCTCCACCGTGTCGGACAGGCTGGCATTCAGGGCTCAGCTCTTAGGTGGGTCGAGTCATTCCTCACAGGCAGGTCACAAGCTGTACGTTTGGGTCCCTTCACTGCGCCGAAGTCTCCTACCACCTGCGGAGTCCCCAAGGCTCCCCACTTTCCCCTTTATTATTTAACCTATACCTTCGCCCTTTAATTTGCTCTCTCCATAATTGGGATGTCACAGTCTTCAATTATGCGGATGATTTGCAGCTCGTCTTTCCACTTGATTCTCCACAGGCGGTCAACAACTTTCACGCCGTTATGACCCATATCCAACAATAGATGAATCAAAATCAATTAAAGCTCAACCCTGGAAAGACTGAGCTGCTCCTCCCTGGCTCGAGTGCTGCATACTGGGGCCCGCAGTTCTGGCCCCTTGATCTTGGTCCCCCCCCACACCAGTCAAGGCAGTTAAGAGCTTGGGGGTGACGATCGACCCGGAGCTGTCACTTAAAGCTCAAGTGGGTGCCACGGTCTCTTCGTGCATGTTCCAGTTCCGAAAGATCCGGAAGATCAGGCACCTACTTCCACATGCGGCTCTGTGCCAGGTCGTCATGTCCCTCTCGCCTCGACTTTTCTAACTCTTTCTATCACGCACTCCCGATGTCTTTTGTGTCGTCTCCAGGTCGTGCAGAATCAGGCGGCCCGTCTTATCTTTAAGATCCCTAGGTGGCAATCTGCGAAGCCCTTGCTCCGCAAGCTCCACTGGCTTCCAGTTGAGGAGAGGGCAGCCTTTAAGACGGGCTGCATGGTTTTCAAATCTCTTCACTGCCCCTGCCCCGCTTTTAACTCCCTGATCACTCTGTATCGACCTGCACGTTCCCTCCGTTCAGTTCATCATCACCTACTTGTCACTCCCAAATTCAAAACCAATAAATTTGGGGGCCGTCGTTTTTCTCTCCTTGCCCCAAAATTCTGGAACCCCCTTCCCCAGGCCATCAAGTCCAGTGGTTCCCTTTTTCAGTTCAGGAAACTTCTCAAAACTTTTCTGTTCACTCTCTCTGGGTAATCTCTCCTTGTCACTCTACACATGCTCTGTCAGCAAGCGCCAGGAAACCTCCGGGTGTCAGTGCGCTCAAAAAGTGTCATTTAACATAACATAACATAACATAACATAACAATGTTGCAGCCAAAGTGGAAAGTACAAGACCTGAAGCTAATTTAAAAAAACAAATATCTTCAAAAGAATATACTGATACCTCTGAAACAAATAAACTCAGGTGCTATAGGTGCGACAGCAGTTTACATTTAGCAAATAACAAAAGTTGTCCAGCCATTAAACAAAAATATTCAGTTTGTGGTGTAAATGGACATTTGGGGTGGCCAAGATGGCGGGGTGAGCGGACGCGTCTTCCCGCAGCTCCTCCGGCCCGACTAGGCCCGTGCCCTTTTTCGACAGCTTTTCTCCCCCCGCTGGAGTTCAGCGGCCGTGGGACGGGTGGCGGAGACCTTGGTGCGCACACCGGTGCAAAACTTTGGCCCCGAGCGCTTCTGCAGGAGCACACTCAGGGGCCGACAAGCTGGCTGCGGAGCGCCACTGAAGCGAAGTGGAGCGGATCACCGGCCGGGAGGCCTGGGTGGACCCCGGCGCCAGTGTCTGGCTGCTTGGCGCGGAGTTTGCTTGCCTACTCGCATCAGCTTGTGCCCTGTCTGGTACACCGGATGATTAGCCACCGCGAGGTGCCGAGAAGAGAGACGCCTGTTGTCTGAACATGGAGGCTCTTGGGTCTTCGGCAATAGCCTGATACACTGCGTGTGCCTAGGCCCTGTCACCAGTTTGGGACGGTGCTCAGGAGTGAGGGCCAGGTCATTCGACCCTTCTGCGTCTCGGCGGGCCCAGTGGGGACTCATTTCTGGGGCACTGACTCTCTGCACAGCCTCGGCAGTGCCATCGGACCCGGAGGGTCTGCCCGGCTACGCCCAGCCGCCATCTTAACTCCACGGCAGCGGTGACAAAGACCTCCTACGTTGCCGTCTTGGAACAATTCCTGCACCCCTGGCCCTGAGCAGAACTCTCGTCCTAGGAGATGCCACGGACCGGGTGGTCCTTGTAGTGGTCAGCGGCTTGGACTTTCGTTGGAGTGCGGGTCGACCTCCGCGGCAGAGCCTGACCGCCATTTTGTCCTCGGTGGTACAGAACGCGTAGTGGTCCTACTGCAACGGACTTTCCCCTCAGTGATGCCTTGCCCGTCGGTGGGGACTCAACGACACCGGGACCTGCTGCCAGTGGCTCGGGACCGCCTATTTGGTTGAGTGGAGTGCGGTGGTGCATAGTGCACAAATGTCGGGGAACCGGGGCGCGAAGAGAGGTGACCGCACCCTACCGGACATGCTCAGCAGGGCCCAGCAACAACGCGACAGGGCGCAACCATCCCCCAGCTCTTCCAGAACCACAGGAGAACCGGCCGGGGGTGAGCCCCCCGTCACAAGATCCTTCATGGAGGACCTGTTCAGCTCACTCAAGACTGACTTTCAGACGCTAAAGCAGGAGGTAGCCAGCGAAGTGCGAGAGGTCCGCAGAGGGGTGGAGGGCCTTGGTGAACGGATGGAAACGGTAGAGGCAGCGGCTCAGCGGAGGGACGAGGAGATTGTCCATTTACAGCAAGACGTTCTCCGCCTCAGGGAACAGCATGTCGAACTCCAGGCACACAATGAAGACCTGGAGAACAGGTCGAGACGAAATAACATTCGAGTCTGGGGTGTTCCGTCCGCAGAAGAGGGAACTGATTTGGCTGGCTACCTGAGGGACATGTTCAGGGAGATCCTGGGTGAGCTCGCGGACTTCCCGATCCGATCGATAGGGCGCATAGAGTCGGCCGACAGCGGCAGTCGACGGCGCCTCCTCCGGACATTCTGGCCTACCTCCCGGATTTCCCAGAGAAGGAACGCATAATGGCTGAGGCCCGCAAGAAACAGCCGCTGACCTTCCGTGAACGGCCTGTAGCGTTGTTTCAGGACCTGTCTGCCATCACGCTGCAGAAGTGCAGGGCCTTCAAAATCGCGACGGACTTCCTAAGAGAGAATGAAACACCGTACTCTTGGGGACATCCCTTTCTCCTAATATTCCGCTGGAATGGCGTGCTGCACCAACTGCGCTCCTTGCAGGATGTCTGTGGTGTCCTGGGCCTCACGGCCACGGAGGAGAGTGAAGCGACGCCGGGCAGGAGGCGCCCTGATCGAGGAGGACGACGGCGATCGGCGAGGCGGAGATCGACGGCTAGTGCTGGAAGGCCGGACTCACCCACCATCAGGGCAGAAATGGCCAACGCTCTGAGAGAAGCGGCCAGGGACTCGGCCGCCACGAACGGAGTCGCCATGACGGCGTAGAATCGCTCCGGGGGGAGATGGACATAGCTTCTGCAACGACAGGTTTGGGGGTTGGAGGGGGGGTCGGGGGAGAGGCGGGAAGAACGAGTGGCCGGACGTCCACTTTTTGTACTTTCCACGGACTTGTCCGTTTTGGGACATGCCTGGGACAATGGGTTGTTCGGGTATGGGTGGGGAGTTGGCCAGTTGCCACGGGTCTGTTTTGAGGGGAGTTGGGGGTTGTTCAGCGGTAGAGGGGGCACCGTCCAGTATCTTACATATTATTGCTTTGTCTTATTTTGCTTCTCCTGCGCTGCTGTCCCATGCCCCTCCCCCGCTGATTGGGCACCCGCGGCCTAGCACATACAGTCATTTGGGGATATGTCGACACTGAAAGTAGTGACCCTTAATGTTAAGGGTCTGAACAATCCGGTAAAGCGGAGGGCAATCTTATCTTTGCTGGAGGGGGCACAGGCAGACATATGCCTCCTGCAGGAGACCCATTTACTACCACGGGATTGTCACAGGATGCGCTCTAACAAGTTTCCAAGACAATTTTTCTCCTCTGCTGCATCTAAGACCGCGGGGGTGGCCATCTTGATAGCAAGTTCCTTCAGGGGGGAGGTGCTGTACAAATTCGCAGAACAGAAGGGGAGGCTGTTAGCGTATCGCCTCAGGCTGGGGGACACAACGTTCACTATTGGTTCTTTATAGAATGACCACCAGGAGCGCTTTCTCGACTCGGCGCTGGTGGACGTGACTGCCTCCCCAGACAGACATATCATTTTAGGGGGTGATTTGAATATAGTTTTTGACTCCACACTCGATAGGTCCGCGCAGCGATACCCGCAGACTGGGGAACTCTCACAGGCTGGGAAGGCTCGAATCGCTGATATGGACCTGCATGATCTTTGGCGCACCCTTCACCCCACGAGTAGGGACTATTCTTATTATGCACATGCACACCGGACTTATGCACGGTTGGACCACTTATTGGTCAGTGGACCGATGGGTGCCTCCGCTAAGGCGGCGGACATTGGGGTCCTGTCGTTGTCTGATCATGCGCCGGTCGTGGGCACATTTGCGCTTCCGCCGCCCCCCCCCCTCTCGTGGGGTGTGGCGTCTTAGAGACACCCTCCTACATAAAAAAACTGTTGTGAAACACATTGAGGAAGCGATCCAGGAATATCAGGCACACAACGATAATTCGGACACCTCACTAGCGACGCAGTGGGCGGCATTGAAGGCGGTTCTAAGGGGGGAGTTCATTTCCATCTCCTCAGCAGAAAACAGGGAGAGACAGCGTAAGAGGGAGGAGCTGACTTCCCAGGTCCGAGAATTGGAACAGGTCCATCGCCGTACCGGAGCTCCTAGGGTGTGGAAACAGCTGAAGGCTGCCAGGAAGCACTTATCGGCGTTGGACATGGATAGGGCGGAATACGCGGCGCTGCGTCTGAAACACGCGTTTTACACGGGTGGGGACAGGTGTGGCAAACTCTTGGCGAATAGGCTCCGAATAGCGCATCAGCGTAACGTGGTAAAGGAACTGCTTGGTTCTGATGGGGTGGCAGTCTCTGACGACGCGGCTGTGGCAAAGACGTTCCGTAGATTCTATGAGGCGCTTTACACGGGGAACCCCCTTCGCCGCAGGATACAGTGGACTACTTGGAGTCAGTGGCCCTTCCGGCACTGGACTCAGCACAGGCGGAACACCTCGAACACAGTATTCATGTGGAGGAGGTGATATCCGCTATAGCCAGGCTCAAACATGGGAAAGCCCCGGGCCCGGACGGTTACAGGTCCCTGTTTTATAAAACCTTTTGCCCGGTTGTAGCTCCTATTCTTACCCGCCTATTTAACTCTTTCTCCGCGCCGGGGGCCATACCACCGGACCTGTTGAGGGCAACGGTCTCAGGACCGGGCCCTCTGCGGCTCGTACAGGCCTATCTCCCTCCTGAATGTTGACCTTAAATTATACCCAGGGATTCTGGCGTCTAGATTGGCACTGCATCTACCGGGCCTGGTTGAGGCTGATCAGGCTGGTTTTGTCCCCGGCAGACAAACCTTCGATAACACCAAGAGGGTGGCGCACATCTTGGAGAAAGCCTCGCGGATCCCAGGTGAGAGGATGTTGCTGGCGGTAGATGCCGAGAAAGCATTCGATCGCGTTCACTGGCCTTATCTTGAGCAGGTGCTCCGGAAAATGGGTATTGGAGAAAAATTCTGCTCGATGGTCTTCAACTGTTACAAGTCCCCTTCGGCTACAGTTAGAGTTAATGGGTGCAGCTCCCGCAGCTTCGAGATCGAAAGGGGTACCAGGCAGGGATGCCCGCTTTCCCCCCTCCTCTTTGCTCTCTATATGGAGCCGTTTGCCCAGAGAATTCGCCAAAACCCAGATGCGATTGGGGTCAAGATGGGCCGGTATGTACATACGATCAGTCTCTATGCGGACGATGTCCTCTTGACCCTGGATGATCCAAGACGGGCCCTCCCGGCGTGTATTCAGGAACTGGACGCTTTTTCGAAAGTGGCGGGTTTTAAGATGAATATGGGCAAGTCAGTGGCCCTGGATGTGTCCCTGGCCGTGGATACAAGACAAGATTTGCAACGGCTCTTCCCCAAGCAGTGGTCGTCATCCCTGGTGCCTTACCTGGGGATTCTGCTAGCACCGACGTTGCCAGCGATGGTAATGGCCAATTATGCCTCCCTTAGTAGGAAAATCAAGGAAGAGCTGGGCCGCTGGAGTAAAGGCCTGCTGTCCTGGCTCGGCAGGATTGCAGCGGTCAAGATGACGGTCCTGCCCCAGATCTTGTATCTCTTTCGAACTTTGCCGCTCCAGCCACCTACGGGATGGATCAGACAGACGCAAGCCAACATTGCACGCTTCATCTGGCAGGGCCGCAAGCCGAGAATGAAGAGGGTTATCTCCACGCTGGCCCCTGAGGCGGGAGGCCTTGGCATCCCGGACCTCCGGAAATACTTCCAAGCGGCGCAGCTGCGCTACCTGGTAGAGTGGAGTAGGTGGGAATCCGACAAGCACTGGCTCTTTCAGGACCAGGCAGTGGCGGGGCGTCCCCTTCAGGAGGTGCCATTCTTGCGACGGATTCATCGCCCCCCCAACCTATATGCTTCCTTTGTCATGCGGGTCCCCTTGAGGGTGTGGAATACGGTCAGTGAAGTTCGTGAACTCACCACATTCCCCTCACCTTTCTCGCCGATAGTGGACAACCCTGATTTCTCCCCTGGTATGGAACCAGGCGCCTTCTCACACTGGAGGGAAGCGGGTTGCCGAGCGCTCTTCCAGGTATATGACTCTGAGGGAGTGGTCCCTTTTCAGCTCTTGAAGCAGGAGTTCCAACTGCCTGAGACAGATAGATTACGATACATGCATGTCAGGCACTGGGCGCTTCAATCTCAGGTGCGAGGCACTGCTGATCGCCAGATAACGCCGTATGAGCGGTGGTTGGTAACCCGCACCTCTGACGCTAAGCTGATTACGGACCTTTACAAATTCCTGCAACCCCCCCCGTTTCATTTTTATAACCCGGGTAGGGAACGCTGGAATAGGGAACTGGGAAGAACGCTTAGTCATAAGGAGTGGGATCAGATTGCGCATCGAGCGAGACACTCTGCATATCACACAGGTCTCACAGAAACACTCACCAAGGTGTCCACGTATTGGTATTATACCCTGGAGAGGCTACACGAAATGAATAGGCATATTGGGAAGGAGTGCTGGAGAGGATGTGGTCGGGTGGGGACTCTCACACATGTACTTTGGGACTGCCCCTTGTTAGAGAAATACTGGAAGGAGATTATTGATGAGATAGATGTTCATTTTGAGATTGAATTGCCACGCTTCCCGGCGTATGTCCTGCTGGGTCTACCGAATGGGCTGATGTACCCGCTGAAGTCCCGCAAGGGCAGGCAAATTGCGATAGCGCTGGGTTCGGCGATTCAGAATATCTTGATTCATTGGCGTACCACCACGGTCCCCTCCATCTCGGGCTGGCTACACAGGCTCTGGCATGTACTAGGTATGGAGAAATTATCGCTTATGGTGGCGGGGGACGTGGAACAATTCGACGAGTTGTGGCAACCCTTTCATGCGCTTTTAACCACAGAATTCAGAGAACTCACCTGTCCAAGGTACCTTAGACTCCTGAGACTAACACCTCCGGTGATCCCAACTGACTAGGAGAACATGGGATGGGGGCTCACGGGGTGGGGGGCGTGGTGGGAGGGCAGGACGCATTATTGCTGAGTACTGGACGGGGGGGGGGTGGGAGGGTGTTGGGGTGAGTTGGGGTGTTTGGAGGGGGGGGGTTCCGGGGGTGGTGGAGTTGGTTTCTTGCATCTCTGCCTTTCACTTTCTGATCTGCTTGATGGTGGCAACCATGCTTAGCCCTTATTATTTTGCTCATTGACTTTTTTCTTTGCAGCAGCCTTGTCCGCCATCGCGCTCTTTGATTTTTACTCTATTTTCATCTGAATGTATGTACCCCTACCCCTCATGTTCCCTTACCTCCTATGTTTTTGCCTTGATAAAATGCTTTAAACCTAAATGGACATTTGGCTAAAGTGTGCAGGAAATGCAAGAATAAGAAAGGAAAATGTGTGGAAGAAGATGTGTTGGGTGAGAGTCATTCTGAGACTAGAGATAGGGATTTTGAAAGGTCTTACAAGTTAAATATCAGAGAAGATTCTTCTATAATTTTGAAAATTGATAATAATGCTGTTAAAAAGAAACCGATCTGTGACATGATGATTGGTTTGGTTGAGATACAAATATACGCTGATTCTGGTTCTCCCTATTCCATAATAAATGAAAATGTACGGAAATCCAAATGCATAGACAAACTTGGGTCCAAGTTAAATCCTTGTGACATTAATCCTGAAGGATATTCAGGAGAGAGAATTGAGATTATTGGTTTTAGAGTGCTTGTCTTTAAGTTTAAAGACTGTGAGTGTATAGCCAAATTGTACATATCCAAACATGGACCTTCTGTTCTGGGATGGTTTTAACAAGGTAAACTTAACATCATCCTTAATCCCAACAGTCCTGACCATGTTATCGTTATTGGACAACCTAATGAGTGTAGTAATAAAATGTTAAATAAGTTTACTGAAGTATTCAAGGATAGTATTGGAGAGTTAATCAATTTTAAACATAAAATGGTTTTTAAGGACAATGCTTGTCCTAAAATATACAAAACCAGAAATATTCCCATTATGGTAAGAAATGAGGTAGAAAAAGAGCTTAATAAACTTGTGGAAAGTAACATTATAGAGAAGATTGAATCTTCTGAATGGGTGGCTCCCATTGTCCTGGCCAGACGAGCTAATGGGAATATCAGATTATGTGTTGATCTGCACCATTTTAACAATAACATTGTGGTCGATCAAATCCCCTTACCTCGCATTACTGAAATGTTGGCCATGGTTGTTAAAGCTAGAGTCTTTTCTTGTATAGATTTATCAGCTCCATATTAGCAAATCATTTTACATGTACTTTCAATTCAAGAGAATGCCTTTCGGCCTTTCGTCAGCTGCAGCTGTTTTTCAGCGCATTATGCACAATATTTTTCGTGATTGTAAAAATGCAGTGTGTTTTCAAGATGATATCCTTGTTTTTGGCAACAACAGATCTATCCATGACCAAGCACTAGAAGTAGTTCTCAAGAGACTGTCTGCTAATGGTTTGACCGTCAAGCATGCTAAATGTAAATTTGGTGTTAATTCTGTAATGTATCTCGGCCATGTGCTTTGTGAAGATGGCATTAAACCCAAACCTGATCTTGTAGAAGCTATTCAACTGGCCCCGCCCCCAAATTCTAAAGGTGATATAAGGTCATTTTTGGGTTTAACAGAGTTTTACTCCAAATACATATGGAATTCTTCTTGTAGGGTGTTTAACATCAGACAATTATTGAAAAACAAAAGTAAATTTGTATGGGATGCTGTATGTGAAAAGGAATATGTAGATGTCAAGTTAGCCATTGGAAATGCTACTGCACTTAATAGTTTTGATCCACAGAGTTCTTGCATCATCACTACTGATGCCAGTTCGAAAGGATTGGGAGCTTTTCTAGCACAAAGAATGGAAAATGGTGGTGAAGCCATAATTGCTTATGCCTCAAGGGCTTTATCTCCAACTGAGGAGAAATATTCCACAATTGAAAGGGAAACTTTAGCCTGCGTGTGGGCCCTAGAACATTTTAGAGTGTTTGTTTGGGGAAAGGAGTGTGGAATTAGAAGTCACCATAAACCTTTGGTACGTTTACTCACTTCCGATAGAATGATTAAAGCTTCTGCTAGAATAGCACGTATGTCCATGAGGTTGCAAGACTTCATTTATAGAATTGTTTATGTCCCAGGTAAAGACAATGTAACCGCATATTTCTTATCCAGACTTCCTTTACCACTCAGAGTGTGTTCAGAATTCATGGCATGATTTTCAAATTGCTTTAGTGCATGATGATGGTGTTTTGCCCATTAAGAGTGAGAATTAGTGCGCTGAGTATTTAAAAGATGGGACTTTACAAGAAGTTCAGAAAAACATTATTAAAGGTTGGCCTACCAAGAAAAATCTTACTCCTGAACTTAGGAATTTTTGTGAGGTGAGAAACAAATTATCTTTTACTGAGGGTACCATTTGGAGAGGTGATAAAGCTGTACCTCCCACTGGCATGAGACACATCATTGTCGTACATGGCCACAAAGGTCATAATGGCATTGCCAGGACTAAGCAATCAGTCAAAAAAATGTTTTGGTGGCCAGGTTTAGATATCTTTGTTGAACGTATCGTTAGAGATTGTGTAAATGTTGCCAACTCAGATAGGTTTTTGAAGACCTTAAAACCCAATATGGGAGAACACTGTGTTCCCAATGGTCCTTGGTAAAGTATTGCTATGGATATTATAGGCCCCATTGTTCCTTTCAGCAAATATATTGTGGCAGCCATTGACATAATGTAAATTAAAAAATGTAAATTGATACTTGTATAGCGCACTACTCACCCGCAAGGGTCTCCAGGCGCTTGTACGAATACCGCTGTGGAACCCATCCTGGCTTTCCCTGTGAGGCGTCCACTACTGGGCACCCCCAAGGTGGAGACCAATCATCCTTAGCCTTGTGGGGGCCGTTGTGGAGATTAAGCAAGCTATTGCCCAGAGTTGCAGAGTGGGACTCCATGATTGGAATAGGCACCGAGGCGAGACTTATCAGGTCCGTGTAATTTTTGAGCCCAAGACCCGCCGAGGCGGGGAATTTAACCCTGGTCCCGGGATAGACTTCTGCATCAGGGTCTGCTGCTCTAACCATTGAGCCACACTTCTCCACTTGAGACATATTCTCTAAGTGGCCTGTCATAAAAGTGGTTCATAGGGTAAATACCGACTCTGTCTTTTTGTTTCTAGATGACGTTTTTACTGAGGAATGACTGCCCATACGTATTATTACTGATAATGGTGTACAGTTCTTATCTAATAAGGCGAAGGAATATTTTCAAAAGACTGGTGTCATACGTTGTACTACATCTCTTTATAACCCTAGTGGGAATGGGATTTTTTAGAGTTTCAATAGAGTACTCAAAGGTGCTATACAAATGGTTGGTGTTGAAGATGACAAATGGGAGGTTCAGGTGGTAAAAATCGTGTGGAAGAATAGAACCACTCCCAATGATATGACTGATTGTGCTCCTTTTGCGATTATCAAAGGCATATTACCCAGGATGAAAATTAACCCACCTTAGTTAATATCTTCTACTAAATGTCATTTCATTTGGATAAGGTCAAGAAAAGGATTGAGAGAACACACATTGTCAAACACAAGTTTGATTTAAGAAGAGGTTCGGAGATAGATCCCATTATGTAAGTTGGTATGCTTGTAAGAGTTTAGAAACCTTGGAAAGTATCCAAAGGTGAAAGTCAGTTTATGGGTCATTTTGTTGTGAAAGAAGTTTTAAAAAATCCGGTTAGACTTTCCAGCGGTAAAAGTTTGGAATTTAAACAGAACTGCTTTGCTGAAAGGCAACAGAAAATTATATAAAGAAGTACACATTGCATCTAAGCAGGATCTTGACATTGAGAATATTTCCAAGAAAAGTTCCATTGATGTCAATAACAATGGAAAGTGATCTCAATACTAAGCGTTCTAATAATGTTGATGTTTCTTCGCCGATTGTTTCTCAGGAAAATGAAAGTATTTCTGTTCATCAGTTTTCTGCAACTAAGCGTTTACGCCAAAAACCTGTATGGTTTTCTGATTTTGTAACTTGTATTAGGAATAAGTTGTATTCATAATGTTTTTTTTTTCTTTTCTTTTCTTTTCTCTCTCTTTCGTTTAAAGGGGGAAGTTGTGTTATGTTGGTAACTATGCTATTGGCACGGACCTTATTTAGATTCTATTGATGTTCTAGAGTCTTGGGTCTGTGCCGTTTTGTCCTAGGGGAGTTGGAGGTTGGAATAGACGGAGCTGGATGTTCACTGGTGGTGCTGCACTTATATGAATAAATACTGGTTTCTACCTATCTGCACTGCGAGTTTTACATAACAGAGAACATAAGGATATAACACTATTGTTGTAGATCTTGTGTAAATTTAAGAATTGTCCCAAATAAAGTGAATAATTGGCCACTATCTTGTTTTGTTATGCTATGCGTATTTATTGTAGCGCGACACACAGCTCACTGTATGGCGCTAACAGCTTAAGAGAGGAAATAAACTCATCCAGGCACTCACAAAGATGTAATGTTAAAAAGCCATGTTGTGATAGCCTTTTTTTAAAAAAGAAAAAATGTGCTTGTTATGTTGGTAACTATGCTATTGGCACAGACCCAAGACTCTAGAACATAACTAGGGTCCGTGCCAATAGCATAATTACTTTTTACCTATCTGGACTGCGAGTATTACATAACAGCGCTATAGGAGCGATTGTAAAGAAGTAACTTGGACCAGTAGTAAGGAGCGAGAAAGGATAAGGAACTGCCACGATTTTCAGTAGTTTGAATTCTGCATGAAATAGCCAGAGCAATATCAGAGGACCTTATAGCCCTAGCTGGATGGTAGAAACAAATACGAGATGAAGATATAACAGTCCTGTCTCATACAGGGCCTTTCAGAGAGGCAAATAAACTTATAGCCGCCCGTTTTCCTGATGGGGAGCCAAGGCAAGGAGTAAAGCACCGGGCTTGTTCAAGTACCTAGAGGTAAATAGCATACCAGACAGGCTGCTGAGTTTTAGACCAGCTGAAGTCCAGGCATCAGAGAAAAGTTCATGCCTACCAGCAAGGCGTTGTCAAAATCCATGCAACTGGTTATCAGTGCCTGAATCACCTTCTTTATACAATCTAAAGGCAACCACTATGCCAAAACAAATGACTCTTATGTGGCCGTGACATGATATTTCCATTGTGACCTTATCAGTCATTCTGAAGCCCAGATGTCTCACTGCCTTTTTGGGGCGGGGAGAACTCCCAGTTCGGGGACCACCAGTTTTCTGACTAAGCTTGAGTAGCTTTACAAAAAGCATAACTTCAGTCTTCGCTCCATTCAGTTGGAGAAAACTCTGTCTCATTCACATGACCATGGCACGCATGCATCTCCTGACCAAATTACAGAACCAGATGTGTATCGTCAGCATATGAGATGATCTCAATCCCTAATGATACCACAACCTTCACAGAGGAGTGTGGGGGGAGCACATAGATGTTAAAAAGCGTAGGACTCAGGGTGGAGCTCTGAGGCACCCCGCAGATGTTATTGTGTGGAGAAGTGTGGCTCAATGGTTAGAGCTGCAGACCCTGATGCAGAGGTCCAGCCCGGGACCAGAGTTCAATTCCCGCCTTGGCAGGTCTTGGGCTCAATTTTCTCGGACCTGATAATTCTCGCCTCAGTGCCTAATCTAATCATGGGTCCCACTCTGCAACTCTGGTCAATAGCTTGCTTAATCTCCACAACGGCCCCAACAGCGCTGGGATGCCTGGCTTCACCTTGGGGGTGCCCAGGAGTGGGCATTTCACAGGGAAAAGCCAGGAAGGGTTCCACAGCGGTATGCGTACAGCACCAAGACGCCTTAGGGTATAAGTGCGCTATACAAGTACGAATTCATTTCATTTCATTCATTTCATTTCATTTCATTCATTATCAGCAGGCCTAGATTTAAAAGGGGGAGGGAGGCAACCTGGCAATGCCCATACAAGGAGTCTTTCACCCACTTTAGGGCCTGGATATGTACCTCAGTATCATTAAGGCGGTCAAATTGTACATGGACTCCACTGCCACACATGCCGGATAAAGCATTAAACAAAAAAACTGCCTGAACAATCAACAGTCACCCACCAATCCTCCCACTACTCAAGGGTTATATAAACCAAACCTTTCCATATCTGTTGCCTCTCCTGCAAGAGAGTCCGCCATCCTCACAGCTTCTATGGCTGTGCCAGCCAGAAGAGCTGCCAGGGCAACCACTGGAAAAAACAAGTATCCCTTTTTACTCACTCTGAGATTGTTGACAGGCTGCAGCAGTTGCAGCCTCTAGTGCCACTACCATAAGGATCAGTTACAATTCTCAACCCACACAGCCTGCTGCCTTACCCGACACAGCAATCGCCAGTCATTGACCGCCCACTTGCAACATGAGCACAGAACCACTGCCTCCTTCCACATGTCTGTAGCTTCATTAACAAGTAATCTCTAAAACCGCTAAGTTCCCCAGGGGATGTCTGAACTTCCAGTTGCCTTTAGAACCATGTTTGGTCCATCCTCATCAGTGCACGGTCCTGCGCAAGGACTCTTCACATAAGACCTACTCTCTGACTTCAAACCAGACTTCCACTATCAAATGTCAATAACTTTTATATAGCAACAATTCACCAAAAAGGTCTCAGGGCGCTTGGCAGAGAAACGGCAATTAACCATTGCAGGGAGCAAAAAGTGGGTGAGAGGGAGATTACTTAGGAAAGAGCCAGGTTTTCAGGCTCCTGCGGAACGCTAGATGGTTAGAGAGAGACAGCAAATGGGAAGGCAATTTATTCCATAGCTGCGGTGCCAGATAGGAGAAAGCCCTGCATCCATTTCTGGGGGTACGCGCCTTAGGTTGAACAAGAAAGGACTTTGTGCTTGAACGTAAAGTTCTAGACGGTTTATACCACGCTAATTTCTTTGCCAGGTAGGTGGGGCCTGTACCATAGAGGAGTTTGTGGGTGAGACTTAGGATTTTAAACTGACATCTTTGCCACACTGGGAGCCAGTGTAGTTTTTTTAGGCTAGGTACAGAGGCAGACCTTGGTAGTAATCCCAGTACCAACCGGCTGCCGCATTCTGTAATATTTGGAGTTTAGTAAACACATCTTCATTGATTGACATAAACATGGCATTACCATAATCTAGACGGCTGATAATAAGCCCCTGAACCAGAGGTTTTCTTGCCTCTAGAGGTAGCCATTTAAAGATTTTACGCAGTTGTTTAAGTATACCATAACATATGCCTGATATTTGGTTCACATGTGCTTTCATTGAAAGAGTGTTGTCTAGCATAATGCCCAAGTCACGTACCACTTCTTTTGGCTCTGGGCACGGACCAAGTTCGTGAGGCCACCACTCCTGGGACCAAATAGTTTTGGCTGAGCCAAACAGCAAGATTTCGGTTTTGCTATAATTAAGCTGGAGCTTGTTATCACTCATCCATCTGCTAATATGAACCATGCACTGCTTGAACCTTAGACATGTGTCCGGACACCGAGAATTGCAGGTAATTAATACCTGCGTATCATCGGCATAGGATATTGTGGAGAAGCCATAAGATTTTATGATATTGGCCAGTGGGGTCACATATAGGTTGAACAGAAGGGGGCTAAGAATCGACCCCTAAGGTACCCCCACAGTGAGAGGCCTATTTCCAGACACATGGGTGTCCATTTTGAGATAGATATAGCGGCCGGTGAGATAGTCTTCGAACCAGGCTAAGGCATTGCCCCTGACACCAATGTCCCACAGACGATGTTTCAGAATGCTGTGGGAGATGGTGTCAAAGGCCGCCAATAGATCCAACAGGATCAGAATTGGTGACTCACCTCTATCCAGGGAGAGCCGAATGTTGTCCACTATCTCAATGACTGCGGTCTCTGTACCATGTGCGGCGCGAAACCCTGACTGTGAAGGATCAAACAAAGCATGTGTCTCAATATAGGTGGTAAGTCGTTTATTCACCAGATGTTCCAGTACTTTCCCAAAGAATGGTAAAAGGGATATAGGCCTATAATTGGATAGGGTGGAAGGGTTACTGTTGGGCTTCTTGAGAATAGGCTTGACCTGGGCTAACTTCCACCTGCTAGTAATAGAGGCACTTTCAAAGGAGCGGTTATAGATGTTAGTCAACGTGCCAGCCAAAACCGGGAATATACCACTACATGTAAGAGGAGGCAATAAATCGGTAGGAGAACCTGATTTAATTCTTTTTAGGGCTTCTAATACTTCGTCCGAAGTGGTAGACTCAAGTTCAGTTAGAGACGGAGGGTGAGTAATGTCAGTGAAAGCCATGTTCTCTTGAGATACTGTGCCTGACATGGGCCTAGCCTGATTATCTACTGAGAAAGAGGAGTAGATTGACTTGATTTTGTTGTCGAAATAACAAGATAGTGAGTTTACCCACTCTGAGGTGGGACTAAAAGTGGAGCGCTCCACTAGGGGGGAAGTGAACTCCTTCAAGATTTTTACAGTTCTTTGTTTGACTTGGCCGCTTTATGTATTCTTTGAGAAAGGTAGTGTGTTTTTGCTTTCTTTATGTTTTTTAGATATTTAGAATGAATCAGTTTATATTTATCGCGGTCTTCTTGCGTTCGGTTCTTCCACCAGCGTCTTTCAGCTGTTCTACAGGTCGCTTTCTCACACTTCAGGTCTTCAGTGAACCAAGGTGAAGCAGTGCTCTTAGCCTTAACAGAGGTTTCTGGGATGATTTCATCTAGAGTGTTTTTTATAGATGTTTCCAATTGGGTTACCATAAGTTCGATGTTCTCATGGTTGTTACTGGGAGTTATGAAGTGAGACGAAAATGTCTCAAGAGTTAGTTTATGCCAAGGACGGATAACTACTATTTCTTTCTGAGTGGTTGTCCTTGACCCTAGTGGTATAGGAAATTTAAAATTTATTAAAAAATGATCGGTCCAGGTCATAGGCATAGGTAATTCACAAGTAAAATTGGCAAAGTTAGTAAAAATTAAATCTAGGGAGTGGCCAGCTTGGTGGGTGGGGCCGGTTACCCTTTGTGTAAGATCCAATGTGTCCAAAGAGGCTATGAGATTACAGGAATCTGTGTCATGCACTTGTTCTGCGTGATGATTAAAATCACCAAGCAGAATAAAATTATGTGTCATAAAAACATGGCTGGAATAAGATGCCTTACCTATTCTACACAATGCCATGCGTAAGGGTTACCTACTCATATATAGCAACCTCCCAATCAACAGAAGAGGTTGGAGACAAGTGGTGGTTTCCAAAAAATCATTATCAATTGCCATCACCAAAGTGCACAGAATAGTAGCGTGAGTCTTTACCCATGTGATACTCACCTGACCAGACTCCTCTTGCTCCCTCCTGCTAAACTATTGGATGCCCCCACAGGAGACTGCTTTCCCAGACACTCTTGAATTCATAAAACGTACAAACAGTAAGGACAGTGTCCTCTTTGCACTTTTACTAATGGAGAGTTAGGCATTTCACATAACTATTCAGGAGTATGTGAAGCAATACTATGCAGTACTGCTTCACATGCAAGTACCTTTTGGGGGGAATTGCCCCCTGGTGAGGCAGGCCTGAAGCACACCACATACATTATTCAGGATCAACTGAAGCTCTTGTCCTCTTACAACTAATCACTCACCCAACCAACTCTATTGGGAATACTCTAGATGCAATTGTAACTGATTTCAGGGTTGAGAAAAACGGATTGATTCTGTAAAATGTATTTATTTAAATTCTCCATTGAACATCGAAAACTGAGACGTCTCCCTGTTACCAAAGAGAGGAGCTCGTGCTCTTTGACTTCAGACCAGACTTCCTCTTTGTCATAAATATCTGTCTGGACTAAAATGACTCATACGTTCTTGTTGGCTACACACTTTTGCAGACAATTTGACCTAAACATGATCAGCACGAAAGGTGCACCCTACATCACTATCATATCAGGACTAAAAAGGAATCCTGGACCAGCCAACATCACTATCATATCAGGACTAAAAAGGAATCCTGGACCATCCTACATCACTATCATATCAGGACTAAAAAGGAAGCCTGGACCATCCTACATCACTATCACTATACAACTATAGACCTATTGCAAACTGACCATTACTAAGGAAACTCACTGGAAAGACCACTTGTATCCAAATGACTTAGGGGCATATGTAGGTAGGCGTTTGCGATTAGCAAAACGCCGGAATTCGCAGAATTACGGGGTTTGCGAATCGCAAACTGTGCTTTGGTATGTAGGTGCATATTAGCAAAATAAGGAATCGCAAAAATTGTGATTCCTTATTTTGCTCAAGCATTTAAGGAATCGCAATTTTGTGATTCCTTAAATGCTATGTAGGAGTGAATTATAAAATGCGATTGTGGCTTAAGGAATCGCAAAATACCACCTACTCCAAGTAGATGGTATTTTCCAATTTCCTTTCAAAATGCATTTTTTTTTTTAATTGAAAATGCCATGTGGCGCACAGACATACCCTTAGGGCATGTATGTGCGCCACATGTACTTCGAGGCACATTCCAGGGGTGCAACAGGTGTCCTTTGCACACCCTGGCACTCTTGGAATTGCGATTCTCAAATTGCGATTTTCTCATAGAAAATCGCAATTTGAGAATGTATCCCCATTCATTCCTATGGGCCTCTTAGCCCATAGGAATGAATGGGACACTCATTCCATAATTGCGATTCGCAATTTGCAAATCGCAATTAAGGAATGTTAGAGATTTGCAAAAAAATTGCGAATTATTACCTACATTCCATTTTGCTATTCTCAAATAGCTAATCCTTAAAAATCGCTATTTGTGAATCGCAAAATGGAAATTACCTACATATGCCCCTTATTACCTTCAAGAAGAAGACAATGTCTTCTTCTCAGACAAATTAACAGGTTTATGTCTGAGAAAAGGTACTGAATCTGTGCTGATTTCAGTATGGAATAACCTCAGTAACATTAGCTGCTGAGACTTTTCCAGGCCTGAGTAATTTTTTGTGTGGCATTTTACCCGTGAGCCTCTAGAACTTTTTCTGCACGAAAGGTATCCTGCTCGAGTTTGTGCCCTTTTTTCCTATACCTTGGGATTATAAAGGATCTTGTGCTTGTTGATTGACCTGAAGGGGATAGAGAAAACAGCCAAAATATAGCAAAATTGTGTTTTTTTAAATGTTATTTTATTTAAAAATGTCAAAAGTACTATACAAGACAGTGCATCTTTTTATCTAAGAATGTCACCAACAAAAGGTTTGTTGGGCTTTGGTCACCATCTTGCCTGCTTCAGGATCAAGAGGAGTTGTGAAAAAAAGGTAACCACAGTTTTCGCATTTTTTTACATGGTAGTCGATTTTTCCTTTTTTGACGTTTCTAACTACTTTCCATTTGACGTGTAAACAGATGTGAAACCCATGAGTGAACCTGGCAAGCTACACATTTAGGATAAAAAAGACAAAATTCCGAATTCTGTTGTGGAGATTGCTTGTGATTTTTTCAAAAAAACTAATTGTTGAAATGGAAAAAATAGAAATAAATCAGAAAAATAGAAAAAAGTGACACAATTTTCATCCGTAATTTTTCCCCCAACGGTTGAGTTAACAAAGTAATATACTGGTACATCCATTAGACCATTCCCATCTGCGGGATTTATAGTTTTTGTTTGTGCTTCAAAAACATGCCATACCCAGAGCCAACAACTGACTGCTGCTTAGAATGATTTTTCCATTCGCACGACTATGCTTAATTTATATAGTAAAATCTAATGAATTAAAATTGGTCATGAAGGCAGCATATGCATTTGTTAAATGTGCTTAAGATACTAAGTTTAGGAATAGAGGTTATTTGTAATACTCTGAATTTGTGGTTACACATACTAATAGATGGTACACGGGCCATTTTGCAAAATGTATTATTCCTTGGTCACTGGCTCACATTTGGATGCCAAAATCGAAGAGAAATCCATTTGCTAACAACAAATGTTATACTATTCTGTGTTCTAACACTTCTGATAAATATGTTACCCCACTTGTTTG
Source organism: Lissotriton vulgaris (assembly GCF_964263255.1). Taxonomy (NCBI): domain Eukaryota; kingdom Metazoa; phylum Chordata; class Amphibia; order Caudata; family Salamandridae; genus Lissotriton; species Lissotriton vulgaris. Next base: position 233,357,767 of record NC_141686.1, on the reverse strand, counting down.
CTTGGCCTATAGACCATGAGAGTAAAGGCCCCAATGCACAATGTGGATACATCAAATTGTCGCCATAAAAATGTACCCATCATTGTATTTGGGCCTCTGCTTGGCCACTACCTAAGGAAAAGTAGACACCCGAGAAGTAGTGATTTACTTGCATCCCATGATTTTTTCTTAACCAAAATGACCTGCAAAGCGCAAACTTTGTGCCTGATTTAGATTTTAGTGGATGGGTTTCTCCATCACAACGGTGACAAATATCCTGTCCGCCGAAATATAAATATCATAGGATATTATGGGATTTATATGTTTGCGGATGGAATATCTGTCACTGTTGCGATATAGTAACCTGTCTGCCGAAAACCCAAATCAAGCCCTTCATCTAAAATCTCAAATTTTTTCATGTTTCTGAGGGAATGTTCTGGAATACATGGGAAGCTACAAAAGTCCAACATCTCAGCATTCCCCCACTTTTCCCAATAAAAACAAAACCACATTTGTGTGGCATAGCTTTTGCCTAACATCCAATAGGCCCCAAAACACAACGTGAAGACAGCAAATTTTCACCATGAGATTGGGCCCCTGTTGGCACTGTAGGTGTGTGTGGCAGTTTGGTCCGGGCTCAGCCGTCTCTCAAGAGAAATCTAGACATTTCTCTAAACTAGACACCCAGGAGAGTCCAGGGTGGTGTGATTTGCTTGAACCTTTTCTTCCCCGGAATTCCTTGCAAACCTCAAACTTTTTCTAAAATAACACATGTTCCTTCCATTTCTGTGAGAAAAAGCTCCAGAATCCGTTGTGAGCCAGAAAATTCCTGCTACACCGTTCCTTTACTTCTCTCAATACTAATGATATAAAGATTGGTTTGCCTCTTTTTGGTGGAGTTCAATGTTTTCCCTGGTGGTCTGCTGCGCTTTCTGCTCCCCAGGTGGGATTTAGGGAGAACTGGGAGTAACCCACCCACATCTGTCCCAAAAAGGGCAGAAAGACCTTTGGGACTGTGTTGCCCTGAGAATATGCCAAGTTGACTCCTTCTAGAATTGTGCGAGTTAAGTTAGCATTTGCAGCATTTACATTCAGCCACCATTTTGTGTCTTGAAATGAAATGAAGCTTCTGTCTGGTACTCTTCTGCTTCAGCAGAAAAGCAGCCTCAATTGTTTCTTTTTATTCAAGATTGTGCTTCGTTGCACTAATGAATAGCTCATTTTGTGTTTGCATGCTTTTCCTCATATTTAGCCCCGCTCCCACTCTCTGAGAGACGGACACGGTCTGGGTAACCTTAAAGCTAAAATAGTGAGTTCTCGGTCTCAGGATGGTAGCTCATCCTTCTGTAACTACTTTGTTCATATGTGCCCAGGCTGGAAAATTCCTGTCAAGAAGTGTCTCAGAGGTGTCAGAAATGTATATCTAACTTTACCTTGTGGACGGGGTCGCTCCCTGGGCAGCTATCCTAGGAGGCTGGTCAGACTGGACTCCGCTTGTGCGAATACTAATAAAATAACTTTGGTTTGTATTCTCTACTGTCTGACCGACTCTTCATTTGTGGGGAACACTGAGAGGTGGTCGTGGTTGACCCAGGTGGCCCAATCGGGTCACTTTCTTCAGTCGTTATGGTGTGAATGCATGGCCTATGCCACGGTGGAACAGTGCCACCCCTTATGTTTTTTTAAAACATTATCCCTGGTGGACTAGTGGTCTTTCTGTCCCTGAAGGAAGAGCAACATTGGGATAAGTCCAGGGGACAGAAAGACTGTCAAGCCCTAAAAGGGTGGGGGCATGGCCTGATGCCTGGAGAGATATCATCTTGATTTTAAAATATTTGCCTTTGTGGGCTTTTTACCTCCCCCCGGGGCAGTTTGGGGTAAAACCACCTAATCTGTCTCTTGGGTCGATGGGGGAAGAAATAAAGAAATACTCTTTCCCCTCTTGCGGGATGGTGTATGGCTGCCCCACCCTTTTTCAGTACATTTTTTGCAACAAAAGACTTTGCCCTTGCGGTCTAGTGGGTCTTCTGCCTTCATCGGGGAGCAGGGTACAATTCCGAGTAGTTCCCCAAATCGACATCCTTGGCGAGGTAGAAAGACTGTTCCTTTGGGGGAGGAGGAACTTGCCCAAGGGGCCACTCCCTCCCAAAAGTAAATCCATGATGTAGAGGGTGACTCCGTGCTTGGGGTGACTTTGAAGCGGGGATCCATTAGGGAGAAGTACTCCTAGAAAGGGGATATTGTCTCCTTCCCTGCAGTAACTTTCCTGCTCTAATAGGTGCTTGGAGGGCACCAATGTGACTCTAAGCCGTCAGCGCATATAATGGCACCAACTGATTTCTGTTTCGCAGAGGTCTAGCCCGGGACCAGGGTTCAATTCCCAGCCTCAGCAGGTCTTGGGCTCAAAAATTCCACGGACCTGATAATTCTCGCCTCGGTGCCTATTCTAATCATGGGTCCCACTCTGCAACTCTGGGCAATAGCTTGCTTAATCTCCACAACGGCCCCCACAACGCTAAGGATGCCTGGTCTCCACCTTGGGGGTGCCCAGGAGTGGACGCCTCACCGGGAAAGCCAGGATGGGTTCCACAGCGGTATTCGTACAAGCGCCTTGAGACCCTTGCGGGTGAGTAGTGCGCTATTCAAGTATCAATTTTTTTACAACCTGCTGTGCCTGCTGACAGTCACATAAAGAAAAAAAACTCATGCAAACACACCAATAGGCCCGATTCCCTAAAATTGCTTTTGCTTTAATAGAAGTCAATGGGTCAAATACATTCTCATGATTATTTTTTCAAAATTTCCAATTTTGCTCTTTTAAAGTGTTGGCATGTATGCTCATGATGGAACGGAAGCTCTTTCCTCATACCGACTTTCTTTTTTGAAAGCTTGCACATCACTGGAGCATCCAATTGATATGATACCTATCCTGAAGCCTGTAGAGCGAACTCATGCTAACCCGGCACTTTGAGTGAATGGTGACTCCACCTAGATTGCTCAGCATTGGCAGTAGTTGGAGTGATCAGAAGAGATGAGCGGTCGGTGAGTAAACACCATTTTTGGAGGCAGCAGATGTGAAAGGACAGCAAGTCTGCATAAACAAATTAGTTAAAGAGTTTGAAAACTTAACACAATCATTGGCAAAACCATCTGTTCTGGCTTTTGTCCGGTAAAGTGTAGGGAGCTCATTTATGAGCCCTTGCGTCACTTTTACGTCGTTGGTGTGTCACTTTTTGTGACGCACCAGCGGAGTAAAAAATGTGCCTTGTTGCACCATATTTACAAAGTGACGCATCTAGGTAGATGTGTCACTTTGTAAAGCCCTGCGCCCCATTATACCTGCCCCAGGTATAATGTATGCAAGGGGGGCGTATTGAAGCAAGAAAGAGTCATAGACGTGACGCAGTGAAATCTGTAAGATTTCACTGCACCCATTTCTTGGACGCTAATACATCAAACTCTAACGCCTGCCTCATGGCAGGCGTAAGACTGATGCAGGCCCTACCAACATGGGACTTGCCCATGTGAAAGTACACATTGCTGGAGTTGCGTCACTTTTGTGACACACTCAAGCAATGCGTCACTTTTGCGCCTACAGATACGTCAGAAATACTGACGTATCTGTAACTCCTTGCGACATGATGCGTCATACTGTAAATATGACGCATCATTGGTGTCGTAAGGAGGGCGCAGTGAAAAGTGACGCATCGCTGTTTTCACGCAGCGATGCGTCACTTTTCATAAATGAGGCCCTAAATGTTCTGCGTAGTGCTAGTGGCACCCACCGATGCTGTTTGTCCATCGACAGGGTCACCAGGAGCATTGTTCTAAAGAAGAAAGATCCATGCTAGTCCTCTTCATGGAGGCCTTGAAGATAGTTTTGCATTACTATAGCCTGGGTCCTAACACTGACACAACAGATTTGTATTGGGTGTGTGAAAAATGCTGACAAAATACAAAAGAACGTAAACACTGGCAATATGGAGGGTATGTGAGTAATATTAAAGAGGCTCAAAAACGTCTGAAAGGAACATACCAAGTACTAATATAGAGACCAAATCCGATCACTTTATAAAAATTATTTTCCTCAATTAGTCTTCATAGTTAATTCATAAGTTTCATGAGGCTTTGATTGACACTATGTCAGTGGTCTCAGAGAACTGTCAATGATGAACCGCAAACAGGTGGTCAGTAAACGCAGGCTTCAGATCTACTTTTCTCTTATTCTGTAGAAGTTGTTTTTTCTGACTTCTTAACCACATGTACCTCCACAATGGTCCAGGTGAACTGCGAGCCTAAAAGAATTGATTCCTAAGGTTTGTATGGTTTTATCATTTGTAAAGCTTTGCTGTTGTTGCCTCCTTTGCTTTTTACCTGTTTGCAAGGTACTCCAACCCTCCTAAGGATATGTCTGTCTTGCTCCCACCCATTTCCCAGATGCAGGCCCTAGCCTGATAATTGTGCTGGGATGGTTTAAATACTTCAAACACATTGTACGTATGAGTCCAGGGTCTGTTGCTGTCGTTGCTAGATTTATATTATTGTAGTTAGTGAGATGAACTTGTAGTGCTTTACATACTTCTGCTAGTCCTTTCATGGGACCGCAACATAAAAATTGGTTGGTGCTTGAGATAACATAGAAGTTAGGATGGAAGATTCCTTTGTATGGTGGCAAATGTGCTTCCCTGCCCTGAGAGCCCCAGCTGCATAGATATCTGCTCTCCTGGTAATAATTTTTGGTTGTGGGCAGACACGTGTCACACGCATGCCCCATGTCTTTGGCCAGTCTCTTGATAATGAGGTCTTGTTGTATCGACAGGACCACACCAAGTGCTACCCTCAGAGTGGCAGACAGCAGTTCTTGTAGGTAAGTGACACAAGCATGGTGGTGACAGCATATTCGTTCTCAGTTCCATAGTGATCAACATTGTGAAAAGGCTTTTTACCTGTATCACGTTAACTCAACCAAGCCAACAGTCTCCTTTCCTTAAGAAGGGAGCTGAAGACTTGGCTTTTTTCTGCATGATTCTTTGGACCACTGTGAGTTGCCGTGTTGTGTTTTTCAGTTCCAGGTCTCTTTGCCAAAGCGCCGGGACACCCTTTGGGGTAGCCGTGCGCTATAGAAGAGACAGTACATAACTCACCCTTGGCCTAGAAGGATTGTGTGTAGCGCTGATGAACAGCTTGTGATACTTGTGTCTGCATGCTTGGACATATGTGTACGCCTGTTTTTGCAACATAACATGGAGATTTTTGGGTCCCATTTTGAAAGCACAAGGCCTGGAGAGGCAGGAGAGGTGTGACATGCAACTCCCGGACAGAAGATGTGTATTGCTGACATTCCTGGAGGCGGGTTCGGAGCACACACTGAAAGAAGGGAAGCAGACCACCCTCAGTGCAAACCAAAGGTCTTTTTGATTCCAGGAAGAGTTACTGGTTATTGCAGCCTGGACTCATTGCCAGGGAGATGGTGGGACTGATGAGGTTGGCACTGTGGACCAGGGAATCTTGATAGAGATGAAGGCTTCGGCCTTTGAACCGGGATGAGGCATAGTTCAGCAGAAGCTGACAACCAAGTGCGATCTCTGGCCTGTGTTGCATGTCAAACAGAACTGGAACCATTCCTACTGTGGCAGACTGTCCATTTGACAAATGGCAATGCAGAGGAAAGAGCACTCCGAAGGAGCTGCCTCCCATAATCCAATTCCAAATCACCTTGTCTTGAGATGTACTATAAAAGTGGGAGCACTCGGGACCCACAAGTTGTTCAGCAGCACTGTTCAGCAGGAGAGATCATCAAGATTTCTAATTGCCGAAACCAGAACTAGGGGCCACGGTCTGCCAGTCTCCCTGCTTGGTGAAGGGCCATCACTCAGACAGTAAGACCACTTGTTTTGCACCTGGAGCCCTAGCTTTCTGCCTACTTGCCTGCCAAGTTCAGTGGGATAGCACCTGGAGGCAGAGAGGCCCAATGGGGGTCCTGCAGAGTGGATGCCAGTGAGTGAAGTGTGAGACGCCCGGTCTGGATGAGACCTTTGCACAAAGTTAGCGACCCTCCCATATGCCTAGTGGGGACCCCATGAAAGTAAATGTCATAAACCTTGAGCAGAACCAACCAGCAACCCCCAGTATGCCACGTGAGGGGGGGACCATGAAGTAAGAGCCATCACCCACGTGCAGACCCAGTCAGAGACCCCCATGTGCCAGGATGGAGCCCCATGAAACTGGATTGGCGTGGCCAGGCTACGGTGAGGAACACTTATTAATTGTGAGGACTGACGCAAGCCATCCAGAGACTGAAGAAGGCCTAACACTTCATCGGGGAAAGACCATAAGAGGTCAGGGTCGGGGACCCTCCGCATCAGGAGACCTGAGCCCATGAGACATGACCGTTCCTCCCACACTTAAGCATCTGTCATCAGGTCGGTAAAGACTGTTCAAGGCTAGTAGGTCTACTGTGGACTTGCACAAACTTGAATATGACTTTTATGGCATGGGGATAGTGTGGACTGCATGTTTGAGTCACCTTCAGTGTAGAAGAAGAATAACCAGCCTAACTAGAAGTGGATGGAAGGACTCTGGGATACTGGCCAGAATGATGCTAGAGAGCCAACCTTGAGAGATTGTGGTTTTTATGTAGGGTGCTGCCTTTGTGATTTGTGTGCATATATTAAAATAGTACTTTTCTCAAAAATGCAAGTATTTAACTTGACAATCTGGAGAGGCGCATGTTTGGCAACTGTCCCATTTCTGCCCTCCTGTAAGTAGATGACGCAGTCTGATGCCCGCACACTCCGAAAGCTCTTCAGATATCCTTGGTTACCTTTGTAACCTATAAAGATGAACTCGAATTAAAAGGAGGTCTAAATAAGTTGTTTCTTATGACGTGTGGGTCTAATAGGCCTATAATCCGCAGTTTTGTTGTCAATGAAGTCTATCTGAATTACACCAAAGCCCTTCTCATACTGTGGGGAAACTTTTGATTTGGATGGTACTTGGAAGCAGCAGATTAATTCAAGAAATGATCGCTTTGTAAAGGCAATAACCAAACTTTTTGTGTTCTCATCCAACCTAGGATTGAAGCTCCTGCACTGTTTATAGAGCTAAGTGCATTTTGGTGGCAACCTATGGAGCAGTAATATGGGGGCATACTAATTATACCAAGATACAGGTGTCATAAAATATGTTCTTGAGGAGATTGCTGTCAGTTCTTGCAAGTTGTATGTCCACCCTGTTCCAGGGAGGCTTGGGGGGCGATTATTGAAGATTGTATAAGGCTACAACCACTTCTTCTGTGGCAGAGTGTAGTGTATGGACAAAACAAGAGGCACTGCTGAACAGATACTCCAGGATTGTCTCTCCCTTGACTGACCCTGCCACATGTAAAGGTATATAAAAATATGTGTGATGGAATAGAGACCACCATTCTTCGAAGTCCTGGCGACTATGGTAAGTCCTGGCAACTATGGTACGGGTTGGCAAGGCAGATGTTAGGAATCTGTAATCTGTATTTTGAAGAAGTGTGAGATACAAAGTCACTTTTATGCAGTATTCTGTTTTATCACCAGGCAAAGGCCTGCAACCACACCTATCCCAAATGATTAACAGGCACCATCAGTATTTAATAATTCATTTCAGATTAACCTACTATATCATATTGTGCCCCCCTTCCTTCCATGTTGTTTTGAGAGGTTCCTTAATCGGGAATCAAGACAATATTCCTTCTTCAGATTGGGCGAGGAAGCCAGATCTGCATGAAATATTTCTTTCATGATTGTATGTCCCCCTCATAAAGAGAGGTAGATCGGAAGTAAATCCCGGGGCGCGTCTTTGTCCTGATGACAGGCCTGGACCCTAAGAGGCCATTTTTTTAATCATGTTTACAGAATAGTAGGGAAATAGGGCCCTCACACCTCCATATTGTTTTTTTCTCATACCCGAACAACGAATATCAAAGGGGATACCATGGTGGTTCAAGGTACTTTTATTCTTAGAAGACCCAGGCTGGAACTATATTTAAAGTGCCCCCTGGAACATGGTCGAGCCCATCTTGGGGCCTCATTTATGAGAAGTGACGCATCGCTGCGTGACAGCAGCGATGCGTCACTTCTCAGTGCGCCCTCCTTGCGACATGATTGATGTGTCATATTTACTGTATGATGCTTCATGTCGCAAGGAGTTACAGATACGTCAGTATTTCCGACGTATCTGCATGGTGTAAAAGTGACGCATTGCTGGAGTGTGACACAAAAGTGACACAACTCCAGCAATGTGCTGTGGGGCAAGCACCATGTGAAAGGGTCTGTGTCAGTCTTACGCCTGCTGTGAGGCAAGCGTAAGATATTGACACATTTGCGTTCTAGAAGTGGCGCAGTGAAAGCATATAGGTTTCACTGCATCACTTCTATGACCCTTTCTTGCGTCAGAACGCCCCCCCCTACATACATTATACCTGGCGTAGGTATAATGTGGCACAGGGGTTTACAAAGTGACGCATCTACCTAGATGCGTCACTTTGTAAATATGGTGCAACAAGGCACATTTTTTAAAAGTGACGCATGGCCTCATAAATAAGGCCCTGGATGAGACCCGATAATGAAGCATGCCACTTGTAGACTGGGTAAGGGTCTAACAGAAGAAACTGCATGTTTCTACAAGAAGCAGGGTGATACTCACTCAACAGGAGTCTGTTTTGATATCTCTGGGTGTGGGGTACTTGTGAGTGTTTGAAAATTAATTAGAGAGAAGGTATCCACTATCCATATGAATTTATCTCTTACTCCTCCAGTGGGGGATTGGCTGGTGGCTGTCCAACCGGGCATTTTAACACCATCCCTGCTGATGGAATTCTCCTCCTGTGCTGGGCCCTTATTAAAATGGGTGTGGTCGTGACGGAACAATTCCGTCATCAGCACCGCCCAACCGTGACTGATGACGGAATGGTTCCGTCACAAGCATCGAAGGGGTTAAAAGTGGATCACTTATTTTGTACACCGAGCTCTAAGGCTTACATGGCATGTCTCCTCTCTTTATGACAAAGAGACTTAGGATATATATCCCTAGCCTACTCCTAAAATCATCAAATATTAACAATTTGGTTACCCCTAAATACAAAAAGAAATATCTGTGAAGGACGAAGCTTCTCCGTCCAAGCTCCAATACTTTGGAATTCCCTTTTGGGTCATTTACGACAGGAAAATAACTTTACACAGTTTAAGAAGTACATAAAAACTTGGGTGCTTATTTAAAAGAGACCTGCACTGCTGAAGCGTCCCTTTTTTAAAAAACTTTGGTGGTGCAGGCCAGATCCGGACTGGGAACAGCAAACAGCCCTGGCAGATTGATGCTTGGCTAGCCCTGGGAGCTGGGAAGGGGGAAGGGTGTGCTCGTCAGAAGCAGCGCTCCTACTTTTGTTACAGGGGGTGATATTGCAGCACTGCTGCAAAACCAGCCCCCAAAAGCAAAACCTGCCCCCATGAGTACAAAAACGGCCCCCACCTCTCCAGCCCACTGGGGAAACGCCCGGTTCCCACTACTGGCAGTCCAGCCCTGGTGCAGGCCTCTCAATCTATGAGGCCAAAGCCACCCTGCATTGCTTTGCAAGGCCTCATAGATATGGAATAAGGCAAGGCAGTGAAAAGCACTGCGTTGTCTTACTCTCTGTCAAGGAGGCGCTGTGGTGGGTGTTACCACGCAAAAGCCATGGATTATGACGCTGCTCCAGGTTTACAAAATCGAGTAGACCCAGGGCAACACTAAAACCTTACACCTCCCAGGAGCAGGCGTAATGAGAAATGTTTTCATTTCTCCTTGTTTTTTCCTCTTTATATGTGTGCTGCAGTACGCAGCACACATAGAATGCAGAAAGCGCCTCCATGGATTGTTTTTGTGCAGGAAGGCGCCGCTTACTGCAGAAAACCAATCTTGCCAACAACGCAGTCATCCTTGCACCATGGTGCAGGGGTACCTGCATTGTCGCTTGCACCAAATTGTTGGTTTTTTAGACGTGTGCATAGTGCACATTGGAGTTTTGGTTGTCATAATCAGTTTGTATGTTATACGATAAGGCTATGCTAGAACCGCACTCAGCGTAAGGCGGGGGTGATACATCCATACGCCCCTGAGATGCCTTTGGGAATGCTGACAGCGCTCCCGCAAGGTGGCGACTGGTCAAGACCGCAGTTTCGGGAGGAGGCGGGAATACAGATGGTAGGAGACTTATATGAGGATGGGGCCCTGGTGCCCTACCCGACGCTACTAGAACGGTACGACTTACCTAGGGGGGACTTCCTGCTCCACGCCGCGTTAACACAAGCGATACAGAAACACTGGAAAGAAGGCCTGACTGAACCGAAAACGACAATGGCGTGCCAATATGCCATGAGTTCTGCTGGATCCTACAAGGCATGCACCTGTCTTTACTCCAGAATGGTTAATGAGGATTTACCTCCTCTAATGACATTGAAGGGGAAGTGGGAAACAGAGATAGGAAGACCTATACCTGAGACAACTTGGGCGCAGATTGTGCGGAGGGCCCAGAAGAGCACACGCAACGCCAGATTTCAGCTGGTGTACTTTTTTTATCCTTCACCGCGCGTACCTTACGCCGGGAAGGATCCAAAAATAATTCAATGAAGACGGGGCGGCCTGTCCCAGATGTGCACTAGTTGGAGCGGAGCTGGGCCATATGCTGTGGGCGTGTTCGGCACTGGAGCTATATTGGAAGGAGGTGGGAGACACCCTGAACGCTATCACAGAACGAAGTTTGGTGTTCGACATAGCAGTAGGGGTGCTACACTGGTTCCCTCACACCCCCAAAAATAAGATTACCAGTAAATGTATAGACATGGGGCTCGTATTAGCCAAGCGAGAAATTACACGACACTGGAAGGCGGCGATAGGTCCGAATAGCATGAGATGGAGGAACAAGTTTCTCAAATGGGCTAATGGAGAGAGTTCGATCAGATTCCAAACCGCGCAGCGACAACATAACGAAAAGGCATTAGAATCAGCTCAAGCATGGGACGCCCTGGCACAAGCGTTGCGCGACTATGGTATGCAGGATGACCAGGCAGAGCAGCACCCAGGAGGCGGGGTTTCCCCATAACACGCCAGTGACATTGCATCACTTGACATACTTTCCAGCGACTCCTGCTCATCCAAATTGTCTGAGATGATACCACCTGCAATTAGAGGATGAGGACCCAGGGAGGGGGGAGGGACAAGGGATAACCTGTTAGCCACTTGGGTAAGGCACACTGAGACTAGCACATGAGGAGATTCATAGAGGGGAGGAAGAGAGGCTAGATAAGGGCTATCGAGTTAAGATTGTACGGACAATTTGCTATTGCCTCTTGGGGTTATAACAGGTTATGCGTTGGGGAATGGGTGGAAGGGGGAAAAAGAAAAGCAGATGCAAGAACTCCCTGCTGAACAGTTGCAATTGTCTTTTGTTTTTATGCTTCTAGCACTTTTCCGGTTAACGCCACCCGACCACCGGGATGTGGGTTCACTGGCTGTGTAATGTTTTGTTTAATGACCTGTGTGTAATGTTTTGTTTAATGGCCTGTGCATTGCTACTGTCGGAAGCAGGACTGGCGAACATAAAGATTGTGTACTATACAAATCTGCAATAAAAAATATTTTCAAAAAAATCCAAAATAATCGGTTTGTATGTTTTGTTTAAAGAATAACCAGATTTTATGCTGACTCAGGGCAAAACTACTGAAAAGGAGCAAGAAGCAGTCGGCCCTCATAGCATGATGATGGCTCCCCAAGGAAGAAGCAGTCAGTCAACACTGCGCAATGACAGCTCCCTCTAGAGATGTGGCCAGGCAAAACCAGCCACAGCTCGTTGCCACTGAAAAGAAGCTGCACAGGTAGGTATGAACTCCAGTTTATTCTCCACAACCACCAGTCCTCAGGTCAGGTAGCAACTCTTGCACCTGGAAAACAGACATCACACTGTAGCGATCAAATTCCAATCTACATTCCAACATGGTAATCAACAGGTGGGTAGAAGTAAAGGGATGTAAGGGTGATTTTAGTGTTAAGGGTGGGCAGCCATCAATGGAAGCAAGGGGGATTTTAGGGTTAAGAGGTGGGTAGAAGTCAATCAATCAATCAGGGGTTTATATAGCGTGCTACTCACCCATGAGGGTCTCCAGGTGCTGGGAGGAGGGGCGGCGGCTCCGGGTCAGTCGAAGAGCCAGGTCTTGAGGTCCTTCCTGAACATGTGCAGAGTCAGGGAGCGTCAGATGTTCACAGAGATCTCTTTCCAGGTTTTCGCTGTGATGTAGGAGAAAGCTCTCCCGCTGGTTCTGTTTCTGAGGTGCGGGGGACCTCTGCCAGGGCGAGGTCGGCGGATCCAAGGGTAACTATTCACAAGATGAGGAATCTGTGGCAGGGCCGGACTGGGAACGAAAACCGGCTCTGGCAAAGTGCTCGGCTGGCCACCCCCCTAACAACCGAGCTCTTTGCCTGCAAAAACGGCCCTGTAACAAAAACGGCCTCCAGGGGCCCAAAACCCGCCCCCACCCTTGCGGCCCACCGGGGCATTGCCCAGTGCCCGCAACGGCCAGTCCGGGCCTGATCTGTGGTTATAAGCATCTATCAGAAGAACAAGTTGCTTACCTTCCATAACGCTCTTTCTGGTTGATACTTTAACTTCAGATTTCTCACTGACCCTCCCTCCTCGCCAGTCTGTGGAATTTATTCTGTTGGTTCATACTGGAAAATTACAAAAGGAGATCTGCACACTGGCACAATCTGATTAGTGAAGTTCTGCTCCAAAAGGTGGAGACAGATATGATAAAGAAACTGACATTGAGGCGCTGAGATGGTAGTTATACCACGCAAAGGGGTCAGTATGTACGAGTGAAACATAATTTCAATACTGCCGCAAGAACCATTCGAGAAATAAATGTAAGAACCCTCCTTGCAGCACAAGGTTGGTATGTTTCTTTACATGTTACTAAGAGTGAGTTTGAAAATATAAAAAGATGGGGGCTAGAAAGTCTAAAACCTAAGTGCCCCCGCAAAAGGGAACTTCCACTAACACTATGTACTACCCGTCTGGTAAAAGCATGTGCAGATTTTTAAAACAGATGGGGAGACTCACTAGCAAACATGGAAATAAGTCCTTTATGGAAGAAGGTACTTTTGATTTAGAGACCCTAAAAAAAATTAAAAGATGGTTGAAGGATTGTAGGAATATAAATAGTGAACACTGGCAGGCACTTGCAGTTTGATATGAGGCCGCACGCATAAGTCACATATGCATGTTATGAAGCAGACTCCTCTGAATCTTAAGTATCAAGTTAGTCACTTGAGGACAGGGCTAGGGCTTGTTTCCATACTGCCCCACGTCCTCTGTATTTCCCCAAATTACTACTGAAACGTCGGAACCCGAAGAAGAAAGGGAGGCCATCCCCATGCGAAGCATCCCTATGCCAGTGGGTGGCATTTGGGGAGCTCTGTGAAGAGTATGTGGAGACAGGACATTGCTGGCCGCCCAGCTCCCACAAGGAGACGGGCACGGCTCTGCCAGTCCAGCGAGATCAGCAACTAGCAGTGCAACCGGGGGCGAAGCATTGGAGGATGGCGTGCGGCTCTTGGGATAAGAGACTGACTCTACCACCCCATAAGCCTGATGTATTACTCTGGCATGATCAGTCCCTGCTATATCACAAATCAATCAAGCTCACAGCCTAGCTATTACCTGGGCTAATCACAGAAACACTGAGAGTCGACTAGCTACAGCCTCAATATTGAAGACCCAGCAGCCCACGCACACACTCCTCTAGTGATGTAGCTGAGGACGAGCTTCAGTAAGTGCCTCATGATGCCCATTTTTAGGTCTAGCCTGTGACAGCACATGCACTGCATGTGTTCTCGCTTGCGAGAGATATTGTATACAAGGGGCTTGCATCCCGCCCATTGCTTAACAACCGTTGTCTTTATTGCCACTCTTAATTGCTGTCTTCTGATTGGCAAGTGTGTGCTCTGCTAATTTTGTCTTCTTTTAGCTGGAGCATGGAACAAGTACTGATTGCTTCAGCTTGATTGCTGTCCTTACGCTGATCATGCTATGACTGAGGCCCTACTTTTATTTTCTCTTCTTCCCTGTCGTCCTTATTGAACTTCCTGGCATTAGTAGCTATGTTTTTATTATGCTACACACACTTGTCATCTGCTTTTATTGTCACAACAGATGTCATCTCCTGTCAAATGTACTTTCTCTAAGACATTGAAAAAGTAATTGCTTGTTTTATGTGCTATGTTTTTTTGGCAATTGGCATGTTTATTTTATTTTTTCATGCCTGGGGAGATTAACTGATTTTTTCAGAATCACATGGATGTTGTGCCAAAACCTCACAAGAATTGGCAAAACCAGTAGATCTCACCTTTGAGATTATTGGCCCTGCCATTGACTTTTTTATTTTTTTATTTTTGGGGAACCTTTATTATTACTTCAAGCAAATACAAGCATGGGCCTACAACCACCCTGGCCGGCCGCTAGTCAAGTCGTAAGTACAGCAAATCAATGTGGGAAAATATAGCAGCCCGAAAACCGGGGTCTAACAAATGTCCAGGATGTGACTTGTATTCAAGCGTACTGGCCGAAATTCAGGATCCATGAAGGTTCTGTGGGCTGGTGGGGGTGGCGGACCGGAATAACAGGCGTGGAGGCCGTATGTAGTGGGCTATCTCGTAGCCGGTGTTTATTATTATACAAAGGTGAAACGGTATAACACAAGAAGTAGAGAGTTCCAAAGGGCTGGGATTCCGATTCCGGGGAAGGAAGTCGTCCGGGTAGGGTCTTCCAGGGACAGCCGTTGGTCTTGACGGTAGTCGGGCCAATCCTCGAGGTCTCGATAGGCTCAGCTCCCGGACGGTGGTCCTCGGAGGGGGGGAAAAGGAGAGAGAAAAGAGGGCCGTTAGCTCTGTCGGTGGATCGAAGAACAAGATCCTGTTCCTTCACCGGAGTGTTGGAGTTAGAACGACTGTGAGGAAAGGGACGGGAGGGGGTAAGAGGGACGGAGATATAGTTCGGATAGGAAATAGGGTGACGTTGGTGTCAGGACGTGCAATGATATTTATCTACAGTCGTGACAGTGCCACTCACACGTATATACAGCCTATATACAGTGTACAGTGAATCGTGAGGGGGGGAAGACTATATTATACACGTGCATATATACAGACTACTTATTTACACACTCTTAACGCCTACTATTCACACACGGGACTGGTACTCACTTGGCCCGCCGCAACTCCGTCCTTGAGTTGCGGCCGCTCTCCAGCGTCCTCCTCTGGACTCCACCAGTCCTCCGTCCAGACCTCGTCTCCTGGTTCCGGATCGTCTCTCTCTTCCGGGGGTTCTTCGCACGCCGTCTCCTGCCACGAGTCTTCCTGCTTGAACGCTGGGTTTCGGATTCTTCCGGCTTTTCTGTGATCCGCCTCCTGAAAGGGGGAGGGACTTCCGGGGTCACGAGGATGTACTTCCGTTGTGTTCCGCGTTGGGACTGGTTCCTGTAGGGAAAAAGAAAGGGGTGGAGTCCGGGTTGTTTTGGTGGTTCGGGATTGAGGTGTAGATCGAGAGGGATGACGTAACATCGGTGCGGCAGAGGCCGTGCTCTCATCACATTCCCTTCCCCTAGCTGTCTTTCTTGATCGGGTAATTTGACAAGGATATCGGGAAAGATAATCAGCGTTGGCTTGATCTGCGCCCTTCCTGTGGAGAGTCTTGAACCTGAAGGGTTGGAGGGAAAGGAACCAACGAAGGACTCTTTCGTTGTGTCCTTTGTTACGGGCCATCCATTCCAGAGGGGCATGGTCAGTGTATAGTACAAATTCTCTACCCTCTAGATAGTAACGTAGACTGTCTACCGCCCACTTGATGGCGAGGGCCTCCTTCTCAACTACGGCATAGTTCTTCTCCCGGGGAAACAATTTTCTGCTCAAAAAAAGGATGGGTCGCTCTTCGCCATTGTGGTCGCTCTGAGAGAGAACTGCTCCCAGCCCCTGCTCGGAAGCGTCAGTTTGGAGTATAAAGGGTTTTGAGTAGTCTGGGCTGATAAGAACGGGACTGGAAAGTAGGACGTCTTTTAGACGTTGGAAGGCATCCAGCAAGGAGGGGTGGGGTTGTCTCAGTGCCTCTTCGGCTTTTACAGTTTTCTTTAACAGGTCTGTGAGGGGCGCTGCGATCTGAGAAAACCGGGGAATAAAGCGTCTGTAATACCCTAAAAGGCCTAAGAAAGCCCGTAGTTCTTTCTGGGTCTGAGGAAAAGGGATGGCATGGATAGCGGCAATTTTATTGTTTTGGGGGCGGATCAATCCTTCCCCCAACAGGAAACCTAAATATTTTACCGTCTGAGCAGCCAAGGTGGTTTTCAAGGGATTGATCGTGAACCCATAAGACCCCAGAGAGTGTATTACTTTGGCTAGATGACCCAAATGCTGCTCCCAATCATCACTATAGATGATGATGTCATCCAGATAGGCACCAGCGTAAGAAACATGGGGTTTTAATACCAAATTCATGGCTCGCTGAAAGGTGGCTGGAGCGCCGTGCAGCCCGAAGGGCATCACCGTGAATTGGTACAGACCTTCAGGGGTGGAGAAAGCCGTTTTCTTCTTGTCGGCAGGACGTAAGGGAATCTGCCAATACCCTTTACAAAGGTCTAACGTGCTGATGAATTTGGCCCTACCGATACGTTCGATCATTTCATCAACCCGAGGAAGGGGATATGTATCGAAGGAGGAGATCTTGTTGATTTCACGGAAATCGATACAAAAACGAACCGATCCGTCTGGCTTGGGAACTAGTACTATCGGTGAGTTCCAATCGCTACTGGAAGGCTCGATGATCCCCATGTCAAGCATCTGGGCTACCTCCTCTCGGATAATGGGTCTACGAGCCTCAGGTAGCCGGTAAGGCCGCTGACGGACCGTTTTACCTGGTTCCGTAATGATGGCATGTTCGACTACTGAGGTGAGGCCAGGAGAGGAGGAGAAAACCTGTTGTAGGGGCCGAAGGGCGGACCTGAGCTCTTGTTTCCGTTGGTCCCCTAGTTCCGAGTCTATACAGACGTCATAGGAGAGGTCTGACTCTGGGGAGCTGGTTAGTAGGACCGGACGAGGTCCAACCCACTCTTTTAATAGATTCACATGGAAGATTTGTGTGGTTCGACGGACAGGGTCGAGCTCAATTTCATAGGTCACGGGAGTGACCTGTCTCAGGATTGGAAAGGGACCTTGCCATTGCCCTAACAGTTTGTGGTCGGAAGATGGCATTAAGAGAAGGACCAACTGGCCAGGAAGAAA
Source organism: Lissotriton vulgaris (assembly GCF_964263255.1). Lineage (NCBI taxonomy): Eukaryota > Metazoa > Chordata > Amphibia > Caudata > Salamandridae > Lissotriton > Lissotriton vulgaris. The sequence goes on along the minus strand of NC_141686.1, from coordinate 233,340,460 downwards.
GGAACGAGGTTTGGTACCCTTGTCATATTGTTGCTTTTGTTTAGCTTGGGCTACTACCAGATTCTGGCGAACAATGTCCCTTATTTGCCCCAGGTGGGTTTTGAGATTTTGTACGTACTCGGGCAGAGGTCGGGTTCGGTTGGGTTCTGCCTCCCAGGCCTCTTTGGCCATATCAAGCAGGGTCCGAGGGGGTCTACCATACAGAAGTTCATAAGGGGAAAACCCCGTACTGCTTTGAACCTTGCAGCGGATGGCAAAGAGGGCCAGGGGTAACATTTCCTCCCACCTCTTACTTTCTAGAGCCAAGAGTTTCTTCAGGGTAGTTTTCAGGGTGGCATTATAGCGCTCCACCAGACCATCCGTTTGGGGGTGGTATGCGGATGTTCTAATTTGTTTTACACCTAGTTGGGAGCACACCTGTTTCATGAGGGAGGATACAAAAGGAGTTCCCTGGTCTGTCAGGATTTCCCTGGGAAAACCAACCCGGGAAAAAATGGAAATTAGGGCTTTAGCAATATTCTGACTGGTAGGCTGACGGAGAGGGACGGCTTCAGGGAAGCGGGTCGCGTAATCTACTAGGACTAATGCATACCGACAACCGCTTCGGGAAGGGAGCAGAGGGCCTATAATATCCATCCCTACTCTGCTGAAGGGGATGTCTATCAAAGGAAGGGGTTGTAGAGGGACTCTAGGAGGGCGATACCGGCTATTCTTCTGGCAAATTGGGCAGGCTCTACAGTACTGTTTGACTTGTTGATGGATGCCTGGCCAGTAAAACTTTTCTAGGATAGCCTGACTCGTCTTTTCGTCACTGAAATGACCCCCAAGTAGATGGCTATGAGCCAGAAACAACACTTTGTCTCGGAAGGGTCCTGGAACCAATAACTGGGACGGTTGTTGGGGTCCTCCTTTTCTGTATAAGAGACCGTCCTTTTTATAGAAGTGAGGACCTACATGCTGTGGATCTTCTTGGTCCAGGGCTCTTCCCCAGGCTTCTTGTAGAATAGGGTCTTCCTGTTGAGCAGCGCGAAATTCTTGGTCGACTTCCCATGGATGTTCTTCTACTCGTACTGGAAACGCTGTGGAGTAGTTCCTTTTCTCCTTTTTCTTTTGGGTTTTTGTCTTGACGGCCCGAATGTTTTCGGTTCCGACGACAGGAGGATTGTCGGGAAAAGGAGCCTCGGACCACCACTTCTCTAGGCTAGTGGTGGTGTCCTGGAGAAGTCGAGGAAGACCAGGGTAATCGCTGCCCAAAATAACCTGTTCTGGCAGGGAAGGAATAAGTCCGACATTCAGGGTACTTCCAGGATCCAGGGAGTGTTGTACTTTGACTTCGGCTGTAGGGTACACCTTAGTGTCTCCGTGTACACACTGAATAGCCACTGTACCCGTTATAGGTCCGATTGCATGGGGTATCTCTTGAGGTCTGAGAACGCTCTGTCTGCATCCAGTGTCAGCAAGGGCAGATACCTGATGTCCATCAATTCGTACGGGTCGATGGAAAGCGGGAGGAGTTGGACCAGAAGCCAAACACACATAGTTCCGAGCCATTCCCACCTCCATCGGCTCTTCTTTTTGGGGACAAACCCGAGCAATGTGTCCGTAACCTCCACAATTGTAGCACTGGGGACCGGGCGGTGGTGGTCTGGACATCACTGGATAAGGGACTAACGGAGGAGGTTCTGATTTCTTGGTTACAAATGGCCGGGGTCCTCGGGGTTGACCATGGGGCTGAGGTCGGTGACTATGTTCTTCTTTAGGTTTCTGTAAGTCCTGGGCGCGACTGTACGCGCTGGCAATTTCAATGGCGTTCTCTAGGGTCAACCGTGCGTGCTGACGAACCCACTTTTGAGTGGCGGGATGGAGTGAAGCCAAGAATTGCTCCAAATAAATCTTTGAAAGTATTTCTTCCTTAGTGGCGGTTGCGGATTTCAACCACCGGTCTGCCAGATCTTTGATTCGAAAGGAGAGGGCTCTTGGTGTTTCCTGTGGTCCTTCCTTTGCTTGACGGAGTCGTACCCGATAGGTTTCATCATCGATACCTAACCTTTCAAGTATACACGTCTTGATGTCGGTACATTGGCCTGTTGGAAGGCTGCCTGCAGTTCACCGGTTAGTAACGGACCCAGGTAATGACCCCAGCGGTCGGCAGGCCAGGCAGCGGCTAGGGCTAACCGTTCAAAATTGGTAAAAAAGAAATCTGGATCTTCGCCCGGTACATATTTTTGGAGGACCACCGAAGGAAGGGACGCGGTGGGTCGTTGTTGGCCCAGTACATCTGTAAGCTTCTCCAGAGCCTGACCCTGAGCGGTTCCTTGCCCCTTCAAGACATCGTGCAATTGTCCGCGGTCTTCTTCGGCCGTCTTGAGGAAGAGTTCCATCATTTTCCCGAGCTGTTCTTGGGAATCTGCTAGTTTCTGCACCGCGGCCTCCATGCTTCCGGTATATCCCACTTCTGACACCACTTGTGGGCTGGTGGGGGTGGCGGACCGGAATAACAGGCGTGGAGGCCGTATGTAGTGGGCTATCTCGTAGCCGGTGTTTATTATTATACAAAGGTGAAACGGTATAACACAAGAAGTAGAGAGTTCCAAAGGGCTGGGATTCCGATTCCGGGGAAGGAAGTCGTCCGGGTAGGGTCTTCCAGGGACAGCCGTTGGTCTTGACGGTAGTCGGGCCAATCCTCGAGGTCTCGATAGGCTCAGCTCCCGGACGGTGGTCCTCGGAGGGGGGGAAAAGGAGAGAGAAAAGAGGGCCGTTAGCTCTGTCGGTGGATCGAAGAACAAGATCCTGTTCCTTCACCGGAGTGTTGGAGTTAGAACGACTGTGAGGAAAGGGACGGGAGGGGGTAAGAGGGACGGAGATATAGTTCGGATAGGAAATAGGGTGACGTTGGTGTCAGGACGTGCAATGATATTTATCTACAGTCGTGACAGTGCCACTCACACGTATATACAGCCTATATACAGTGTACAGTGAATCGTGAGGGGGGGAAGACTATATTATACACGTGCATATATACAGACTACTTATTTACACACTCTTAACGCCTACTATTCACACACGGGACTGGTACTCACTTGGCCCGCCGCAACTCCGTCCTTGAGTTGCGGCCGCTCTCCAGCGTCCTCCTCTGGACTCCACCTGTCCTCCGTCCAGACCTCGTCTCCTGGTTCCGGATCGTCTCTCTCTTCCGGGGGTTCTTCGCACGCTGTCTCCTGCCACGAGTCTTCCTGCTTGAACGCTGGGTTTCGGATTCTTCCGGCTTTTCTGTGATCCGCCTCCTGAAAGGGGGAGGGACTTCCGGGGTCACGAGGATGTACTTCCGTTGTGTTCCGCGTTGGGACTGGTTCCTGTAGGGAAAAAGAAAGGGGTGGAGTCCGGGTTGTTTTGGTGGTTCGGGATTGAGGTGTAGATCGAGAGGGATGACGTAACATCGGTGCGGCAGAGGCCGTGCTCTCATCACAGGTTCATTTTACAATAAAGAAAAAACTAAGAATCAATGTCATACGGTCATACATGTTCCTACAATAACAAGCATGAATCAGGAAACCCGCAAATAGTGCAAATACAATTGAAGTATTGGGGGTAAGATATACGAGTCAGGATAAATGTGAACACAAACCCGTTCCGTAGCAAAGCTGCACCCCACCCCTCAAAACGAAACATGAAAAACGACGACACCAAAAAGGAAGAAAGACAAAAGGGCCATAGAAACAAATAACGGACAAATTAACAAACCCCTTCCCCCTACCCCCCACCCTGCACCCCTGCAGAAGGCCATGGCCTACCACCCCCAGCAGCGTGCCTGTCGCTCTAAATAAGAGACCCGAAATATAGAAAAAGAGGAGAAAGAAGAAAAGAAGAAAAAAGTGGAGAAGGGCCCTCAATCTTGCCACCCGGCCCCCCCACCCACCCCCGCGCCCAGTAAACATCCTAGCCATGGAAAACATTAATCACCGATAGCACCGTCAATAAAATCTCTGCCGAGTGTCCCCCAAATCACCGTCAGCCATCAATAAGTCCACTGGATCCTAGACGGTATCACCCCTGGCCTTTTCTATCAGTAGTACCAACATACGTCCACTTATCAATCGGCATACAGAGCGGCGTGGAGGGTCCAAGTGATCCGGGCGGACCGGGCCGTGTTATTACTCCATGGGACTTCAGCAACCACAACCCAGCCGGATATGTATGGCGGAAATCCGTCTGTGTCGGTATCGACCCTGAACACATCTTTAAGTCCGAACACAGTCTCACCATCCAAGGAGAGAGAGTCACACCATCCGGCAAGCGCTGAGACGTCGCCGGGGCAGCCCAAGACATAGATCGGCGTTATTTCCCCAGCCGCTGATTAGATATGTGCCCCGACGAGTCACTCACATGTACTACAGGTCTGTCCAAGGCGATCTCATGAGCCGGGTCTTCCAGCGTCTCTACGAACCTAGCCAAGCTGGAGCACTCTTCACCAACATAGAGGCGGGCACGTCGGCACTTCCTTGAGATCGAACTGTGCCCGTGTGGAACGGCGGGACAACAATGGCGGCCATCCTTCTTCCCAGGTCCCGGGCATTACGGATCAGGGTGGCATGCAGGGTCGTTAGAGCAGCCAATATATCTTTGGACGTGGGCTCTTTCTCGTGCCGCCAGACCCCTGAACTCTCCCGCACGGCAGCTTTTCTATCCGGATGTGGTCTGCGTAAGCGGGTGCCAGCCGCCATCTTAGCTGATCCGGCCTCGTCCTTCTTCACCTCACCTCGAGACCGGGCCCCACACCAGGGCGCGACAGGATTCACAGCAAGGACCCAGAAAGTTAAGGCAGGCTTCCCAGGGAAGAGCCATGAAAGGGGCTAAACAAAATCTCTGCCGCTCCCCGGGAGCCGCCCGCCGCTTCCGGGGGAAGTCCTTAGTTATGCCCGGACACAATACTGGAAAGGGGGCCAAATATCATGCACTCCCCTCGATCCTGCTTTGCCACGCATCCCCACTAGATGATCCACACTCCGCTAGATGGACTGGGTCGTCACTGTCGCCATCGGCCCATCAAACCTCCGGTGCCCTCCGGCCGACTCCTCACCTCCACAAATGGCCGCTGTTGTCACAGTCGCGGCCGGCTGTTCTTCTCACTCGACACCCCGGTCCCAGCTCCGTGAGGGCCGCAAAACAGTCGGGGACATTTCTTCGGGTCTGCCGCACGTAGAAGCCTCAGGAGCAAACGGTCAGTGAAAGTTTTCCTTCGCCTACTTAAATATGCCGTTACGGCTCAGGATAGTTGCCAGGATGTATGCGCGGGGTGAGAGGGCTCACGGAGCCGAGCGTCTATGCGGTCATCTCGGTCGCTAGCTTGGCTCCTCCCACCTGCCATTGACTTTTGTTCATGCTTTACATCATGGGCATTACTGATGTTGGCAATGGTTTGGAACCATGCTGTATAGCAGCATGGCTAAAAATAATAATAAAAAAGTACTATTATACATTCTGTGCTAATAACTTCTATTGCATGTCTACAAAACATTACCAAAGCCAATACCTATCACAGGCAATGCTTGTTCTCTCGGAGAGTACCCCAACCCAGAATGGAAGAACGGCCATTGATGGCCTATGCTTCCTTACAAACTTAGTAACATTAAGAAGCAGTCCCCCAAAATTGGTGAAAGCCCTCTGATATTCTGCGAAAAGCTGCAGACTAGTTGAATGTTACATGCCCACGTGGGCGGATGTATACTGGTTGCTGCGATAGGTGGGGGCAATTGAAGGGAAACATCAATTGATAGAGAATTGAAACTGGCTATGTTAATCACTGTTAGATGATATGGCAGTACCAATGTAGAACTTTTTTATGATGTGCAATTTTGAGTAACAAATTATTTGTGTGAATTATTCATTTTTACACAGCACACGCTCGTAATAGATGAACTTATGATGTTGCACTTGAAACAACTGAAATATAGTGCTTAGAAGTATAATTATGTTGACGGGGACTCATTGTGACCCAAGTATTTATCCAGTGTTGACCACATACCCCTGGTTGCCGGTCTCCAAGGTGAGTTGCGTAGCGCTGTGTTGTCTGCGCCTCTGAGGTGTTATCCAGTTGAGCCACCCCTTGAATGTCGCCTTATCTGTCTCCTTCCATTTGGAGACCAGCATTTTAACTGCTGAGTTCAGCAGGAGGTCTAGCATATCCCTGTGCAGTTCGATGTTAAATGTATGTGTAACATTTCTTAATAAAATACTTCTAAATCAGAAAAAGAAGTATAAATAGTAACATAGGGCCCGATTCACAGAACTAACTTAAGACAAAATCCTAAATTTACTACTTTTGGTATTCACAGAAGTTAGGATTTTGTCTTAAGACAGATTTAAGACAGACTTAAGTTAGGATTCTCTCTTAAGTCTGCCTTAAGACAAAATCCTAACTTCTGTGAATACCAAAAGTAGTAAGTTTAGGATTCTGTCTTAAGTTAGATCGGTGAATCAGCCCCAGAGTCTACTCATGCCACATTTTAGTGTGAGACACTATTTTATTAGAATGGATGTCGTTTCTTTTGTTCTGCTTATCTTGATCCTGCACATTCCTCCCTCCCAGTCAGCGACTGCTGCAAGTATTCTCCGATCAGTTTCCACAGAACACAGTGTGCTATGACGCACATAGTGACACTCTTTAGAAAGCATATATCGTGAGTGAAGCTTTCCATCGTGTTCTCTATATATCATTTTGAAGGGAGTCCGCTGGAAGTTCCGATGTTGGGCGTCCGCAGGAGGGGGCAAGGAGGGGCGCTTGCCCCCCCCCCCCGAGCGACCCTTCTTGCCCCCCTGCAGACGCTCATGAAAACCGTGACTTCAAGACGGGGTTCTCACTCTCTTTCCTCTCCTTTCTTTTATTTGCTTCCCTGTGAAATGGATCCAAAAAAGAAAGACGCTTTTGCTGGAAATGTCATATTTTTCTGACATTTTAATTCCAAAGTGCAGCATTGGGAATAAAAGGCTAAAAATATGAAAAATAGATAAATAACTAAATAAAGTAAGACAGAGTGGTAGCACACTGGCCAAACGGATTTTATTCACACTAAAACACATTAGCGCCACTTTTACAGAGTTTGCCAGCGAAGCACTATTTTTGTTTTCTTGTCTTTGTTTTCCCTGGAATTGGAACTAGTGCAGCAATCCTGGAGGTACTGCAATGTGTGGATTGGAAAGCAAAATGTGTGCTGCGGCTCTGCGTCCAGGGATGTTGTCTTTTTTCCCTACTTCTTACGTTTTGTAAGGATATAAGCAATGGCCATTGAAATGGGTCCATTCAGGGCCCTGTAGTCGTGTCCTTAACTTTTCAGGCAAAAGCACTCACTGATTTCTGTATAGTGAGTGCAAAAGCATTAAGGTAACTATGTTGTTCCTGCTTACATTTCCCATGGTTTGCTAAATTTTGCATTCCCTATAAGTGTTTGCTTTTTCCAGGATGTTGTTACTTTTTTTTTTGTAGGCCGCATATTGCTCTTGTCTAGTGCGTAATTTAAATTGAGCCACATCCAGGTGTTTATAGCGGGCAACAATTGGGTTGTACTTGAAGACAGTGGGAGTTTTTGCTCAGTGGAGCAGTATGGTGTTCAGTGAGGCAGAGGATGCGGCACTATGGTCAGAGCTGCTGAATTTGGAACTAAGAATCAGGTTCAGCCTTAATAACCCGTCCACCAGACCCCTCTCCTGCGAGAGCACAATCACACGCTAGACCTTAGAAGGCTTCGCAACACCTTAGAAGTCCTGGTGTCTTCGCACCAGCAGGTGGACCCTAGCATGACAAGTGTAGGTTAACCTTCAAGGCTTGTCCACCACTATCCATACTGAAGTTCACCTCCAGTCTTGCAGGCAGGCCTATGAAGCAGCACACCCTAGAAAAACAGTCACTGAGGTCACAGTACCCTTGAGAAGGGCCAGCTCTAGGGCAGTGCAACCAATGTGACCACACCGGGTGCTGACTTTAGGTGGAAGCATCATGTTTGCAAGTATATTATGGTTTTAAAAAACGCTTGCTGCCTCCTTCCTGGCCTCCAGCAATTTTCGGCAACAATAAAAATGTCATGATGACTCTGGTGATTAATGTTCTTCCTAGAGAGAGATCAGAATTTTGTCTAGTGGAAGTTTTGACTCATGGAAAGGTAGCTCAGAGGGTTAATGTACCGGCTGCAAAGAACATGCGCCATGCAGATCATAAAGTGCACATAATGTAAATAGGTCAGTGGGCTACTGCTTTTGTCAGAGAGATCCTTTTGTTACTTGCAGTTTATAAGATAAAATCCTAACTTAGAACAGTGAGCTATTAACTGTCATCTAAGAGCTGCATACAAACTGCAAGGTATAAATTAGAGCGTTATATTCCCCCTTCCAGTCTTTGATTATCCTAATGTCCCAAAAAGTGTTCTTTTGGACAGAAATCAATTCTGATTATTAAGGAGAACCCCCAACCATGGTATTACATTTTAAATTCCGGGTATTGTGTTTCTCCAGACCAATCACTATAAAACTATATGGGCTACTAGTATGGTTGTCATGTGACTCCTACACCTTGTAGTCCTTAGTCTTATGTAACATTTTCTTTACAGTGATTTACACACAAATTGATTGTCTCTGTGTAATGTGTGTGATGTAAAGTGCTCTGACACCCTACAATGGTATGAGTGGCGCTGTAAATCAAATTAAATGCATCTGCGAGAGAGTGGTTATGGAAACTTGGGGGGCACAGTTAAAGGGCGGTAGTGAGGGAATCCATGGCAGAGGTGGTCATTGTGGGGCACTAACAGTGCTATGGCTGGCCCTGCCCTTGAGGCCATTCTGCCTCACCCATAGGTAGCTCCATTGGCCTTGTTTCAGCAGTAGTAGCTGCAACTCACCAGGGATTGGCAATGCAGGATTTGCACGCACACCAAACTAAGTTGGCAAACTTACAGTCACCCGGCTTCATTCACAAGCACCTTTAACATGTGCTGCCTGCTGTGGGGCCACTGGTATTAATTATGCAGCAAAGGATGACAACATTATGCCATAGTGTTGACTAAATTATGCATTTAAAAAAAGGCTGCAGCGTAATGCAGTATATTTTCAGATATTTTATTATTTTGACGTGTGTACACATGCTAACAGTCTCTGGAAAGATTTTGCCTTATTAGTACCAGTGTAATATACAAACGCAGCAGTGAGAAAGGTGACCAGTCAACCTTTACAATAGGCCATTCACTCCGCAGCAACACGTCACATTTTATATTAACTTTTGATATGTTTGAGCTACAAACAATTTATTAGTTCAAACGGTCAGATCATGCAGCAGATCTTGCATTATGAGGCAAATATGGCAGAGCCATAATTTTAGAGAAAACATTTGCAAACTATCATATTTTGCCATTCATGTTTGAACTGCTGTTGTGGAAAAAGGGAGTAGTGCTGATGACAGAAACTCCATGGCTCGGAGACAAATGGCTTGTGTTTCCGCATTTTATCGTATTTGGTACATTCTGTGATTAGAAGCATATCCCACTTTGTGAATATATTTTAATGTCAATAACTCATTATAACCTTAAATAATCATGTGTATCCATTGGTTGATTAAACTGGTCAGTGAAATGCCAAACAAATACTAAAAATTGGGATGTCTGCGCATTCTGGCCACACCTCTGGCTCCACCCACAGATCCAATCCTTGGGTTATTCCCGCCATTTGATTCTCCACCCACTGTTCCCCTCCTTTTTTTCCCCCACTTTGACCACTGTGCAAGACTCAGCATCCCTGGACCTGTGATGTGCCGCCGCTGCGGGCGCCGCATGTGCCACGCATTTATGGTGCCGGGCTTAGGCATGAGGGAGCTGGCCATTATTGTATCCCTAAACGTGGGCACGTTGTCAGTTTGACATTGACTACACGTAGAGGGACTCTAAGTTTCTTTTCAAAAATATAGCTAACATTTGGACATATACATTTTATTTTGTACTAGCATCCCGCCCCGACGTTGTCCGGGTATGAATTGCTGCCGGCCAGTAGTATATTGTTTCGTAGGATTTCATTTTGATAGCATTTCTTATCTGTGACAGGCCTATGAAACGCTCCGATTCACAGTGCACTGCTGATGCACTTAAGAGTGCGCGTTCAGTAATGTGTGAACTCGTGTTTCCCTACTTTATTTTCCTTGCAATATTATATAGCGCAAACTCGACAACATGGCATGAGCACAATTTACATTTCAGAAGAACACATTGATTTGTGGTAGGCACGGGGAGACAAAGAGATTTGCCTGGAATCACAGGATGTTGAGCTGATGCCGAGATTCTAACGTAGCTTCCCCTCTCTGAAGTTCGCAATTCTAGAACTTGTGGTGGGAGGTGTGTCTAAAAGTGTATGTCGGTGCTGGGCATCAATGAGAGAGACCTGTGCATTTTTCCAATTGGTGGTGAAAAAATATGAGTATGTTGCTGGAGATGTGGGCTGCCGTGCCACCAATGTACTTACGGGGGAGGGTAAACACCCATTATTCCGCAAATTTCTTTCCGCATACCATCACTCTGCATACTTTCATTACGAAAGTACCATGACTCCGCAATGCCATTATAACGCATGGCATTACATTTTATATGCTTTTACCACGCATACATTTACAACGAAATTCGGTGTAAATGCATGAATGGTAAAAGCATGTTTTTTAAAAATGTTTGGATAAGGCAAGTATGGGTATAGGGGTATATGTTTTGGGGTACTGAGGTATATGTTTTGGGGTGTTTGGGTATTTTAATGGTTCAGATATAGTTTTGGGTTATGGGGTACAGGGGTATTTTTAGGGTTCAGGGGTAGGTTTGGGTTTTGGGGTACAGGGGTATTTTAAGGGTTCAGGGCTAGGTTTGGGTTTTGGGGTACAGGGGTATTTTTAGGGTTCAGGGCTAGGTTTGGGTTTTGGGATACAGGGGTATTTTAGGGTTCTGGGCTAGGTTTGGGTTTTGAGGTACAGGGGTATTTTTAGGGTTCAGGGGTAGGTTTGGGTTTTGGGGTACAGGGGTATTTTTAAGGTTCAGGGGTATGTTTGGGTTTTGAGGTACAGGGGTATTTATAGGGTTCGGGGCTAGGTTTTGGTTTTGGGGTACAGGGGTATTTTTAGGGTTTAGGGATAGTTTTGGGTTTTGGGGTACAGGGTATATTTATAGGGTTAAGATGGGTTAGTGTTTAAGGGTGTTGGGGGATTTTATAGAGTAAGGGTGGGTTATGATTATGGGGTGCAGGGGTATTTAAGGTAGGGGTGTGCGGAATTGGCGCGAACTTGGTACAATAAATCCGCAATATTTCGTTCCGTCAGATTTCCAATTATTAAAACAGAAACCTCATATATTCAAGGTAAAATAACAAGTATTTCTACATGCTAAAATGCATATAGGCATTTCACAAAAGTGAAATTAGGTTCCAGCAAGCAGTGAGAGAGGTGATGATTTTGAGATCAAGCCCCTGCAAACCATTATGGGACGAGATTAGCAGTGGGAAGTGAACATTATAGTATACAAATAATTCTACAAAGAGCTGCAGTTCACCTCGTTCTCCCCAGTTGTCCCCAAGAGGCAAATGCAATAGCATTTAAAATATTATACATCAAGCTGCATTTTACCTTATGGTCCCTAGATGTCCCTGATGAGGCAAATGCAATAGCATTTAAAATATTACACATCAAGCTGCAGTTCACCTCGCCGTCCCTAGATGTCCCTGATGAGGAAAATGCAATAGCATTTGAAATATTACACATCAAGCTGCAGTTCACCTCCTGTCCCTAGATGTCCCTGATGATGCAAATGCAATAGCATTTAAAATATTATATATCAAGCTGCAGTTCACCTCGTCGTCCCTAGATGTCCCTGATGAGGCAAATGAAATAGCATTTAAAATATTATACATCAAGCTGCAGTTCACCTCGTCGTCCCAAGATGTCCCTGATGAGTAAAATTCCAAAACATTGAAACCCTTTCATGAATGCTAAAAATTATGCTAATCTTATCCCATAATGCTTTGCAGGGCCTTTTAGTTGTATTTTTGCCCATAACTGTGTTTGGGGTGGTTCTAAGAGAATGGGACCTCCACTGAATTACTATTTAAAGGGAGCAGGAATGTATAGAACCTGGGAAGAAAAAACAACACTCGTGACGGAATGCCCCCAGCGATTGTCACGCCCCCCAGCACACACCCACAGCACAATGCAGACACGCCCACAAGGGACTACTTTGCTGGCACAGTTCTTTTACATTTTAAATGTATATGGTGGGCGTCTGCATAGCCTATGTCCTTCTGCTGCAACTGCCCTTTCCAACGCTGTATTGGGTGTTGTGATTGGTGCCGTGGTTCCCGAGTTTACCTGGCCAAAAGGTGCAAGTTCTCTCTTTATAATAGTAGTATAGATAAATTAATTGAATGTGTGTAAAATTTTGCAATGCCCGGGGAATTTTAGTAAAGGGAGCACCCATTGGCGAATCACTAGCGTGTGTGATTGCTGCATTATTTATTATTAACTTTGACGTTGTGCTTTAACTTTGGATAAATGTTATCATGAATTCTAGCACCAAGAAGCCAATATTGGTAAATATGTGTGATACAAATAATCCCTAACATACACTGTGCATACAGTATATTTAATCTGGTGCTTTAATCATAGGCTGTTTTAAAGTATTCTGATGAAAATCGAATCGTGCTGAAGACAGCCTTGATTGGCGTTGAATCGAGGACCCGGAAGTCTGCACACCTAGCAGACAGAGATAAAGCACCTTGTCAGAAAGTTTAGCGTTTTCCCTACAGGTGGTGTTTGTTGGCCTGTGGCAGGGTCAGTCACATGTCCTGGATTCCTGGCATTTAATTGAGTCTATCCTAGTTCTGCGTCTCAGTGTTTCTTGTGCCCCACCTGGCACACATCATGTCGGAGGATGGTGATGACGTTAACATTTTGCCGCCCCCCTGGAAAGATTTCTGCGGACGCCCAGAGCATTATTGTATGAGTCTTTATTTAAGAATGTTTCATGTTGTATTTTACATCTCTGGACTGCAGTTGCTGAGGGAGCAAACAGAAGAATCCTTTAACCTTAAGAAATGGGTGAGGTCTAAGGGTTTTAACTATTATGATTTTGCCTCTGATTTGTCCATTGTTAACTAATGAATAATTGTGTCATGCTGCATTTGTCGTTTTGCTAATTGTTTATGTATAAAATGTGTATAAAAACCCCATCTTGAAGGTTTGTGGGTGACTTCTCAACTTTATCGCGAGACTCTGTCTGATTTAATTGAGACTTTTTTTTCCACTTTAGAATGCTGTCAGAACTCTTTATGAGTGACACTTAGAATCGAGAGAAATGTAATTGCTTAAATAGACATTTTTCTGATTTCTGACGCATTTTGTATCCAAATCTTCGTGACATGTATTGCATTTTTTTGTATTGCTTATCTTAAGTTTTCTGTAATCATTTTTTGAAACTTATTTCCTTTTGTTGATATTTGTAGGTGGTGGTACTAGTCTAAAGATCAACCAGAACCACGGAGCTGAATTATTGAGGTTCAGTAGATTTGTGGGGCTCGGCTCCCACTGCAACAGCCAAGGGTGGATTGTAGAATGCTGGGATGGAAATGCGTCCACTTAAGACTGTCTGGGCCAGAATCTCGATTTGTAGACAGAACAAAGGAGCGTCCCCAGCTGATTACTGGGTTAAAACACCTGCTCGAAGGGTACCTTCCCCACCCTGGGGAACAAGCTCAGAAGCTGTGAGGACTCCCTCTGTGCAGGGATTGCTGCTGACGTTCAGGAGCATTTACAAACTGTTTGCATTGGATAGAAAATAAAGTTTTAACTGAGTTAGTTACTGTTGCTAATCACTGTGTGGCAGTGCAAAAAAGAAAGAAGGAATCAAGTGAATCAAAATTGATGACTATGTATACAGTTATTCAGCAGTCTGTAAAAGGGAGAGGAAGAGGAATAGCAAAGAGAGAGGAAGAGGAATAGCAAAGAGAGAGGGAGAAAAGAATGAACATAGAGGAGGGCGATGGGTGTGGGGGCAGAATAAAGGAAGTGGAGACAGTGTCCTTCTGGGAGGTTGGTGGTTTAATTATCTGTCAATTGGTATATTAGTACATTGGAAACATAATTGTCCAAATGTGATGTCAAATGTTGCACATCCTGAAGATGCTGAATTCACCTAAAACACAGGCTGACTATTCTGAGTATTGGGACAGCCAGGGAGGCATCCCTGAAAAACCTCTGAATTCCGTTTCTCACCAATCTAGCGTTTGTCCTTGATGCTATTGGCAATTCCAGCCCTTATGACCCCCTCCTTCCCACGGGCATTTGATTTCTGGGGCACCAAAATATGTACCTGTGTATAATTGATGCTTCTTCCATATTTCTGGGGGAACAAGTTCCTCAAAGGACTTAATGGTAAGGGGAGGGGGTTCAGCAGGTGGAGGACCAGAAAGGAGAATCGTGGCCTAGCTCTGTATACTGGACTGAATTGTGTATTATTTAGCACTTATCTGATATTAAAAAGGAATTCCTTTTCCAAACAGATAGGCAAATGGCCTGGGTATTGCAGTTATCATAGCTGTTCGTTGATTGGTGAGTTCTGAGCTCATGCCTTCCTCATTGCCTCCATGAGAAGCCCGTGTCTGCTTGCTGCTCTTACAAACAAATGAAGCAAGGACTGTACTTGGTCTAATTTGCAGAGCCATAGTAGGACGGACCAAAGGACACCAGTGGCAAACAACCTTAGCCATTACAGTTTTTTTTTAGTATTTTATTTTTCCCTTCCAACCGGCAGAATCGTACAACATACAGTATAGTTCAGTAAGCATTAGCAATGTATAGTCTACAGCCATGAGACACAACGTAGGTGCTCAGCAATCGGATACAATACACAGCATACACGACATAGGACAACAATATCATAGTGCGTTGGGCGTCATATATTCCCACATCTCTGTCTTACATGCAATTTCACATCGCTATCAATACCGTATTCGTATACCAGTCTCCCAACCCAGGCCATTCGCCCGTCGGGCAGGCAGCACAAGGATAGTACATTTAGTCTACAGCGTTTTGCAGGTATTGCACAAACGGTTCCTAAAAGTCTCTGGGTCGGGACGCCACTGGTAGGACTTCCGCATAACTCTCTAGTGTTGTCTTACAATAGGTCATATCTGTCATCCATTCCTTCAATCTAGGTGGCCTCTTGCTCCCCCATTTCATTGCCACTCGCCGTTTTGCAAGGAGTAATGCCACTGCCAAGAACTTTTTGATACCCAGCAGGCAAATCGAGGGGGAGTTTGGGATGCATTCCGAGAGCATGGTGCTTAACGCAGCAGTGACTGCATGCCAGTACGGCTGTAAGACAGGGCATGACCAAGCCACGTGTATGAAGTTTGCATCCGCCGCACCGCAACGGCAGCAGGAATCAGTGTCCCGAAGTCCCAATCTGTGTAGTTTTCGTGGGGTGTAATAGATTTGATTAAGGAATTTAAAGTGTATAATGCGCAGGTTACAGTTCGATGTGAGAAGTGTGAGCTGCGTACAGCTATAGTGCCAATCTTGTTTGTCAATAGGTTCGCCCAGTGACCGCTCCCACCTAGCCTTCGCCATCGTGGGCACACCAGTCTGTTCATTTTGAGCTGCAGTGTATAGCCGAGACACTACCTTAGCTATTACAGTTGAAACCCGGTAGACCCATTGCCTTGTAGTATCCTGGATGAGGTTTGACAGGAGAAAACAACTGTTAACTTTTATGATAGACAAAATGAACAACAGACTTTCTCTAAACAAGATTGATTCATGTTTTTTTCTAAAAAGTTGAATTACTGTACACACTTTCTAAGAAAATAAATCACCATTTAACTTCTAGAAAAGAGTGCATTATCCATACGCCCTCTTAGAAGGCTGCGTTAGTCATGCACCAGCTCTTAAAAGGGAATATGCCATATACTCTCTCTGAAAGAAAGAGCATCTACAACTTCTCTAATAGAAGAAGTGTATCGCCAATTAAGGCCAAGATGTCTGCAGAGTGGCTGGATCAGTCTACTTGTTATGCACATATGTTCATCCTTATAAAGTCTTGTGGAAAAGAGTAATTTCTACGTTAGCATAAGCGGCAGCCATTTTGTCTGACGCATCCATTTTGTTTCTGTCGTATTCATTTTGTTCTCTGCTGTTCACCTTTTCACCCTGCCTGTGCCCTTAACTATTGACAGGCCTCCTTGTCCTGGTCTATCTGATGTAAGTGCTGGGAGCTGCAACTGCTGATGCACCTGGCCCCATATGTTTTGAATGATTGCTTTTTGCCACCATAAACATTCCCTACTCCCCCTCATTTCCTGACCACGTGGTCACCAATCTGCTCCTACCTGCCTGCAGCTATTCCCGTGCTTAAATTTGTTTCTTCCAGTTTTCCTGCTCATGTGATTGCATTGCAACAAACAGTATATAGGGGTGATGGTTTTTGTATTTGGAGTGCCTCCTCCCACAACACTCTAGGGTGTTGCGCAGATGTGGTCCAACTCATGAGTGTTTAATAAACTTGGTTTGTTTTACTTCACTCTTGTGCTGATCTCTCTTTTGTTAGTCTTCGGACCTGTGGAAGAGAGGGTGACCTTGCACCAGTGTGCCCACCTGGGGTACACTTCCACAGTCTGTGCTTGAGTCTTGGCGCTTTGCCCATCTACTCCTATCCGCACTATTTTTGAAGCTCGCACACTTCTACCAGGGATTGTATCTGACCTGTTTCACTTTCATGGAACTCCCCATGACCTACCTACTCAATCCCTACCTGACCTATTATCTTTCACTCAGATGATATGATTGTATTTCCCTTTTGGGAGTAACAAGCACAAGACAAAAAACATGTACAGACTGCATGCACCAATCTTGACTGAGCTAACACTGTCTGATCTTACTGGAGGGTCGACTGTTGGGCCGCTCTCCACCCAGTTCCCTTGGACATATTCTCCCTTTTCTTTGGTTCCTCAGGTCGTCGGGGTGAATCTGATCCATCATTCCCCTCCTCAGTCACATGTGGGCAGTGCCTGCATTTTCCACCAGATTTGTGGGACAAAAGCACAAACAACTCATACATTCAATTCAGTTTATTCATTAAAAAGGGAACACTGCAAAAATGTTTATCAAATGAGCATCTAATTCTAACCTCAGTCCAATATGCACCACTTTTTATGTTTTTTACACTCATGTTTGGCTTATACAGTGAGCAGATACGTGGAATCAGTCTTGCACTGGTCCAATGAGTCAGAAACAGCCAATATGTCAATGTTTTGAACAAACGTGAACCCACCTGGAAAGACAAAGGTATCCAGGCCTTTAAGCACTTGTGAAAAGATGGAAAGCGAATCTGCGTAGTTCTGGAAGAATCTTCTCCACATGGGTTGGGACCCAGAAAAATAAAAGCAAAAAGAGAAAAAGGCAGAGCTAAAGTAATAACAATAAACCATGTGGCTTTCGGAGGGGTGTATGACAAAATAGGAGCTTGGTCCGGTACAACAACATTTATGGCATGCACATCTTGCTCTAATCGGTAGGGTCACTTATCACTCTTTTTTACAGGCAAAATTGAATTGTCAAAGATGCTTTCAGTGGGTACTAAATCCTGTGTTGTATCAGGCCAGCAATAACTGGGACTCAAAAAGAAAACATACTTGTAAGGGATTTGATCAAAGGAGATAGACAAGGGGATAGTAATGTGATGAGCAACACTTATGTTAGAAAGGCCAACTGCATGAATTGTTTTGCCCAAGAAAGACAGAGTAGGAAATGTTTCTAGCCAGTATCAATATGGCATGAAATTGGCTTCCCATTAGTGACATATCGCAAGTACAGCACTTTCTGATCAACAGGGATCAAAACATATACAGAGCAGTCAGCTGTCCTTGGGCTGTCCTAATTTTTTTTATAGTCACATTTTATTGCTTTTAATAGAACCATAGACATTTGTAAAGCAGTAGAATAGAAAATTGCATCCATCCTACCCACTCTAATTCACATATCTCCCAAGGTGCCCCCAGCATTACACAGTACACTTCCTGTGATATTCATCAGTCCAGATAATTCCCACCATCTCCACCATATCTTTTGATGCTTTTCGGGACAACTCTCGCAGCATATTTCAGTTCTTCGTGCTTGGTGTACCAACCCATGACTGTCCTCCAGTCAGTAAGGGTAGGTAGGTCGGGAAAGTTCCACCTTTGGGCAATGATTGTTGCCATACCCACCAGTGCAGGTCCCCCTTGTGCCAATCACGTCCTTCAGGAGACCCAACAAAGCTGATGCAGGCAGTAATTCAATTGGTTTCTCCAACACCTCTAGAAGGATGGTGGCTATCCTTTGCCAGTATGTGGCAACGTGTGCACACTGCCACACCATATGGAAAATGTCTGTTTCCAAACACACGGAGCGGGTGTAAGTGGGTGGAGCAAGGATACCTGCATACCAAAGGCATTGTGGTGTGAAGTACGTCATATATCGATAATGCTGCCGAACCAACTGCAACCAGAAGGAGATCGTGATTTCTCTGGGGACCATACATACTTCTCTTCATTCCGAATTTGTTCCCACTGATGTCTAAAGCTCTCGAAAGTGTCAGGGGTGTTGCAGACCAATGAGCGGTATATGTGGGAGACTTTACCACTTTCCAGGTGGCCCATCAATAGCTTATGGTAGATAAAGTGAGCAACCCAGTAAACCTTTGGGGGCTTGGGTAAGTGTAGTAGGATAGGTAAAATTGCCTCCAAAGGAGTATGTTTAGCTAGAGATCTTTGATTAATCAACTAAGTTGTGAAGGATAACTTAATTATCCAGAGTAAAGTTAATTTAAAACAGCTTAAATAAACATTGATAAACTATACTAGACAGAACAATACTTTACATTAGACAAAGACAAAAAGACATGTGTATAGGCAAAAAGTGAATTTTATCAAAATTAAATCATGAAGGGAAAGATACAAGGCATTAAGAATCTGCAAAACAGGAATACAGGATAGATATACTGAAATTAATCAAACAAATCTCTGTAAAGCCTGTTAGCGGCCTATCCAAAATAAAGATTGTGTGAAAATCTTCTTTGGATCAGGTTGGAGTCGACGTTTCGGTCTTTATGGTTTACTCTCCAAGACCATCATCAGGACAGTAGTCAATTAACAGTTGTAAATCCCTTAAAATCAAAGAACTTGCACTTCGTATGGTGGAGACAGGTGATTTGTCGAGCCAAGACTGAGGTGAATCTCAGATTTCACAAGGACGTTTAATATTTCAAAGCTGAATGTGGTTGTTTAATCGGTCCGCGTCAAAAACTTGTGCGTGGAGTCACAGCGGGCTTTAAGTCGTCTCAGTTGGACGATCTGAGGGCGCGTTGTTTAAAGCAGGGAACCGAGCAATTAAGGTTCAGATAGCAGAACCTTAATTGCTCGGTTCCCTGCTTTAAACAACGCGCCCTCAGATCGACAAATCACCTGTCTCCACCATACGAAGTGCAAGTTCTTTGATTTTAAGGGATCCAAAGAAGATTTTCACACAATCTTTATTTTGGATAGGCCGCTAACAGGCTTTACAGAGATTTGTTTGATTAATTTCAGTATATCTATCCTGTATTCCTGTTTTGCAGATTCTTAATGCCTTGTATCTTTCCCTTCATGATTTAATTTTGATAAAATTCACTTTTTGCCTATACACATGTCTTTTTGTCTTTGTCTAATGTAAAGTATTGTTCTGTCTAGTATAGTTTATCAATGTTTATTTAAGCTGTTTTAAATTAACTTTACTCTGGATAATTAAGTTATCCTTCACAACTTAGTTGATTAATCAAAGATCTCTAGCTAAACATACTCCTTTGGAGGCAATTTTACCTATCCCATCAATAGCTTGGCTTCCATCAGTCTGGTAGGTGTAAGCGTTTAGTTGGTAGCTAGCCAATGCGTGCCTTAGCTGCAAATATGTATTAAATTGCATGTGCAACAGGCAAAACTGGAGTGTAGATCTTTGAATGATTTTATGTGGAAGGTACTCGAAATGTCCCCCAGAGTGGTAATCCCTATTCTACCCCTCTTCCCAAAGCCCTCCAGCCGGGCAGTCTGATACAGCCAGCAATCGTCCCAAAGGGAAGTTTGCTGCATCAGCTTTTTATCCCAACCCGTGAAACTACTGGCTGCCCGCCAGGCCAAAAGAACCATCTTCGTAACTCCCAGAGTGTACAACGGAATGGGGCCACCATATAACAGACCCAACATGTTATCGAGGACCAAAATTCCCAGTTTTAGCTGGTAGGCTGGGTCAATCCATCCCTCAGTCATCCAGTTATTAATGACTAGGAGTTTAGAAGCCCAATAGCAGAGCCTGATGTCTACGGCCTCTACTCCTCCGTCGTAGACTAATTTATGGCACTTGTCCAGTGTAATACATGGAGGTCGACCTCTCCGAAGGAAAGACCGAATCAGAGCCACCACCCTGATAAACCAAGAATTAGGTTTGTGAAATGGGGAATTCTGTAATACATACAGGAAATGGGGCAGCACTATCATTTTCACCAGGTCAACCTATCCCAATCTGCTTAGTGGGATTTTAGACTAACTCTAACGGTCTGTTCTGGTTTTGTTAAAAATAGGAGGGAGATTAAGACTGTGCATAAGGTCTGGCATTGCAGATATGTGTGTCTGTAAGTACTTAAAACGTAGGCGATGGATGGGAATAGAGATCTGCAGGTTGATGGTATCAATGTCCCCCTGTATTGGGATCAAGAGGGATTTGCCCCAATTAGCCTGATGTATGGATTTAGTTTGAGCCATACTCCCAGGTTGCCAACCAGTACAGGACTTTTCGCTTTTATCTCAATCATGTACCTGCATGATAGAGGCCCTCAGCTCGAGCTGCCGTAATGAGGCTTTATCAAGCTCAAGTTGTCTACGAAGGAGTTCTCAGCTGTCTGAGGGGCATTGCGCCTCCAGCTCGAGAATATGAGTTTCTACTTTAACTAGTTTACTATTTTTCTCTGCTGATGTGCTTAAGGTATGCTTTTGACTATGCCCCTGATCGTAGCCTTGCTGAACGACCCAGAGCATGCCAGTCGCTTCCACTCTCAGTGCCTGCAGTTGGGGCGGTACATGAATGCTTAAGATGTTGCAAGGTCTTCCCTCCAACAAGCCTTCAATTCCTACATAACAACCAAGTTGGTCTCAGAAGGTGCCCGTCACCACAAGCTAGAAGAGTTTGTGTATGAGGATGGCTACCTCCTGCTGCCCCTCGTGAAACCTGCGTGGAAAACTCTGTGTCAGCCGAATCTACAAAAGAAGGGGCAGTTAAAGCCCAGGAGGTGGGTTTCCTGCATTTATAGTATCTCAAGTGTGATTTGCTTAGCAAGGCTGACTGTGCCCTTTATGTGGACATCTTTGGAAGTTAGCCAGGGGAACCATAGGGTAGTAACATGAGTGGATGATGGCCCAGCTGGAATCCCAGGAGGGATGTGGAAGTACCTAATGTACAGGTGTGGATGTAAATACTGGCCTCAAATGTAAAGAACTAAAACCTACAAAAACTATGAACTCCATCATTTCCCCCAATCCCCCTCCCCACAATTCTACCCCAGAAGCATCTGTTGCCTCTAACCAACCCAACCAATTATTTGCAATGTAATCGGTCTCGTATTTGTGAAGGTTAGAACTATTTGCATTGTAATTTATATTGTGTTTTAACTTATGTTAGGTTTAGTGGAATGGATGTATGTTTGTAGTGGAGTTATGTGGTTTGCATTGGAATTGTTAGTTGTGTAATTGTGTGGGGTGGAATTATGTGGTATGTAGGGTATTGGTGTAGTGGAAATATTTGGCATGGGGAATAGATAGGGGTGAGAGCTATATAAAATAGATAGAAAGTAAGATTGAGAGGGATAGTTATGTTTGCATAAAGACTGCCTAGACAACAACGCACACAACAGCAAAGAGCTCTTCAACATCGTGAAGGAACTCTTCCGGCCATCTCCCTGCTCCCGGTCCCGGCGAAGGTCATCGAGAAGACCGTCAAAAAACAACTGACCCACTACCTCGAGGAGAACAGCACCTTTCTCCGAGTCCGGGTCCCACAGCAACCACAGTGCCGAAACTGACATCATCGCTGCCACCGATGGCATCAGGGCCCTGCTAGACAACGGAGAAACAGTGGCCCTCATCCTCCTGGACCTGTCAGCCGCCTTCGACACGGTCTGCCACCGCTCACTGTTACCTGCCTCCACGATGCTGGGATCCAAGAGAAGGCCCTGGACTGGACCACCTCCTTCCTCTCTGGCAGAACCCATAGCATCTGCCTCACCCTACCCCCTTTCTGCTCCAAACACCCCAAGATCGTCTGAGGCGTACCTTAGGGCTCATCCCTCAGCCCAACACTGTTTAACGTCTACATGGCACCGCTCGCCCTCATCGCCCGACTGCATGACCTTAACATCATCTCCTACGCCGACAACACCCAGCTGATCCTCTCCCTCACCAAGGACCCCCACACAGCCAACACCAACATCCACAAAGGAATGAAAGCCGTCGCCGAGTGGATGAAGAACAGCAGACAGAAGCTAAACTCAGACAAGACGGAAGTCTTCATCCTCGGATCCACCCCCTCAGCCTGGGACGACTCCTGGTGGCCGACCGCACTGGGACCAGCTCCAACACCCACCGACCATGCACGCAACCTAGGGTTCATCCTCGACTACACCCTCTTCATGATAAAGCAGGTCAACGCCGTCTCGTCCTCTTTCTTCAACACCCTCCGCATTCTCTGCAAGATCTACAAGTGGATGCCCTCCAAAACGTGAAGAACGGTCACCCAGGCCCTTGTCAGCAGCAGGCTGGACTATGGAAACGCCCTATATGCAGGAGCCTCAGCCAAACTCCTGAAACGACTTCAACGCATTCAGAACGACTCTGCACGCCTGATCCTCGACATCCCTTGCCGCAGCCACATCACACCCCACCTGAGAGACCTGCACTGGCTACCTGTCAACAAGAGGATAACCTTCAAGCTTCTCATCCACACACACAAGGCACTCCACAACACCGGACCAGCGTACCTCAACAGACGACTCAGCTTCCACACCCCCACCCACCAGCTTCACTCCACCGACCTCGCCACAGTCCCCAGCACCCAAAGAGTGACCTCCGGCAGCAGATCGTTCTCTCACCTCACCGCCAAGACCTGGAACACCATCCCCATCCCCCTACGGCAAACACAAGACTGACCTTCAAAAGACTCAAGACCTGGCTCTTCGAGCAGTAGCAGCCCCCCCACGACCCCCAGAGCCTTGAGACCCTCACCGGTAAGTAGTGCGCTTTTCAAATGCTTGATTGATTGATTATATGAAGTGGTGAATGAACTCTTTTAGAGTAGTAAAAAGAACGGGTGAGAAAGAAAGAATGAAGGGGAGAGAAGGTTATTAACACATAAAGATATTGTGCTTGTGTACAAAGAAGACACTAAAAGAAGAGGAGAGAATGTGTTTGCGGTTTGGATAATCTGAAAAGTTATGGTAAAGAAACTGTGCTGAAAGACCTGAATTGAACCAATATAAGCAATGCGGATGAGTGTGTGCATTGGAATTATGTGGATAGTAATTATATGATAGTAATGTAGGGGACTTATGTGTAGTGGTATTGTATGTTGTGGAGTGACATGTATTGTGTGGAATTATGTGCTGTGGTGCGGAATAATGTGGCATGATGTGGAATTGTGTGGTGTGTATGGAGTGTATGTGGTGTGTAGTGGAACTGTGTTGAGAAGTGGAATTTTTTGCGGTGGAATAGAATTATGTGAAGTTGAATTGTGTTGTTTGAAATTGAGCTACACGGAGTGAAAATATGTAGTTTGAAATTATGTGCCATAGTGTGGAGTGTATTTATGTGGAGTGTTATATGGCATGGAGTAGATTTATGTGAAGTGTAATTATGTTGTGTGGTATGGAATCGTGTGATGTTGAATTGTGTTGTGTGGAACTGTGCTGCATGGTGTGAAAATATATGGAGTGTAAATATGTGTTTTGGAGCTAAATTGGTATATGTGGAGTGTAAATATGTGGGGGCGTGGCTTGGATGCCGAGGAGGTAGGCAGCGTGAGCCCGGAGCTCCGCGCCCGATCCCGGATAAAATCCTGATAAAACGCACGAATTCCAACGGAAATCGAAAAATGTATTGGCTGAAGGCATCACGGAGACATCGGCGCCCTGGGTTCGCAGTCACCTGCCGTTAATCTCCAAGAAAATCGAAATTGGAAAGTACCGGCGGAACGGAAAAGCCTCGATCTAAGATGGCGGCCCGAGGCCTGAGCTGGTGACGCAGAGAACAAAGGAGACCTGCTGATCTGCACCTCTAGAGCTCTTATACCAGCGGTGATTGCTGGAACGGAAGATCGACGTCGGTTCTGTGAGGTGGCTCAAGCGACCCTCCTTCCCGCCTTGGTGAAACTACGACGGTGGAGTGGGGAAATTTCTTCAGAGCGGACCTAAAATGGCGGCAGCCCCGTGAATCGACCATTACAGTCTTTGTGTGCAAGCCGAGGTGACGGAGGCCCCATCGCCACCGCTCCGACTTAGAGGGGGCTGACCCACCCCGTAAGAGTGGCCTGCACAGTACTCTGTGCCCTAAGCTCAACCCGGATTTACAGCCTTTGCTGCCCTGGGGAACTATCCGGAACAAATGGTCCTGAACTACTGAAAGGTTGACCGGAGATTGGAAGTAGGCCGAACATTACGGACGATCGGGCTGCCGAGGCCTACGGCTGCTAGCGCCGATAGTTGGGATTCATCTTGCCCCTGACTCGACCACACCAAGATGGGGAAGACAAAGGGGAAGGGGGACGGAACGGCTGGATCTGAAACAATGGACGGAGCGGATCAAGGCCACACTGATCTCCAACGTATGCAAGACCGCATCCTAGAGGCTATCTCAGCCACGAAAGACGCCCTGCAACAGGACATTGCCCAGGTAGCGACAGGCCTGGGGCTCCTGAAAGCCGAGCATGATAAACTTAAAGATAGGGTCAAGAGCGCGGAGATAACCCTGCAGGAACTGGCTCCGGCGCACAAATCTATGGAAGGCCGGATGGAAGATGCTCTGGACCGAATAAAGGCACTGGAGAGGCGGGCGGAGGACGCTGAAAACCGGAGTAGGCGCAACAATGTCCGCCTGGTGGGCCTTCCGGAAAAAACGGAGGGCGATGATATGGTAGGCTACCTTAATCAGTGGCTCCGTACTGAAGAGGCACCGGAGGGGCTCTCCACCTTCTTCTCGCTGGAACGAGCCCACAGAGTCCCAGCCCGGCCGCCGGCCCCTGGCCTGCCCCCTCGCCCTGTGGTGATCAAACTTCTGCATTACAAGGACCGGGACTGGTTACTACAGAGAGCCAGGGAGGTAGGCCCCTTCCAGGTTGGCAACAACAAGGTTACCCTGTTCCCGGATTATACATTCGAGACACAGAAACTCAGAGCTAGCTTCCTCTTGATTAAACGAGAACTCCGTGTGGAGGGCATTAAATACTCCCTTCTTTTCCCAGCGAAACTCAGAATAGTGGTGGATAATAGCACGCTCTTCTTCACCACTTCGGCGGACGCTTGGACATGGTGGGACACTTATAAAGCCGGGACGGATGGGGCCAGATTCAGGGCGGAAGAAGCGCAACAGAAACAGCCGACCAGACAGTCGCAGCGTATTCGGAAACGTCGGCACAGGTCTGGGTAACCAACAGTGTCACAGACAGAGGAGGAACGGAGGGCAGCTCTGCAAGCGGTGGTGGATCTCTCAGGGACGGTACGGAGCCAGTCCGGAAAAGGCTCAGACTCTGAGGAACAGGTTACGGGGTCAGAAACGGACCTTTCGGAACTTGGTGGCGCCAGAGGCCCTATTGTGACACCACAAACGTCAGGAGAGATCGTTGAAGCCTGAGGGAAGTAATTTGGAGAACGGATTGGTGGACTGGTAACGGGGTGCCATGCCCGTAGATGCCATGAGTTGTTAGGCAGGAACATGGAGACTCGTGAGTGATCATGGGGGGATTGCGGGGCAGGATACGCGGGGTCAACCTTATGTAACAAACTCCTTCGGAACCAGACCGCGCCCTACTGGCCCCTAAGGTCATCAGAGTGGAGACTGCGAATCATAGTGTGCGTATTTGAGGGGGGTTTACCTAGTTGCAATAGTTTGGATGGGTTCTAATCTGGTCGAGACAGGGCCTGTCCTGGGGGGTGGGAACCAAGAGTAGTTCGGGAAACTCAGGTTGGGGTTGGCGGGGTTTGGGGATCAGTTGTTGGGAGAGGGTGGGGGAGTCAGAATTGTGTTGGCATATGCGCTTGGATGAAAACTGTCGTTGTTGTGTTCGGGAATGCAGGGGGCAATGGCTAATACGGGGGCTTTAAAATGTGTGACCTGGAACGTGCGTGGTCTGCATACCATGGTGCGTAGACACAAGATCCATGCCTACCTAACACGCAGGGGGGTACACATAGCATTTCTCCAGGAGACGCACCTCACGAAGCAGGAGGGAGTGGCGCTACAGAGAAGATGGAGGGGACAGCTGTTCAATACAACGTACTCGGGCTTTGCAAGGGGCGCCATGATATGGATACGAGCTGGGGTTCCCTTTCAGGTCACCAAACACCGGAGGGCAGATTTGTGGCTGTGGAAGGGAGACTCAGGGGACGAGTTGTGTTGTTGTGTAGCGTGTATGCTCCAAACGTAGATCTACCCGCCTTTCTGACGAAGTTCTCGGGCAAGCTGGCGAGCTACTTGACGGGCCCAATAATCATGGGAGGGGATTTTAATTCAATAGCAGACACCACATTGGATAGGTCTCACCCACCATTACATTCATCACCAGTGCATAGACTAGCAAAGCGTAGATTGGACTGGCAGGATAGTTGGGATTTGGGAGATGCTTGGAGAACATTACACCCCACTACGAGGGATT
The DNA here is from genome assembly GCF_964263255.1 of Lissotriton vulgaris. Classification (NCBI taxonomy): domain Eukaryota; kingdom Metazoa; phylum Chordata; class Amphibia; order Caudata; family Salamandridae; genus Lissotriton; species Lissotriton vulgaris. The sequence goes on along the minus strand of NC_141686.1, from coordinate 233,313,486 downwards.
ACTCATTTCATTCTAGCATACACGACCTACATGTCAGGCTGGATGTGTTCTTGTGCTCTTCTCCCATACTCCCGGCCGGCAGTGGGAAGTGCGGAATACCTGGCTCGCACATTGTCCGATCACAACCCCCTATTGTTGTCCCTGAATTGGATGGTTGATGTCTCCTGCGTTCTGACTTGGCGATTGCGACCGGATACCCTAGATGATTTATTATTTAGGGAGGCCCTGGGTGAACGAGTGACTCGTTACTTTGAGGAGAACAGTGGCACCATGTCCACCAGGGCAACGGAGTGGGATGCCTTTAAGGTAGTGGTCCGAGGACATTGCATTGGGGCCACTGCGGGTGCTCGTAAGACATTGTTGGATGATCTAGAACGTGCAGAACGGGGGCTGCAAAAATTAGAACGTGAGCGCCCGAATCATCCCGAGCTTCAGGAAGAGGTTGGTAAAGCCAAGGAAGCAGTGGCAGTGGAGTTGGAGCGACTGCGGAGCTTTGATCACAAGGTTTATCTGACCAAGGCGCATGCGGAGTGCGATAAGGCGGGGACAATGCTGGCCTGGCTTGCCAACCCGATTAGGCGCGGTAGTCCAATCTTGTCCATCAAGGTGGAAGGGGGCGGGCTTTGCCACACCCAAGCTGGGATACCTGGATAGGTTTAGGACGTACTACGAAGGACTCTATGAGAGCGGGCCGGTAGGCGGAGAGGAGGAGCTGGAAGCCTTTCTTGGGGGGCTACAGCTATTACAGTTGGAACAACCAGAGGCAGAGGAACTGGGCTGCAATATTACGATAGGAGAAATAGGGAGTGCGGTGAAGCAGATGGCTCGGAATAAAACCCCAGGGCTAGACGGTCTGCCAATAGAGTTCTATAGTAAATATCTGGAGTTCTTAGCCCCACAGTTGCAGTCGGTTTATAATGAAGTGAAATCGAGAGGGAGACTGCCTCAATCTATGTGTGAGGCTCTTATGGTCCCTCTGTTAAAACCTGTTAGGGTGAGCGGTGACCTCTCCTCGTATCGCCCACTGTCCATGTTGACAACAGATTATAAGATTCTGAGTAAAATCTTAGCTAATAGATTGCTGACCCACATGACGGGCCTGATTCATAAAGATCAATCGGGTTTTATCCCTACACAGAAAACCACGAACAACATTCGCAGGCTAACTCGACTGCTGGGCGCTCAGTTGTCGGAGGCGACGGCGCCCCTCGTGTTCTCTATAGATATTGAGAAAGCGTTCGACAGCCTGGAGTGGGACTATCTATATGGAGTGATGAGGCATTTTGGGCTGGGTGAGGGCTACATCAGTTGGACCAAAGTGTTGTACACGGTGGCCACGGCGAGAGTCCGAGTGGGCTCGCTTATCTCGGGTCAATATCAGGTGCGCCGTGGCACCAGACAGGGGTGTTCGCTGTCCCCCCTCCTGTTCGGGTTAACGATGGAACCATTCGCGGCTGAAGCCAGATCGGGGCGCTACTATAGGGGACTGGTTTATAGGGCCAGGCCGCAGGCCATTTCACTATACGCGGACGACCTTCTGATATTTTAGGCTAACACGGATGGGGAATTAGAGGGAGCGAGGCGACTCCTTGGACTTTTCGGGAGATTGTCGGGCCTAAAGGTCAACTTGGCCAAATCCTGCTTATTCCCGTTGCGACAGGGAGAGCCGCGCCCTCTCACCACTCAGGAGCTCAGATGGGAGCCTCACTGCCTACATTATTTAGGTGCTTATGTGTATCATACGGCAGCGGATATGTTGGATGGCAATATTACCCGTTGCATTAATGCACTGAAGGGGAACATGGACTTCTGGGCCACTCTACCACTCTCGATGACGGGTCGTGTCTCCTTGCTGAAGATGATAGCTCTTCCAAGGCTGCTATACTACTTCCGTACCCTACCGATATGGATAGCGAGTTCCATCTTCCGTCGCTTAAGATCGCTAGTAATAGCGTTTCTATGGGGTACAGGCAGGCGACGGATAGCGCTAGACACCCTCTTGCGGCCCAAGGATGAAGGAGGTATGGCAGTGCCTGATTTTGAGTGCTATTATTTGGCGGCACAGTTGCAATCCTTTACCCAGGAGATTGCGAGGGTATACCGAGGTCCAGAACAAGGTAGAGACGGGGTACCCCACGCCATGTGCTCGCGTACATTACCCTTCACCAAAGACTTCTCGTCAGAGACTTGTCTGTAGAGGAGCAGACATTTAGACTTTGCTGGAACCGTGCGCATCGAAGAGCGGGAATTCTGCGAATGTATGCACCGGAGATTCCGCTGGGAATGATCACGGCCCTACCTCATGGCGGGGATTGGTCGAGACTGCAGGGTTGGGAGGATGCTGGCCTACAGATGCTGGGCGACCTCTATGAGGACGGGGTATTGCTTCCGTTCCGGACTCTGCAAGACCGGTTCGATTTACCCAGGGGGGATTATCTGTTGCATGCGGCAGTGATCGGAGCCATGCAGGAGCATTGGGGCGAGGGGCTGCAGGAACCTTCCACTTCTATGGCCTGCCAATACTCGATGATGGCGGCAGGAACTTTTAAGGCGGTGACCTGCCTATATTCCCGAATGCTGCGAGAAACCCTGCAGCCACTCACTGCCCTGAAAGTTAAATGGGAACTGGACCTCCAAATGGAGATCCCCGACACCACCTGGGGTCAGCTGCATCGGGGGGCGAGGAAGAGCACGAGAAACGCCAGATTCCAACTTACACACTTTTACATTCTTCATAGGGCATACCTTACACCAGGGAAACTGAAGCAATACTTTGGAGTAGAACAGGCGGCCTGCCCTAGATGCAACACGATGGAGGCGGATCTGGGTCACATGTTATGGGATTGCCCCCAACTGAGGGATTATTGGCGAGAGATCGGAGAGGCACTGAACAACGCCACGGACAGGGAGTTGCAATATACCAAAGCGGTAGGAGTGCTGCACTGGTTTCGTCACACGCCCAAAAATAAGACGACCAGTAAGTTTATAGATATAGGGTTGATATTAGCGAAGAGGGAAATCACTAGGAATTGGAAATATAAGAGGGGGCCCGCATACAAGCGATGGTACAATGAATGTCTAAAGTGGGCGGCAAGCGAAAACACCTTGCAATACCAACTAGCTAGACGGGCTGCAGACGAGAAGGCATTAGAAAGGGCGACAGCGTGGGAGACACTAGTGCAGGCACTTCGAGATGGCACTGGAGAGGAGGAGGGCGAAAACACAGACTCTGATATGGATGACCCCACTAGCACACCGGGAGCACACTCTTAGCGAATGCTAGATTCCTCCTCGCACACACCTGAACTTACATTCTCTAGTACTCCACTATAGCACAGCCACGGGGGGGGGGGGTTCTTGGGAGTTCGGGGGGGTTGTTGATAGGGGGAGGGGGCTGGGTGAAAATTTAAAAGCGGACCACGTTATCCTAATGTTTCAGCCAACGTGAATTGGGAGAAAATGCAGAAGATGGATATATCACCGTCGCCGCCCGGCCTTCTGGATGTGGGCATACAGGCTGTGTAATGGTGTCACTCAGGCAAATATATATCACAACACTGCATTGAAATTATATTTATCGCTGTAATGTATACACAATGCTTTGGTACTGCAATAAAAACGGTGTTACAAAAAAAAAAATGTGGAGTGCAAATATGTGGCGTGAAGTGTAATTATGTAGGGCGCGATTCACAGAACTAACTTAAGACAAAATCCTAAACTTACTACTTTTGGTATTCACAGAAGTTAGGACTTTGTCTTAAATTTGTCTTAAGACAGACTTAAGACAAAATCCTAACTTAAGTCTGTCTGAAGTCTGTCTTAAAACAAACTTAAGACAAAATCCTAACTTCTGTGAATACCAAAAGTAGTAAGTTTAGGATTTTGTCTTAAATTAGTTCTGCGAATCGGGCCCTTAGTTTGGAGTGTAAATACATGTAGTGCACTTATCTGGAGTCGAATTGTGTTACGTGTAGTGTAATGAAATTATGCTGCATGGAAAGCAATTATGTGAAGTGGATTTATGTGGCATGGAGCAGAGTGGAAATTTGTAGAGTTGAATTTGATGGATTGTCATCATGTGTCATGTAATGGAATGATGTTGAGTTCAACTGTGTGGTGCAAAATTATGAGAAGTTGAAATGGTTTGTGTAGAGCAATTATGTGTTGTGGAATTGCGTGGTATTTGATTGTGTGGGGTGGTGTTGAATTATGTGGTGTTGAATGATTGTTGTCTTTGAAAGACCTGAAATGAACCAATATAATAAATGCTAGATGAGTGCCTGTGTGTGCAATGGAATTAGATGGATAGTAATGATGTGGTATTAAGTGTAGTGGACTTATGTGTTGTGGAATGGTGTGTTCAGGAGTGGTATATATTGTGTTGAATTATGTGGTGTGGTGCTGAATTATGTGGCATGATGTGGAGTTCTGTGGTATGGTTTGGATATTTGTGGTGTGTAGAGGAATTATGTGTTGTGGAGTGGAATTTTGTGTGGTGGAATGGACTTGTGTAAAGTTGAATTGTGGTCTGTGGAATGGTGTGGCACTGAGTGAAAATATGTACAGTGTTATTATGGGCAATGGTGTGGAGTGTATTTATGTGGAGTGCTATGTGGCATGAAGTAGATTTATGTTGAGTGTAAATACGTGGTGTGAAGTGTAAATATGTAGTGTGGTATGGAATTGTGTGGTGTTAAATTGTGTCTAGCGTGACATTGTGTGGAATTGTTTTGCTGTGTGTGAAATGATGTGGAGTGTATTTATGGATCACGTTGCTGAGTTCAATCTTGTGGATTGTAAATTATGGAGTTTGGAGTCTAAATATATGTAGTGGAATAATTTGTAGTTGAATTGTTTTGCTTGGAGTGTAACAGGATTATGTTGCATGGAGTGGTATTATGTGAAGTGGAATTGTGGGGCATGGAGAGGAGTGGAAATTTGTGCAGTTGAATTGCTATTATGTGGCATGTGGTGGAATGATGTAGTGTTGAATTGTGTGGTGCAGAATTATAGAAATAGTTTTTTGTAGTGGAATTAGGTGGTGTGCATGTGTGTGTTGTGGAATTGCGCAGTATTTAATTGCCTGGCTTTGTGTTTAAGTATATGTAGTTGAATGCTTGTTGTCTTTATAAGTAATAGTGCTGAGGTGGATTAAGTCAATACTTTAAATCTGAGCCAAATGGACTCCTGCTGGAGCTGCGATTTCAAAGGATTACATGCATTCTCCTGGAGACCAAGTTTCAGATCTCTCTGGCACTGGCCACACACAGCCAGGCCCTCGCACCATTTGCCACGGTAGCAGCTTCAGCTTGGCTTTGTTAGTGGGAGAGGGAACGCAGGAATAAGGTTGTGTGTAAGGATTGGGTGGAAGTGATTCTTTGAGAGTCATGTTATTGTTTAGCCAACCCGTTCAGAATTGAAAATGCCTAAAACTTGCTCAATCCTCATGGCTCAGTCCTCGTGGCTTAGTCCTCGTGGCTTAGTCCTCATGGCTCAGTCCTCAAGGTATTTTAGTTTAAAGAAGAAACAGACAGGCCTTTTTTTGTTGCATGATTCTCTTTGGCAGGGGAGCGAGGAAGGGGAGGTATGGGCTGCAAGTCTTTGCCTCTGGTCTCAGAGGGGAAAGAGTTTGTGCTGGGTAAGAATGAAAAGCTAAAATATGTGGGGTGGGGCGCAAGGAAGCTAGGATCGGGCAGTGGGAGAGTAAACTAGGAGGGTGAAGAGCAGAAACCCTCTCCTCCGATGGCAAGAGCCAGGATATCGCAGCCGGCATGTTACAGATGAAAGGCGGCAGGCGCCCAGTAGATCAAAAAGAAAATAGTGCCACAAATACACCTAAAAAACAAGGAAGAATATTTGTAAGAGGTCCAGTCTCTTGGGAGGGTCTGGAACAGCAAAAGTCGGGATAAATTAACCACATTCACCAATGCAAATCAGCCATTTACAAAGGGCATTAACAGGAGCCAACTGAAAACATGGGAGGTTCGTCCACCCCATGAACCATATACAGCAGGTTTCGAAGAGACAGCGCATGTAGCACATGAGCTGCCCAGGCTCGACCTAAAAAACAAACACTATGGGACATTAGAAGTGGACCTTCTCCTAATTGAGATTGAATGCCTAGTCTCTTGTAGAACCTTCTTCAGAGAGCTGATGTCTCTAGTCCCTGGACATCGCTGTAGCAGGACTCGGTATGATCGTGCCACTCCGTGCACGCAATCCAATTTCTGTGCTGCTCCCACCTCGGAGCTCCAATGTAAGGGTTCGTTATTGCGCTCAGACCTGGCTACTACCTCTCTGCCGTGAGCTCTTTCAGGTCCCTATTCAGGGATTCTTATTTTCACCTTGGATTCTTCAATATTTATTTATTTATTTATTTGATTTATATAGCGCACTATAACCCAGAGGTCTCTAAGCGCTTTGTCAGGGTCCGCTAGGCAATACATAGGATACATCTGGTTGCAATTTAAAGGCCACCCCACGCTTGCTGGAAAAGCACAGTTTTTAATTTCTTACAGAAGGACCTTAAATTAGTCTCATTCCGAAGTTCCAGCGGCAATTTGTTCCACATAGCTGGCAGTGTGTATGAAAAAGCACGCCCACCCACTGTGGTCAATCTACAGCGTGGCTGAACAAGAAAGACGGATTCAGCAGATCTGAGCACCCTCCCAGGTTTGTAGAGTGTCAAGCGTGATTTCAAATAGGTAGGTGCCCTGCCATGAAGGGCTTTGTGAACAATGCAGAGCCCCTTAAACATTAGCCTCTGTTTAACTGGCAACCAATGTAATTCCCGCAAGAGGGGGGATGCATGGGTATTCCTTGGCTTTTTAAAAATGAGTCTGGCGGCGTCATTCATGACAGTCTGCATTCTATTTAGGAGTTTTTGTGGTAGTCCTATGTACAACGAATTGCCATAGTCCAACCTGGCTAGAATCATCGCAGAGACCGCACTCCTCAAAGTGGAAAAAGAAAGCAACGAGGAGACTTTCCTAAGTTGTCGGAGGAGGCCGACACAACTGCCCACCACAGCTGTAACTTGCTTTTTCATGGTCAGCTTACTGTCTAGCTGGATGCCCAGGCTCTTGACCACTGCCGCCGGTTCCGGAGGCATGCCCAACTCCCCAGGCCAGAAACGATCACTCCAAGGGTTGCCAGCGAAGGTAATAGGGACGAGGCCCTTGTTCTCCTGACAGGCTTTTCTCAGGCATTTATAATGGTGCATCTGAAGGATGATTCCCCTATCTTAGTTCTGAACGAAACGCCGTCAACTTGCACATCTTGACTCCAAACTGTTTTATTTGGATTTATATGGAGCACAGGTACTGTGACTGTTCAAAATATGCAAATATTGACAAAGTCACTTTGTGTGTAAATGCCTGAGGCTTGGAAATCTGCCAATTTCCAACCTTTTATCCACTGAAATTTTGAATATAGATTTTGTTTTGTGTTTCATATTTGTGCGGTTGTTAAATAGGTAGCCTCTCCATTTGGAGATTTCTAACACAGATCTAAATATGGCTCTGATTAACAATGGTTGTGTGGTTGTTGGAGGGACTGCTGCCTCTTATAATACAATGCTCACCATTGATCCTTCTCGACTTATAGGGTTCCCTTGTCTCTTTACAAATATAGTCTATGACTGGCAGGTCATGGTCATTCAGAGATCCCATGAAGTAGCAGTTTGTGGTAATGTTCACTTTGGGAGAGTTCTCTGATTTGGTCATATGCATGTTATTCAGATCAGTGTGGGACTCTGGAGGGCAGGACACAGGAGTCTCAAATCTTTGGGGCTGGTTCTGATCAGAATTTCAAGAATCTAGGGAAAGCCTACACTGTCTATGCCCTCTTTGGGATTTCGGCCTCCGCTGCAGTTTCGGTGGCCTCTAGCTGCTGAATGACGATGGCTAATATCCTCCAACTCCGAAGCCCAAGGGGTCGTGACAGCAAAGTTCCTCTGTCGCCATGGCCCATTCCCAGGGTCCTCTAGGGTTTCGAAAAAGTGGGATTTGCTTGGAGGAGTAGCATATACTGAATGGATAATTCCCGTAACATCACTTTGACTGCATCAAATGATTTGTGCTGCTTTTGGATCAGTGTGGTGGAAGCAGGAAATATCATGATACGGGCAGACTGGAATTTGAACGTTCCGTTATTACCCGCTGCAGTACACTGTCCTGATAGTTTTGTATTTTAGTGATCAGGGGACATGGAGATGCTTCCCGCGGGGTGTGCTGGGCAAGCTCAACCACAAACCATTGCGATAGAGCACCTTCCTGGATCTAGGATTTGACCCATTTCCTCAGGAAAGTTTCAGGATTTGGGGTCTGAGATCCTCAAAAAATCTCACAAAGCGTAAGTTGTTGCGCCAGGATCTGTTCTCAGCATCCTCCACCCTGGTATCCAGCACACAGGTAGTGGATAAAAGGCTGGTCAATTTCGCCCTGAGGTCCACCACATTATCCTCCAAGGCTGATATTCTTCTCTCTGCCTCCGTCTCACTCCCAGCCACATTGCAGAGATCCTGACGAAGAAGGTTGATATCCGCTTGTAATTCTGCAATCTTAGCTTCGACTGCCTTGTGAGAGGTTTGGATTGCCTGCAAAATTGTTGCTACTTTTGTGGAATCTAGGCAACCTTCGGTCAAGGGAGTTTTGGTAGTCAATCGCAAGGGATCCGAGGAGGAGGCAGTGTATTTGTGTATTTTGGACTGGGTATGTAGCTGTGATCCTTTGTCTCTCCACATGCCAGCATGAGTGGGGCGGAAGCCCAGTTCTCAGACCTCAGCCCATTAGTCCCCCAAGGTGCCCTCAGTCACAGAAGGCAGCAGGCAGAGGTGGTGGCTCACGCTTATCTGGGTGGACCATGCTGTCCCTAGGTCCACAGGCCCACAAGGTAATGTAGATGTGGGCCCAGTCTATCTATGGCAAGGGGATTACTGCATTGGAAGCGTGGGAGTGACTTCAGCCCTAGGCAGGGTGTTCACACTGCCTAGCCTGCTTACCTCCAGAACCACAGGGTGGCAGCACGAGCAGCCAGGGCTCCCTGCCTGCACCACTAATGATGCTGTTTCAGGACTCCCACCACTGACCAGTACATCTCTGGAGCTCCTCACAGGTATATGAGGTTGTCAGCCTCTCTTACAAGCTTTAGTGACTCTGGAGCTTCTGTCTGTTGCCCATAGGTCGTGCTTCTGGAATATTCCCCTGGTTGGCCGTGCCTGCCCGTCCACAGCAGGGGCAAGCCAAGGGGCCTGAGTAATCCAGAAATATGTTGAAGGGGGGAAAGGACATACACCTCCACAGTCTACCTCCCTTGGAGTCATAAGGGGGGGCGTCATGAGCAGCCGGGGGCAATTCTCGCTGCCAGTCTCCCACAGCCCCAGGGGCTTAGCGCCTGAGTCCAAGGCCAGCAAGGCAACACTGACCCCTTCACTGTTCCCCAAGAAAAGCACGCCACAGGTGAGGGTTTCATGTCCCGGCACTGCACTCACAGCCCCTGACTTACACTGGCACCTCCCGGAAAACGGCTCCAGTGCCAATGCTTAATTTGAGCCGGTGCTTTTCGGTGCTCATCACCGGCACCTAATCCCCAGCACCGGGGTTTATAGCACCAGTTAAAGACTCATTCATTTGGAAGGCATATGATTTTCCCCAGAAACACTGGATGTTGAGTCATGCAGAGACTCAAACCAGCTCCCAAATCGGTAGCTCTAGCCATGAGGCCAAGTGCTCTCCAGAATAATAATAAGTGCCGGGGCTCTAGTCAGGAGGCAGTTTGCACCAGCACATTTCTCCTATTAGCGCTGCCTCCTGAGGAGAGCCCCGGCACTTTTTATTTTACAAATTAACCACTGGCGCTCCACCCAGGCCAGTACACTCCACTGGCATCCCACACCCCAGCTGTCGCTGCTTCCAGACAAGTCACTCATGGGCCGCGCTCACCCAGAAGACCATCAAAGGAGCTTGCACCAGAGTATCTGCTGCTGGTCCCCCGGTGAAAGTTCATGCCGCCGCCATCTTGTTCAGCTCCTTAGCTGGAGACCGGCTAGTACCAGTGATGCTGCGCCTGTGGGATAGCTGTCACGTGTGGTTCACATCTCGGACTTCAGTCAGGGTGGAGTGGGGTCCCCAAAAAGGGTAGTGGAGCCATTCGAGAGACCTCGACAGCAGGATGAGGCTGGATAACGGAGGATGTGACTGCCATCTTGGCCGCCTAGGCCACACCACAGACTGTCCTAAAATTATGGGTATCGATTCGGCGGGGAGGAGGGAAATCAAATTGTTCAGGATGTTTATGTGATTCCTGTGGTAGGTTAAAGCAATCTTGCTTCCAATGTCGTCGTGGACCACAGTTGAAACACGAGGAGCCACCACACAGAGCAAACACACCCTTTTCCTGCGAACTCTGTCTCTCTATTCTCCCCTTGCCCCTTCCTCTAAATATTGGCTGGAAGCACCGTAATGACTTCGGTTAAGATGCAGCTGTTTCTATCATATAGTCTTGTAACACAATCATGATTTGCCACAGAGAGTAATTCTCAAGAGGTTCCTCTTTTACCCACTAATACTTATTTTTCTCAAATGCCCCTGTACCTTGGCAATAACCCTTGAATGAAAGCAGCTGCTTTTGCCTCACCCGAATAGGAAACAAGGACAATTTTCAGTTGAATAAGGTAATCAGAAGGGGCATGTTTTGAACTATTATTCTTAGTCCACTCAGTTTTCACTGGACACACCTCAACAACAGCATTCAGCAGTACATCTCTATCGGGAAATAAAAGAAAATAATTCGCAGGTAGTAGCTGTGGCCCATTGGCTTTGATTAGCAGCTGGTCTTTTATTTTTCCCAGCATAATAACACACATCATTTGATTGACCTCAGTCCAGTTAAAATTATAATAAGGGCTCCCGGTTTTATGGTATTTATTATTTGACATTTCCGTCTGTATTTATCCATATTTATTTTTTGTCAACTTTATCTGTATTTATCCATATTTATTTTGGGTTTTGTGAAAAAAATAAAGCTGAAACTGGTATATTTCCACATTTATTTAATTGATAAATATGCACTCATGCTTGCCACGTTTCAGTGATATGAACACTTAAATGAAAATATGCACATTTCAGTATCAGCCTTGTGCATATCTACTGCTTTTTAAGCCTGTTTACCAAAATTCCTTTCTTTTTTAACCCCTTACCTAACAATCCACACAGCTGTTGGCCTGGAATTCATGACAGAGAGCATTTAGAATTACTCAAAAAGCACCCAATTTCCGTTTTTATCCACATTTAAAAATAAATACAGACTAGAAAATAGATGGTTTTCTGTCTGTATTTATCTGTAAAAATCAGTAAAAACGGAAAACAGGGAGCCTTAATTATAATGAGCAAACACGTTTGCAATTCTTCTCAAAATTTCTGAGCAATTTCCCATATTTTGGGGAATTATCGAGTGATATTAAGGCGGTCAAAAGGGGTGATCAGGATACACTTGCAAGGGTAAAAGCTCACTGAAATTGTCACCATCCTAACCTCTAGGTGAAGAGGCTCATCTTTCAGACTGGGGTACTCTTTCAAGCTCTCTTGCCCTTAGTACTGCATTCAGTCTCAGACTATCTCAGGAAATAGTCAAATTCCATGCCTGACCTTGCAGATCCTGCGTTTTGGATTGTTGAGGAAAATACCAAATGTATCCAAAAAATTGTGAATCGGGTGCCAGACTCTAATCTCACTCATAATTTTCAGATTACCTTCATATGAGTGGCCTCAACAGTGTTTACCGTGATTGCTTGCGCACTTCCTGCTAGTGTTCCCTTCCACCATTCCTTGGCAGTGCTACACCTTTTCCAGGCATCACCTGCGGTACATCTCCAGCGACTCCTGTCGGTATTGGAAAACTCAGGACATCCTCCTCCTTCTCTTCTATTGTTTCTAGTATATCAGTAGTCATTTGGGATAATAAATAAGTCAAAAGTGGTTCAGTGGAGGTACAAGCGCTAACTCTATCTTCAAGTGGCTAATTTGAAAGCGGAGTTCCTTGGCGGGGTCTTTACATTTCGGCACCTATGACTCCTCTCTGCATTTCATGGTTTACCCACACTAATTTTAGAAATCCACTTATTGTTCTGGACTAGGTTTATTTATAGGTTCTTTCAAACTTTCTTAAGATTATTTGAGTGCTCAATAGCAAAGTTACTTTTCTCTGGAAAGGACCATTTCCAATTTCCCATTTTCACAGATAAACTTTACCCAATTCTCTATATACTGGCATGTACTGTTATCATAGTGGCAGTACATAACATTGGCAGGAGATCCTTTAGCTGGGGTCTTATTCAATTTTGACTTTTGGACCACCATTCTCTTAGTATTTCTTCATTCACAGCCAGAAAAACATAAAGGTTGTCTGCCGCCTTATGTCACAGTTCCAACTGTGGATAGGGTGGCTAAGGAGGGTCAGAAAGGAAATACTGGGTCTAATAGCTCGTCTGGCAAGTTAGCTTGGAGGGGGGGTACCTTCACATCTGTCTGCTGGTCTCTTAGTAATCAAAAAAACGTGTTTAGCTATTTGATTTGCTACTGGGCTGGGCCACTTTTATTTTGGTGTCTGTGCCTATTTCCTGTCTCCGACCGACCCTGTCTCCATTAGGCTGCTGTTACAAAGCCCACCACCCTCCCAAAGGGTCTGATCTTCTCTGATTGCCACAGTCTGTGAGAGAAAAGACTATAGAGAAGAGAAGATACATCTGATTCAAAACTCCCAGCTCCAGCTAAGGTTCAAAAACATTTTTATGAGGACTCTCTCTGCCTCTTTTGCCTCTCTGATTTGAGCCACATTTAGTTAAATGTTTGAAACAAAATGCGGATAAGACTGAGGTTTTGTTCTTTTATCAGGGTTTACCACCGCCGTCCAATCTCTGGGGGCCTGAGGAATTGAACCCCCCTCCAACACCTGCCTAGTTCGCAAGAAATGTGAGTATTAGGTTCGATACCGATCTCTCTTTTATGGCACACATCCAACATATTTCGGCCTCATTGTTCTGGAAGTTACGATCCTCGAGGAAAGTCTTATGATTTCTGCCGGAGGTGAGCCTTAAGATCATCATACACACCCTGGTAACTTCCCAGACTATGCAAACAGCCTTTATTTTGGGCTCCTGGCATTTCTGGTACACGGGCTACAGACTGTTCAGGATGCGGCTGTAAGGCTGATCTGCCGGGTGCATTTTCGACAACACATCACATTCCCCTCATCTGAGACGGTTACATTGACTTCTGGTGGTCAAGAGGATTGAGTTCAAGGCCATGACTTTGGCCTTTAGAACCACAAGAATCCTTGGCCCCTGCTATCTCAAGCAGAGGCTCAGCCTTTATCATCAGGATCGCTTACTGAGATCTAGGCACTTGTGTCTGCTTCGGGTGCCACAATATGTCAAAGAGCATCAAGGGGGTAGGTCCTTTTCGGTCAGGGCAACTAAACTCTGGAATGCCTTGCCCCCCCATATGCGCCTGATCAAGTCAGAACATGAGTTCAGTAAGGCCTTAAAGACTCTGCTCTTTTCGCAGATGTAGAATTCTTATTCTGATTTCTGCTGTCAGTCCACATTAGCCCCGGGACACTTCCACTGAGGTACCTGTTGCGCTTTACAAATCCACATTGATGGATTGATTGATAGTACGTTTTGTTTTGTATTGAAGCAAGTCTTTTGCAATCACTTTTTTGCACTTTTACGCAACAAACTGGGATAATCAACGAGCAGTCATGCGAGTGAGATGTATTCTTCTGACCATAAATCCAGTTAGGAGAGCTACCTGCTTCTCAAAATACATTTTGTCGTATTTTATCTAAGGGAGAGGATGTGAAATGATAGCCAGAGAGGAAGACTTTGGAGCTGAGGAATCAGGTTCCAGGGCCTCCTTAAGATTTTTGAACGGACTGCCACAGACAGAGCGCATTATGCTGCATTGGTCAAGGAGCCTGTCGCCCTGACCCGTGACCCTGTTCTAGGCAGGTGGCTCCCCACACCACACAGCTCCACCTGTCTGTGCTCGTGCCACTGAACCCGCTGCTGCCGCTCTTGCCACGAGTTCAAGGCCCCCAGTAGGTATCCGTTCCACCGCTGCACCACTGTTGTATTTTGTTGTTGTGTTTTTGTTTACATTTTTGTGACTCTGCCCCACTGCTGTTAGTTTCTGCACTCTGCCTTAGTTCTCTATTGTATTGCTCTTGGTTTTGTCCCGCCGGTTTCCTGCCGTCCAGACCTCCGTCCACCTTTCCCGCCGCTCCGTCTCCTGCGGCCCCGCCGCCTCACTCGCCCATTCGTCCTCGCTCCCCGTCTCCTAGCTGATCCTCCCTCCCACCTCCCCTTTTTATGGCGGCCGTTGTGAGGATGCACCGCTGGCGCACCGAAGGAGCGCCTAAGGCAAGACCGTCTGTGCCCATCTGCACTTGGACCGCGCACAGCACCAGACCCCCTGGTCCCCACGAACACCACAACACCCGACGCCGCTACGACGCCAGCACCCTCCACGCACTCAACGAGGCCGATCACAAACCTAGCCACGGGCCACCCAGAATCAGACCCATGAACCCTTCTCCTGCCAAAACTGCAGCTACACCAGCCTCCAAACCACCACCACACCCACCGGGGTAGGTCGCAACAGCCTCCGATGTCTCCTATTCAACACCCGCTCCGCCTGCAATCACGCCATCGAACTCTGGGACCTACTCGACTCCACCTCCCTAGACTTCGCCTTCCTGACGGAGACCTGGACGAACCCCTCCTCTGCACCCGACATTGCCATAGCCATCCCTGACGGCTACAAGATCACCCGCAGGGACTGCAACAACGGAACAGGAGGAGGAATCGGCATCGTCCACAGAAACACCCTCAGAATCTCGACCAGCACCAACGACACGGTTATCACCACCGAACACCTGCACTTCTAGATCCACACCGACCCCAACACCACCCTCAAAGGAACCTTCATCTACAGACCACCCGGCCCCCGGCCTCAGTTCAGTGACTCCATCGCCGATTTCGTCAGCACGCACGCCCTTGGTCCATGGACTACATCCTCCTTGGAGACCTGAACTTCCACCTCGAGAACACCAACGACAGCAACTCCACCACCCTGCTTGCCAACCTCACCAACGTCGGACTCAAACAGTTCGTCACGCTCGACACATGCTCGACCCCATCTTCTCAGCCGGAAACCATGTCACCTTCAGCCACATTACCGAACTCCACTGGAAGGACCACTGCTGCGTCCACTTCACCATTGAGAAGCCTAGCATGCACCACCGCACACAAGGGGCCCCCCACCGCAGCTGGAGCAAAGTCACAGAAGACCAGCTAGTCACCATCCTCGCCTGAAACCCACCAACAGACACTACCGACACCGAATCGGCCGCCCTCAACCTCAGGCAATGGCTCAACGACTGCAGCAACACTCTCGCCCAATCAAGAAACCCTTGTACAGACGCACCAACAGAAAAGCCATTAGTTCACCGCCGACCTCCAGATATCCAAGCAGGCCTGCCGTAGGCTCGAGAAGAAGTGGCACCACAAACAGACACCGGACAGCAACACAGCCTACAAGAGCGGCATCCGCAGACACCACCAACTCATCCGAACCGCCAAAAGGACCTCCTTCAAAGAGAGCACTGACAACAACGCACACAACAGCAAAGAGCTCTTCGACATCGTGAAGGAACTCTCCAATCCCAGCTCCAACTTTAACGACATCCCGCCATCACAAGACCTCTGCGACTCCGTAGCCACCTTCTTCCACTGCAAGATCGCAAACATCCACAACAGCTTCACCAACCACGCCCCTCTTACAGACACAGACACCTCAGACTCACTGCGCCCCAGCCACTTCGACCCCCTGCTTTCCTGGACCCACGTCAATGAGGAAGACACCATCAAAATCATGAACACCATCCACTTCGATTCGTCATCCGACCCCTGCCCACACCACATCTTCAACAAAAAAATCTCCACCATCGCACCCCATCTACGCAAGATCATCAACAGCTTCTTTGAGACCGCCACCTTCCTGGAGAGCTAGAAGCACGCCAAGCTCAACGCCTTACTCAAGAAACCCAAAGCTGACCCCAAGGACCTCAGGAACTTCCGGCTCATCTCCCTCCAAGTCATCGAGAAGATCGTCAACAGGCAACTGACCTCCTTCC
Organism: Lissotriton vulgaris; assembly: GCF_964263255.1. NCBI lineage: Eukaryota > Metazoa > Chordata > Amphibia > Caudata > Salamandridae > Lissotriton > Lissotriton vulgaris. The sequence goes on along the minus strand of NC_141686.1, from coordinate 233,297,292 downwards.
TCGAAAAGAAGAACATCCTGGACCTATCCCAATCCGGATTCTGCAGCAACTACAGCACCAAAACAGCCCTCATCGCCACCACCGATGACATCAGGGCCATGATGGACAATGGCCCTCATCCTCCTGGACCTCTAGGCCACCTTCAACACGGTCTGCCACCACAACCCCACACACGCCTCTACAACGCAGGGATCCACGACAAAGCAATGGACTCTACCACCTACCCGCCTCCCCCCATTCCACTCTAAAGACACCAAGATCATCTGCGGCGTACCCCAAGGATCGTCCCTCAGCCTGGCACTCTTCAACATCTACATGGCACCGCTCACCAACGGATGTATGTCATGACAACATGGGCTTTACACCGCGCTACCATTACAACGCATCCATCACAACGCAAGTCGTTAAAACGACTTGCGCTGTAGGCTCTGGATTTAGGAATAGTATAATTTACTATTCCAACTCCAGCCTACGTAACAGTCGGGAAGGTGTTGGAATAGTAAATCATACTATTCCTTAGTATATAGCGCCATCCAGCGCAAGTCGTTGTAACGACTTGCATTGTGATGGCTGTGTCGTAATGGTAGCGCGGTGTAAAGCCCGCGTTGTAATGGCTGTCTCCCCTCACCAACGTCGCCAGATCACAAACTCAACATCGTCTCATATGCCGACGACACCCAGGTGATCCTCTCCCTCACCAAAGCACCCACCACCGCCAAATCCAACCTCCATGAAGGAATGAAGACCATCGCCTAATGGATGACGAACAGCCGCCTAAAACTGAACTCGGACAAGACGGAGGTCCTCATCATCGGATCCACTCCCTCCGCCTTGGACGACTCATGGTGGCCGGCCGCACTGGGAGCTGCACCGACACCCACTAACCATGCACGCAACCTGGGAGTCAACCTGGACTCCGCATTGTCAATGACCCAGCAAGTGAACGCCGTCTCCTCCTCCTGCTTCAACACACTCTGCATGCTCCGTAAGATCTACAGATGGATCTCCACCGGCACCAGAAGGACAGTCACCCAGGACCTCGTCAGCAGCAGACTGGACTACGGCAACGCTCTCTACGCAGGAACCTCAGCCAAACTCCAGAAATGACTACAACACATACAGAACGCCTCTGCTAGCCTCATCCTCCACATTCCTCGCCACATCACAGCCCACCTGAAGGACCTGCACTGGCTCCCCATCAACAAGAGGATCACCTTCAAGCTCCTCACCCACGCTCACAAAGCTCTCCACAACACCGGACCAGCGTACCTCAACAAACGACTAACCTTCTACACCCTGAACCGCCAGCTCGGCTCCGCTGACTTCACCTTCGCCATCGTCCCCAGCATCCGTTGAGCAACCGCCGGCGGCAGATGGTTCTCTCGCCTCGCCGCAAAAACCTGGAACACCCTCCCCATCCGCCTGCGGCAGACCCAAGACCTGCTGGCCTTCAGGAGACTCCTCAAGACCTGGCTGTTTCAGCAGGAGCAGCACCCCCACCCTTCCCCAGCATCTTGAGACCCTCACAGGTAAGTAGTGCGCTCTACAAATGTACTGATTGATTGATTGATGGTCGGATCTTATTCCCTATAATAGGGGCAGTGCCGTAGAGATTACGATGTCCTTTCCCAACAGCCTTTCCATGGTGGACCGACCGTCATGGAAAGGCTGATTGAAAGAGACATTGGGGGCCCCTAGCTGGGCCCCCATCCCACCTCGGCCTCCGCTATGAGTCCGGGGGGGCAACTGTGGTGCCCCTCCAAACATCAATACCTTGTGTGCCAGGCACCACATGGTGCCTGGCACACAGTGCATGGATGTTTGAAAACATCCCTTTTTTCATTGCCGCTTCGAGCTGCAGCACAAGCTGCAATAGAAAAAGCCATGATTCCGGCCCCCTACACGGTGGTCGCATCATAATTTGGCAGGTGGGACCGCCAACTACTAGTCGTCGGTCCCAACCACACTGCGATGGTGGTCGAATGCTCATCCGACCTCCATTAAAATTGGGCCCCAAGTTGTAGTATGAGCTCATCATCCTGTGATTCTGGGCAAATCACTTAATCTTCATGTGCCAAAAAAAAATGAATGTGATTTTGTGTAATGCAACTGGTGCTGATGGTTTCCAATACGTTTGGGTCAAGTTCCCGCTATATAACACTGCAAAAAATGTTTTTTTAAAGTTCTTTCTCTGCTTATGAACTGGTTCCAGCCATGTTCTCCCAACCTAATAGAACTCAAAATTACAGGTGTTGATATTACATCAACCCAGTAGCACTCATTTTATGGTATGAACCTTGGAAGGATGAAAAGCAGATCTTGCAGAGATTCAAAGGGTGACCTCGAGGTTGCGTTTGACAGCAGGCACCTTGACTCCTTGTGCTACCGTACATTAGGCTATGTTTGATAAAACCGCACCTGAACTTTGTATAAAAAATAGCTTATTTTAATAGCACTATTTCACTTCAAAACTCTGTTATAGTACATGTTTATCTGAGCCAGCAATGTGAAGCAGGCACGCAACGCCAGTGAGGCTCAAAGGGCTTCAGCCCCCCCCGGTCCTGTGTGTCAGCCCAGGCTGACACAGCTTCCTGGACACTCACACAGACAGTTCTTGAGTTGCTGTGGGCTGGCTGGTCTGGCGTCTTATCGCAGTCTCACCCGGGTATTTCACAGGTCTTTAAAATATAATTTTCTTGATAACAAGGCTTTGTTGTTTATACACCCATTCCTAAATTCCCTACACCTCAACTCTGTTTATTCCTTAAAGTTGCACATTACCTTTACTGTCACTGTGTGAGAGTGGCTTTCCTGAAAAGTAACCTTAGGCTTTGTTTTTTTGCAGTTTTATACAGGTCAAATTCCACCTGAAGGTACTGAGGGACTTCGCATGAGCACCAGTTACATTATACAAGGATACATTGCTGGAAGTATTAGCCCCCCGCCCCCCTGAAATTCGGCTCTTGTTGCACCCCTAGGGTGCCGTACGCCCCTGGGTTTACAGCTATAATGTGAGTGTAAGCTCGTTCTCTTGCAAGCCAGCTCTCGAAAAACAGCTCTCTGGAGGGTAGTGAGCACAAACCTCAGTCACTCAAGGACAGGACTTTAGGTGGAATGAAAAAAACAAACTAAGGAGGGTTTCTCCAAGGGGCATGACCGACATAATTAAGGGGGTGAGCTATAAATCTATGTTTCGAATTGCGTCCCGCAACCACGTAGTTTACTGCTTCTGTCATTGCATCTAGATACATAATACAACAAGTAAAAATACACCTACAAGCCAGAACTATTGGCTTTGTCAATGGTTGTTAGTTGCCTAAGAATAGGGTGACCAGATGCCCTGGATTTGCCTGGACAGTCTTGGTTTTGAAGGACTGTCCCAGCGTCCCGACACTTTCTCCTAAAACACAGAAATGTCCCAGTTTTAAAGGGAGGGTCGGGTGAACGTGCACATTAATCACAGTGTTGTGCAGGTTCACCTTTCAGCCGCCCTCTTAGAAACAAGGGGCAGAAGTTCATTTGTGTAGACTCTCCTGTTGTGCTGCTTTGCCTCATTCAAGCAGCACAACAGGAGTTAATGAGGTGTGAATCAGGACTGCAGAACCCAGCCAGGTCGGACCCGGGAGCTCTTCACATGCAGGGGAGGGAATGTGTAAAATAAATATATATATATATATATTCACTGAAAAAACCATAGGTTATAGACCATATATAGTTAGGAATTAGCATTTACAAAACCTTGAAAATTCACTGAAAAAACATGGGTTATAGACCATATATAGTTAGGAATTAGCATTTACAAAACCTTATTTTACTCACACAAAACCATTGAAATTTCATATATAGTTAGTTGCACTAACTATCAATCTGGAAGTGTAGGTGTTCGGCGGTAGTCAGGATGTCGTCGGTGTAAGTCGTGATGCGGATGGTGTCCCTGTGGATGATGGCGATGCCTCCTCCCATCTGGTTGGCGGTGCGGTCCCTCCGGGTGATCTTGTAGCCCTCTGGGATGGCGATGGCGATGTGGGGCGCTGAAGAGGCGTTCATCCAGGTCTCCGTGAGGAAGGCAACGTCAGGAGCTGTGGTGTCGATGAGGTTCCAGAGTTCGATGGCGTGTCTGTGGACTGAGCGGGTGTTGAGCAGGATGCACTTGAGGTGGTTGCTGCTGGTGTTCGTCTTGGCGGGTGCTGGTGCGAGGCAGGTCCGGATGCAGGTGAACTTGCAGGCGGTGCAGCAGAAGGGTCCGTGGGAGCGTCTCGGGGTGGCACGGTAGCATCCCGGGACTCGTCCGTCGTTGAGTGCGATGAGGGTGGCGGCGTCGTACGTCCGGCGGGTGGGCTGGGATCTGCGGGGGCCAGGGGTCCTGGCACTGGGCGCGGTCCAGGCACAGACGGGCGCAGACGGGCTTACCTTTGGCGCACCTTCGGCGCTCAGTCGGCGCTCCCGCTGCGCGCATCCGCTGCGCGGTCGCTGAGGGGGCGTCATAAGAAGGGAGCCGGGAGGGCGGGTCAGGCGGGAGGCGGGGAGCGCGTGGTCCTATCGGCAGGCGGGGGGCGGGGTCGCGGCAAAAACCGGCGCGAAAATCCAGGCGGCCGGCCCTGCGGCGGCTGGGGCGCCGGGCTGGATCGGCGATCGAGGAGGGCGGCCCTGCAGCGGCTGGGGCGCCGGGCTGGATCGGCAGCAGGCAGGCAGGCAGCAGGTAAGAGGCAGGCAGCAGGCGGGGAGCGTGGGGGCAACCAGGCCGAGGGCACAGTGGTCGCTGCTAATCCGGGGTCGGGGTCCCCTTAAGAAGGGAGCCGGGAGGGCGGGTCAGGCGGGAGGCGGGGAGCGCGTGGTCCTATCGGCAGGCGGGGGGGCGGGGTCGCGGCAAAAACCGGCGCGAAAGTCCAGGCGGCCGGCCCTGCGGCGGCTGGGGCGCCTGGGCTGGATCGACGATCGAGGAGGGCGGCCCTGCGGCGGCTGGGGCGCCGGGCTGGATCGGCAGCAGGCAGGCAGGCAGCAGGTAAGAGGCAGGCAGCAGGCGGGGAGCGTGGGGGCAACCAGGCCGAGGGCACAGTGGTCGCTTCGGCCGCACAACGCGGGCAGGCGGAACTCAACTGGACGGCGAGTGAAACGGTAAGGGGCGCCGCACTGCAGATGAGGTGCCTCCACCTGGGGAGGCGGGAGAGGCCCGTTCGCGCCGCCTCCCCCCCCCCCCCGGGCACCCCACGCCGTCTTTCGGCGCAGCATTGTAGGATGGCCACACCACCTCGGTGCCATCCGGATCTCGGCGCGTTGCACTGCCTTCGGCCTATTCGCACATCGGTCCGCTACTGACGCCGCATCACAGGCCAACGGATTTTGTAGGCTTTTTATAGCCCACAGCCGCATAACAGGTCATGTGACTTGTTTGTAAAACTTTTCATTGGTTCATTTTACTTTTGGTTTCCTAATGATGGAAGGCTTGGTCATATGACCTAAAAATTACACTTTTCATTGGATTGAAACATTTTTTTTTCCCAAATGATGAAAGCCCCACCTTTTTTTTTCTCACTCGGCAGTCCAAAAAGGTTCCGTTAGATGACAACAGAGGGGACAGGCAACAAGAACCATCAGTCAAAAGAGGGGAGGGCAAGTTCTTCCCTACCGGGTCACGTTGGGGCTCCACCGGAAGTCATCGAATTGATAGTCTACAGTGTTTCTGGATGTTTCAGACTGAAGCTGGCGTCAGCATGAGAGCACCACCATCTCGTAGCTCCGTCGTGGCCATTCCGCAAGCAATCATGGCAGCCGCTCCCCACCGGAAGCCTGCGAGAGTCGGGGGCCCGGATGACTTTTGTAGAATCTTCAAGGCTGAGGGGACGCTTTCGAGAATGGGGCCCAAGCCCTAGCAGGCAAATGTCCGAGTTCAAATGTGTCCCAGGGCCATTTTAGTGGACCAGGCCCAAATCCGAAGAGCCGGCCGCCATTTTGAGAGTCCTGTGGCAGCCGCCTATCGCTGCACCGCAAGAGTGGGCGCAACTCAGCTGAATGGCGGATGAGGCACAGTGCCGCAAAAGCGGGCACTAAACAGCTGAATGGCGACTGAAACGCTAAAGGGTGCCCCACTGCAGCAGAGGAGCCTCCACCTGGGGAGGCGGGGGAGGCCCGTTCGCGCCGCCTCCCCCCCCCCCGGGGCGCCTCACGCCGTTTTTCGGCGCAGCATTGTAGGATGGCCAGACCAGTGCGGCAACTTACTGGACACCACCTCGGTGCCGTCCGGATCTCGGCGCGTTGTGCTGCCTTCGGCCTATTCGCACAACGGACCGCTACTGACGCCACCTCACAGGCCGACGGATTTTGCCGACTAAAAGACAGACCAAAGCAGCCCATTGTTGCTTTGAGATGGATGTTGCAGCAGGCTGCCATGTAAATAGTTGTTTAAAATGTTTTTTTTTAACGAGTTTACTTTGTTGGAGCGTTGTATATATTTATAAGTTATTAAAGTGTTATAATCCTACTACTTTGTTGGAGTGCTATATATTTTTAATGTGACACATAATTGTGAAGACTTTGATGTACAAAAAGGCATCCCTGGAATCTTCCGCTTCAGGCTCGGTCCCACACACCCTTACAGTGAGAATCCCCTCCCCAATCACAATACAGGATCGTTATCAGATAGTGGGAACGCGTGTGGTGTGACGGATCTCATGGGGCGGGGGCCTTGATCTACTGTAACTCCTTTGAAGAGGGGTGATTCTTTACAGTTGGGGCCATAAACTACATCCGCAGGGCTAGGTGATAGCCTGGGACCAGCCTGGACAATCAGACACAGAGGAAGAGGAGTGTCAGAGGGTGCGGTAGTGAATAGGGTGAAAGGGAGGTGTCGGGCGGGCACAGGGTGTGATTCTCAGGGAAGAGCAGCGCAGATGGGGGGAGGTTTATGGCCCATGCATGAGAGAGAGAGCGGGGGTGACCAGTGCGTGGGGGAGATGCTTGCGACGGTGGGGAGCCATGCTGAGGATCGGCGGCGTGCAGAGAGTGGGTCTGGTCAAGGCATCTAAAATAGCTGCCGTGCACGACAAAAGTGTGGCATTGGAAAAAAGGCAAGATGGAGCAGACAATGTTTATCAATAAGGATTAATTTATAACAATTATTTTTAACAATATATTTACTCGCAGTGACAAAATGGCAGTCAACACTTCCTGATTTCCTTCGAATCGAACGTTAACAGACGTCACGCAGCAAAAAAAAAAAACGCTCACGCGCAGCCGCTGGAAGACATGTATCAACATATATGAGCATCCTCAGCCACCCTCAGAAAACATAGGGGGTCAGGATACGTCTCCCGTACCCCCTTATACCCATTTCTCACATTGTTTTTCCTCCATCTTGTAATTTAATTAAAACGAAACACAAAATGGCGAATTCCCATTTCGCGACCCGGTTCGCGAACTGGGAAGCGCTTCTACCGCGAAAAATCAATTTTTTTTTATTTGCCCCACGGGACCCTTTAACCACATCGCTGCTGTGCATTTTCCCCTCCTGTGCTGAGTTATGTTGAATTCCATTGTTCATGACGAGCTCAGCTCGTCATCAGCACAGCTCAACCATGCATCATGACGAGCTCAGCTCGTCATGAGCATGGAAAGGGTTAATAACCCCAACATCATTCCTAGGGGGTCAAGAGGGGTCTACCTTGCCCCCTTTCATTAAATTCCCCCTTCGTTTTTCTCCTCCTCTTGTCTCTCGATCCTACCGAGAGACAAGATGGCGGCCGTTCCGGACTGTTTAGAATGTTGACAGACACCGGAGAGCCAATCAGCTTCGCTTTCCAAAGTTCCGTAACGCGAAAAGTACGCGAACCGGAGCGCTACCCGGGACGCTGTCACAGATATATCTGTTTTTTAAAACGTTAATTTCTCAAAATCCACTGGAGCACATATATTGAGACCCAGCAAAGGCACATCGGGCTAACAGTCCCTACAATTTTGCCAAGTTTTGTGCAAATCCATTCAGCCGTTCGAGCTAAAAGTGAGGCCAAACGCCCTATGGAAAAATGACTGGGAAAAACGCGTTTTGGGACCCCCCTTTTAACTCGGCCCCCCCTTGACGAAACCCCCCCAAATTTTCAGGGGCTGCTCAGAAACAAAATGTGCCATTTTCCTGAAAATTTCAGCCGAATCCGTCTACAAACGCCAAAGTTATTAGACATAGAATTTTCAAAAGTCCCATAGAGAAAAAATCCTAACTATATATATATATATATATATATATATATATATATATATATATATATAAAAATGCACGGATGGCGTGCTTCCGCCGCTTGTACAGCGGGCGTTCGACAGGGTCGCCAAGCCCTCAATATATCCAAGTCCTGGTTACCCAATCCTTGCAGGAAAAAATCAGAGTCGAAGCCCAATTCAATTTCGAGTGCTTAAAGATTTATTTTGGCAGAAAAACAACCCTACGTGTTTCGAGGTACGCCTACCTCTTGCTCACGGGTGGAGTGTCAATCACAACGCCAAACTTTTAAAGTGACACGTTCATATTTGCACATATCACGTGGTAATTAGCATGAAGACAGACTAACGTAGATACTTTGTTACTGCCACTTTACATTTTGTTACAACGTATGCCTGATAATGACATATTTAGCACATAAGAAATGCGTTATTTCATATGTTTACCAGGATGCCCCAAAATTAATTAAACATCAATATGCATTCTAACCAAAATGATGATATCTCACAATTGGCGAATGTGTTACTATTCAGATCGAGTGTCATTCAAATATCTTTGTCAACCTGACAGTAAAGAGTCCAAATATTTATGTGTAAAATACACAAAAAAAAGGTGCAATCAGGCAATTTTTGACCATAGTCAATAGTTGTGACAAAGTCTATAACGCCCCAGTGGGCATAAACAGTGTTAAATGACGTGCAGGACATGTTTAACACATTCTTCATCAAGCCCCAGTGGGCAGGCATCCATAATCTGTAACAAAAGGACAATGTGTATATTTTAGTATGTGTGTCTTCAAAAAACAATTATTTTTGTGATTTTCATTGTGCAAAACAAATAACTATATTAAAAGTTAGCAGATATTCTCAGCAGGTGGTGACAAGTGATGTTTTCAATTAAAACGCACAGTCATGTGTATCAAACGCAGGCATAGTATGCAACATCAGTCCATAGGTTGAAGGATATATTATTACATTCAATCATACAGATGTATTGCTAACTCTTCTCCGAGGTTATGACCCCCCGGTTGGATTGTGTTATACTTAATTATGTATTTGGACTCAAGTTTTCTCAAGTCAAGCCATCTGTTGCCACCCCTCTCCTTGTTTTCTACACAATCAATTACAGCAAATGTAAGCAAATTTGTCACAACTATTGACTATGGTCAAAAATTGCCTGATTGCACCTTTTTTTGTGTATTTTACACATAAATATTTGGGCTTCGACTCTGGTTTTTTCCTGCAAGGATTGTGTAACCAGGACTTGGATATATATATATATATATATATATATATATATATATATATATATATATATATATATATATATATATATATATATATATTCACTTAAAAAAACATAGGTTTCAGGCATGTTGTAGTTAGAAATTAGCATTTAAAAAACCTTATAAATTCACTGAAAAACCATAGGTTTCAGGGACATTATAGTTAGTTGGACATTTCATTCATACAAAACCATAGAAATTCCGTAGTTATAGTTAGTACAGCTAACTATAACTCGCGCCCCCGCAATGCACTGCTGATGACGTCACATATTACGTCATTCATGACATGGTCAGTAACATCACTGATGACATCTCAAATGACATCACTGATGACATCATCCAGTAACTGTGTGTTTCTTTAAATTTTACATATGTATTATATATAGGCTGTC